>NC_135184.1:33256205-33856205 GCF_041146795.1 Maylandia zebra | reverse complement strand
TATAGCCATTTAATGACCCTTGCATTTCGCTCCACAGCCGAAATGCCATATGGCACACGCTCCCCAGCCTCCTCCTCTTCGTCCTCACCCTCATCCCCATCTGACAGACCATCATTGGAAGATCGCCGAGAACGGTCGCAGTCAGAGGAAATCATAGAAGCTGATCGGAAATTCAAACTGACGATATCCGAGTTGGCCCGTGCAAAGTTCTCCGGACCAACCGCCTCCAGCTCCTCAGGGTCGAGTCCGCAGTAGTTAAAAAAGCGTTCCACATCAGCTCCGGCCCGGGCGTAACGGTCTGACAGGTCTGATTTAGATCTGTGCAGCGAGGAGCGACGTGCCACTGACGAACCAGGTTCTAGCTCGAGGTTAGGATCAGCTAACATTTTTGAAGGATCTCCAAGATCACAAGGTAGCGACTGAGGGGTGGTGTTGTCACAAGGTGAGGGGGATGGGGCAGGACGAGGGGGAGGCAGTGACAAAGAAAGTGCAGGAGGAGGGAGGGAAGCAGGTTTGGGTTTTGGAGGGAGGGGCGGAGCTGAGGAGCTACTGGATCGTGCAGTACGGAGCGGCTTGCCATTGCACAGTCGCAGGAGGTCGGAGGATGAGTGGGAAGTAAGCAGAGGTGGCAGCGGGGACCGAGAACGATCCATAACGCCTCCTTCGCCGCTTCTCTCATCTTGGACTCGTCTGCTGAGATTCAGGTTTCCTCCCTGTTGCGGACTGCGACGCCCCCCGCTGTTGATCGGGGGAACCTTCAGTGAATGGGAGAAGGATCGGAGGGAGTGTGAGGTGCTGGGACTGGGAGTCGAGTCGGGTGGTTGTTCGTTAAGAGTCATGGTAGACCGATAGGTTAACGGCATCCTAGGAGCAGAAAACAGAAAGCTAAAATCCAAGGAGTCCAGCACAAACTAAATAAAGACACAGACACAAGTATTTGGATGGTAGCTTAGCTTTTGAAAACTTGCCTTTATAAACCACCACCATCAGCAGCCAAGTTAATGAACACCAGCCAACTGAGCGGTTGCTATAAGCACAGAGCTAGATTTACTTTTGATGTGCACCAGAGCAAGCCCCGATTTTGATGTTGGAACCTCCTGGTACTAAAGAGAATCCGTGACCGCACAGCTGAATGTTAGCACCGCCCACAGCTCTTACAGTATTTGGCTACGTTAAATAGGTACCATCTGTGGACAGCCGAGTCAGTCTGGGCTGATGTCACCACGTGGATTAGCATTCACAGCGGAGTATGGAACTATATTTATTTCAAAAGTTCAGAGTGAGAAAAAACATTATCTAAAGTCCTGTCACGTAATTTCAAAGTGCGTGCTGTGTGCATGCTTCTGCCGTTTAGCACACGCATGCCGCTGAACGCGCTCAAAGCCAAATCCTGCTCGCCAAATTACTTTTCACAGTTTGGAGGCCAAAGAAAGAGACGCCCTGATGTGACAATGTAAAGTTTGTGAGTGGCATCATGGCAGCAACACGAGCACCGTTTTACATCGGATTTGTTTACAATTTGGAAAATAAGTTATTATCAGCAACTATTGTTTACTGTGTAGCAGTAGAAATGCTGACGACTGTCACTAGATCACTTAAATACTGAAGAAACACTTCAAACCAGAAGATTTTAAAGTGTTGAAACCATTATTCTGGTGTACAATATAACATACCTTTAAAAAAACAAAACAAACAATCGTCATATCAAGGAGCAATAAAAAGGAAAAATATTTTTTGTAGTCAGTTGAGTAAACTTCCTTTTTCAGCAGCAGTCCTGTGAAAACTAAACTGAACCACCCTGAGCAGCCATAGCTGGAGGAGTCGTTTTCTTTATGGTTTTATCAGACTCTCACATTGCTGTGGAGAACTTCTGTCTCCCTCTTCTTTACAAGTCATCGGGGTTTTTGGATCTTTGTTTGTGCTCGGCTAGCTTAAGGTCTGTCCACAGCTTTTCAGTCAGGTTGAGGAAAAGAATCAAGCCTCTGCAGTGGCCCAGTCATTCTGATAGAGTTGTTTCTGTGATTGGGATAACTGGGCCTTATCACTAATACGTCCCAAGAAATATCAGGATTCTTGAAACGTGCCCACCAACCTATTTTGTTCTTACAACTAAACTAAACCAACAGCCAAAGTGGAGAAAGAGGTAATGATGCTGTAAGACAGAAGCCTGCACCGCTGAGGGAAAAAGAAGGACAAAGTTTGACTGAACCTGAAACTATCAGAGGAGGAAGCCAGAAAGTTGTAGTGATGACTGCAGTGACGAGACAGGAAACAAAAGTAATTCACCAAGAAAGCAGCAAAGCTCGAGCTAATAAAAACAGAAACCAGGTACATTTCTATCAGAACAAAAAAACTCACAAAATTGAGATTCTCCAGCATCTCTGGGAAATGAAACTGTAAGACATTCAGCAACAACGGAAATCATTTCATTCTTATTATCATCAGTAATAGCAAAAGCAGTTTTCAGTGTCAAGGCTTGTCTATGACAGCCTGGTCTAAATCGTACTTCATCGTCTTCATCTGTGGGTCTCAGTGAGTGTGAGGCGCTCAGATCATCATCCCACCGCCGCCATGCTGACAGTTGGTGTGAGAGGTTTGTGCCGTTTGGTTTTTCTCTTAAAGTAGAGATGCTGCTGTCTCCACTTTGGTCTCGTCTGTTCATAGGACATTAAACCTAATTGAATCGCGAGTACACAAAAATCTGTACGTAAATTGTGTATACAAACGTTACACGTACAAATGTTGGTTATTTATCATCTAGCTGACTTTGTTTGCGCTTCATGAACACATATTTAAAGTGCAAACAAACAAGTTATGACGGCCCGGCTGTCTTTTGGTCATTATCTATAGGTTTCGAATATACCAGAAGCCACATTTGTCTTCACTGCAGCTCATCTCAGGCTGACACTTCACTTCCTGCTTTCTTATTTTGCTTGTCATATTTTTGTCTTTTGCATATCAACATTGACCTCCAGACTTTTTGTTTAACTTAGTCACAGTGAGCATCTTAGCAGAAACTATTTTCAGAAGCTTTTCCGAGCTGGAGCTTTGATTTTTCATTATTAATATTTTTTAAAACTGTCCTCACAACAGTGGAAACATTTTGGGAAGCTGTGCCTTTTCAGGCTTCCTCTTTGGACACAACTTTTACTTCTTTCAGTCAGAGCTTCTCCAGTTTTGCTGGAGGCGGTCGTGTCTCAGGTGGTAGAGCACGCCATCTACCAATCAGAAAGATGGTAGATCTATCCCTATCAGCACTTTCTCTGCTTCACCTGGAGGTAAACACTACACGTCTTTGGAACTTCATGTCAGGGGTTTGATTCCTGACCAGGGCATCTGTATCCAGTAAGGGTCCCTAGGCTAGACCCCCCTTCAGACTCTGCAGGCCTGCTAACTGAGGCCTGCAGAGTCTGGTGTGTAGCTCGTGGGCTTTTTGCAGTTTCTCTGAAGGCTGCATGGTCTGAGCTGGGGGGAATTTGCTGGAACGTGCACTCCTGGGAAGACTGTGGCATTGTGTTAACACACCTGACTGCTGCAGACTAGCAAACTGCCAAAACCTCTGATTTTACAGCTGCGGTCACACTTGATGATCAGTTAATCAAATGCTTTTGATTAACTGGACAGCAGTGAGGTTGTATATAGCTTTTCACAGGACTGTACCAAATATAACATACATTACCAAGTTACACTCAAAGTAACACGTTTAGAGAAACTTTCTGAATGGAGATATTTGAGCGCCACATAATTATTGATTACATATGTACACAAGATAAAAGTATATTATTTTACCCCGATGGTGTCCAACTCCTGGGCATTCCACCTGTTGACCTCATATGCACAGCACTCTTAGCTCCACCTCCAGATCCTGCTGCTGAAGAAGACGATGAGTTTAGCAGATTTTTTAGGATCTCTAGGTTTAAATTCTCCCGTTTGATGCTGCCACAGCTTGTTGCGCACGTGTCTGACTTGGCATTGTTATTGGATGCTTTGAAAGGTAACCCGCCTCCACTGCCTCCTCCACCGATGCCAGGACCTCTCTTGGATAGCAGGGGATGGCCAGCAGGTGGTTTAACGAGCACAGGTGGTTTGATTGGCTCCTGCTTGGCATTGATGACTTCCTGGCTCTTGACATACTTGGCCTTATCAGCTTCTAGTCTTTCAACAGCACTGAGGCGCTTAGGGTTTGGTTCCACCTGAGACACAGGTTAAAAAAGAGAGATGGCATTGAATCAGTCCCTTACCTTATTCTATATGCGTGCAGCAGGGGTAGGAATCGAGTTGTTTTGGGTTATTTCTGTGTGTTTTTTAAAAATCTGTTATTGTGTTCTTCTCACTCCTTGTCTGAAACAAGCGATAGGAGACAAACATGATACAACCCCGTTCATTTGGTGATGCAGCTGCAGATCATCTCGGAAGAGATTCACGAGTTCATAAAGTCAGGAAGTGTTACACTGCCTAATGTTGGGATACAACGAGTGAGCATTGGAAATTTATCCACTCATCTTTTTTCCCTTTTGCATCACATAACGTTTGGACACTATAGAAACAGACACTGATACATCCTGATTTTTACCAAAGTCTTTCTACAAGCACGTCTCACCTATGCAGCACTGATGTACAGAATCAGCAAATGTTATTAAAAATGCTTTAAAATTTGGCAGCTTTGCCTTAGAAAAAGCTTTAAAACGCTTTTTCCCCAGCACGTTATATTTGTACTATACAGGCACAGCTTCGCATCTGTACGAATTCTCTGGCTCGCCTCAGCGTTTTAAAGGAAGAGTGCAGAGGTGATGAGCATTACAGGAACAAGAAAAACGACAGCACGCAGCTCCACCTCTGATGTGCATTTGGAACTGAAACAAGATAATGGCTCTGTGGTGATCGGGGCAGGTTAACTGCCATCTTTGCCATTACACAATTCTATTCTATGCTTATTTATATTTAGGACTTTCTGAGTTTCTCACAGCCCTAAATTTGCAACAAGCTTCCACACTTTAAACATTTACAGCTAAGTGCATATCTACAAGGTCATGTAAAAGTTGTTGCAATTGTGTCTACGAGCAACTTGACGGCAACAGTGACAGCCTACATGATCAGCAACAGACGATGGAGCCCCGTCAGCAGAGCACAGCAATACTTCATACAACTCTAACTGTGACGTGGATTAAGACCAGTCAAAGGAGCTTGCAAAGAAAAGCGTCTGGACTTCTTTAAGTTGCTTGAAGACGTTTCACCTCTCATCCGAGAAGCTTCTTCAGTTCTAAGGTCAAATGGTGGAGAGTCCCAGATATAAACCTAGTGGGAGTTTCCCCCCACAGAGGGACAAAAGGACCCCCTGATGATCCTCTAATCGCCTGAGCCAAGGTGTGAAACTGGGTGTGGGTCCCAATCAGCCAGAGTTTCAGGTGAGCTCATTGTGTAACCTGGCCCCACCTTATCATGCGAATTCCTGAGGTCAGATGGCCCAGGATGTGAGTGGGCGTTAAGGCGTCTGGGAAGGGATCTCAAAACTGGATTATAGATGACAGAGAGTTGGTGTCATAAACCCCCGCCTCTGTTCAAAGATGGTCGCTCACAGTGGACATAGATGGCTTCTTTCACTCCTCTTTCAAACCATCTGTCCTCTCTGTCCAAAATGTGAACATTGGCATCCCCGAAAGAGTGACCTTTGACCTTTAGATGCAGATGGACAGCTGAGTCTTGACCTTAGAACTGAAGAAGCTTCTCGGATGAGAGGTGAAACGTCTTCAAGCAACTTAAAGAAGTCCAGACGCTTTTCTTTGCAAGCTCCTTTGACTACGATGACCTGGATGACTGAGAACCTTCACAGACAGATTAAGACCAGTGTTAGTTCCAAATGGATGGACACCTTTTTCTGACAGTGGTACAGTGGGTGTTACTACAACAGGATATTAATTGCATTGTAAAGCGCTAACTAGTTCTTTTTAAGACAAGTTTCACTGTACAATACAGTCACAAATGGTGCAGGCATTTTGATCAGCGCTTATTAAAACACGGTATTATATGACTCACAAATGACCAATTATTATGGAATTATATTGGTTATACAAATGAGCTCGACCCTGGAATTTTGTGGCCAAAACACTTAAAGTTATGACCTCTGATGCTTCAGTTCAATCCCACATTTACCTGAACAGATCTCTGTACATCCTAACACACACAGTACCTGTCTCCTGAAGTACTCGGGGCCCTTGTTGAGGATGCGGAGGGGTACAGTGGAACTGAAGGGCGTTGCAGGGCCAGCAGCCTTGCTATCTGGCAGGGCTGGAGTCAGTGTCTCTGTCGGCATGGCAACAAGGCGATTGGGGTGGTCTGCCGTGGTGGCAACGGGTGTGGGGGGGTCGACACGGGGTGGGGGCACCTGAGGACCCCCAAAGCATGAAGACAGAAGGTGTAGAAGAAAGTGTCTAGAGAAAGATGAAGCTCCTGGCTCGTCTCATCGCCCGTGGGACTGAACCGAACTCTGTGGGTGGGGGCAGTTACATCCACTTGTGTTCTTTCTATTAGCAGTGCTTCTACAGAAACAGCTGAGATGGTCTCCTAGTCTTTGGCGCTTGGATTCTGTTGACCTATTTGTCGAGCAAGATGGGCAGATAGATGATAGGAGAGTGAACGAACAGGAAGAACAGTAGGAGTGTACTGGGCAGTGAGAGAAGTGGAGTTTCCAGCAAAAACACGGGACAGCAGGAGACCAAAGTCCTGCTGCTCTCCACCTTTGCTTCAGCGTTCTTTTCAGTTCACCACACGATCTGAAAGAGGTTAAAAAAACAGAAAGAAAGACAAAAGCCAATCAGATTAGGGTAACACACTGACATGCACCTAGCAACAATAGCAGGAATAGCCAGGACCACAGAGGAAGTCCCTGCAAGGTGTCATGAATGGTTTGTCATCACACCAACAACAAGCTACACAACATTAAAAAGTGACAACAGTTATATAAACATCTTAAAACGTTGTTGCCTTCATCCAATCTGGAAAATACATTTGTTCAAACACAAGGCGCTTATTTTGGGCATTTCATCAGTCACACAAACTGATGGCTGCACCAGGGACAGTTTAGGATTCAATATCTTGGTCAAGGACACCTTGTCATGCTGTGAGCCACAGTGGGCCCACTGTCCACGCACAGTTCAAAGCTAGCATTTTGCACAGCACGAGTAGCTTAGAAGATCTTTGGGGGTGTTAAAGCAACACATGTTGGTACCCAGATGTCTTCTTCTGGAAAAGTCTTGATTACTTCAGAAATTCAGTATCAGACCACACTCCTGATGTACAGCAGCATGGCTCCATATCACAGACTGCTGGTTTACCTGTCACCCACTGAAAACACTGGGACCACTGTAACACAACAACAGTCCTGGATGACTGAGCAGCTGAAATCCTCTATCAAGCACCGATGGGAAAACCTTTGCCTTCCAAAGAGCTTTCTGTTTTCAGAATTTCTTCTCTTTTTATTTTCATTGAATTGCTAGTTGTGCCTTTCTGTTTAGCTAATATCCTGAAACCAAACGCTGTTCTTGATGATTATGCAGCAGAGATTATTCAAAACGTAGAGACTGCAACGGGATAAAGAAGGCACTAAAGGAGAAAGGCATTCGTTTACAGACACTAATAAGAGAATCGACTGTGACAACAGAATCCGAACCTACAGCAACGCACACGAAGCAGCGCTGGAACTAAAGAGACGCAGCTTCAGCGTAGTGGTATCCGCTCTGAGAGAGGAGGATGCCTCAGCTGCAACCAGACGGAAGGAGCAACTAAAATGGCAACGCCTGGAAAAGAGCCAGAAGGAAGGCTGATCTACAGCTGCAGGGAGAGCCAAAGAAAAACTCTGGATATTCAAAAGGAGCACCCCGGAATGACTACGATGGTGTGGTGTGGGAACAACAACGGGTCAGATGTAAATTTGCTTCAGATGCTTATAGCTGGGAGCAGCTTTCGAAATTAAGAGTGCTGGACAAATAGGATGGTGCTTGTTTCATCACTAGCCCCCAGCGTAGGGCCTTGTCTTTACGACAGGCCTTTCCCATGACCCACCAGCAGGGTTATGGAGCAGGACAGTTATCTGCCCCACCATTGGAGTTCACAGTATTATTTGGTCTTCTTCCATGTTAGATGTTCCATTACAGTTCTGGACTCTTATAGAGTATCATTTTTGTTTATAGGGCTGACTGTTGGAATATTAATGGTCTTGGCAATCCTATAAAAAGGAGTAAAGTCACTGCAAAAATGAAAAAGGCAAGAGCAGCTTCTCCCAGAAACACACATGAAAACGAACATGAGAAGATGAAAAGCTAGGCTATATAAACTCTTTCTGCAGTTCATGTAAGAACAGCAGAAGGAGGGGGGTTATTACACTAATATCTAACCGCGTCAATTTTGAAGTGATGAAAGTGGAAGCCAATAAAGATGGTAGAGATGTCATTGTTAAAGGCAGAATCAACAGCACTGTGTCAATATAGACGCACCTCCAGAGAGTGACCTGACATGTCTCAGGCTTGTTTTTGATCAAGTAGTCTCCCTGAGTGAAGGTATTTATAAGAAGAAGGAATATTATATCAAACTACAACGAGCACTGGACAGCATTCACACAACATACTGTGTCTAAAAATGTGGAAATGTTTTAAAAAATTAAGGAAAGTGAACTATTTGAGGTGCTGAGGGATTTCCATCCAGAAGAAAAAGACATTACACATTACTCTGCAACTCACAAGGTCTATTCCAGAACTATTTCCTGATGAACACTACAGAGAGACAGAGGGTCTCAGATTGTACAATTGGGACAGCTGACACATCAGATCATAACACCATTCACCTGACAGTTAACCTGGAAGACTTAAAACGAAGGACCCAACAGAGACTAAACATTGGAATTTTGAACAAAAAAACAATAGTGCAGGAAATAAAGAAAGAAACTCGAGATTGTAATAATTTAAACAAAGATAATGAAGTGGAACCCACAACAGTCTGGGATACGGTTAAGGGTGTAATGAGAGTGCTGTGGAAGTTTTAACATAAACTGCAAACACTGATGAGCATCTGGTTTAATCACATTGTCAAACACCAAAGTGGTCTCTAACAATGAAAAACAAAGCGTTTCTTTAAATACAGGGGTGAACAAAAACACACCTCTTACATATTGTCCCATCGCATGAGCCTATACCCTCAGCTCCCTCCTTCAAACCTTTCCTTTAAACAGAGAGATGCACCCTTGTTTTTCACTTAGCCGTCACCCAGAGATTTACCTCTCGAATCCTCCCTGATAAGGGAAGGAGCCTCACCATCTGTTTAATGTCTCCCATGAACTCACAATGCCCCACTGTGTGTGTGTAGAACACATGCGATGCTATCCTACATGTATATAACTACAGTGGCTTGCAAAAGTATTCGGCCCCCTTGAACTTTTCCACATTTTGTCTCATTACAGCCACAAACATGAATCAATTTTATTGGAATTCCACGTGAAAGACCAACACAAAGTGGTGTCTGTGAAGGTTCTCAGTCATCCAGGTCATCATAGCCAAAGGAGCTTGCAAAGAAAAGCGTCTGGACTTCTTTAAGTTGCCTGAAGACGTTTCACCTCTCATCCAAGAAGCTTCTTCAGTTCTGAACTGAAGAAGCTTCGCAAGCTCCTTTGAATACAAAGTGGTGTACACATGAGAAGTGGAACAAAAATCATACATGATTCCAAACATTTTTTACAAATAAATAACTGCAAAGTGGGGTGTGTGTAATTATTCAGCCCCCTGAGTCAATACTTTGTAGAACCACCTTTTGCTGCCAGTCTTTTAGGGTCTGTCTCTACCAGCTTTGCACATCTAGAGACTGAAATCCTTGCCCATTCTTCTTTGCAAAACAGATTAGATGGACAGCGTTTGTGAACAGCAGTTTTCAGATCTTGCCACAGATTCTCGATTGGATTTAGATCTGGACTTTGACTGGGCCGTTCTAACACATGGATATGTTTTGTTTTAAACCGTTCCATTGTTGCCCTGGCTTTATGTTTAGGGTCGTTGTCCTGCTGGAAGGTGAACCTCCGCCCCAGTCTCAAGTCTTTTGCAGACTCCAAGAGGTTTCCTTCCAAGGTTGCCCTGTATTTGGCTCCATCCATCTTCCCATCAACTCTGACCAGCTTCCCTGTCCCTGCTGAAGAGAAGCCCCCCCAGAGCATGATGCTGCCACCACCATATCTGACAGTGGGGATGGTGTGTTCAGAGTGATGTGCAGTGTTAGTTTTCACACACAGCGTTTTGCATGTTGGTCTCATCTGACCAGAGCAGCTTCTTCCACATGTTTGCTGTGTCCCCACATGGCTTGTGGCAAACTGCAAACGGGACTTCTTATGGTTTTCTGTTAACAATGGCTTTCTTCTTGCCGCTCTTCCATAAAGGCCAACTTTGTGCAGTGCACGACTAATAGTCGTCCTATGGACAGATTCCCCCACCTGAGCTGTAGATGGGCCTCTTGGCTGCATTTCTGATCAGAGCTCTCCTTGTTCGGCCTGTGAGTTTAGGTGGACGGCCTTGTCTTGGTAGGTTTACAGTTGTGCCATACTCCTTCCCTTTCTGAATGATGGCTTGAACAGTGCTCCGTGGGATGTTCAAGGCTTGGGAAATCTTTTTGTAGCCTAAGCCTGCTTTAAATGTCTCAATAACTTTATCCCTGACATGTCTGGTGTGCTCTTTGGACTTCATGGTGTTGTTGCTCCCAATATTCTCTTAGACAACCTCTGAGGCCGTCACAGAGCAGCTGTAGTTGTACTGACATTAGATTACACACAGGTGCACTCTGTTTAGTCATTAGCACTCATCAGGCAACGTCTATGGACAACTGACTGCACTCAGACCAAAGGGGGCTGAATAATTACGCACACCCCACTTTGCAGTTATTTATTTGTAACAAATTGTGGAATCATGGATGATTTTCGTTCCACTTCTCACGTGTGCACCACTTTGTGTTGGTCTTTAACCTGGAATTCCAATAACATTGATTCATGTTTGTGGCTGTAATGTGACAAAATGTGGGAAAGTTCAAGGGGGCCCAATACTTTTGCAAGCCACTGTAAGTGAGAAAGTGATATTACTATTACCAAAGTGATCAATACATTAAATAAAGGAATTTCCATTACAAGAGGTAAACTGATTTCTTGAGTTGAATATGACAATTTAAAAAAAGGGAACTAGGAACTAGGCAACACCAAACTGACCGGAGTGAGGAATTATCAAAAGAAATAAGAATAATAAAACACACCCTGGACAAAAAACACATGTGAAGAACGGGGAAAGAAAATGCTAAACAAACATTTTATGAATTGGGATCAAAAGCAACACAAATTCTAGCGAGGCGCCTTAGAACACAAAGAACTAAACACTCAATACCTAAAATTAGAGACCTATCTACTAATGAATTTACATTCGACCCAGAGATGATTCAAACAATCTTTAAAAGTGCCTATGAGATGCTGTGCTCCACACCTACTGATTCAAATGTGACTGAAATCCAAAACTGCTTGTTCAAATTGGACCTTCCAACAACAGACACAAACCTGAGCGAAGCATTAACATCTATGAAGGAATTAGACAACGTTAGCAAACTGAAGGCAAACAAAAGCCCCGGGAGTGACGGAGCTTTTCCTTTAACTGGACACTTAAGGCTACTATCCAGCCCTCAGGGATGCTGTCATCCCAGTAATCCCAAAAGAAGGCAGAAACAAAGACTACTGTGAGACTACTGTTCTCTGTTATAGAGAGGATGGGTTTTAGTAGGAATATACAAGCCCTTTAAATTGAACCAATGGCACCCTTCCAGACAGATTGACACTCTATAGAGCCGCTACACTTGCTGTTTAAGCCCCTCGTTGTTTGTCTTGTTCACTGAACCCTTGGCCCAAGAAATCAGGCAAAACAGTGACATTAGAGCAGTGGTTCACAAGTGTGTGGCGCACCCCACCACACACTTGTGAACCTCGCAGAAAAGTCATGCAGAACTAATGTTGAACATCAGAATCACTTTTATGGCGCAACAAAGAAATTTAATATACTATTTAATAATATGTGCATCCGCTGCAGCCGCTGAAAAGCTGCAGCCATGTGTGTGTCGACAGCCGCAATAAGAAGTGTACTGAAAAGTGTGAACATGTGGTCGGGTCTGTCATACATCGTTTACAGTGATGCCGAAACCCAGGATTGGGGCACGAGACACCCAGCCACATGTTCGCACTTTCAACTTACACACGCGGCTGCAGCGGCTGCGCATATTATATATTATATAAATATCAGGCAGGCAGGAGGCCAAGGGTTTAATTCAAAACTTTGCAGTTAGAGAAGGAGCACGGAGGACTCTCTTTACCGAATTTAAGATAACGTTTGTGTCATGGTCCGTGGTCCTGTGTCTGTGGAATGCGTGATGCTCGGGTAGCCACACCCCCGGGCTGGGCCATCACCAGCACACCTGCTCTCCATCCCGGTGGTTACACGGAGATCCACTTAATCCGACGCTGACGGATGCTCCACGCCAGTTCGTAGTCATCCCCACAGTGGTAACCAGACTTCCACGAAAAGTGTGCATTCTCTTCTGCTTGGAACTTTGTTTAACCTGCCTACTTCTGTCCAGGTTTCTACTCGGCGTCTGCTACCTGCCTGTCCTCCGGCTCAACTGGATCTTGCGGTGCTCACCTGGCCCACTCGCCATTCCACGGACTTCCTGCCCCCACGGACTGCCACACTTCCCTCCCGAGCTCCCACGGTTCCGTTCTATCGTAAGCCCCTACTCTAACTCAGTCCTGATATGTTCTCCCCGCTTCCTGGCTCCCTAGTAATCATCTCCCCTTTCTATTGCAGCCCCCCGCCGTCCCGATCCCGGCTTCCTCGTGTCATTGTTTCCCCGGATTTTTAGTTTCTGTTTTGCTCTCTACTTTCCCCGGGTCGCCTTTCGTTGTTTTATTAAAGTGTCTTTTTGTTAGCTCGGAGTCTGCGCCTGGATCCTTTCGTGCCCGCGCACCACGGCGCATGACAGTTTGTAGTCCACCCAAATGAGATAAATAGTGTGTTGATGCTCTTCAGACTTCCACTTCCAGAGTTCCACCTCAGGCCAGAATATGAGAGAAATATATCAGACCCCAGGAAGAGGATAACATACTTGTAACAGAAACACTGGCAGTATGGACAGAGATAGTAAAGAGATATGAACTGGAGGGAGAGTGCCATCTGCTGCTGTGGCCTTCACACACCAGGAGAGACTGACCAGACTTTTACAAGTGGACCGACAGAGGCATAACAGCAACAGGGAGCGTGGCTGATGGAAATACCTTTAAGTTATTGGAAAAAGTAAAAGAAACAAATAATTTAAAATAGAGAATAAAGACTTGTTCCAGAATCTGCAGACACTTCTATAGTCGTGTCCAAATTCATGGGCTGCATCCTCCTGAGGACCCGGCCTTCGCGGTCTACGTGGGCCGGGTCCTCAGAAGGTCGGGTTGGCCGGAAGTAAACGGCTGTGAAATTGGACGGTCTAGCCTTCTGATTAGCGTCACCGCTGTCTCAGCGTCTGCTCCTTGATATCTAAAATATAACAGGACACTGGTGTAAATTCTCGACCATCTCACACTTCTGTTTAATCAGTTTTCTGTTTGATGTTTATTCAGCTGTGTAAAAACCACCCGGGGGATTAATAAAGTTGTATTTTATCTAATCGAATCTAATAACTTTAATCTCAGCCAAACCGATTTACTCACGAACAAATAAAACACTGAAAAAAGCCAAACATTAACATTTTTAGATTATCTAAGTGAATTATATATTACGTTTAACCTGAGTAGCGAAAGACCGCGGTGATCTGAAAATGATGTGCCGGGAGTTTGCTGTTCTCGGCGGCTCCAGTGACCCTCGAGCTTCCAGCTATCTATCGAGCTGGTGGGTAGCAGACGTCTCCGAAAACGTCGGAGCACTTTTGAAAATATGTGATATCTTGATAAACTGACAACCAACAGCTACATTCTCGCCTGAAAATGTTTATTTATAAAAGTTTATTTTGTGACCCAGAAAGAGTAATAAGAGTAATATTAAAAACTTAGTAGCGTCCGCCATTGTTGAAAACTGGAATTGGCTGAGCTGTGCTATGAATTCTAGGATAAGGTGGGCCACGAAGGACACACCCGACCCATCCTTCAAATTCGGAGAAAAGGAGGACACATTTGTCGGCTGTGTTCAGAGGAGTCTACGAATTTGGACAGCTTTCCGTCGCATCGCTGTGATGTAATCGGCCTACAAATGCCTCAGGAGGATGCAGCCCATGAATTTGGACACGCCCTATGACACTCAGGTGAAACCACAGCTACCAGTTAACTGTAGTATGCTGATGAAGACGATGTGGAATCCTATCAAACAGGTGCCATCTACAGCAGTTTCTAAACTTAACAATTGGTACTTTTAAATACTCTAGGAACAACAAGTAGGCCTGCAGAGCGAGAGCGAAGTGCTCTAATGGGGTGATATGGTACTACAAGGTCATTAAGATAAGATGGGGCCTGATTATTTAAGACTTTGTATGTGAGGAGCAGGATTTTGAATTCAATCCTGGATTTAACAGGAAGCCAATGAAGGGAAGCCAAAACAGGAGAAATCTGCTCTCTCTTTCTAGTCCCTGTCAGGACTCTTGCTGCAGCATTTTGGATCAGCTGAAGGCTTTTCAGGGAGTTTTTTGGACATCCTGATAATAATGAATTACAGTCGTCCAGCCTGGAAGTAATAAATGCATGAACTAGTTTTTCAGCGTCACTCTGAGACAGGATATTTCTAACTTTAGAGATGTTGCACAAATGGAAGAACGCAGTCTTACATATTTGTTTAATATGTGCATTGAAGGACATGTCCTGGTCAAAAATGACTCCAAGGTTCCTCACAGTGTTACTGGAGGCCAAGGTAATGCCATCCAGAGGAAGAATCTGCTTAGATACCATATTTCAGGGCCGAGTACAATAACCTCAGTTTGATCTGAATTAAGAAGCAGAAAGTTAGCTGCCATCCAGGTCTTTATGTCTTTAAGACATTCCTGCAGTTTAACTCATTGGTGTGTGTTATCTGGCTTCATGGACAGATAGAGCTGGGTGTCATCTGCATAGCAGTGTAAATGTATGCTATGTCTTCTGATGATGCTGCCTAAGGGAAGCACAGAGATGAGTCCACTGTCAGAGGCCATAAGAAGATCATTTGTAACCTTCACTAAAGCTGTTTCTGTGCTGTGCTGAGCTCTGAAACCTGACTGAAACTCTTCAAATAAACCTCTGCAGATGATCTGTTAGCTGTTTGACAACTACTCTTTCAAGGATGTTTGATATAAAGGAAGGTTGGAGATTGGCCTATAATTAGCTAAGACTGCTGGGTCTAGAGATGCTTTTTGAGTAAAGGTTTAACTACAGCCAGCTTGAAGGCCTGTGGTACATAACTGATTATTAGAGATAGTTGATCATATTTAAGATCGAAGCATTACTTAATGGCAGGACTTCTTTGAGCAGTTTTGTAGGAATGGGGTCTAAAAGACACGTTGATGGTTTGGAGGAAGTAATTATTGTAGTTAATGTGGTTCTCTTATTTAAAACTGAAGTAAAAAAACAAAACAAACAAACCCTGATTTTCTTTTTTTTTTTCTTTCAATTTGAATTAAGCTGCAAGCACCAATCAGCAGGCCCTGGCACCTTTGCTCACCTCCGTAGTCATAGCCCTTTATTGTGAGGATGTAGCCCCAAATGTAGTCATGTAGTTCTAACAGTGATCAGTATGAATACATATTGTGCACAGTATCATTTAAGCAATGCTATCAAACCAGATTAGATCAATATTAAATGTGTTCTATATTTGAAAGGTAAGCAGCAGAGCTGCTCTCCATGCTATTCCAAATAGCCTTCTATAATCTCAACTTTGGTCAGACCCCCCCTAACCCTGACCCTTATAGAAGTGCTCTATATGGGTGACGCGGTACTATGAAGTCTTTAAGATTAGATGGGCCCGGTTATTAATGACCTTATCTATGAGGAGAGGGATTCTATGTCCTTTTCTTTTTCAAAGTCCTCCATTTGGAAACAAATGTCTCTTTGTCCAAATTATTAATTATTAATTAACTGTATAAAATTACAGTAAAGTAACAGTAAAATTTGTTTTGTTCCCAAATGATTCTGGAGATCATCACAATGAAAAGTTAGTCGACACGTTTGCATTGCCCTTTTTAAAATTATGCTTTTGTGACATGAATGTGCGTCAGGTGGTGGTCAGGGCTATCCAGACTGACAAGTGGGACATTGAATTCCACCTCTCTGGTGGGGAGGGAGCCTGAGATTGTCTAAATTGGGGTCTGTACAATAGCAAATGCAGAAAAACATGTTTTAAGAAAGCAAATAAGTTGGTGTTCAAAAGAATATGATCGTTTGCTTGCAGAACACCAGGAGAGACGAGTCCTCCGTCACAGATGGTGTGGTCAGTGAGGATGGTCACCTGCAGGTTCAAGGTCATTGCATCTCCAACCCACATCCACTGCCACTGTACCTAAGGGAAGTTCTTCTGCACATACATTTGGATCACCCAAATCCATGACAGTCGTTCAGGCAGTCATGCCTGGACTGGAAACAAACATCTCTAAAATATTACAACATACCAGCTTCTGTGACTGAATGCAAAACAAATGTGTTGTTTGACCTAGAGACTGCACTTGTGACTGAACAATAAATACATTTTATATTGATTATATCAGTAATGTACCTTCCAATACAAAGTTATGGAAAGTCTAACCTTCAGACTAATTTCAGAATAATTAAATCTTTCTTTCATTGTAAGGTTTAAATTGTCCATCAAATAAATGTAAAAAATTCTTTTTAAGGCAACGAGTTTGCAGATTTTTTAAGTTCAAAAAAGTTCAAACTAATTCGATTGAACAGTAAAATTACAACAGGATTTGAAACGGTGCAGCATATTGAACTGAAGGTTTTAAATTCTAAGGGCAATGGAGAAAGCATCATTGGATGGCTGTTCCTGCTCTTAATGTGTTATAGCTCGGTCCTCTCTGGCACAGCTGGCTGCCGGCAGAGCCCGCGGGCACGCCACTGCAACCCCCTCTGGCCTCTGCTCCGTAGCTGCGGGGTGACCTCTCGTTTGGGGCTCTACTCAGCTCTTCCCAGGATCGTGGCACGCCCCCCCCCCTTTGGTGGTCCTCCTCGGGTCCTTGTACTCTGGGGCCTCTGGATATCTGGGGCCTGGATCTCCTCCATACCTGCTTCATGCCCTGGAGGACGGGGCTGTGGCCCCCCCACACCCTAGCAGATCGTTAAATGGAGAAACCTTTGGAATTAAAGCATGCTGATCCACACAGGTATGCTCACAGGTGTACACACGGGTATTCACAGACGCGGACTAAAGCTTTCTTGGCTGCTGCCTCAAAGCACATTGTGCGCTGTCTATCTTGTGTGCTGCACAATATCGTTTATTATTTAATATCTACTGATATCTACTGCTAGCTAGTTTATTGTGATGGTGCTGTTTTTTTTTATTATGTTGCTCTTTGTTGTTTGCTTTCTCTTCTGTTTTTTTTCTCCATACAGGTGACCCAGGTGTTTTGTTTGTTTTTCTTTTTTTTCTTTCTTCCCCCCCTTCTCACCGTCTCTTCTCCCCTCTGGTTTTCTTTCTCTCCCTCTCTTTCTTTCATTCTTTCTCCCTGTCCTATCCCCCAGTCATGTCTGTCCCGTTTGTAGCAACTGAAAATAAAATAAATTCATAATTTTAAAAAAAAAAGTGTTATTGCTACTGTTTTTTATTTTATTTTTCATTATTTTCCCAGTTATTTGGTTATATTGTAGCGTTGTACGGATATTTAAAACAGGTCACGTGTCTTAGTGACAAGCTGAGCTTGCCATTATTAGATTTTGCCAGCAACAAAGATTTGGAGAGGAGATTGCTACGTTGTCAAGTGGGAAAGGTTCTGTGAGCAGACACAGCTCAATTTATAGATTAGATCCTTATCTTGACGATGAAGGCCTCTTAAGAGTTGGGGGACGACTGACAAAGGGCTCCTTATCAGAAGAAATAAAGCATCCTTTTGTTCTTGCAAAGGATCAACATGTAGCAAGTCTCATCCTAA
The DNA here is from genome assembly GCF_041146795.1 of Maylandia zebra. Lineage (NCBI taxonomy): Eukaryota > Metazoa > Chordata > Actinopteri > Cichliformes > Cichlidae > Maylandia > Maylandia zebra. The sequence goes on along the minus strand of NC_135184.1, from coordinate 33,838,064 downwards.
AGCACATTCATCAACAGCTTGGTCATAGCGGTCGTAACCACACCTTATCCACACTAAGGAGAAAATACTGGATCACAAAGGCCAACTCAGCTGTAAGGAAGGTTATCGCAGAATGTAATTTTTGCAGGAAATATCATGGAAAAGCCTTGGAGCAAAAGATGGCAGATTTACCCAAGGAAAGAATTTTGCCAGATAACCCACCATTCACCAACGTCGGAGTTGATTACTTCGGACCTATTGAAGTGAAAAGAGGACGAGGTACAGCTAAACGCTATGGAGTCATTTTCACCTGTTTAGCCAGCCGAGCAGTGCACTTGGAAGTGGCTAGCTCTCTAAGCACAGATGCCTGCATTAATGCTTTGCGCCGTTTTGTGAGTCGAAGAGGTCAAGTTGCTCACATCCAATCGGACAATGGAACCAACTTTGTCGGAGCAGACAGAGAGTTAAGGGAGGCTCTTGAATTGCTGAAACATACCCAAATAGCGGATGCTTTGCGACACATTGGAATAAGATGGAGTTTTAATCTGCCTGGAGCGTCACATCATGGTGGAATTTGGGAACGGATAATTCGTATGATCAGAAAGATTCTGAGATCCGTTCTTCAGCAACAACAGTTGGACGACGATGGATTAAATACGGTTCTATGTGAAATTGAAGCAATTTTAAATGACAGACCCATCACAAAGCTTTCTGATGATCCAAAAGACCTAGAGCCACTTACACCAAATCACATCCTCCTGATGAAAGGAAAACCATCTTTACCACCCGGACTATTTGACCCTCAGGATATGTATCTGAAGAGAAGATGGAAACAGGCTCAGTACATCTCAGATCTTTTTTGGAAACGATGGATACGCGAATACCTGCCTTTGTTACAGGAGAGACAAAAATGGAACCAAAAGAAGAAGAATCTAAAACCTGGAGATATAGTCATTATAATGGATTCTTCTGCACCACGTGGTTCCTGGCCACTTGGAAGAGTTCTGGAAGCCATTCGTGACAAAAAGGACTTGTGCGATCTGCACGTTTAAAAACAAAGACTAATATTCTGGAAAGACCTGTAACTAAACTTTGCTTGTTACATGAGACTGTAATCTAAAAGTGTGTTACTTATGTTTATTTATGTGAATGTATAGGTCTAAAGTAGACTGTATTAGTGGCCCCTTATTTTCTTTGTGATTAGAATTGCCATGTCTGATAGCCATTTCAATTAGGGGCCGGGGTGTAGGAGCCATTCTTGGGTTAATACCTTATGTGGTCACTAGAGGTCACCTTTTTCTGTTTTGATTATGTAATGTAAAGGTATTTAAGGTAGACGCACGTAATCGGCGTCAGGTGTGTCATTAAGAAGGCAAACAGTTTGTGACCGTTGCGCTGTTATGCTAAGTCGATACGGAATAAAGACCAAAAAGGACAAGATACATACTGCTGGATTTATTGGACTGTGAACTTAATTCATGCATACCAGTGACATCGCGTCATCCCCGTTAACGACCACCTCAGTGGCTTCAAGCGTAGGCTTAGCCTCTACAATCTGTATAAATAAAGGTGAAATAAAAATTAAAAAAAAAAACCCCTCTGCAACAAAAACATAACAACATGGTCAAATACTAAAGCTGTGCTAAAATGATAACAGTCCCCGCTTTAAACATTTCTCAGAGAACCAGTCATATAACAGATAAAAATGTGTTGGTTATTTTGTTGTTTTAGAGCCCGATGGGGAGTTTACAGGGGGACAGGACTGATGGTAAATGGAAATGAACTGGTTCTTATATAGTGCTTTTCTACTCTTCCTGAGCACTCACAAGTTTTATACAACATGCCTCATGATGATGGATGCATCAGAACTTGGGGATAGTATTTTGCAAAAATATATTTGGGCATGCAAACTGGAGCAGCCAGACTGAAAAAACAGCCTTCTGATTAGTACATGAGCTGCTCTACCTCTTGAGCTACAGCCACTCAATCAGGAAGTCAACTGGAATTCACTTTGGAAGATTTATTGGCTTTTTAGTAATCTAAAACTGTATGGGCACAGCCTGGGTCTTCTTGTCTCCTACATTTAGGCAAAAGTAAAACAGACGCCTGTAGCACTTTGACCATGTTGGGATCTCAGTGTTAGCATGGTTCACACCAGCAGGTTGGGAAATGAAGGGTCTTCTCACTGAGTCGGCATCAAGAAACCGTGTGTGATGACTCAACTCCACCTCCTCTCTTTTTTCTCATTTCTCTCTCTCTCTGTTACTTCTAGGCATAGAGCCAAGGAACACAAGCAAACACACACATGCTCACATAGCCTCTAGCTCTTTCTATTTCCTGAGTTAGCAGCATGGTGAGCAGAGGCAGTACACTCCACATTCCCACCAGTATTCATCATACTTCAGCGTCTCTTTCAGAAATTAGCTTTTGGTTCACAATAACCTGGATGAGCAGAAATATTGATTTACATGACCTCCAAGCTGTATTTTTACCAACAGACAGGTAGTGAGGAATAAAGCAAGCTGACACCCATCAGCTATCTCACGTCAACATTCAGATGCAACATTTTCTTTTTATATGATTGTTTCTGAACCTCTGCGCTCTCTCTACACTATACACTGAGAGGGTACCAACCAAGAAAGAAGGCCCTGCTCTAAGATTGACACCTTCAAGTTTGACTGACATTTTCAGCTGCCCACATGAGCAAGCCAAAAGCCTTCAATCCTAAGAACACTGTTCCAGATGTCAAGCATGGTGGTGGCAGCATGATGCTCTGGGGCTGTTTTGCTGACAGTGGTACATCACACAAAGTACACTGAATAATGGAGGACAGCCTCCAAAATCTTCAACTCATCTTCAAACTCAACAGCTAGACATGTGACACTTGGAATATCAGGCACCTCTGGCAGCTTGGAACACATTGAGGTAGTTACACAGCTGATCAGAGAACCCCAGAGAACACAGGTGATCTAGTCGTGCTGTGGTTGGATCTGGCTAATGCCTACGGATCGATACCGCACAAACTGATTGAACTTGCACTTCACCACAACCCTGTTCCCAAGAAGATTAAAGACCTAATCCTGGATTACTATAACAATTTCAGGATGCGAGTCAGAAAAATCAGAATGGCATTGCCTAGAGAAGGAAAAATAACAGGTTGTACCATCTCTATAGCTGCGTCAGCTGAGGTTGTGTGCAGAAGACCCCTGTCCAAGTCTCAAGTATGGCAGCCCCACCTAAGAGCCTACATGGATGTGAAAGAGTGAGCAGCAAGGAGCATGGTCAAGGTGGGTACACTCCAGTTTAGGATTACCAAACTGAATGCAGGCAGACACACGGTTGGGCATTAAAGGAATCGCCAAGGAGAAGCCCATTCAAGCCACACAGACAAGGTGGCTTTAGATTAAGGGGGCTGATCAGTGGACTGCTCCTGGGACATAAGTCGAGGCCTGATCAACCCCAACCGGGTCACTTGGGTGAGTCAGCTAAGACCCAAAACGCCCCATGACCCCAGGCAACGGGACTGTTCATAAATGGTAAATGTACTAGTGCTTATATAGTGCTCTCTACTCTGAGCACTCAAAGTGCTTTACACAACAACACAATATCAATGATGATGCACACCAGCGCATCCTAGGAGATGTTTCTTGCATATGTACATATCCTTGTTTCTTTATGATCACTTCCACCTAGATGAGATTCCCAGTTCCAGACTCACTGAAGCTTCCCCGCAGCATATTACTCCAAACACCATGTTTCACTCACAGTGTGCACTGTGTCTCTGCAAAAGTGGAGGCAGTCCATTCTTGTCCAGGGTTTTGGTGCTTTCCTTCTTTGAGACTACGATGGCCGACTTGACAAACTCATCCATTAGAGTCTTTCTACAGTTACTCTGTAGAAATTTGGAGCTAACCCTCAGTTTGAACTTGATTTTGCAAGCTTTGTGCCTTGGCTCAATAAAATAAAGATAATTTGTGCTTTCTGAAAAAAATAACTAGTATGTTTAAAAATGCACTTTTCATTTTATTTTTATAGGAGGGAAAATAATTTTACCCTCATCTGCACGCGGCCATTTGGTTATAACATCAGTGATACTACAGCCTGGGGAGCTGCTATTCAAATTCCAAAATAGCATTTTATATGATATGATGATATTGCAACTTAATGAATTACAATTTCTACACTAATACAACACAGACCAGGAATTCTGCTCTCTTGGGTTTTGTTTATTCATAAAATAATTTTGGTAAGCTGTTGGATCTTCAAGCTGCATGTCTCAGGTTTTTTTTTAAACTAATAATATCTTTAAAAAAAATGTCATTACATAAACTGAGTTTTTTTACTTGTTTAGAGCAGTCGGCCTCCCTGGACGCTTTAAGCTTTCGCTATTGGCTGTCAGAGCTGGACTCCTCCTCCTTCTCTGCCAGTTGCTCCAGATTATCAGTCGGTGTCACAGTGCCTAAAGAAAAGAAAACACATTAGAAAATAAAAGATTTGATCATGATGAGTGACATTACTGACATCGAAATAGAGCATCTTACATCACTGGTGCTGCTTTTACTCCAAACATAAGCAGCGAGCAATATAAGCAAATCGAGAAGCTCGCTATATTCCAAGATCTAGAAATGAAGCCATTTAAGCACATGTTGCAAAACAATCCAGAGAGATAAATATCAGAGAAAAGGATTCCTTGATGCATGTTAGTATCACAGAAAGTCATTATTATTATTATTATCATTACTATTATAGCGGTGTCATTATTATAAAACATTATAAAAACAGACAGTAAGAGTGGGAGGCCAGTGCTTAATGGAACCAGTCCTGTTGTTTGTCCCAGGATTTGGACTACTGATATGTTACACATATCCATCCATCCATCGCAGCCAGGTCAGCCAAATGTCCCAGAAACAGAAAACTGTGATCTAAAAGGAGTTTGACCACCACAGCTAGAACAAGCTGCCTCCATTTGAACCAGATGCAGGTACGGCCTTTTCTCCTTGACCTTTCAGTGCTACTGATGCTTCAGCTGATTGATGTGATGATAACTGAACTGTACGCATAATGCGTGCTGCTGGAATGACTTTCAGTAGTTGAATAAATTAACAAAAGCTTATTTATCTTTGCTTCTAATCAGGATGAAATATGAGAATTTAAGGCCCTTTTGAAGTGGTTTTCTTTCTTCAAACATTTCAGACATTTGCTATCAACCTCTCTCCTCAGCTCTCACACACTGTAGTTCAGCGGTCCCTAACCATTTTTTGGGCCACGGACCGGTTTAATGTCAGACAATATTTTCACGGACCGGCCTTTAAGGTGTCGCAGATAAATACAACAAAGTAAAATGATACGACCAAGACAAAAACTGTGGTATTTTGTAAATGAAGTAATTAAAGCGAAGTCACTGTGCAACTGTGTAACTTTATTAGCAGTGTACTCCTGAAATGCGGCAACAACACTGAGAGTAACATCCTCCTCTCTGCCTATAGTCTATGGCTGTATCCCAATTCAGGGTCTGCAGCCTTAAAGGCCGCATTTTAAGGCCGATTACGTCACAGCGACGCGACGAAGGCTGTCCCAATTCAAAGGCTGCTCGAAATGCAGCCTCAAATGCGTCCTTCATTTCCCTGAATTTTAAGGATGGGTCGGTCTATCCTTCGTGGCCCAACATATCCCAGAATGCATAGCGCAGCGGTGGGTGTGGATAATTTTGCCAAAAAAAACGGCGGAAACGGGGCGGCCAAAGAGTAAACTTTAAAAAGTAAGTACTGAATATTATGTCACTTATTTATGTGCGAATGTTTAATAAAGAAGAACATTAAAGCATTACTGTTGGCCACATGTCGGCAAAGTTATGTGACATTAGCGATGTTAGTACTGACTTGGTTTTAAAGCCTTTACTTTTAAATATACGCCGTTCAATAGTCGACCTTAATCTTACAGAGATTGTGATGATTTTGTGGATAATTAAAGTCAGTCATATATCCACAAACACAACAAGCTGAAAGTCAGTGATGCTGCTCGGTTTGCAGTCCTGAATATCACGGCACAAGCAGGATCCACTGCACTGTTAATGTTAGCTATGTTATATTGCTGCCTCTGTTCGGTGGTGTCGAGCCAAACGGACTTTAAAGTGTGTTTGAACGAGCTGACGGTTTTTATAGGCCGATGATTTTTTGTAACGGTATAAACAATGAAAGGTGGTGGATTGGCCAGATGCTGGCAGATGTGTAAAAATAACTCAGTTGTTTGGTGGTGGCTATGGCGGAGCTTCCACAGAGGCAGCAGGTGGATGAGGGAAAGGGGAGGCAGGAGGAGGAGAGACCCGAAGCGGCCACCGGTCCGAGTATCAGGTGAACTGAACTTCAGGTAAGAAGTTATGACCTGCAGTCTATCTGGGTCAGATATAAACCAAGTTGAGGTGGAGTTTGTTTTCGTTGTGCTGATTTTTTACAGTCAGTTACAATAACTCATACTGCGTACTAGCTAGCATGACGGAGTTTCTATACAGCTGGGTGGGTGCTATGATGTTACTGATGGTGAACTTTATTTAATTCATAAGGTTAGTTAGTAGAGTTGCCAAATGTTCTGTAAAAAGACGTTATCGTCTGGTATTCAGAGAAAATATTACGCGTTTCATGTTGAGCTGAAAAAGAACAGTTTGTCCCGGACTTCAGCTACAATGAAAAAGACACAAAGCTGGAGTTACTCTGTGTTTACGCTGCACAGCTGCCTCTTCTTCTCTCATTCTCTCCCTCTCTCTCCTGTTGCTACTTCAATCATGAAAGTGATCAGTGATCAGCTGATCGGCTTTTCTCTCTTCTTTGTTTATCGCCCACTTTGCGCCAGAAACAGGAAACCAGTGGATGTCGCGCTAAACAACAGCAGCACGTTTAAGCTTGATCAGCTGTTGTTAAAATTTATTTAATATTAATTTCTAGTATCAGCTGATGTTTGCTGGAGCCACAGCTGTAAAGCTGCTGGTCATGATGTTGGTTTGGATATGTGGTGAGAGGGAAACATGAAGATGAAACCAGGAGATGTCCTTACTGAACCATCAGAGCTGAACAGGTGATGGAGAAACAGGTTTACCTTTTAGGTGACATGGATGAGTTGAAGTTATGAGCTGTTTCTGAGAGACAAATAACACCAGGATCCTTTTCTAAGTAGCTGACAGCTGGTAACTGTGCAGGGGCGGGTCTAGCAAAGTTTTGCCAGGGGGCCAGGTAGGGCATTAACAGGGAGAGGGGGGCACAAAGAAACACTTTCTTATTCTCATTTAAAATGTCTCGCTTTTATTAATTAATGATCTGAAGCTTACAACCAAAGTTTTTATCTGACGTAAAATGTATAGAAACCAACAAGACTGTACATCACTGTCACAACAGCGTTTGTTTTCATTCAAAGGCTTTATGGCTTTAATACCTGGGGGGCCGGTCTCTCGTCAAAATGCCCGGGCCGATTTTTTGTCCCAGTCCAGCCCTGGACACGACACGCAGTGAGTTAATCCGAGAAGATGCATTAAAAAAATTAATGGCCGGGCCAGCGGTGCACATCGCAAATCAGCTCGCATAGACACATTAGTTGTGCCGCTTCTTAATGACGGTATCTTAGCAACCCCAACTACCAGATTCATCTTATAATTGGCTAAAAATCACTTCGCCTACCGGTGAGAGGGACGTTGCTAGCTGGCAGTTTTTTTTCAGGCAATGTTGAAATTTCTTCATTCCGACACTTCAAATGCTTCAGGAGCTGTCCGCTCAGCGCAGCATCAGCACCACGGAAATACACGGATACATCCGTAGACTCGAGACAGAATTCACAATGGGTTTTCGGGGCTTTCAGGTGTGTATGGACCAATGTTTTCTTTTCTAATCAAATCAAAAAGCTTTAATGAGCAGCTGGATTTGTCTCGCATTAACTGGTTGGACACAGAGGACATCGAAATGCAGCTGATTGAACTGAAAAGCTCGACTCTGTGGGGGTCAAAGTTTGTAGAATTACGGACGCAGCTGGAATCCACTGCTGTGCGTGTTCATGGAGCTGCATGTTCATCACTACCTGACAGGTTTACTGTCTTCAGAACATTGCAGAGGCCTTATTGACAGTGTTTGGCTCTACATGTCTGTGTGAGCAGATTTTCTCTCACACGAGTCCTCAGGTAGCCGTGTGAATGCTGGACACTCGGAGACCTGTGTCTCTGAGTGGGAGACCAGAGGTCACATTAACATGTGTGTCTCTGTATTAACAAACATGCCATATTGGCCCAGTTTATTTTTCATATCATTGTTGTGAGGAGACCGTAAATAGCATTTGCATTTTCTGTTGTTCAGTTCATTTGCTGTTATGGATAAAAAGTCTTTTTTTGTTTCAAAACAGCTGATAACTATTCGCTGATAGCTGCCAACATCTGTGAACAAATATAATTCTATAAAGTTTTTCTATATAGTTTGTAACTGTTAATATAGAGTATTATTAAATTTATTGCTAATGCAGTCATATGGCACACTGACCTCTGAGGAAATTTTAGATGCACTCATCACCAGAAAGGTTGCCGACCCCTTTCTGTTCCCTGTTTGTGAAGGACTGCTAGAAAAGTTTAACATAACTGTCTGTGCTGAATCAGTCTTATTAGGTAATGTTCAAATAATGTGATCATCCCAGTGTTTCCAGTGTGGGAGAAAGTACTCAGGGCCTTCAAGTTACACACTATGAAAGGCAGCAACAAGTTTAATGTTCAGAAACCTAAAGTCTGTATCAGCAGCAGAATGGAGCTAAAATAAATGTTGGTTTCAGTTCTATGAAGCTTTGAGTATTTTGGATCAGTAGCACTGCTGTGTTTGTTGCATCATATTGCTGTAACTGTTTATATGCTTTATATATTCTGAGCTAAGTTGATCTATAGTGTTACATCATATTCTATAAGGATGTTATGTGTTTGTAGACTTTCTGCCCAGTTTGACCCATTTAGCAGACGTCAGCCTGTTTAAGGCTCTGATATCTATTCTGTGTGACTTACAGCAGTTATGACATGGTCTGATTTTCTCACCCAATAAAGGAATATTTCATATATCAGTCTACTCTTCATTCTATCAGAAACAGTTTTCACAGCTCGTACATTTTCATTTCACACATATATGTAAGCATTGAGCCAAATTTAGTAATGCCAACAAATTAAACGAAGAATATTATATATAATACATCTATATACACTGTCAAAGATACTTGAGTGTCTTTGAGTGAAGATTTAAGGTGATAGGAAATATAAATAACTGCAACTTGAATCTTTACTGAAGCTCAGAGTTTGACAGAGTTCAAGTTCACTGCTGTAATAACTAATAATGATTAATATGATAATAACTTCGATATTGGCCATATAATATTTACATTTCCAAAGTGAGATGACTTTAGTCTCATGAGCAACATTAACTAATTGTTATTTACTAACTAATCTTAAATGACTGTTCAGCACAGACATGAAGCCCAACAATCATGTTTACAGTCCCGTGGTCTCAGCCTCAGATACTCAACTAATCAAAGTGATGTCATAAAAAAAATGAACAAAAAAAAATGTTTTTCTCCATTTCTGTCACACAAAGCTGTATGAAACGTTTCTCGCGGTTAGATCCATGGTTGCTAGGCAACCTGAGCAGCGCGACGAAGGCTAGACCGTCCCATTTAAAAGCCTCTCACTTCTGCACTTCTCGTACTTCCTAGTACGCACCGTACAAAAAATAAAAATAGTTGTTTTTCTGTTTCAATCACTCATCTTAGCAGTAGGATTTACATGAAAGGAGAAACAAATTAAGTTTGCGTGAAAATGTAAATTTTTGTCACTCTCTGGTCAACTGACTCAGTGACTCAAATGACTCCAAGAACCCGATTCACTTTGGTGAGTGACTCATCCAAACTCGATTCAGTAAAAATAATCGAATTTACCATCACTGATGTAAACAAACAATCGCTCTACGCTCTTCAAACATCAAAATATATCATTTGATTTTTTTTATGACAGCAATGGTGAGTGTTCCACCCTCTGCTCTTTTTAACTTAACGTAATCTTTCCGTTTTCGTATTTTGGACATGATTTTTGAGTCCACCTTCGCAGTAGCAATTGACTGCAAAATAAAGCTACCAGAAATGTGCAACCCTACATCCGGTCTTAAAACAGGAAGTTAGCATTTTCTCGTGCACGGGGTCTATTAATGCTCTCTGGTTGCTATGGTAGTGCGTAAATATTTCTTTCAGAATAAGACACACAACTACAACATGGGAAAAAACCCAGGGAAACCGTTTTACTCACCGTCTATACCTAAAAACACAAGCCGACATGTATTTTTACATTTCTGTTTTCTTGCATTTTACTGTGACTGTATGTTGAACTCTGAGGCCAAACTATGGGTGACCTGAAGCTGTAGTTCAAGGCTTTCTGTGTGGACACAGACAGCGCAGTAGAGATGATCCTTCTGCTCTGCAGATGGCGTTAAAGCTCCACACTGCAACAAATACCCACAAAATATGCACAGTAGGTGCCCACCATCCACAGTCTGAGTGAGACCAGATTCATCACGCTTTTCCATTTGAGTCTGTCTCTGCTGGCCATTTTGTATCAGCAATTTTAAATGTTTTCTCCTGGATTAAGACATATTTGTCTCTCCAGTCCACATGGACACTCTCAGGCTCCTCTCAGTGGAAAAGCACAACCTGGTAGACACATGCAGAGTTTTACAGTGACAAAGTTGACAGGAATATTAAAATTAATTCAAAGTGGAGACATAGCTGTGAAGCAGAGACTTGTAGAGAAGCCACTGGCTGTATGTTGGATATCAGTTCAGGTCAACACTGACGCCTGACTGACAACACACTGAAAAAATGTCGCTTCTTCACATCATCACATCTCTGTGAGGCTCTTCAGTGTGAAGAAAAACTGCAAAGCTGCAAAGGAGTACTGCAGCTTTTCCTCAGCCCGACTCAGCTTCGACTGGAACGCATCACTGCCTCCATGCAAGTACGTGAAAGGAGTTCGTGCAGTGCGTCATACTAATGGCTGTGATAGTCTACCCACAGCTCACAATGAGGTCATACTAGGCCAAACAGTCCTTACAGTATGACTTCATATTTGTATTGTTAATTACAACTAGGGCTGCCACGATTACGTCAACTATCAAAATCGTCGACGACTAATTTAATAGTCGACACGTCATTTGAAGCTTTGTAAGATCCCAAAAGATGCAGGAATAAGTAGTAGGATTTAAGAGAGTAATAACGGACTGAAACAGAAGATGGCAGCACTGCATGTACAAGGATGCAGGGGCAGGGATAGCTCAGTAGGTAAAGTGGTCGCCCCATGATCGGAAGGTCGGCGGTTCGAATCCACTTAACGGCTACCCTGAGGTACCCCTGAGCAAGGTACCGTCCCTACACACTGCTCCCCGGGCGCCTGCTTAGTGGGCTGCCCACTGCTTCACTGAGTGAATGGGTCAAATGCAGAGAAAAACAAGTAATTTCCCCATGGGGATCAATAAAGTATCCATTATTATTATTATTATTATTATGCCAGCTGCCGTTAAACTCCGAAGAAGAAGAAGCTGTGTCCGGTATCGTGCCAAACTAGGGCTGTATCCCAATTCAGGGTCTGCAGCCTTAAAGTACGCAGCCTCAACGATCCTCAAGGGCCGCGTACTCGAAGACCGCTAAGGCCGGAAGTGCGAGGCTCGTAAAATGGGACGGTCTAGCCTCCGTTGCGCTGCCCAAGTTGCCTAGCAACCATGATACTAACAGCTGGAAACGTGTCATACAGCTTTGTTTGACAGAAATGAAGGAGACGATCTTTTGTTCATTTGTTTGTTTGTTTCTACATGAGCTTTGATCATTCTCTGTAAGATTAAGCTCAGCTATTGAACGGCGTATATTTTAAAGTAAAGGCTGTAAGTTAGTACAAACGTCACTAATGTCACATAACTTCGCCGACGTTTAACATATTTTCAGGCGAGAATGTAGCTGTGTAAACTTCAAATAAATATCTGCTCAGTTTATCAAGACACCACATATTTTCAAAAGCGCTCCGACGTTTTCAGAGACGTCTGTTACCCACCAGCTCGATAGCTAGCCGGGGTTCAAGGCTCATTAGAGTGTGAGATGCTCGAGAATTTACTCCGGTGTCCTGTTATATTTTAGACAGCAAGGAGCAGACGGCTGAGTTTATTAAACTTCACTCAAACAATCTGCAAATTTCTTTAAAATTTAATAAACTATCATCTTGTCTTTATTGTTAGTTAGCACATACCTGAAACACTTAAAGCTGTAAGATAATGATAGTTATATACGAGCAGATGCTGCTGGTGCAATAAGCTGTACGTTTTATGTCCAATGGATGATGATCTGATTAGTCAACTAATCGCAAAAATAATCGGTGACTAGTCGACTATCAAAACAATCATTTGTGGCAGCCCTAATTACAACAAATTAAACATGGCTAAAGGAGGTGACACACAGGTATTGTGTTTGTGTAAAAACGTTACAGTTTACACTTACTGTAAGTATTGACTTCCAGCTGTCATCTTAGTTTAGTTCTTCCTGGTCCCAGCCTACCTCATTTACTAGCTGACATCATCTGGGCCTGTGCTGATTGGTTCTACATCAGTGACTCACAGTGGTGAGTGTGTGAGTGGTATGTGGCGTACATGCACCAGCTCAGAGGTCCAGATGGTCACTCAGTGGGAGCTGGAGTCCCACCAAATAACCTGCTAGCTATACTAAAACTACACAGCAGTAGTGCTTCTGTACATTCAGAAGGAGAAAAAACAACAGAACACCTACACCGTTAAAGTCAGCAACACTCAAAAACGTTTGTCAAAAACATTGTTAACTCTGCAGTGGACTGCAGTAGCAGGTTTTCTGGCAGGTTGTTTGTGCAGCATATTGATATATAAGCATGCTGCATTGCATGCAATGCATGAGGGGTGGTTTGGGGTTTAGGTTCTTACTCAAAGACATGTTGATACACAGGCTGGAGGAACAGGGGATTAAACCGCTGAACTTTTGATACGCATACTATCCACCCAAAGATACCAAGGCTGCTTCAAAGCGATAGATATACACAGAGAAATAAGCTTATAGTTAGGGCTGCATTAGCTGACCATGAACTTCAACAGGTCTAAGCCTGCTGGGGGCTTCCCATGATGCTGTTTCTTTGTGTTTATACACTGCTCTGCATTTAATCATTGGTTATTATTAATATCTGGCTCTCTTCAACAGCTTTGTCCCGTCCCCCTCCCCTTACCCCTAACTGCTCACGGCAGATAATTGTCCCTCCCTTGGTTTTGCTGGAGGTTTCTTACTGTTAAAAGGGAGTTTTTCCTTCCCACAGTCGTCAAGTGCTTGCTCATAGGGGGTCATCTGGTTGGGGTTTTCTCTTTATTATGGAGTTTTTGCCTTACAATATAAAGTGAATAAAACTTATAACAATATTAAGCCCACACCAACCCCATTTTTTTGTTTTTTTTTAAAGACTTATAACACAACAGCAGCAGTAATGATGCTGTGAATGATGTGAACGTCTTAACAATTTATATCATGATTAATTCATCAGCTCTTGGACTTTAAATTCTCCACAACATGCCACAGAGTCTGTTTTCCCCAAAGATGTTTTTCCTCATCTAAGTTACTGAAGCTGACCAAAAGGAAAACAGAGTACTGTAAAATTAGTTAGCAAACTACCAACAAATCTGTTAAAATTCTCAAATCCAAGTTGTGTTTTGAGTCAGCTGCTTGCCCACCCCCCACCCCCAGCCTTATATTTAGCAGCTCCCTCTTGTCCAGTAGGGGGGCCTTAGAGCCCACCCCCACACAGAGGTCATCTGGTGGAAACGCTCCTGAAGATTTAACTGTATGTTGAGAACATAGAATTTGAAAGAGGATCGGGGTCTGTCACATGTGAAGAAGAATGCTGTGGGCTCCTGCTCTGTGGCAGCCTGTCTACCTCAGTGCCTGCTGAGTGTGTGGGAGGAAAAGGAAAAGAGGCTCAAATTAGCAAAGCACACAGTGATGTGAGCTGATGGGGGAAAGTGGACCAGGACACACAACAGAAAGGAGAGAAAACAGAGGTAAGCCAACTCCAATTCCAAAAAGGTTTGAATGCTGTTTGCTGTAAATCTGATTTACAAATCTTTCAATCTATTCAACATAGGAAACATATCAAACGTTTAAACTGAGAAAACAAATAATTTCAAGAAAAATATGTAATATTTGAATTTGATGGCAGCAGCACATCTCAGACAGTTGGGGCAGGGTCATGCTTCCCACTCTGTAGTATCTCCTCTTCTTTAACATCACTCCACAAACTTGTGGGAACCGAGGAGAGCAGCTGCTGGACTTTTGGGACAGAGGAATGTTGTCCCATTCGTGTCTGATAGAGGATTATAGCTGCTCAGCAGTCCTGTGTCTTTGTCATATTTTTCACTTTATGATGCTCCAAATGTTCTCAGGTGGTTAAAGGCCTGCACTGCAGACAGGCCAGCTCAGCAAGGTGCTTTCTGAAACACATCTATCTGGGTGGGAGTATATGCTGCTCTAAAACTGCCAACTCCAGAGGCACTAACGCACCCCCACACCACCAAAGATACAGGTGTTCTTGAAGTGAGTGCTGATGGCAAGCTGGATGGTCCTTCTCCTCTTTAGTCTAGAGGACGTAGTGTCCATGTTTCGATCCATTTTGGTCTGGAGGTCCGGCTTTGGTCCAGAGATGATGGCTTCTGTGTTCACAGACAGTGATTTCTGTCTGTTCCTGAGCCCATGTACTGATTTAATCACAGAATCACATCTGTGTTTATTGCAATACTGCCTGAGGACTTGAAGACCATTCGGGATCTAATGCTGATTTTCAGCCTTGCCCCTCATGCACAGAGATTTCTCCTGAACGTATGACTTTGGAGGATGAGATATTCACACTATTTGCATTCCACTGAAATTGTTCCACAGTTTTGGAGCTCTACTAATACAAAATAACATTTTGCTGCCCCATCCCAACTTTTTTGGCACGTGTTGCTGCTAAATTCCAAACATCCTGTTTACAATTATATATTTTCTCAGCGAAGATTTGATAAAACAAAATAAAGATTTATGAGATTTGCAAATCATTGGATTCTGTTTGTGTTTACATTAACCAGAAACCCAACTTTGCCCAGACTGGAGCCTAAACATAACATGTCTCACTATATGCTCCACTGTGGATGACCCACTCTGTCACCTCCCCGTTTCTCTGTCTCTGTTCCAGTTGCACTTCCAGTTCTCTCTAATCCTATTACGGCTCTTCCAAGCAGAGCGTGAGTATGTGTGTGTTAGCATTCTTACATTTTCATATAACTAAGATCTCTGTCGAGGCAACGTGCAGCAACATCGTCTTTTAATAATAGAGAGAGAGGCTGGAAGGAGAATGTATAGGCTACACTACATGAAAAACAAATCGGAATAATTTATTTCTTCTGGAAATGTGACCACAGTACAAAAATTGTTTAAACGTCATACTGAAACTTCAGACTATTTAGATACTCATTCCCACAACAAGGGCCCAAACTAGGGGCACTGGAAGGGTTGAGGTCAGGCAGCACAAATCCAGCTGTTGTAGTTTCGCCTCTGAACGCCACCACAATGGATCGGAAATCAAATAAACAATACGAGCAGCCTAATTCAAGGGGTTTTACAAAAATGTTAGGTTCATCTTTTAGGTCTTTCAGTGATTTTCTCCACTTGTTAGAGGCTGACAACCAGAGATGTGTAATCTGATTACTTTTTCAAGTAACGAGTAAAGTAAGGGATTACTATTGCAAAAACGGTAATTAGATTACCGTTACTTTCCCGCAGGAACGCTGCGTTACTGCGTTACTAAAACCGTGATTTTTTTTGCGAGAATGTCTCATGACAGTGACGTAAGCGAGTGCGACGTTAGTGACAGCAGCTGTGTGCAGATCAACAATGGATAATATATCGAGTGCGGGAGAGAGTATGAGCGTGCAGCGTTTAAAGCGTGGAAGTACTGACCTTACTTTGAGTTTGATTCCATAAAAAGTGACAAAAACATTAGTGTCCGCTGTGCGTAGGAAGAAAACTTCTTTTTACACCGAACCCCCCCCCCCCCCCAAACAAGCTCCGAGTGCACAACGACGTAATGGGAAACTCACAGAGAAACTCGCGGATTCTTCCACTGACCGCTGCGGCACACCTGCACCAGGGTAAACCTCCGCCTGCCCCACTCCTGCTTTACAGGTGAAAATAGAGCAAAAGGACCGCTGAGTCTTTGACTTTATTTATTTTCTGCTGTGTTTTACTTGCATCTATTTGAAAGACTGAGTGTAAACACACAAAATATTTTATTTTATGTGCTGGAATGTGCAGAAAATAGGTTTAAATGTTAAACTAATTTATTCCAGTCAGAGAATGTTGAATATAATTAAATGTTTGCTTGATGCATAAAGTTAAAAGATTAAAACCAATAAAACAAGTTTTAAAAAGAGACTTTTCCATTTGATTACATTTTGTATGATGGATTATGCAGAAAAAGTAGAACTGGGCTGAAAGATCTATCGCTTTATCACCTATTCAGGTTGTAAATCGTGTTTTTAAAAAGTAACTAAGTAACTAAGTAATCAATTACTTTAGAAAATAAGTAATCAGTAAAGTAACGGGATTACTTTTTTGGAGAAGTAATCAGTAATTAGTTACTGATTACTTTTTTCAAGTAACTTGACCAACACTGCTGACAACTATGTGGACAAACTAGGACCATTTCAAATATAAGGATTGTTTTCCATACTTAGGTGAAAATTGACTGCCTGAAGTCTTGAACCCATGGACATCACCAAATGCTGCTTTCCTTGCGATGTTCTGTCACACTTTTACTGCAGCCATCTTCAGTTGCTGCCCATTTGCGGGTCCTCGTCTTTAGTTTTGTCCTCAGTAGCTGAAGCTGCTCTGTTGGGTTGCTTTTGTAGCATATTTGGGGTCAGTATCCATCTGTTCTGAGAAGCCCTGGAAAGCATCAGTCTGAACCCGAGCAAAGAGTAAAACCCTGTACAAATCACAATTCATGCTTCTGCTTCTATCAGCATTCACATCATGAATCAACACTATGCTGAGTTCCACTGGCAACACTACAACATTACCTCCACTATGTTTGACAGATATTTGGATCATGGACCGTTCCTCTCCTTCTCTGTGCTTTTGTCTTTCCAACATTAGTACAAGTTCATCTTGGATTAATTTGTCCAAAGACTGTTTTTCACCTCTCAGAACTGTGAAGGTTTTACATGATTCCTATGAAGTCTACACACCAGACGTTTTCAGCTTGTTTCACCTAAACTTTGTATTTCCATTCATTCCTGCCTTCTCGAGAGGCTTCTTATCATGGTTAGATATTGTGAAGTTGGTTGTCTTAACCAAGGAAATGAATCTGTGATTGTACACCTCAGTTTCTGCAGTGCTCTTTCAGGCCTTGTGTTATAGCTGAACAGTTCATCCATTCTTTTGTAAAATCTAACAGATTTTTTGCTCTCTCTCTCTCACACACACAGTTTTTGTTTCAGACCAATGAGTGCTTTGCTCATTTGCACCAATATCTCTTTAACTTCAGATAATAACAAAGGGCACAGGACATGCTTGCCACTCAACTGTCCAAGTCCCATTGAGGCTCCAAATATGGGGGACCGTGAAAAAAATGGCTGCAATTTATAAACAGTTAAGCCAAATCTTTTGTTGAACATCTCAAATTAAAGCTGTAAGTCTGCACTTTAAAATCCACTGTGGTGGTGGACAGAGGCAACGTGACAAAAACTGTGTTGCTGACCAACAAATTGTGGAACTAACTGTATAGTAAGACTAATATTCTGCAACATTTAATTTGCAGACTTACCATAAGTCTGCTAAATTCCACACATTTGATGACTTGGCGAATTATGAAGCACACAATTACTGTACACATTGTTGCCCGAGTCAGGCAAAAACTGGCATCATCTCTTTGAGCAAACTACAATTTTCAGGCAAATTTAACAAGGTTCATGAAGAAACCTGCAGAAAGTAAGCAAAAAGAGTGGCAATAGAAGGCTGAAGAAGCCCTGGGTCAGATAAGGGAGACAAGATAAGCTGTGTGCTGGAGCTAATGGGTTTACCAAAGACACAGATCACATCTTACAAGCAGACTTACCCTACTGCTTTAATCACAGCACTTCTACAGAACAGCTTTTTCTTCACCACCTCAACTTATTGGACTCGTGTCAACGGAAATTACTGTTCAGAGATTAAGCGGCTCAGTAAACAACTTGGAAACTGCTATAAAAAGATTCCTTCTTCTTTGTTCTTTCTTTCAGGATATTTCTAGGAGGAGACTGAAGAGTAGCAGACTATAGCATCTATTATTCAGAAGGTTGCTGGTTCAATCTCTGGCTGTTCCAGTCTGCATGCTAAAGTATTCTTGGGCAAGACACTGAACCCTGAGTTGGTCCTGATGCATTCATAAGAGTTCAGAGCTCAGCACGGTTCTCCGCTGGCAGACTATAGGGGGCCATGGACAGCCCATCTATGAGAAGAGGGTATCTGTTGCCATTTGTAGGCAGTGTCCAAATGTGGTTCAACCGATCTATGGGACACTGTTGCTTGTGCTGCTGCTGGTCCATCAGCAGCTGTAGAGAACAGTGAGGTTTTAACAAACAAAGAGATAAAGTGAAACTGAGTGTTAAAAACACTTAAAGTACCCACAGCACCCACAGTGTGTACTTTTTATGCTGCCTTTTTTTAAAAACTTGGATATTTTTTAAAATCTCATTTCTTCCTCATTATGACGCTCAGTTTGAACTTCAGCATCATGACCATGTTTGACCATGTCTACAAATTTACATTGCTGCCATGTGATTGGCTGATTAGATATGTGTGTTAATGAGCAGTTAAACAGGCTGGTGAGTGTATACTGGACGTGAAACAAAAGAATCAACTGAAAAGATGGCACATTAAACCAAATGTCTGAATATAACTTGAGTGGGAGCAGGTTATGTTCAACATAAGTTTCTAATCCCGTAATCTCATTTTGTAGCACTTCTTTCTTCTTTAAACTTGTTCTACACACCTGTAAAGTTTTATCACTGTATCTTGCAGGTTATGTCACTATTGTGTTGCACTATTCACCCACAGTCGCCACAACGTTCACAAGAACGTGTTTTGCCACACTTCCAAACATATATGCACACTTTACAGAAAGGGTCAGAGCAGACTACCTACTGAGGAGACTGAGATCTTTTGGAGTGTAAGGGATGCTGCTGAAGACCTTTTCTGACTCTGTGGTAGCGTCAGCCATCTTCTGTGGTGTTGTGTGTTGGAACAGCAGCATATCTACAGCTGAGAGGAAGTGGCTGGATAAGCTAATCAAGAAGGCCAGCTCTGTCCTAGGATGCCCCCTCGTTTTTCCATTGTCTGTAAAAAGTCTCGGTTTTTTAAGCACAAATATACAGCACATTTTGTACATTCTTTTTAAAAACAATTACCCTACTCCGTTGCACATTTCTTTGAATCCAAGTATGCTATTTTTAATAACAGTAAAGTATTTTTTTTTCTTATGTTTTAAATTTCACTTAAGAGACCATACAGTCTCTTATTCCTTATTTTTGCTCCATGCTGGTCACTCTTCTACTGGAACACTTGAATTTCCCCAGTGAGGGACGATAAAGGATATTTCTATTTCTATTCTATTCTGTACATACAGACTGACTGGGATCAGAGACATTAGAGTGCTGAGAGCCAAGTCGAAGCAGCACGTGTTAATCCAGGCAGGGTTTGTGCCACAAATAAACTGACAGCCTTGTGAAAAACTTGTGGTTTTGATGGCCTCAATCCAGCTGCTACACATATACATTGAAACGGACACAGAGAAACCCTAGGGACTGTAATTTGGACACAAAAAAATCCCTTAATCTGCAATAAGTACCAGTCCACTTTACGAGTAAAAATGCAGCCCTACTGCAAACTAAACATAAGACAAGCAAACAAGATTCCTCTAAAAAAGATAAATAGTAATAATCTGCATATCTTCCTCTGCAATTTAGACATTAGCTGGAACAAAACAATCCTCGCAATATTCACCAGTGTTAGCACTAGTTTAAGTTTATTAGATAAAGATATGAGGTAGATAAAGGGTAAACAGTACATTTCAAATCTCCTGCACACATGTGCTAAGATGCTGTGGGTCCTATACAGATACTGTGACAGGCCTCTAACTGAGAACACAGATGAACTCTCCAGCCTCAGTTCCCTCACAGTACTGCAGACACTGCTGAAAAAAGCTGTTATGTAATGTTATTAACTCACCAAATGAATGGCACTAACACACCGTGATGAACACATGCATGTCAGATTTCAGGAGTCAGTGTGGGGATGCTCCACCTCCACTATGCCGAGGAATTCTCCCTGCAATGGTCACTATATAAGCATAGAGGCCAATGCAAGGTTCAATAACTTGTACGCTGACTGCTGAATGAGAATATTTTAAAAAAAATTAAAAATTCCCCACTTGCCCATGCGGGCGGTCTACTCTTCAAGCTCTGGTCCTCTACCAGAGGCCTGGGAGCTTGAGGGTCCTGCGCAGTATCTTAGCTGTTCCCAGGACTGCGCTCTTCTGGACAGAGATCTCCGATTGTTGTTCCTGGAATCTGCTGGAGCCACTCGACTAGTTTGGGAGTCACCGCACCGAGTACTCCGATTACCACTGGGATCGCTGTTACACCTCT
Source organism: Maylandia zebra (assembly GCF_041146795.1). NCBI lineage: Eukaryota > Metazoa > Chordata > Actinopteri > Cichliformes > Cichlidae > Maylandia > Maylandia zebra. The sequence goes on along the minus strand of NC_135184.1, from coordinate 33,817,323 downwards.
GTCCACATTTTTTCGAGTTCTTCTCTGAGCCCTTTATTTCTCGTGTTCCTTCTTCCTGATGTTGCTGTCATTGGGAACCGCTACATCGATCACTACGGCTGTCTTCTTCTGTTTGTCTACCACCACTATATCCGGTTGGTTAGCCACCACCATTTTGTCCATCTGTAACTGGAAGTCCCACAGGACCTTAGCTCGGACATTCTCCATCACCCTTGGGGGCGTCTCCCATTTTGACCTCAGGACTTCTTGTTCTTACCGTTCAGCTGACTCCTCAGGACTTGCCTGACCCTCTGCAGGTACTTGGTGGTTGCAGCCTTTCTAGCGGCCTCTTCATGGTTCCCATTCGCCTGCGGGATCCCCAGGTACTTGTAACTGTCCTCTATGTCTGCAATGTTACCTTCTGGTAGTTCGATCCCCTCAGTTCTGACTACCTTCCATCTCTTTATTATCATCCGACTACACTTCTCCAGTCCGAAAGACATTCCGATCTCATTGCTGTATATACTGATGGTGTGGATCAGTGAATCGATGTCTCGTTCACTCTTGGCATACAGCTTGATGTCATCCATGTACAGGAGGTGGCTGACAACTGCTCCGTTCCGTAGTCGGTATCCGTAGCCAGTCTTGTCAATGATCTCACTGAGGGGGTTCAGGCCTATGCAGAACAGCAGTGGGGACAGAGCATCTCCTTGGTAGATCCTGCACGTGATAATGACTGGTGCTATGGGCTTGAAGTTGGCCTCTAGTGTTGTCCGCCACATCCCCATTAAGTTCCTGATGAAGGCTCTTAGGGTCCTGTTGATCTTATATAGTTCTAGGCATTCCAGGATCCAGGTGTGGGGCATTGAGTCATAGGCCTTCTTGCAATCAATCCAGGCAGTGCACAGGCTGGTCAGCCTAGTCTTGCAGTCTAGGCTGACTGCTTGGTCTATCAGTAGCTGGTGTTTTGCGCCTCTGGTATTCTTGCCCATCCCTTTCTGTGCCGTACTCATGTATTGACCCATGTGCCTGTTCATCTTAGCAGCTATGATGCCTGACAGGAGCTTCCACGTGGTGCTGAGGCAGGTTATTGGTCGGTAGTTGGAGGGGACCGGTCCCTTCTGGGGGGTCCTTGAGGATCAGGACCATCCGGCCTTTGGTTAGCCATTCTGGGTGTCTCTCGTCAACCAGCATGGTTACTGGACCCTGTTCAGGGAGGTTGCTGTGGTCTGCTCTTAGATCCACTAGCCACTGAGCATTGCCATTATGAGTTGCGTCCTTCTCCCATATGCTCTTCCAATATTGCGCCGTCTCCTGCCTTGGTGGTGCCGATTTCATATTGTTCCTCTGCCACTGAGAGTACACCTTGGCTGGTATACACACACACACACGCACATATATACATGTATATGTAGACCCAGTTTCGGTGTCTGGTTGCTGGGTTGGGGTTAACATTCATTCAGCTTTCACTTTGGGTTCTTGGGCGATATGTAAAAAGTTTCCAACTGACAGTCCAATAACCGATGATAGGCGATATATTCATGCAGACTTTTTGATGGGCAGAGCAATGTAATCATGTATGGACTGATTTGCGCGTTTCAAATTTGTACGTTTTGTTTGGAGGGAATATTTCACCTTCTTATCTTGCTTGTTTCAGTATTAACATAGATACTTTTTGGATTACTCATTTATTTATTTGAGATGCACCAAATCGCACAAAAGACTTAACTTTACGTCAGAGATTCTTTTTATGTTCGCTGGCAGGGACATTTTTAACTTACTTTGTGTTTAATTTTGTATTTGTTGTTTGGTCGAGTGTGTAAAACACATAAACACTGGAACGGCCTGTAAACACAGTTATAGTGGAAAAAAGAAGCCATTTCTTCTTTGTTTCCCTCCCCACCATTGTGTTTTGGGTTTTTTTGTAATAATATGTTTTCTGAACTCCTTTCTTTCTTTCTGTTATGAGTCTGAGTAAATGGTAAATGGCCTGTATTTGTATAGTGCTTTACTAGTCCCTAAGGACCCCAAAGCGCTTTACATATCCAGTCATCCACCCATTCACACACACATTCACACACTGGTGATGGCAGCTACATTGTAGCCACAGCCACCAGTAGGCAACGGGTGAAGTGTCTTGCCCAAGGACACAACAACCGAAACTGTCAAAGCCGGGGCTCGAACCGGCAACCTTCCAATTACAAGGCGACCTCCCAACTCTTGAGCCACGATCGCCCCACCCGAGTAAATGAATTGCTGCATTTGTTCGCAGCTGGAAGAGGATGCTGTTAAAACAGCGCTATTATTTTTACGGTTGACTGCTTCTCTTAGCTTCAACCAACATTTTTAGCAAACTTACTCATGGGCAAATAAATAAATCACTCTTGTAAAAACGATCAGCGGAAGGCTCAGCCTATCTTCAATATATTCGTCCAGTCGCCCAACCTTAAATTGAACTACTCGTTCTTGTAGAGAACCAGTTCTCGATTCCCATCCCTAGGAGTGGTACTTGTTGTTGCCCTGAACCAGGGAATACTTGCAGCATCCATTCATGAATTGCAGTCTGAACTGAAGCACAGACTGATGACAGTGCTTGCCATGTTTTCCAAGGATGGCAAAGCAGAAAGATTTAACATCTCTAATCTGATTGGAGTAGACATGTAAAAGCCCCTCCCCCACTTCATCTGCCTGATGCTCACACATCCCTGGATTCATTTTCACCCAGACGCCCTGATGTGACCCATCAGATTCTAATCTTAAATTACCTGAAAGAGTCCAGCAAGTACAAGAAGGAAGCTGAGTTAATGTATTCTTCAACTGCAAGTGTGTGTGTGAGACAAAGAGAGAGTGAGGCTGTGTGTGGATCCTACTTCCTAGGTAAAATCAGCTCACACATTTGACAGGTAGTGCGCCTCATGCACATACATAGTCTCTGCAACATGGAGAGCATGTGACAGATGGCTCATGGAGGATTTATTTCCATGGATACACACAAAAATAACTGCAAAGTAAAACGCTGTCTCTAATATTATTACACTGTGACTAAAGGACAAGGTGAAACCATTAAAATAAAGATGTAAAAAAACATCATAAACAATAAAAGAAAATCATAAAAAGAAAGAAATGAAAGTCTACAATCGCTGTGTTTTTTTTGTATGTTTTTTAAATTCTGTTATCCAAATCCCTTCAGAAAGTATTATTCCCAATCGTTGTTTTTTTGTTTTGTTTACACACTGAGGTGGACAACAGCACAACGACAACACCTTTACAACCAAATATGGGTGTAGGGCACAATCAGCCAAGGTTTCGGGTGAGCTCATTGTGAAACCTAGCCCCACCCCACCATGTGATTTTCTGAGGTCAGATGGCCCAGGATGTGAGTGGGCGTTAACCCATTGTGACGACCTACACCCATTTTCACACCTTGGCTCATGTGATTAGGTAGAGGATCATTAGGGGGTCCATTGTCCCTCTCAGTGGGTTGCTCCTACACGGCTTAAATCTGGGACTCTCCAACATGTGACCCTAGAACTGAAGAAGCTTCTCGGATGAGAGGTGAAACGTCTTCAAGCAACTCAAAGAAGTCCAGACGCTTTTCTTTCCAAGCTCCTTAGACTACAATGACCTGGATGACTGAGAACCTTCACAGACATACTTCATCTAAACCTGCAGCATGCATAAAGTCATTAATCAACCACTTTGCCAAGTTGACAGAGGCTGCAGATCAGATCAACAGTTAAGACTCTACATCGCGAATGGACAAGCAACTGATTATGTTTGTCATAAAAAAGTAATAAAATAGTTACAGAGATGATCCAAGATGGCGCCGCGTATGGATGCCCTGGTGCTTCAGTGCGTTACTTTTGTCTTGTTTTTGTGTATTTCTTCTGTGTCTGGGCACTCCTCTGGATATTCTTACACCAGAGAAGAGCTCCTTAACTGCAGGACTACAACGCCTGTGGATTTATTTCCAATATTTGTCGCATCTGCGGCAGATTTACTGCTGACTCTGATCAGGAAAGTGAGTAGCACTCATAATTCTTATTCTCATGTATATCTCATGCACATATCTTTCTCTCTACATAGCACTTTAATTCTTATTGTTTGCACTGAAGCACCGCAGCAATTTCCTAATGTTGTAAACCTCAACATCTGGCAATAAACCCATTCTGATTCTGATTCTGAGACTGGGTCCTGTGTGTGTGTGTGTGTGTGTGTGTGTGTGTGTGTGTGTGTGTGTGTGTGTGTGTGTGTGTGTGTGTGTGTGTGTGTGTGTGTGTACATATTTAGACATCTTTGTGAGGACAGAAAATTGACATGCTACTATACTTGTCGGGACTAACAGTCAGTAATGGGGACGAAATGCCGTCCCCACAAGTTTGAAGGCATGTTTGAGGCTCAAAATGTGGTTTTAGTGTCAGGATTACAGTTAGGTTATATATAAATGTCTCACTGTGACGCTAAATGCTAAGCCATCAGGTGTTTTAAAAATTAATCGGCTATGTACCACAGGCCTTCAAGCTGGCTGTAGTTAAACCTTTACTCAAAAAGCATCTCTAGACCCAGCAGTCTTAGCTAATTATAGGCCAATCTCCAACCTTCCTTTCATATCAAACATCCTTGAAAGAGTAGTTGTCAAACAGCTAACAGATCATCTGCAGAGGAATGGTTTATTTGAAGAGTTTCAGTCAGGTTTCAGAGCTCATCACAGCACAGAAACAGCTTTAGTGAAGGTTACAAATGATCTTCTTATGGCCTCTGACAGTGGACTCATCTCTGTGCTTGTCCTGCTAAAAAGCTGGTGGCCTAAAAACATGCAAAAAAGCCTTATTTTTCCTCTGTACAAATGCTGAATATAAACTTCAGTTTCATTGGATACTGCCTTTACACTGCTATGTTCGTCTTGCTTTCATTTCTAGAAAATAAACGTGCAGATGCTTAAATGTCTTCTTTATCTTAGCCGGTCTGTAAGTCAGTGACGTCAGACTTACAGACGAGATTCTGGGTCCAAAGTCAAACGAACACTGTGGGTTTACTGAGAGTTAAAAACTGTCTAAATTCTTTCATCTTTAATAAAAGGATCAGTGTTGCTGCTTTACTATGGAACGCCAGGACTGCCATAATGAATTAATTAAATACACCATTAAATAATTAATTAAATGTGGCAATAATTAAATACAAATGGGAAATAATTAATTAAATAAATATTTTTGACACATTTAATTAATTATTGACACAAATGGCAACTGTTCAGAGACGTGGTTACAAAGAGGATTTCAAACTCCAGGCTGTCAGTCACACAGTAGAAGTTGGGAACAGAGCAGCTGTGAAATCTGTCTTTCATATTATGCTCAGCGTCTTTTAGTTTACATTTTGACTGCACAATTGTGAGCTTTTTGTTATGCACAAAAACAACATTGTTTTATTTTAAAATTAAATATCGCGATAGAATATGGGTAAAACGCGCATGCGCAGTGCCTTTGTTTTCATACGCACATGGCGGAAAAGGCACGGCGGTGACGGAGAATGACAAGGGCGAAAGCGGATCGTTAAATGAAACGGATGAACCAGAACTGGTTTGTAAAAATGCTGCAACTTCAGTGGTGTGGAACTGGTTTGGCTTTCGTCCGTCAGATACACAACAAAACACTATTTTTGGTAGAGCATGCTAGCGGGCCGTCGTTATTACCGTGTTGTTTGATTTTAAGTGTGCCATATTTTCCAATCCTTTGATTTTTCTGAAAATCGGCAGTGCCCCTTATAATCCCGTGTGCCTTATATATTAATCCTGGTTTTGTTTACCGACCTCGAAATGATTTTATGTGGCGCTCGAAAATCTGTCAAATGTTTAGTACGACTTTGCTAAGCTACGAACCCGCACCACTTGATGGCTTGTCGGAGCATTACGGCTATCGTAGGCTTCAACATAATATTACCGTATTGCGTGTGTATAACCTCTTTTTCAGTTTTGAGGATATTATACATGGTTATGCTGAGGATATGTTGGCCAATTTCCACTGGAAATGCCTTTTGGTTAAACTGTCAGCAAAGAATTTACATTTGCATTGTTAAAGTTTATATAACTGTAATGCACATAAAAAAAACAGCTGCTTGTTTAAGAGAAAATACATTGATGGGTTTTTTTGCACTAATAAAGTTGAGGAGTTGTAAAGTATTTTTTCTAGTGTCAATTATATCGTCAGTTATATCGTTATCGCAAATTTTCAAATCTATATCGTGATAAATATTTTGGGTCATATCGCCCTGCTCTACTACTAACAACTGCGCTGCCAAAAATGTGTCAGTGCAAAGAAAAAGAAGAGACCATGATTAGCTCTTCATTCACTGTCAGACACCTTAATAATGTTCAGTTCAAACTGCAGAACACACACAATGCAGACAGACGCCGAGCTGTAACAGAGGAGAGGCTCAAAGTAGCACACTCTGCTTTTTATTGTTTAATCTGAGAGTCACTGGAAATGGTAAAAACTAGTCCCTAAGGACCCCAAAGCGCTTTACACAACCAGTCATCCACCCATTCACACACTGGTGATGGCAGCTACATTGTAGCCCCAGCCACCCTGGGGCGCACTGACAGAGGCGAGGCTGCCGGACACTGGCGCCACCGGGCCCTCTGACCACCACCAGTAGGCAACGGGTGAAGTCTCTCGCCCAAGGACACAACGACCGCCCCAAATGTAAAAATACTGGACACTGGTGATCATTTACATGGGTGAGTACAAATTCAGAGTCGGTGCTGTTTCACAGTTACTCTGCACAGCTCTCTGTATGTCACCACTGATAGCAGAGCTGGTTGTACAGTAAACTTTATTGGAAATGTCCCTTAGCACAGCAATGCACGCTCCAGTGTTGGGTAGTGTCACATCCTGAGTAAGCCCTGCCTTCACTGCGGTCGCTGCAGTTTGCTTCATTTACCTCCATCATTTGAATGTGCTCCTTCTAAAGGGGTCAAGTCATTGCTGCAGTAGGTTTAGCCTGATTGTCTGAACTGATTCTAAAGAAGAAGAAGCAGCAGCACTGTCTTTGGAAAAAAGAAAACACTTTTCAATAATAATAGCAGTGATCTGAATGAAGAGTGGAAGTTACACTACTTGTTAACTGCTGAGCACACAGTGAGAAAACTAACTTAATACTGGTGCAGGACTGTTAATGACAGCACTGTAAAAAACAGCTTCAGTCATGTTGATGTTGACTTTTAAAGCGGAAAAAGCATCGCCTTCACGCAAACACACTTCACACATGTTTTTGCTTTTTTAGGCAGACTTTAGCTCATTGAGAAGAAAAACTAGACTCTGTAAGAAAGCAAGAATTTGATTCAATAACCGCTGGTCAAATTCAACATTGTTCACTTCTGACTCAGACCTCCTGGTTGGGGATAAACAGAGGAGTTAGTGGCTTCCCTGTGGCCATGTTTTCTGCTGCTTGGCCTCCCTCAAGGTTTCCCGTTCACACGGAAGGGCAGAAGGTTTTCCTCGAATAGTTGTGCAGTGGTTTCACTGCTACCTTAAGCCTTCTGTGTATGAAGCTGCTTGTCTCTTATAGCTGTTTTAGGATAGTTGCTCTCCCTTTAACTGGTTTTCTATGTACATACACATGGAAAGTTGGGAAGGTGCAGATGGAAAACGTCTGCCTTTTCTATTGGTTATAGTGGTCCTGACTAAAATACCCAGCAACAGATGACATGAAGATGTACTTCAGCTGCACCACAGTGTTCACTCAAGCCTGATCAGAAATGGACTCAGTGGAAGTGTGGCTTCTTAAAGTGGACATGAAACACTAGATGTATAAAGGCCATTGCTGCTGCTGATTACTGCCACACCTGTTCTCGATCAAGAATAAGGTGATCCAAGAAAATTCAGGAACAAATGAGAAACAACCCTCAGGTCTGAGTCTGAAAAGGCTAAAGCTGTGTAACTTCAGCCAAACACAGTACGAGCCATTTATCCACAAATGGCGAAAACATGGAACTTATATTGTCTTTGTCTAACGTTTACATTTGCTTGATACTCTGAAACACTGAAGTGTGACAAACATACAAAAAACAGGAATTCAGGAAGCTTGCAAACACGTTTTCACACCACTGTAATTTCCTCTGGTGTTAATAACGTACACGACTGAAGAGCTGGCAGTCCTTACAGGAACAGCATCATTTACAAAGGTGAGACACGTGTCCTTCACATTCAGACATTTTGGAAGTAAAGTGTTTCACATTTCATGTAAAGATACTTTGAACCTTCAAAACACGAACAGTTCTGTGATGCGCACTCGTGCTGGTTATTGCTGACCCCTGCAGTTTTCACACTTTGGTTACTAAGAGCAGAAAAGTGCTGGAGATTAAAGAGCCTGGGATTTTCACAGATTAAACTTTGTCTAATCTGAATGACAAAAACTCAATCTTCAACATCCTGACCTGGAGTTAGCAGCAACTTTCTTTAGCCTCACTGAACTACAGCTTAGCAATGCATGAACCAGTCTCCCACCTGCAGCTTGTGGACAGTGACCTTCCAAGTACAAGCACTGACTACTGCTGCCAGAATCAGTCCATGGCAGCAGAGTCCATCTGACTGCAAGATGAGAGCCTGTCCAGCAGTGACGGGGCTTAAAAATTTGGCCTATAAGGAAACTGATGGTGCCGTTTTCTCAGAAGGATGAAAAAATGAAATCATAAAGCATACCTGGGGTTCCTGCCCAGTAATGTCTGTGTGGGAAACACTGCACTATGAACTGTACTATTCAGTCTGAAAATACAGAGACATTGTTTTTGGTCTGTATCTTATATACTAAACTGTATTCTGTGTACAGTTTCACACAAAACTCTATGTGATCAAGACTTATTTGCTGCCCTAAATGACTATAAGATGCAGGAATGATGCCCAGAGAGCAGACGGTGAGCTGCTGCTCTGTGACAAGCTTAATGAATGTAAACTTACCCATAATGTAAAAAGCACTGTTGTACTGTTGGCTGTGATTTTTAAGCTGAGCACATGTACTAGACCAGCGGTCTCCAACCTTTTTTGCGCTACGGACCGACTTTTTTTTCATGGACCGGCCTTTAATGTGTCACGGATAAATACAAAAAAATAAAACTAGTACCGGTACCGAAAAACAGAAAATTTATTCATAACACAGTGAAAAGACCCAGGAAAACCGAGTTAACGATAAAAACGATAACAAAATAATGCTGAAAACCGATAAAACCCTGAAAACTATACATTTCACACCTGAGCCTCAACTCTCGCGGCCCGGTACCAAACGACTCACGGACCGGTACCGGTCCGAGGCCCGGGGGTTGGGGACCGCTGTTCTAGAGTATATATTGTAACAGTAGTGATTTCATTTCTGTTCAAACCTCTTCAGCCCTTCCTCATTTCTTTATATTTCACTAGGTAAATGTGTAACAGTGATTTACTGAATCGATTCCATGATGTAAATATTTGTTCTGTAAAAATTGTGTGTTTCTGTTTGTATAAGTGCTTTTCTTCTGTTGCTGTTACAACCAAATTTCCCCTTGTGGGACAATTAAAGGATTATTCTGTTCTATATACGCTGCATAACAGAGTTTGTACAATGTTAACAAGCTTGAAAGCTAACACTTGGTATTACTACTAATAACACCATGACTGATGTTCCACTGAGTTTCTTGTGTTTGATTTTGTTTTTAAATCCATGAATGCTTTTACCGCAGTGGCAGCGTGTTTGGGATCATTGGGGTCACAGGCTGAAAAATGAAGCTGTAACAAATCAGTTTTCAGACGGTAGCTAAAATCTGATGGTACTTTGCAGTTTTCGTAATTCCATGAATTTTAACACTACTGGGTTAAATACAACCCTAAACCATGGCAGAACCTCCAACGTGTTTGCCACTCACTTTCCTGACCTCCTCCATACTTACTGATGATGAAGCACACATTGTAAATTTGGATTCAACACTAAAACTGGTCAATGGACTGGTTCTTATATAGCACTTTTCTACCCCGTTGAACTGGACTGATACTGACAGCGACTTGTTGCCACTGCAGCCTTTTCTCCCCGTTTCCTTTCAGTAAAGTGGACACGAAGCACTAAATGTATAAAGGCTCATTTACACCATGCTCCCAAACACTGACATAGATGTAACACTGGCTGTTTGGCTGAATTTAAGAACAAGTGCTTAAAGTTTAGGGCCATCTACTGTCAGTATGATCCCTGGGTTACATTGATTACACTGGTCCGGCTTTTTGGTCTGGTGATTCAAACGGACTCTGCTCCACACTGTTGTCATTTAGAGAGTCCTTCACGACATTACAGCTAACAGGTGGAATTTCCCGTGTAACTGCAGCTAGCCAAAGAACCAGCTACTGCTAAAGACAACGTGAAAGTGGACAGTGTTTCTTATGGTTAAAGGGTGGAACAAGCACAAAATGGTCAGGCATAATCAACAGCCTACAAGTAAGTGAAAAGGTGTGTGTGTGTGTGTGTGTGTGTGTGTGTGTGTGTGAGAGAGAGAGAGGGGGGGGGGGGGGAGAGAGAGAGGGGGGGGGGGGGGGGGAGAGAGAGAGAGAGAGAGAGAAGTGAGTGTGCGCACACCAAAAGACAATATTTTCCTCCCTCAATGCTAGCATGAGCATCATATACTGCAGATATATCTACAGCCACTGTGACATGGAGGAGGAAGACAAACGTCCCCAAAGCATTCAGAGGTGTCCCTATCTGTGATACCATGTGTCACGAGCTGTTTACAACACCAACTACACCTGCATGCGCGCGCGTCCCCGCGTTGCTACTGCTGCTGCTGGTGGTGGGGGTGGTGCAGTGCAATGCAATGCAATGCGACCCCCCCGTCACAGCAGCACAGCCATGGATGTTACACCTCGGAATGTCTGTGTGCTCCTGCGCTGGAAGCTAGCTCTGCACCACCACCCCTAACCTCACACGAAATCACATCAGCACCTCTCATAGGGCTTCGTCAGAACAACGGATAAGTGCTACGTTATATGATTTGTCCTCAGCGCCTGACTGGATCGCATTATCCCGAACAATAGCCTTAGTTACGACAAGACTGCTAATGAAGAAAAAAAGACAGGTCCTGCGTTTCATCAGAAGTGTCAGTGCCGTTTCAGCCATTGCAGCTATGAAATGCAGACAGGTTAACATCACAACTAAGCTAGTTAGTTGTCCTTACCTGGATATCCAGCTCCAGAAAACAAAGGATGATGCTGCGGTTTCTCTCCGTTAGGTCAGAGCGTCTCTTCGGCCTGACAGCATCCTGTTTCCAGTCAGCAGCACCGCTGTGAGGCTGCGCGGCAGCACGAAGGCCGCTTCCGGTCACAACTTCAAGCATTATGGTCGACTTTGACCCTCGTTAACGTTTATATAGTTGTCTATTTATAAAGGACAAAGAAGATATTCATTATACCCTAACAGATTTTAGTGAACCTCTGATAACTTGTTTATGTTGGCGTACTGGCATTTTATAAAGTCCAATCATAAGATGCATCATAAGATGCATCCAATCGTAAAAACAACAGTTAAAATGAACTACAATGAATGTAAAAGCATAAAAAAATCAGAAAGACTAGTCGTAATAAATATTGTAGCATAATATAATTGAGTGATGAGTGAATGAATTAATATACAGATACCTTTGATGTACTGTAGCTGGGCCTACTTTTACTTTTATTTTGAAAGGAAAAACCCTTGTTTTCCGCTTAGTGATCCACTACTGCGGCTACCTTGACGGGGGCTCAGCCCCTGCAATAAAGTAGATAGATGCGGCTGAACGGGAAAGCAGCCTTGGACTGTCTGCTTCTTTACTTAATTTTAAATCCACTCTTAGCATAGACAGTCTTTTATCTCGATTTTCTACGTGGTGTCCTTCACTTTCCCCCCGTGACTCTTTGTATTTATGTTAGACGTTGGCATATCTAGTTCTTTGTTGGTGAGTTCTCCCCTGTGGAATGAATGGAGCGGTCCAGTCATTAAAGGGCCAGTGCGAATCTTATTTTTGACAGCTGGGTGGCCCACATGCATGTGCTAACAGCTAGAATAAGAAGCGGGTTTAGCATTTCTTGCAGCAGCACCCCAAAACTGGCTGAACAATTTCATTGTAAACTGTCCCATTAAACACATGAACACTGATTTAAGTTTTGATCAGGAATGGAGTGTTGCAAGGTTTTTTATTAGAGCCTGCCGATAGAGGAATTTTCAGGCAACCTTGGTATCCTGGGTGGGTAACATGAAGCCAGAACAGCATCTGGTTTTGATACTGAAAACAAAATGTAATTGAAAGATAAAAAAAAAACGTGAACTGAAAAAGCAAACACTGACACTGAATTTTTACATTTACAGTGTTTTTCCTTTTATGCTTGCAATTTCTTTTTTGCTTTTTTCTGTTTCAATCCATTGTCACTGCTTTACATAACAGCAGTTAATGCATGCAATAATGTATTCAATAATCGTGCTGTCTGTCCAGACGGCACAAGTGTACTTCACAGAATAGGTGCACAAGTGAAAGCCCATTACACTAGAGATGTACCGATCTGATATTAAGTATCGGTCTGATATTGACCTAAATTACTGGATCAGATATCGGAGAGAAATAAAAAAATGTAATCCGATCCATTAAATATCAAAAAAGCACCTCACAAAACTTGCGACATGGCGTAACTCGGCTCATGACCGTAGCGCGGCGGAGCAGTATGCATCACGTGATAGAGCGGCTGTGGCATGAGACCTGTTGTCTGGTTGAGCATTTGGAGGCTCGCTACCAAACTGGCATTTCATCTACCAGAAAGTGATCCCAGAGAGAAGTAAAGCAAGTGTGTAAGTTGTAACGTGTGGTGGAGATGAAGCCAGCCGCGGAGGTGTGCAGGTGGATAGCGAATGAGCAACAGCTTCTGACTTTCCAAAAAGTACTCATTTATTTACAATATCAAAAATAAGTGCTACCTCTACCACACATTACTGAAGAGCACACTAGTCCGCGTACACACGGGAGCATCCATTACAGGAGGAGTGCGAAGAAGAACAAAAAAGGGGGTGACACCAGTCGTGAGACAGGAGGCGCCGCCATGTGGTGATACACTGCATTACGATAGCAACTGTTACAAAGTTCATCTCTGAATGTTTGTAAAGCATTCCAGCGTTAAGTTTAACAACCGATATATGGACGACTGCCTCTCTCTCTCCCCCTCTCCTGCTCCTCCTGTATGCAGATGATGTGTGCCTACAAGCATGGAAAGACCGGCTCTTCGAAAACGGCATGCACCTGAACATCAAGAAGACTGAGTACCTTGAATGCGGCCCCCAGATCAACAGTACCATCACTATCGACGGCGAGCCGCTGACTAAAGTTGCCCAATTCAAGTACCTCGGGTCCCTTGTCACCTCGGACTGCAAAACTCTACCAGACGCCAGACTCCGTGTCAACACATTGTGGAGGAAGTGGCATCAGGTGAGTGGAGTCTTATGTGACAAGAGAATGCCAATCTATCTTAAGGCAAAAGTCTATAAGTCAATTGTGCGCCCAGTGGCACTCTACGGGTCAGAGTGCTGGCCAGCGACGACCAAACACGAACAAGCTCTTCACACCATGGAGGTGAAGATGCTGAGGTGGCCTCTGGGTCTCACACGACTTGACCGAGCGAGGAACGAAGATGTCAGGAAACAATGGGGAGTGACACCGATCACAGACAAGATGCGAGAGGCGAGACTCCGATGGTACGGCCATGTTGTCCGTAGCGATAAAAATTCCATCGCAAAGACACCCCAGCAATTAGATCTGGATGGAAACAGGCCACAAGGAAGACCAAAAAAACTCTGGATGGACCGAATCAAGGATGATATGAAGGCTGTGAATGTTACACCAGAAGACGCCCTTGATAGGAAGAAGTGGAGGAAGGCATGCAAGATAGCGGACCCTGCGTCGCGGGATATTAACTGCTAGGAAGAAGAAGAAGAAGATTAAGTCTAATATATATACCCTAGTAAGCTATAGAACTTTTTCCTTTGGGAAGGTACCATCTGTGCAGTCTGCAGTTCTGTTGAAGAAAGATGTTGACTATATTTAATTATTCTTGAAAAATAATGGATTTCTTTGCATTTTTTTTTCACACTGCATCAAATTAAAGTTGATTACGTCGATTAAGCATCATGAGGTGGAGGGTGGTTCCCTATTTATTTATTTTTTTTTGCTGGGAGCTTGCAACCCTATTAATTAGGTTGCTTACTGTCAATGGAAAATTGTATTTAGTAGTCAGTATAATCTTTTAGTGATATAAGTTTGCATATGGTAGAATACTGCATGTAGTTATTTGTATTAGAAAATATTCAACCATGTATACTTAGAGGCATATAATTAATTGTGTGTGATCTCTAACAGGCTGCAGGCTTGGGGTGCATCCCAGGAATGCACCCCCACGTCTGGGAGCATGAGAGCTCATACCTTGTTTTATTGTTTTACGGCAGGATTAACGTAGCTATGTCTGTTTTAGTTTAAGTGCTTCTTTACATATAGATGAACTGCTGGACTTCCTCACCATGTTATCTAGGGTGGGGGAGACTACCCCCTTTCCTGACCAAGGATGTACCTTTTGTGCTCTCATGACCCTTTGATCAGCAGGACACACACACACACACACACACACACACACACACACACACACACACACACACACCTACTGAAGTATAAATAAAGATTGGGGCAGTTTCTTAGTGCGAGTCTCAGTCTGGAGGCTGCCCTTGCTAGCAAGAAGTTCTGTGTGTTTCTCTTCTCTGAGTCTTTACTGAAGAAGTGTTTTAGAATATTTTCCCTAACACTTACTCTTTAAAATACCAGAATAGGGAGGATGGAGTAGGTTTAACCCTTTAAAGCCGGTCGGAGCGGCACGCTCTGTTTTGCATAACTATTTTTAAATCCCAGTAGCACTGCAACCACGTAAGCTAGCGCGATAATTTTTTTTGCATATGAAACCGGAGGAGTTGTACTTACATCTTATGCCATCAGGAATACACGTCAGCGCGAACTTTCGCATGTCCACCATTACCTGCCCGAAACCGGAAGTGACATTTTCGCGAAAATGTAGTTTTTTACCATCAGGGCTTCATGAGCCTATACTGGTGTTTTTATAAGTTATCTTTGACTTTATGACTTTCTGTGTCGTTTCTGGGATGCTTAGGACTCATATTGCATTGCTGGATATAGTTTATTTTGATGCATATGCTGCTTTTTTGCAAATTTGCATTAGTGATGCGCAAATCATGAACGAATCGTTCAATACTCGAGAATCACTTTACTGACTCATGAATCATGATTCACAAACCCAACTGACTCACTGACTCATCCCTGTTGCTGTTAGCAGCAATGTATCTAGCTTATAATTAAAATTGTGGAGAAAAACACAACATCCAGTATCTTAACAAAAAAAATTCTGCTCTGAACTGGAAGAAAAAACCCTGAGTAGAAGCTCACATCAAGACAATAGCTCCTCGGTTCACAGTAGCATCCCTCTGCTAACATGCTAACAGCACATTTGAGCTACTCACCCCCTCCCTCCTGTGCTGAATCATAGAGCAAACTAATCACTCACTCACTCACTCACTCTCTCACTCACTCACCCCCTCCCTCCTGGCTCACAGCTTCTTCTTCTTGGTTGGCAGCCAATGTTAAGGCGCATTACCGCCCCCTGGCTCACAGCTCAGTGGACATTTAGATGAGAAAATATATACACTCAACAAAAATATAAACGCAACACCTTTGTTACTGCTCCCATTCCCCATGGGATGGACGCAGAGACCTAAAATTCATTCCAGATACACAATATAACCATCCCTCCCAAACAGTGGTCACAAATCAGTCCAAATGTGTGGTAGTGGGCACATCTGCTATATTGAGATAATCCATCCCACCTCACAGGTGTGCCACATCAGGATGCTGATCTGACATCATGAGTAGTGCACAGGTGTACCTCAGACTGCCCACAACAAAAGGCCACCCTGGAATGTGCAGTTTTGTCTCACAGCAAAATGCCACAGATGCCACAAGCAATGAGGGAGCGTGCAATTGGCATGCTGACAGCAGGAATGTCAACCAGATCTGTCGCCCGTGCATTGAATGTTCATTTCTCAACCATAAGCCGTCTCCACAGGCGTTTCAGAGAATATGGCAGTACATCCAACCGGCCTCACAACCGCAGACCTCGTGTAACCACACCAGCCCAGGACCTCCACATCCAGCAGGTTCACCTCCAAGATCGTCTGAGACCAGCCACCCAGACAGCTGCTGGAACAATTGGTTTGCACAACCAAACAATTTCTGCACAAACTGTCAGAAACCGTCTCAGGGACGCTCAACTGCATGCCCGTCGTCCTCATCGGGGTCTTGACCTGACTCCAGCTCGTCGCCGTAACAGACTTGTGTGGGCAAATGCTCACATTCGATGGCGTCTGGCACGTTGGAGAGGTGTGCGCTTCACGGATGAATCATGGTTCACATTGTTCAGGGCAGATGGCAGCTGAGAATGTCCCAGTTCTTGCATGGCCAGCATACTCACCGGACATGTCACCCATTGAGCATGTTCGGAATGTGCTTGACCGGCGTATACGACAGCGTGTACCAGTTCCCACGAATATCCAACAACCTCGCACAGCCATTGAAGTGGAGTGGACCAACATTCCACAAGCCACAATTGACAATCTGATAGACTCCATGCGACGATGTGTTGCACTGCATGAGGCAAATGGTGGTCACACCAGATACTGACCGGTTCTGGGTCCCCAGACCCCCAATAGCGCAAAAAACTGCACATTCCAGGGTGGCCTTTTGTTGTGGGCAGTCTGAGGTACACCTGTGCACTACTCATGATGTCAGATCAGCATCCTGATGTGGCACACCTGTGAGGTGGGATGGATTATCTCAATATAGCAGATGTGCCCACTACCACACATTTGGACTGATTTGTGACCACTGTTTGGGAGGGATGGTTATATTGTGTATCTGGAATGAATTTTAGGTCTCTACGTCCATCCCATGGGGAATGGGAGCAGTAACAAAGGTGTTGCGTTTATATTTTTGTTGAGTGTATTTAACACATTTAAGGAAAATACTAATAAAATAAAAATAAACAAAATAAATGTTTATTAAGCAATTTTGATAGGAAATTGCTTAATTTTAGAAATGTTTTTGCTCTTTTTTGCTCTATAAAATAGTTGTTTTTCTTTTAGAATCATTCACCTTAGCAGTAGGATTTACATGAAAAGAGAAACAAATTAAGTTCGAGTGAAAATGTACATTTTTTGCACTCTCTGGTCCACTGACTCAGTGAATCAAATGACTCAAAAAAACAGATTCACTTTGGTGAGTGACTCATTAAAAATCGATTCAGTAAAAAGAATCAAATTTACCATCACTAATTTGTATTATAATGTTTATTTTCGTTTTTCCTGCAGTGAATAAAAATTGGTGTATTTCAAAACTAAAACTATGAAGACACTCAAAATAAATTTCCTGTGGAAACTATTTTGTGCAACTGTTTTGTATTTACAGTTTTGAGGGATAAGCCTCTTAAATTTCTCTAACTAGAAATATATGTTAAAAAAACAAAAACGATTTTCAATTTTTTTGTAGTTTATTGCACTTTTTTGCAATTTATGTAATTACTATGCACTTAATGCATACATATTATTAAAATTTGGGCTATAATGGTTGTATTGATGTATATCAACTTGAAATGCTCCCAGAAATGGCACCACAGTGTCATGGTCCCCGTGCCTGCTCGGCTGGCCCTGTGTGGCTACATGTTATGTTTTGTCTTTTCTCTCTCTCCTCTCTCTCTGCTCGCTGCCTGGGCGGAGCTCATTGTGAGCTCCCGGCCTCCACCACCTGTAGGCAATCACCTGTGGCTCCTCACCTTGTTTGCTCCCGCTACTTAAGGCAGTGACTGAGAGCACCTCGCCGCTGGACTATTGAGTAACGCTCGTCAGTGCTACTTTAGCCTCAGCCAGTTTTGAGCTCTGTCCGTGAAAGTTCCGTGCTAACTCTTGTTCTCTGTATGCAGATTTCTCGTGCTTGGTTTGGTGACTCTGGACGCTTTTCCCGACCCCTCTCCGCACCCCTGGGAACCCTGGCCCCCCTCTCCTTCACCTGTATATAGTGCACCTGGAGTGTGTAAATAAACCTGTTTTTCTGAGATTTCAGTCTGCGCCGAGTCCTCCCTGCTCCTCCGTGACACACAGCATGTAAAAATATAATATAAGCTCTGACGGACTTGGTTCTATGGTAGGTCTTAAAGGGTTAAGTTTATTAGATTGATCAGTGTTGCTGAACTATGAAATATTTTGGCTGCAGTGTATTTTTTGCATACAGGTCTAACAGAATAGCTTTAGTGTTTGTTTGTTTTTTTTAAAGTTGAACTTATACAAAATGCAGCAAGATATTAAAAAAACAGTCTTAATTAAAAAACACACTATATCGGATTCATATTGGTATCGGCCGATATCCAAATTTATGATATCGGTATTGGACATAAAAAAGTGGTATCGTGCCATCTTTACATTACACTAAACATTATTTTGGTGTATTGCATTCAACTGTGTCATAAAATGTAAATAGAACCCAAGTGAATGTAATAATGTCATAATACTTTTATAACCGTTTTATAAAATTTAATGCTGGAAAATTGTATGTTAAAAACAAAACAAGGAAATTACTGCCATGCGATATTTTCTTAAAAGAATGACTAGCAGAGAAAATGCTTGTCACATACATGCACGTAAAGATGAACAAACAAATATTTTTTGAATTAAAGTAAATATACCTGGTGAAACATTTATTTTTACACTTTAGCATCATGCTTACATTTTACAACATTTAGCTGCTACTTGATAATAAATGTTTATAAGTCTGCTTTATGCTACATTTCTGAAAGGAAAACAATATAAACATGCTGAGAGAGGTGCTATTTTAGTAAGACATCCTTATAAATACAAAATTCATTAACATATGTAACTATTGATTTTTGTATTATTTTTATGGCATACAGGTGGAAAAGATTCTGACTGTAAACAGCTTTTACAGGTTGGATATTCTTTGACATAGATATTAGGTTTCTATGTCCCAATGAGCCATTTGCACTAACCAGCGACAGGTTAACTGTAACATGTTTGCAATACAGATCCCAAGTTTCTACGAGACTGAAT
Organism: Maylandia zebra; assembly: GCF_041146795.1. Taxonomy (NCBI): domain Eukaryota; kingdom Metazoa; phylum Chordata; class Actinopteri; order Cichliformes; family Cichlidae; genus Maylandia; species Maylandia zebra. The sequence goes on along the minus strand of NC_135184.1, from coordinate 33,798,150 downwards.
TTAAAATATAGCAGACTTCAAGCCAGATTGAATTGATATATGCATGCATTATGAAATGTACCCTAGATAATTGTTTTTCATATTGTCATGGGAGACCACACCTACCTCCCAAGTTAACTGCAACCAAAGATAACCAGTGGGGGTAATAGTGATGGGATTTCCAGCTCTTTTTAGAGATCCGGCTCTTTCGGTTCGGCTCACTAAAAAGAGCCGGTTCTTTCGGCTCCGAACCGGCTCTTCAGGTTGTTTTGTTGCTTTAATTAATTTATTATTAACAATAATATAAAATTATGCACAAAAGGAATTACTAATGTAAAAACAAGTGGTTTTATTTATATATGTTTATATATAAATATATGCGGTGGCCCCTAGAGACAAAACACGTACAAACTCCAAAACACATTTCTAGCATTAACTGAACTTCCAAAGCAGAGCTACTAGATCACTTAAATTACACAATTGAAAGCATATGTGTGTTGTTTGTGTATTTATACACAAGCATTCATATAAATTCAAATAATTAAAAAAAAAAAGTTCATTTACCTGTTACTACCACACACCAAATCTGGTCGTTGGTACTTGCTGGCTTGTGTAGCCACGAGGTAACAAAAGCTCAACACTGCGCCCAGCATCCTGGAGCACTTCTGTTGTGTTTTATACGTGTTTTGAGCTTTTATATGCTTCTGAGTTTTTACGTGCTTCGGAGTTCGTACGTGTTTTTACGTGTTTTGGAGTTTGTACGTGATTTGAAGTTTGTGTGTGCTCTGTCTCTAGGGGCCACCGTAAATATACTTTTATTTATTCACTCCACATAAAATGTAATAAATAAATCATATAATACAAAAATCAACTATTCACATTTCAACTTTTAACTATTTAAATTTTCAGCTTTTTCCTTTTACAAATTTAAAGTGAAACAACACAAAACACTGCAAATCACAACACAATTAAATATAAATTATAATATGAAAACAAAAAGAACATGCATATTCTCTGTCATATGGACCTGCATGAATAAACTTTCTGAATCCTTTATTATCTGCAACCGAAAATAGTTGTGGATGATCACTATACCTTTCTAATGTGACGTTGTTGTCCCTGGCTCTCTTTCTCTCTCTCTGGCTCTGTTCCTGTGCTACTCAGTGTAACTACCGCCCCTCCCCCCTCTGCCCAGCGTAAAGCACAAGGCTCGCGTGCGGAGTGAAGCGGGAAAAAAGTGCGAGAGAGAGAGGGTGAGAGAAAAAACAAACAAACCACGTCACGAGCCGGCTCGCGTCGTTCACGTCAAAGAGTCGGCTCTAAGAGCCATTTCGTTCGCGAACGACCCATCACTAGGGGGTAAGCCACTGATGTGCTTCCAAGCTAGAAGCCCTGCTCACATTCACTGCCAGTTAAACACCTTGGAGAAACTCACTAACCCTAACAGCAAAGTGACATGATGTGACTGGTTTCAACTCAGATATTCTGCTTTTTCCTTTTGGTGGATGAAAGCAACTCTTTGCTGTTTCTGCTTCCATGCTGATGCCAAGAAGAAGGAGAATCCTTCAAAGAAGTGACGTTCATAGTCTCAATCCACAGTGTGCCAATCATGGTAACACACTGCATGTGGTCATACAACAATCAATACACTGATCAAAAACTGTGAAATATTTATTTTTGTTTGGAGATGTGTTATATCCGTGCATGCAAGTGTTTGTTATTGAACATTGTCCTGTTCTGTTTTCTACTTTGATGCCCACCTACACCCCACAATACTGTTTTAAAACATGTTGTTTTCAGTGTCTGATCATTGTCATATAAATTAGTTTTACATGAATGTTGCTGTTTCATTTGTGATCTTTTAATGCTTACTGCGGTACACGTCTACATTCGAGACATCGATGCCTATTTATGAGACCGTGTATGCAAACAGTACATGCAGCATGCTGTAGTTTCTTTTTTAATTTGACAGACTGAACTCAGAATGTATCTGCTTTTGACTAAGCAAAAATCTGACCCAGTTTCTACCTGTCACGGTCTGGCTGGCAGACCGTGGGGATGTGGGGAAAAGGAGGACCCAGGCGCGGTACTCTGTGTATAAACAGTGCGTTTATTTACAGTGATGGAAAGTAACAATAAACCCCAGTGTATTCCCCAGACTCCCGTGTCGTGTCTCCCTCGTGCCCTCTGCTCCCGTGTCAGCAACCCCCGGTGCTCGCTGCTCTCCCAAGCCTTCCACGCTCCACCTGTGGGAAACAATAGCGGCAGCTGTCAGGACACTTAGGAATGGCAGGCATACACTTTAAGACAAAACCTAGACAGGGTGACTAACGTGGAGTCTCATGCAATGATCCCGCGTCGGTGGGAGCTCCAAGACTCTCCTAAGTAGCTCCCCCGACGAGCCCTGATCAGCGGCAGGTGTGTTGCTTCAGGTGTGGCCAGTCCCTCCGCAGGGCCACACCCCTCAGGCCTGCAGGTGGCCGAGCTCCATCCTCCAGACATACACACCCATACCTCGCCTAAACATATGAGTGGGACACAGACTAACACAGCACAGAGAAACACACATATGTACACGCACAGAGAAGGGGAAACGACACCAAAAATACATAATAATACACAGGTCCATGACTGCCCAGGGATCCTAGGTCGCCCAGTCCCAGGACCCTGACACTACCTGTATCTACTGTTTCATGATTTAACTGAAGTTTGCTAAACTATAATTGTCAGTGTTTCTCCTGCTCTCAGAGGGCAAAGGAATGAAATAGACTATTCAAACTCTCTGTCATTAGATACACAGTGTGAAATTCATAATTCTCTCAACAAATAAAACTATAATGGCAAACATGAACAGCTCTGCTTATTTCTGAGACAAAACTTTATTCTTCGACTGTTTTAATGTTTAGACAGTGCACATTTGTAGGCTGAAACTGTCAAAGAAAGCAAATATATATCCATTTACTTTCTGTTCACCATAACCTCAAAACTATATTCAAAAAATGTCTTTATCCTGTGCTGTGTGTGGAGGCTGTGCTCGATCACCTCAGTCAGTGCTAGCTAACATGACTGAGTTATGGTCTCCATGGTTACATCACATTTTACATTATTACATGTTAGCAGCTTCCAAAGATATAGCTCTCTACAGCTGTAACACTTTCACTGTTTGCAAATTATTTCATATGTTTGATAGTTATGAAGACTGGATATGTTGTAAGCTCATGCTAGGCGGTTGCTATGGTGTTTGCTGTTTTTGGGTGGAAGGCGCATCCGATTCCTGTTGTTGGCTGTCCACCGTAGGAGGGCTGCGTTCCATTTCAAAGTGCTGACAGTCTGCTGTAACTCGGATTCAAACCCCACTTTCTCCTTTAAGAAAAAGCCTTTTATAGCTGTTGGTGACACACACACTAACACACATATATACTGTCACTTCACCATAACAATGCAACTTTACTAAAACCTTTAGATTATCTGATATAAAATAGAAACATGAAGCAACAACAGGTTTAATGATAAAAACCAGGCTCTTTAGTTAATGTTTTACAGTCCTGAATGACTCTTTGGACATTCATATAATTCACCGAAGTGGAGTTTAGAATGCACTTTATATTCAGACTGTGTAATTTTTTACATTGTTACCTTTAATAATGTCATGACTAAGGTTTACTGGCTGGAGGTTTGATGGATCAGGCGGACGATAGAGTCAAAGACAGACTTGAATACAAACAGCCATGTTCTCATTTGCAAGAATCCTACTTTGATTTTAGTTTACATTCATATTCTTTTAACCAAACAGTATATAATTTTCCTTTGAGTTTTATCCTTATTTTTATTTGTATTTTATCATATACATCTGTATTTATGTAAATACGTACACTATAGCTCTTAACTATTACAGCGTAATATTTTGCACGATATTATATATTTTTATACTTTTATATAGATATTTTTTATTATAAGTTTAGTAAGATGCACAGTCGGGGGGGGGGGAGTACTTTTTAGCCGGAAAAAACATTTCACTGTGTGTTGTACTAGTTATAACTACATGTGACAAATAAATAAAGAATTGAATTGAATTGAATTGGATGTACACTGCCTTTTACTCAGGGATCCCAGGACACATCCCTGCCCCACCATGAGCCTGGGAGCATATGTGGTTATCAAATGAAAGGACTGATATTGAATATGAATATTACATGCAAATTGAATTATATTACAAATTCCTAGATATTTGTTAAATCCAGCAAGAGTAATATCGATTACATATGTCTGAATTGCTAACCCAAGCTTAATAAACATCAGTGTTACATGGGTAACTTTGATTAAAGTTTCAAGTATAAAAGAAAAGCAGCAAAAAAAAAAGCAAAATAAAAAAGAAAGTCTAACATTTTGAGGTCATTTTCTTCCCAACTGACAAGAAAAATGCTTGTCAGACTCTCATAGCGAACGATCACTATTTATGATGACTTAGAGTAGTAAGGCATGTTAGATTGCGAGTTGTGTACTTGTTTTAGTATCCTTCTGTAAAGTTAGAGTCACCATCTCTAATTTATACATGACTAACAGCATTATTAATAGCATATATCCCACAACTTAGACATTCACATTACTCACACTCTCATTACACATACATATAGGATCTTGGGGGTGGGCACGATACACGGAGTCCAAATTACGGTACCATCAGGGTGTCCAACCTCACCCCTGGCGTCGTTGCCCACCTCTCAATTTTAAATACACGTAGACATTGAGGGCTATCAGGAGGGACTATGTGCTTACCTGCTGCTCTCTGGCAGGTAGCTCCAAGCCCTCCTGGGTTTTAAATGCACCTTAGAACACACATGCATCAACACTACAATGAGCGGGTGGAGGGAGGTTTGGAGTCTTCTCTCACCCCCGTTCTCTGCGACCTGCTGGAGCGGGGGGGCTAGGAGGAGGAGTTGGCCGTCCGACTGCGGTCTGGAGTGTGGGGCCTCCCTGCTGCTGCGGAGTCGGGGCGGTCTGCCTCTCCCCACCGCAGGGAAAAGGGTAACACCACCTGGGTCTGGGTGCAGTTCCCCCCTCCAGGGGCAAAGGTACCTAGACCCGGTTTGTAGAGTACGCTTGGGGAGTGTGATCGTGTGTACAGCGTCTCTTTATGTCTGTCTCCACGTTGGTTGAGTGTGGAGTGAGTGCATATGAGAGCATGAGGGGGGGAATGGATGTTTGTATCTGTGTGTGCCTGTATGTCTGTGTCTATATGTCAGGTTGGGTATCAGACGCCACCTCTCTGGGGACATCTCAGGCCCTCCAAGGTTTGGAGGCCTATCTCCGCCCACCACCACTTCCCCTGCCAGTGGCGGACTCCCTCAGGTGTCGGTGCGTTGGTGGTTCTTTGTGTCTGGGGGTGGGCGTCTGGGTACACACCGACTCACTCCTTGGCGGCCGCTTATCGGGGCCTGGAGCCTGGGGCTCGCTCGGGCCACTTCGGAGGTGGGGTGCCCCCGGCCTCTCGGCCTGGGGCTCGGTCACTCAGGCACAGCTGGCTGCCGGCGGAGCTCACGGGCGCGTCACTGCAACTCCCCCTGGCTTCTGCTCCGCGGCTGCTGAGTGAGCCCTCATCTGGGACTCTCCTCAGCTCTTTCTGGGACAGTGGCGCGGCTGCCCCTCTGTTGGTCTTCCTTGGCCTCTTGTGTTCTGGGGGCCTCTGGATGTCTGGAGTTTTGATCTCCTCCATACCTGCTTCATGCCCTGGAGGACGGGGCTATGGCCCCCCCACACTCCCTAGCAGATCATTACATGGAGAAACCTTTGGAATGCAAGCATGCTGATCCACACAGGTATGCACACAGGTGTACACACGGGTATTCACAGACGCGGACTAAAGCTTTCTTGGCTGCTGCCTCAAAGCACATTGTGTGCTGCCTATCTTGCGTGCTGCACAATATCGTTTATTATTTAGTATCTACTGATATCTACTGCCAGCTAGTTTATTGTGATGGTGCCGTTTTTTTTCTCCATACAGGTGACCCAGGTGTTTTGTTTTTTTGTTTTTTCTTTCTTCCCCCCCTTCTCACCGTCTCTTCTCCCCTTTGGTTTTCTTTCTCTCCCTCTCTTTCTTTCATTCTTTCTCCCTGTCCTATCCCACAGTCATGTCTGTCCCGTTTGTAGCAACTGAAAATAAAATAAATTCATAATTATAATAAAGGTCAATCAAATGGACCAATATGGCAAGGCCATGATGATCCACTTGGTAAAATAAATCTGCTTGGCATCTTTCTTGGCCTTAAGACAACAATTCTGATGGCTAAAGATCCAAACGGGACACAAAAAAAAGAAAAAAAAGAAAAAAAAGAGCATATTTCTTAACATAATTAGAAAAACGACACTTTGTAAATAAGTGAAAGTATTGTTCTTAATCCCATCTGCTTTGAAATACTGGACTTTCAAATTTACCTCATGAAAGATAATAACTCACTGTGGCTCACAGTCATTATCTCCTTTCTCTGTGATACTGTGAATAAATGCTGCTGGTAACTCACTGTGGGAAAGCTGTGTTATTAAAATGAAAACATCTGTGTCATGTGTAACACATTCACAGAGGAAGAGGACACGCAGAGGCTGTATTAAAATCCAAAATCCAAATCTTTAGTCAAAAACAGGCTTAACAGAAAGATAAGCAATCCATTAAACAGTCTACAGGGTCAAACATACAGAGAATTCAAACAGCAGTAAAAAATAACCAGACACTGAAAAACTTAACACGGTGATGTGGGAACAAAGAGACACAGCTGTTTACAAGCTCAGTTACAAAGGAGAAAAACTGTTAAAGGCAGCACGCAAACAGAGCAGAACACAGAAAGAGTAGAGATTACAAAATAAATATGGAAATTACTTCAAACTTACTGAGAGCAAGGGTTACCTGGACTACTTGAATATTTGATAAAGTCACTGAGTCAACAATTGAGTGTGGCTGGTAAAGATGAAAACACATACAGAATGTAAACTGTCTGAGTTTGGTGAACTTTGTTAGTAACAACGCCAAAAAACAAGACAAAACACACAAACATACTAATGATTCATAAATAATTAAAAAGCATTTAAACATTCTGTTCATGAATTTTTACAGTCTTAGTTCTGCTCATTTTCATCTTCATAATCATACTTGACACAGGGAGGTCCTGAGGTGGGCGGGGCTGTCTCTGGTGGTGTAACTATGAATGGCAAGAACAGCATCTGGCACATGCTGGTGAAACATCACAGCACACTGGCATGGTTTCCTTTCCAGCTGACACTTCAAGATTGAAGGGAACAAGAAGAAATAGTGATATGGCATGTGTCTAGAGTGACCGCATGATGGTTACTGTAGGTCACTATACTTACCAACAGCAGAAGCAGACAGACCAAGAAAAATCAGATGCTGAATGTTGCAGGAACACACTCATCTGTGGTGATCACTGAGGCCTGCCATGTTCTTTTGTTGAAGTTGGCTGGTTGGACGGCCTGACAGCGATATCCTGCCCATCTGTGGAAGTTTGAACACACACATGCAATGGCTTGTCTGAATTATGGTCAAAGTTGGATGTTAAGTTTTGTCCTTTAAAAACTTTTGTGTATTTGAAAGTACTAGAATTTAAGGCTAAAATGGCTCAGATCGTCTGTCTCTAAGAGTATCTCATTTGAAAGTGGAGACAAGTTTATCCACTGATCCGCGTCGCTTTACCTGGATGTTTTCTTTGACGCTGGATGAAGACTGCTCTCTCTCTCAGTCCTGTTCTAGCTTTGCAGACCAGTTCGCTCTGGGGTTACAGTCATCACCTGCAGCAGGAGACTGGAAATTCTCCATGTTCAGAAAAACACTCCTAAAGTGACCAACAAATAAATATTATTAAAGATTTAAACACTTCATTAGACAGTGAAAACATCTGCATCTCATTCCACTTTCCATTCCTACTCTAAACATCAGCCGACAAAAATCACAGTAAAATGTAAAGAACACACTACGTACAACATGAGAGGCCATAAATTCTACAACTCACAACTATTTCTTTTCTAGCTGTGGATGGTTTATCTTCTGCCTCTTATGAGAGATCAGATCTTCATTTTCTCTGCTTTGTCTAACCTCTACAGAGCCTCTGCATCTGTACGCATAGAAGATGTGGAATATACATTTGATGACACAGCACAGGACTTGTGCCCTCTGGTAGTTCTTCTGAGGAAACACCACAGTCTCTCACACCGTCACCATCTGTGAGCACAGGCTGCTGCTCTGCCAAATGTAGAAAATCACACACAGAAGTGAAGAGTATTGCTACTATTAAACATTAGAGCTTCTTTGTGATGTGTGTGAATGAGAGGGAGATAGGTACTGTATAATACTGAAGATGCAAGGAGTAGTTTAAATACCTGGAGTCAACCGTAAAAGGCAATGGGCACCCGATTCACATGTTAACAGTCCATACAATGGGCATTATTAGCAGAAATCAGCCCCATAGATATGGGCCAGTAGGGGCCTTCTACACCTAGTTTGTTCAGAAGGTTGTTATCATCCATTCAGATGGGGGATCACTAACAGGAGGATGGGAAGACTCCCTAGATAAATATAATATGATAATTTTAACCGGTGATTTTAACCTGCACATAGATAATCCTTCTGACCCTGCAACAAAAGAATTCTTAAACATTCTTCACTGTTTGGATTTTACCCAGCACGTCACGCAGCCGACTCACAACAGAGGACACACGCTGGACCTGGTCATCACCCATGGGCTGTCCACCAGTGTGTCCTCTGTTGTTGACTTGGCTGTCTTTGACCACTACTGTGTGTTTTTTAACATCACCGGTTTTATTCAGCGGGAGACCTCGGTGCGAACTGTGAGGAGGCGCTATCTAACCTCTGAAGTGGCTGCAAATTTTACCAGGGTTTTAGACGAATGCCCCCCTGTGATTCTACCTGCACCCTGCGATTTGATTTTTAATCATTTCAACAGCAAACTGAAGAAAAGCCTTGACTCTGTTGCTCCACTCACCACCAAAAAGATTAACGTAAAACATGCATCACCCTGGAGAAACGAAGAAGTCAAAAAACTCAAAAGAAATTGCAGGGCAGCAGAAAGGAGATGGAGGAAAAATAAAAATAATATCAACCATCAAATATTTTCCGAGCAACTTAAAATGTACAATAATACATTAAGGAACTCAAGAAATTCATACTTCGCCAAAATAATCAGTATTAACAAAAATAATCCCAAGGTCCTCTTTTCCACCATAGATCACTTATTTAACCCTGATTTTAACAGCTCCCAAAGAACCTCCACAGACTCGCTCTGTGAGCAGTTTGCAGACCACTTCAGGGGAAAGATCAGCGCCATCAGATTTTATCTAATCGTGATATGATTTTAAATACATCTGAGGGCTCGATTGTACCTGAGGAGACACTGGACAGCTTTGTCCTGGTTAATGCTGAGAACTTTCAGAAGGTTTTCTCCACAGTGAGACCCACCACATGTCCTTTAGATCCAATTCCTTCTTCACTCTTTAAAACACTTTATGGATTTTTTGAGGCTGAGCTTTTATACATGATGAATTGCTCTCTTCAGTTGGGTGTCTTCCCTGCTGCCTTTAAAACGGCGGTGGTGAGGCCCCTTCTGAAGAAGAGCAATTTGGATTGTAATGATTTTAATAACTACAGACCTGTATCCAACTTACCATTTTTAAGTAAAGTCTTAGAAAAACTTGTTTTTACTCAGATTACTGATTTTCTCAATGATAGACAGATCCTGGAGATATTCCAGTCTGGATTTAGGGTGAACCACAGCACAGAGACGGCTCTCCTAAAGGTTTTAAATGATCTTAGATGTAACTGGGACGCCCAAAAGCTCTCAGTCCTGGTGCTACTGGATCTAAGCGCAGCCTTTGATACAGTAGACCACGCTATTCTTTTAAACAGACTGAAACACATGGTGGGCCTCTCTGGTGCTGTACACAACTGGTTCACTTCCTATCTCTCTGACAGATCTTTTATGGTGAGTATGGATACATGCTCCTCTAAGATCCATAAAATGACATGTGGTGTGCCTCAAGGGTCGGTTCTAGGCCCTGTACTTTTTAATTTGTATATGTTGCCTCTCGGCAGTGTCATCAGGAGGCATGGAGTGAACGTCCACAGTTACGCTGATGACACGCAGCTGTACATCTCCGTGTCTCCTGATGACACCAGACCAATGGATGCCCTTTTTAACTGTGTCTTGGATATAAGATCTTGGATGGCAGAAAACTTTTTACAGCTTAACCAGGACAAAACTGAAGTTTTAATCGTCGGTCCTGAGGCTCAGAGAGAGAAACTCTTGTCTAAATTACAGGCATTTTCACTATGTCCTTCGCTACAAGTGAAAAACCTGGGTGTTATTTTTGACTCTGAGCTTGGTTTTATCCCACATGTTAAACATGTAACTAAAATTGGATTTTATCATCTAAAAAATATAGCCAGAGTCGCCCTATTCTCTCTCGGGCCAACACGGAGATGCTGATGCATGCTTTTATTACCAGTCGCATTGATTACTGCCCTGCTCTCTGGTCTTCCTAAGAAGAATATTTCAACTTTACAACTCTTGCAAAACTCGGCAGCTCGTGTGCTGACGGAGACCAGAGGGCGGGCCCACATTACACCGGTTTTAGAATCGCTGCACTGGCTCCCCGTGTGTTTCAGGATCGATTTTAAAGTTCTTTTATTGGTTTTTAAATGTCTTAATGGTCTTGGGCCTTCTTATCTCTCAGATCTGCTTTTACCATACGAACCCTCGCGGACCCTGAGGTCCTCTGGTACTGGCCTTTTGATTGTCCCTAAAGTCAGGACACATACTCACGGAGAGGCAGCTTTTCAGTGGTATGGTCCTCGTCTGTGGAACAGCCTGCCGGAGGAGCTCAGGGCCGCAGAGAACGTACATGTTTTTAAGAACAGGCTCAAGACCCACCTTTTTAATTTAGCTTTTACTTAGCGTTTATTTATTTTATGCTTATTTATTCTATCCTGTTATTCTATTATTAATTTAGGATTTACCTAATATTTTTTGATTTTATTCTTATTCATTTTTTAATCTTCTTACTCTATTTATATTTATATTTATATTGTATCCTGTTCTTATTTATTTTATCGTTTTACCCTGTATACATCGTATTGCGTCATATCTCCAGTGTTTCCTCGGAGGGCGCTCTCTGCACCGGGGCTGTTATTGACCGTGGCTGCTGGGTCTCTGGGGTCCTCTCAGCCTGGCTGGGGGGCTCCTTTGCCTCCCTCCTGCTGTGTGCCCAGCCTGGAGGCTGCGGTCTGTGACCGGCTCCCGGTGCAGACGGCTCTCTGTTATAGTGTTTCCTCACTTGGCTCATGCGAGCCCAGCCCAATTTTTACTCTTTAAGTGTGCGCGTGTGTGTATGTGTGTGTGTGTGTGTGTGTGTGTGTGTGTGGGGGGGGGGGGGGGGGGGGGGGGATATGTGTGTATTGAGAGTGTGGGGAGTGAGTTGGAGGGTGGGGTGGGCTGCTTTTAACTATGTAAAGCACTTTGTACTACATTTTTTCTGTATGAAAAGTGCTTTATAAATAAAGATTGATTGATTGATTGATAGATTCTGGTGGATATGGCAGTGTTTACAGGTAAGACCATTGCAATGGAGAGCATTTATAGGGACTATAATAAGTCAGCGAGTGTCAGTAATGTTAATGTGGTTACCAGGAGTGTTATTATCACGTGCTTTACCGTCTTTATGGTGCTGGCTTAAAGTTTCGGTGTATAGGTTACTCATACTGATTCAGGGTCAGTGTAAAATAAAATTCTACCTGTCTGAAAGAAATCTGGCTCCTTTAATCAGCCGGACAGATCATCAACAAACCTCAGGATGCAGCTTTAATGACCCTCTTAACTGCTGCCGGAGCATTAGTTAGAAACTTCATGACATCAAACGTCACATCAAACATCATGCAAACACTGTCTGGGAAATACTGTACAAACATTTGCTGTCCTTGACTTTAAACAATGCCTGTCTGTCTGCGCTGAACCTTTTCTAATCAGGTTGGAGTCAGGCTGGATCAGCTGAATGTGTTATCTGTAAATATCAGTATTTTTTATTTAGGTGTGGGAAAAATACTCAAGTCTCATTTAGAATTGTTAAAATGAAGGTGGTGAGGAGATGTATGACCAAAGGTACCATAATCAATTCAAAATACTGGACTTTGTGAGGTCTGTTTAAAGTAGACTAAAAATGAACTGCAGGTTCCTGAGAAGTGGACCGTGGGCACAGAGACACATGGTCATAGTTGCAGCCAGCTTGCAGTCGTTTTAAACAGACTTGCTACTCTAATGTCTGTCTCACTGTAAGTCCTGCCACAGACTGGAACCCATTGTGACCCTGAATTGAATGGGCAGAAGAAAACGAATGTTTTTTTTTAAATTGTTCTAGAAATCCGAGCTGTCGGTGTGTCCTTGGATTTTGTGCTATTAATATTAGAGCTAGCAATCTTTCTCACAGAATCCCTACAATAAGCTATTTCCCCTGAGATTACACCAATATTTAGCTGGAGGCCATGACAAACGTGCTGGGTACATGAAAGATGTAAATCAAACCACATCTTAACTCCTCACAGTTAAGGAACACATTCATATTTAACTGAAAGATAAATCAATAATTTTCCGTATATTTGTGATCAATATTTGATTACTGATTCCAAAATGGCCTTTATGGAAATCCTGTTTGGGTTTTTTCATTTTACGTCTCTTTTCAGTTTGCCAGGGCAGCTCTCCACAGTCACTGTCCACATGAGTCAGAAGCACTCTGCTGACATCAGCAGCAACATCCAATATCAACCCAGACAGCATTTTCCAGGTGCCTGCTCGAGTTTTTGGTTTTTGTCTGTGACTGGAGAGTTAGATTTTCCTGAGGGCTTTTGCAGCTCTCTGTGCTGGAGGAACAGCTTCACACAAAGTCAGTTTTCAGAAATCTGTCTTAGTGTTTCTTTCTCTGTAAAATACCTTGATGTTGTGTATGTTTAAGTGACTCCATGAATGCAGCCTATGCCTCATACGATGTAAAATGTATAAATATTGCTTGTTTTCTGGAAAATGGCCATGTTATTTTACAGGGAAGGAGACACAGATTGCATTTTAAGTAAGTTTAAGTATGTGGTGGGGCGTAGTCTGCGGTGCCATGCGAACGCAACTGCACGGCATCTGCAATCATGCCCCCCATGTTAAAACATGGAGAATCAGGGTTTGGGTAAGAGTTGCAAGTAGTTTTGTGGTGTGATGTGCGGCTGACAGCCGAGAGCTGCAGCCAGAATAAATAAAATGGATCCAACACCGAGTCTGTGGTCCTGGCGTGTCTCAGTTACCACAAAGTACACCATCAGTAACTTCACAGCAATTCAAAAGCATTAAATGTTTTGGTGTTAATAGTCTTCTTGCAAAAGTAGAGTTAATTTTACTCTAAGTAGAGTCACAATCTTTTAATGTAACTCCGAGGTGTAAAATGATAGTAGTTAAAATCAGTGAGCTGTCGCCCCGACGCCATGTCCATGAGAAAGGCGACAGCTCACTGATTTTTAATGCGTCGGTGGGTCCACTCTTTGTGTTTATGTCTTTTTTTGCGCTGATTCTGAAGCTGCAGGTTTTATCTCTCGCCAATATTGACTGAACCATCAACAAAAGAAGCCAAACGACGCTTCACATTTCGCTTCACGTAAACATCGTCATGAATTCCTTCTGACTTTTGCTGTTCTGCTTCCACCACGATAAAATCACACTTCATGCAGAGCTTTCTGTCTCCCTCTCTCAGGAATAGGTTTCCCATCCAAAAATCTCTGTTTTCTGCATCATTCGCTTGCTTATTATGCACCTGTCTACCGTTGTTTACAGCGCTGTCGGCCACAGTTTGTTTTTTGTTTTTTTACTGACTTCCAAAAAGAAAGTCTCATTTCTGTTGGTCAATACTGAACAAATGTAAACTTTTTAAAATTATGCAAAATTGCAAAACGCTCAGCTCTGTAACTTTGTTCTGCTTCACTTCAGCAGCATCAGGTAACGTTCATATGATGATTCATGGTTTTCTTTCGTTTTTGTTCCATTGCACAATATTTTGAAGGTTATCTGCTATAAAAAGCCAGGCCACGAAAATGTCCATGTTGTTCTGTGTTTTATCCTCAGTTACTTTGACACAAAGGCATCTGCTGTGATGCTCACACCTTTGATAAAGGCTCACAAGTGTCAGCTGTCTTTTTATAGATATAAAAATATGGATAAGTGTTTAGAATTATAGTCAAAGGAGCTTGTGGATGAAAAGCGTCTGGACTTCTTTAAGTTGCAACTTAAAGAAGTCCAGACGCTTTTCTTTGCAAGCTCCTTTGACTACGATGACCTGGATGACTGAGAACCTTCACAGACATTCTGTTTAGAATTATAATATTTCTGACTGTCTGAGGCAAAATTTCCCAAATTCAAATCGAATTGAATCGAATCCATTCGTGGATTGAATCGATTCGGGACCTTGTGAACTGGAATCGATTGATTCTAGAAATCAGTGATGATACTCAGCCCCACTTGTTAGTCTCGGTAATGGTGGCGGTAGGTATTGTCCGTAGAGCCGCATTCACATCATCTAGTAGATCCTCAGAGGATTTATATGAACAATTGTGTTTAAGGTACCCTATCTTGGGTGTGGATGATGATATCACCCCCCTGACCTGATGACTGCCCCTTGCCATAGCATTTGTGTTGTACCTCATTGAGCTCCACTTGTGATAGCAGATGCGCCTTCTAAATGGTGGAACACTGAGTTACTAGTTGTTTTGCAGTTAGTCTAGAAGTTGGGCATCACAGGTTCCATGTTTCCATAGCTTCCATGTCCTCTTCATGTAACCCCTTCCACTGAGATGATCCTAGCAGCGCCCTTGCACAAAGCCCTGCTTCGCCCAATAAAAGTTGCACAAACTAGCACCACTAGCGAACAATGGACTGTGAGATCAGTTTCTTGATCACCAACATGCAACTTGTCATAACCATTAATCAAAAACCACTGATCAGAGACCATTGATCAATGACCATGAGTGCCATTCACAGAGAGTTGGGGAATAGCTACAATCACAGTATTGTAAGATGGTGACAGATGTACCCTTAGCCCCCCTCCTCAAATTAAAGGTGGCCTTTCCCTTTTCATGTAAATGGCCTCCTTGACTTCCTGCTCAAACCAGCGTTCCTCCCTGTCCAGGATGTGCATATCCTCATCACTGAAAGAGTGGCCACTGACCTGTAGGTCAGGTGGGTGTGAGTGACCCAGGGTCCTTGAGCAGTGTGGACTCTCATTATTATTGTTATTATTATTATTATTTGTATTTTTGCTGCACTGTGCTGCCATTCTGTGTTCCACATTTGTATGTATACGCAGGCATGTGTGCGTGTGTGTCTGCAGGTGTGGCTGTTTCCTGTAGGCTGGGTGACAGGCACCCGTAGGCCTGGTGGGTGTGGCCCTGCAGGAGAGCTGGCCACACCTGAAGACCATGCCACTCACCTGCTGCTGATGAGGCTCGTCGGGGGAGCGAAGACTCCATGAGGAGCGTGGAAACAGGAGGGCACCGAGCACAGGGAGTGCAAAGACACTGATTTCTGGGAGAAGACACGACACGGAAGTCAAGGGAGCACATGTGGATTTATTGTCCTTTTCTGCACTGTAAATAAACTGTTCACTGCACAGAGTCCAGCGTTTGGGTCCTTCCCCACTTCCCCACGGTCTGCCTCGGTGACCGGGACAGGATTTTAAAATTTACAAACTATATTTACATTTAAAGTTATGAAATACGATTCATTAAACATGTTTGTGGTTGTTACAGTAAAAATAACTTTTTCTACTTGGATTTTATGTTTTTTGTCTGATTTTAGATCAGTTGTGTTAATACTGTAGTCAAAATGAAAACATGACTGTAAATTCAGACACGTGAGGTAGTGCTGAAAAGGATGATACTGTGGAGGTATGTAATAACGACAGGAGAGGTCTCAGTGTCTCACTCCAACTTTATTAACTGACTCTCAGAACTTCACATATAGTAAGCGCCAAAATCTCCACCCCAGCACTTCCCTTCAACTTGGGTGTGAGTGGAGCCACCTGGTGGTCCGCCACAATACGAAACAAGGCAAAGAAAATCGTTTTAAAGGTGAAATGTAGAGGAAACATCAGAAGTAGTTAAAAATGGGCAATTATGACCTGGACCCCAGAGGGTTAAACAACTTTTTTAAGTAGCACAATAGTTACTTTTCCTAGTAATTAATTACTTTTAGAATCTTGTAATTTAGTTATTAACTCAGTTACTTTTTTGAAGAAGAAGTAATTAGTATCTATAATTAATTACTTTTCCAAACAACTTGCCCAACACTGCTGGTTCTACTGTTGATGAAGCAGCAGCAGCAGCAGCAGCTAACATGCTGGTTAATTTGACACAGTCCCAGTGTTAAGAGATAAACTCATCACTGTGCTGTATTTATTGTCCCTTTTATTTCAAATTTTCCATGGATTTAACGAGTACACGTGTTTTGAAAACAGAAAGACACCAGCTGGGATTTGAATGTTGCAGCTGACAGGCATTTTAGGACTGCGAGATCATAGCTGTGTGACTCCACACAGCAAAGCAGGAGGCCTGAATGTTCACTCTACGTAAAGCAGCCTGGTGTGAACAAACAGCACAGGCAGACATGTACACTGCTACAATGTGAGTCAGGTACTTGAGTGAGATGTGTCAGAGTGACCGGGTGAGTCATTAAATTTCCTTGCAACCTTGTGAACACCATGCTGACTCCTTCCGTGAAACTGGCATTCCTTACATGACTATCACTCATTAGATTTCAACATTCCAGCATAGGGAGGACGCTGCTGAAATATTACACTTTGTTAGTCAAGCCTTTCTGTCTTATGTCTACAAATTAAGTCTAAGGCACCACTTAAAGCTCTCGGGACAGCACTTGGCTGAGCACAGCACAGAAGGGATTAGTGGTGATTTTCAGAGTTTGCTTGGGTGGATGTTTATTATTCTAAAAAGAGAAGAACAGCATCACTGCGACTACGCAGGCAGGCTTTGGAGACACTTTTCTACAGTAGTTTTCTGTTTACAAAATCTGCATTGAATAGACTGAGAGCTCACTGTATGTTGTGGGCTGTAGAGCCCACCAGAGACAGTGTTGCTGTGTTTACCAAAGTATTCCTTCGTTTAACAATGTGCGTATGTACGTAGAGGTTTTGCTCTGTCTGATAGTTTGTTTGGGGTTTTCGGCCTCTTCGTCTTCGCTGGGCCTCATTGAGAATTAAAAGCCTTAAAAGTTACCAGATGCAAATTCCAGAGTTGGAATCAACTGCATATGTTGTGTTTGCTTTATTTGTTATGAAGTAATGAGGAAGCAGGCCTCACCACACCAGGAAAATACTTTCCAGTTAATGGTGCATTTTAGCCTCTGAAAATGGAGAACTGCGCATAGAAATGGTTTTCATTCTTTAAAGGTTAATGCAATACTTTTGTTAAACCCTTCATTTACTGTTAAACTGCACTTAAAAAAGGAAAAACAACTACTTTTGGACCTGTCACTATGTTTACTTGATGTAAACACTGACTTGGTTGTTGAGCAGTGAATTTTACAAGACTGGCTGCACCATCACACTGATTTCGTGTTGCATGTGTGCGCTGGTGTTGGTGCTGCAGTGATCAGAAACATGTGTCCGGGCTCTCATTGTTTACAGCAATGCTTTGTTTATTAACCAGTGCTGAGAAGAAGCAAAGCAGATGCTCCGACACTTTAACGCAGGAAATCCTAGAAGAAACGACACACGCTTTACCACGTAAAGCTGTTTCCAGTATTTAATCCACATCATCATCGTTTCCTTGACAAAGTGAAATGCACAAAACAATCCTGGAGTGAAGCTAACCAAAAAAGACAAATACTTTGTACGCTTGTGGGTTTTTGGAGTAAGTGTGTGTTCCTGCGTACATGTGGAGGAGGGTCCAACGTTTGTCACTCTGGTGCTTACATGATACCAGAAGGTTTCATGGAAATGACTGCGACTGCTGAACTTTTCCCACATAGTTACTGGCTCCCAGTGAGGCTTTTAGATGATCGGAAATAGGTGAAATCATGGGAAGCATGAATTCCCACAAGCATATAAAAGAGCTGACTGTTTTCTTCACAGCCACATTCCTTGGCATTTTTCCCTGCTCTGCTCACCCAAGGGACTAATGGATGGAGAGCAAAGGGAAGGTAGAGTCTGTAAAAGTTCTCATAAATGTCTTGTTTTTTGTTGCATTTGTACAACCGACATTAGAACAACAAAGTGATCTATTTTTAGTTTTTTAACTAACTAAAAGCCTCAGTTCTTCCTCACGGTTACTTCAATAGCTTAGTTTCTCCCAAGTTTCCGAAAATATTAAATAATTCATGTTTTTATAGATGAAATATCATCAAATGATAACCATGCATTTATATGCACTTAAATATGCTGACATTTTGTCAGACTTACAGCTGCCAGTCATATTCCAAGATGAAGCTTTGTTGGAATTATAATATACATTATTAACATTTCTACCAAATGAACAATCTACATTTCATGTTTCTTGGCAGGATCTCCTTCATCCTGCCAAGAAACCTTCTGTCCTGATGAATCAAGAGCTTTTTGAATGCCCAACACATAAATCTCACTGCAGTGGACTGAATCATGTGTACTTGCTGGTTCTTCACCTGTTCCATAGTGAGGAGAAGTATTTGCTGCAATAACATCCAGTCATCCCTAACAGGTTTTTTCAAGCTCAAGTATACTGTAGCAAATGTTTTGGACCTGACTGTGAAATTGGAAGGTGAGAAATTATTCTTATAACATTTCTAAACCTTTAATTTTGTTGGCAGTGACCTTTTCACTGACACAAACATGTGACTTTAAAATATGAACTGAGGCTCTGGGTGAGCTGCAGTGTATTTCATACATGTTTATGGAAATATGTCTTCACTGCTGGGAACTTTAAAAGTGTTTTGGGAAATGTTTCAAAGCGACTGAGCAAAAATTGTAATAATGCATCCTATTTTGTACTGTGTGGTATTTGTATGCATTGCTGCTGAGTGAAACTAGAAAGAAACAAGTTTCCCGGCAACCTAGAAGTTAGTAAAACTGAACCACTCACACAAAGCCTATTAGTTGTCAAGGCAACAGGGCATCAAACTGCGTGCACTCACAAAAACACCATTGAACAGACAGACCGTGGAGTGCAGGCGAATTCCTTTCCACAAAGAAGAACTTCATGATAAGACAGGTTAAACGTAAATATAAGCATTCTTTTGCAAAAGTTTGCACACTGCACGATCGCAGTCCAATTCCTGTAAACGTCGTAAGGGGGATGAATAAGAAGGAAAACAGTTCGGATTGAGCAAATTGTTTCAGAACATCTCCTCCCCCATTCCCCAATGTTGAGGCAAACATGTGGGAAGGATCAGCATACCCCACCCCATTACCCTTGTGTGTGCAGCTGAACGGAAGCGGCACCAATCCTTTTCAGCTCCTTCTGCTCTCTTCAGCTAACAGATCAGGACAGATCAGGACAGAGAAAGGACACGCTGGTACTAACATGGCAACTGTAAAAACTCTGCTTTGGCTGGGACTCTCTCTGTCTGCCTTCGGCATAACCACTGCAGGTAAAACACACAGCACATGATCGGCAGACAGACAGACAGAGGCGACTGGTGTTAGACATTTTACCTAGACACCAGTGTCATGTCTCGTTTCAGTTTTAGCATATCACATATCAAAGTTTAGTCCTTACAACACAGCAGGCTCTACTTCATCTGATAGAGAACACAGACAGAAGAGTTAAGCATCTTACACAGGACTTAAAGTTTCATGCTTGGTATTATGATGCAGTAAAATGTCCAACAATTACAGATGTTCTGAAATATTGCAGAGAATCTGAAAGAAATTTAGAATATTTAGAAAATAGCAGTGGGATGGTCCCGTGGGTTTCTGGTCACATTTGAAAGAAAACTGCTTTTGCATTTTTATTCTTACTCTGATGGCATCTAGCTTTCCATCAAGTTTTGCTCTCACTGACTGCTTATGCAAAATTAAATATTGGTTGTTTGCTAATTTTCTTAAATTAAACAGTGACAAACTGAGCTTCGTCTGGTAGGAACACGTACCGTTGTGTAATAATGTGATATTCATCGCATCACCTCTCCTTCCTGTACTCTGAGATCCTCCTTCTCGCTTACTGTCATTATGCCATCTGCTCATCGGACCCCCTCTGGGCTTCAGAGCCTTGAACCGATTTGCCCCTCATCTTTAGCTCTCCCACCACCATGTTTGAAATATTGATTCGCTCTCAGTCTGAAAACTCTGTTGTACTGACTTTTAATTCTACGACATCTTCCAACTTTTATTTGATCCATACTGTGACTTGTAATTGAATTGCTTGTATTGTAAACTTGAGTGTTTTGAAAGGCGTCTGTGAATAAAACATATTAGTAATGGAGTACTCATTAACCATTCCATGACGGTGCACAGATGTGGGGATTTTCTAAATATGCTGAACTAAACAAAATCTTCCACTATAGTTTTTAACAGATGCATTCGCTTTATGATTTTATAAAATGTATAACTTTCTGTTATGTAAAACTCTCATTTTGGACCTGTGCCCACCTTTGCTGACTCGCAGACTTTAATTTGGTTCTGATTACGAGTATGAAGATGTTGAGGGAGTTGTCATCATTTTCTCCAGCTTAAATAAATGGTTCATTAAGATCCTTCATTCAATTCAGTTATTGTAAAATAAAAACAAACACAAAAACCCAACGAAAACAGGAAGCAGGAGTCATGGAAAACTGGAAAATACTGACGATGTTTTATTTTATTCACAGATGTGAACTCAGTCCCCAGAGCACAAGACGTCCACTGGGTGTCTCTGGACTTCACCACACATCTTCGCTGGAGTGTGACGTCCTCTGACTACACATACACTGTCAGGTTCTCACGGTGAGACACACACACACACACACACACACACACACACACACACACACACACACACACACACACACACACACACACACACACACATTTTGAACCTCAAAGATGCCTTTAAACTTCGGGTATTTTGAGGCTCTTCCTCCTCAGTTTGTGGAGGAAGTAGAGTTGTTGTTGGGCTTACAGTTTTTTCTGACTGCTTAAGCACATTTTTTGTAACTATTGGCTAATTTTGCAAAACTCTTCACACAAATAAGAAAACCTGTCACCCAATCATCAAAACATTGTAGTTCTCTTGCAAAAGCAAACACAGCTAGATTAACTCTTCACACCTTCGTAAAAATGGTGTTTCCGTATCAAACAGTACACACAAGCCATCATCTACTAAGCACACAATGCGCCAACTGCACACTGATGGTATGAATACAAAACACATCTGGCTTTTGCTTTCTCTGTGCACAAGGTAGGCTATGTCAGTTTGAGCTCATACTTCTGTCATAGATCCATAAGCATAGAGGGATCCAAACTTCAAGTACTGGTGTTTATTCACACACATCAAAACAAACACAAGTGTTTATTTCCAAGTATAGGATTATTTGCAATCGCCATAATGACTATATGGGTTACTTGGTCTGCAGTGAACATGCTTCCTCTGCCCCAGCATCTGGTCATCTAGCAACTCTGTAAAGTAACAATTTCAGTATTTTTACATCAATGGTATTGGTGTGTTTCTCATTGGCATATGGCAGTGCTACAAATCTTTGTGCGAAGTGACTGTACTCACCGATTCTCATTTCAAAATGTCCTTATGGTGCTTGCTACAGTGTAGCGGCTCGAGTTAGGCTGGACCCGTTGGCCAGCTACCCTCAGGGTCATTCCACGGTTGATTACATGGTCCACTATTGTAGCTCTGATGTCATCAGCAATTCTATTTCTTACTCTTCCTACCCTTCCTCTCCCCCCTCCTCATCTTCCTCTCCCCCCTCCTCGTCTTCCTCTTGCTCCTCCTTGTCCTTGTCGTCCTCTTCATCCTACTTCTTCACCTCCACGTCCTCTTCCTCGGCCTCCTCTACTTCTCACTCTTTCTGCTCCCTCCATTGTACTCCGCACACACAGCTTACCTGTATTATAGTGCTTAGGCTGATTGCAAAGTGAACTAATTATCTAAGAAAGTTTTGACATGTGAAAGTGTGCCAGACAGTTGGCAAATTAGTGTTAATGATAGCCATACATGTGTATACTTTTGCTAGGAGTGTGTTGGAAATTTGGTAATTGAGTGTTGTGCAGTGAATTGTGCCTACAGTTTTGCAAAGTGTGTGTTACAAAATTGCAAACTGAGTGCAAAGCAGTTTTTGTGCTTTTAGTTTTGCAAACTCAGTGAGTGGTTTTGCTATAAGTCTGAATAGTTTTAGAGATTGTGCTACAGGAATCACAGTTAGGGTTTAAGCATTCAGAAAAAACTGTAAACGACCAGTGAGGCTGTTTTCTTTGACCAAGAGAGACCTTCTGAGATGTGCACACCCAGGAACTTGGTGCTGCTTGCCCTCTCCACAGCAGCACCATTGATGGTTAGTGGAGCATACATGGTGTGAGCTCTCCTGAAGTCTACGATGATCTCCTTAGTCTTCTCCACATTCAGGGAAACCACTATTAACTCTTTTAGTAACTTAACGCCGGTAGTAGGTCTCATCGTTGTCGCTGATGTGACCTACCACAGTTGTGTTGTCTGCAAATTAGATGAAGAGGCTGTGTGATGATGTGCAGTCGTGGGTCAGCAGAGTAAAGAGAAGTGGGCTCAACACATCCTTGGGGAGCAGTGTTGGGAAGGTTACTTTTAAAATTCCACTACAGATTACAGAGTACATTGACCCAAAATGTAGTTTGTAATGTATTCTGTTAAGTTACTCAGTGTGATTATTTGATATATTCTCGTGCTATTTATCCTACTGCTCTGTGATTTATTACTATTACTGAACGTCTTTTAACAGCTGTTAGAATGTATGAACACATCACTCCAGTTTCAGCAGATGTACACTGGCTCCCTGTAAAATATCGTGTTGATTTTAAGAGTACTTACTTTTAAAGTTTTAAATAATATGGCGCCTAGTTATTTAAACAAACTCCTCAACATGTATGACCCCAAAAGAGCACTGAGATCATCTAGCCAGATGCTCTTAGCACAACCGAGGGCTCGTTTGAGATCGGGCCTTCGCAGCAGCAGCGCCCAGACTCTGGAAGAATCTGCCAGAGGAGATTCGTACTGTAGAGTCTATTCAGTCTTTTAAATTGCGTCTTAAAACTCACGTCTTTACTTTGGCTTTTAATTTGAGTTCAGTATGAGTACCATCAGGCCTGTTTTATGTTTGTATTGTTAATTCACTGTCTTCTTGTTTATCTGTGTTTCTCTGTTGTTTTCTCTTGTTTTTAGCCGATTGTGAAGCACTTCGGTCAACCCAGTTTAAATGTGCTACACAAATACATTTTGAATTTAAATTTGAAGGCTACTCGCCACCCAGCTACCATTGGTTAGTTCATAGTGTCAGGCTCAGGAGGGACTCGGAGTCAGACCGTCACTAAAGTTCACGTTTTATTTACACACACAGACACCAGGTGCGAATATATACAGGTGAGGGGGCACAGGAAGAGGGTCTCTGGGAAGCACAGGCACGGGAAGAAGAGGGCTATGTACAAAATCCACTGAAGCTCAGGTAGCTCGGACTCCGGCTTTAGCTCACCAACGGCGGTCCTCAGGCTGGCGAGAATCCTGGCACAGAGAGGAAAGGCAGGTAAGTAGTGGCACGACAGAAACTCAGAAAAAGGCTCAGATAGGTGATGACACTGACGAGTGTTACACAATAATCCAGCGAGGAAGCACTCTCAGCAGCCGCCTTAAGAAGTGAGTGAGATGATTGCTTGCAGGTGTCCGAGCCAGGGGCTGGAGCCGTCATGACTCCGCCCCGGTAGAGCGCAGTGCAGGGGAGAGAGAGAGATGCAGCACAACAAAAACACTTGTAGCCGTACAGAGTCAGCCGAGAAGGCACAGGGTCATGACAGTACCCCCCCCTCAACGGGAGCCCCTCGGCGACCCACCCGGCTTACCCGGATGCCGCCGGTGAAACTCGCGGAGCAGACCAGGAGCCAGAACCGCCGACCAGGGCACCCAGGAACGTTCCTCTGGCCCGTAGCCCTCCCAGTCCACCAGGTACTGGACGCCCCGCCCCCGCCGCCGAGAGTCCATAACGCGGGTGATGTTAAACACTTCCTGCCCATCCACGAGCCGGGCGGGCGGAGGGGGCCCGGAAGGAGGGCACAACGGGCTGGAGAGCACGGGCTTGACCTGGGAGACATGGAAAACATTATGGATACGCATATTGCAAGGCAGCTTCAGACGGACGGATACCGGATTGACCAGGGCCTCAATCTCGAATGGACCGATGAAAGCCGGGGAAAGTTTCTTCGACTCTGCACGAAGGGGAACAAAGCGTGAGGAGAGCCATACCTGTTGCCCAACTGTATAGGCAGGCGCAGGGATCCGGTGGCGGTCAGCGATCTCTTTATTGCGCTCCGCCGTCCGCAGCAGAGCGGCTCGGGTGGACCGCCAGGCCCGGCGGCACCTGCGGAAATGATGTTGTACTGATGGGACGGCATGCTCACCCTCCACGGCCGGGAACAGGGGTGGTTGGTAGCCCAATGAGGCTTCGAACGGCGACAGTCCAGTGGCTGAAGAGGTCAGGCAGTTGTGGGCGTACTCAATCCAGGGGAGCTGCTCGCTCCAAGTGGCCTGGTTGAGAGAGACGACACAGCGGAGTGCCGCTTCGAGCTCTTGGTTGGTACGCTCGGCCTGTCCATTGCTCTGAGGGTGGAAGCCCGAAGAGAGACTGACCGCGGCGCCGATCTGCATGCAGAACTCCTTCCAAACCCGAGAGGTAAATTGGGGTCCCCGGTCGGAAACGATGTCCATCGGAATGCCATGAAGCAGGAAAGACGTGGGTGGTGAGCAGCTGGGCGGTCTCCAGGGCTGTAGGGAGCTTGGGGAGGGCAATGAAATGAGCCGACTTAGAAAAACGGTCAACAATAGTGAGGATGGTGGTGTTACCGGATGACGGTGGGAGCCCCGTAACGAAGTCCAGCGCTATGTGAGACCATGGCCGTCCTGGCGTGGGGAGTGGTTGAAGAAGCCCGGCGGGTGGTCGGTTGGGACGTTTGTTCCGGGCACACGTGGCGCACGCCATAACGTACTCCCTGGTGTCCTTGTCCAAGGTGGGCCACCAGAAAAACCGCTGGAGGAAGGTGATGGTGCGGTGGGCTCCAGTGGAGTACCTGAGGTCGGACAGCAGCAGGGACAAACAACCGACCAGGGGGCCCGTCCCCGGGTCGGGGTCAGTATCCTGGGCCTCGCGCACGAGAGCTTCGATCTCCCATGTGACAGCTCCAATAACACAGGTAGCTGGAAGAATCGGTTCTGGATCGGAGTCTCCTTCCGTACTGGAAAACTGACGGGAGAGTGCATCGGGCTTCACGTTGCGCGACTCTGGTCTGTAAGTGATGGTGAAATTGAATCTTGTGAAGAAGAGGGCCCACCTGGCTTGTCGTGAATTTAGGCGTTTGGCGGACCGGATGTACTCAAGGTTCTTATGGTCGGTCCACACGATGAACGGGTGTTCCGCACCCTCAAGCCAGTGCCTCCACTCCTCCAGGGCCAGTTTGACCGCTAGCAGCTCCCGATCACCGATGCCGTAGTTCTGTTCTGCGGGTGAGAGACGACGAGAAAAGAATGCACAGGGATGGAGCGTACCTTCAAATCGTTGAGACAGAACTGCTCCCACTCCAGAGTCCGAAGCATCCACCTCCACCACGAACGGTTGCCTGAGGTTGGGCTGACGGAGGATGGGGGCGGTAGTGAACTTCTCCTTTAGTAGGGAAAAGGCCTCCTGAGCAGAGAGGTCCCACTGAAAAGGAACTTTGGGAGAGGTAAGCGCAGTGAGAGGTGAGGCGATCTTACTGTAGTCCTTTATGAAGCGTCGGTGGAAGTTGGCGAATCCTAGGAACCGTCGGAGTTGCTGGCGGTTCGGCGGTTGAGGCCAGTCCACCACGGCCCGGACCTTCTCGGGGTCAGGTTTGAGATCCCCCTGAGAGATGATATAGCCAAGGAAGGCCACCGTGTCAACGTGAAATTCACATTTCTCCGCTTTCACGAACAACCGGTTCTGCCTCACGTGACTCTCGTGCTCCGCCTGGGACTTAGAGAAAATGAGAATATCATCAAGGTACACAAAAGCACATCGATTAATAAAATCCCTCAGAACATCGTTAACAAGGGCCTGGAAGACCGCGGGCGGATTGGTTAAGCCAAAGGGCATGACGAGATACTCATAGTGTCCGATATGAGTGTTGAAAGCGGTCTTCCACTCATCTCCCTCCTGGATCCTCACCAGGTGGTAAGCGTTTCGCAGGTCCAGTTTGCTGAACACCGTGGGGTCATGACACATAGACTGCAGACTGTTAGACTTGATGGACAGCATTAACAACCTGCTAGCTGCAAGTGATCACGAGCAGTTCTGAAAGTAACACCAACTAGATTTCTAAATCTTAATATAAAATGAGCAACAGTAGGGGGGACATTAGGTGAGGCTGCACTTTTTGCAGTGATCTTGTATAGAAAATTATTTCTTTATTAGTAATATGTTTTCTTTCTGTCTTCTTTCAGAGCTGCACGTGATTATTTGCAGCTAGCAGGTTGTAATGCAGCCTTCATTAATAGTAATAAATCACAGCAATAGTACATCGAAGACACTGAAGTGTTTCTTTAGGTTGGAGTCTTTGACGCTGAGAGAAGCTTGGTTGCTGGATGTATTCCATTACCCGTATTCAGCGTTCGTATGCTGGAGGTGTTGCTGCTGACCCGTACTGCCTGCTGTCTTAATAATAATAATAATAATAATAATAATAATAATAATAATAATAATAGATTCCATTTATATAGCACTTTTGAGACCCTCGAAGCGCTTTACAATGCCACTATTCATTCACTCTCGCATTCATACACTGGTGGAGGCAGCTACAGTTGTAGCCACAGCTGCCCTGGGGCAGACTGACAGAAGCGAGGCTGCTATATTGCACCATCGGCCCCTCTGGCCAACACCAGTAGGCAAGTAGGGTAAAGTGTCTTGCCCAAGGACACAATGACCGAGACTGTCCGAGCTGGCGCAATCTTCCGATTACAAGACGAATACCCAACTCTTGAGCCACGATCGCCTCTTCCTGTCAGGAAATCCAGCAACTAGTTACAGAGCGAGGTGCTGATCCCCAGCTGATCCAGTTCACGTCTGAGCTCCTGTGGAATGATCCTGTTGAATGTTGAACTGAAGTCTATGAACAGCATTCTGATACATGAGTCTCTCGTGTCCAGGTGTGTGAGGGCTGAGTGAAGGGCAGTTGAAAATGCATTATCGGTCAAGCAGTTTGACGGGTATGCGAACTGAAATGGATCCAGATGGTTTTTGGTTTCCCACAGTGTGTAAATCACGGCAATCCTCCTGGCACAACAGTGTACACCACGGCTATAAAGTTAGTTGGACCAGATTTTAAAACCAAGGAATATATCTGGGCCAGATATTGTTTAGCAGCTAGTCAGCAGCAGATCACGATAAGTTTCAAACCAACACAAATGTATTGAAAAAAAGTTGTTTATTATTTTTTCCCTTTTAAATCTTGTGACATTTCACACATGCACATGAAAAAACATATAAATGAGCTATAGCTGAAGAGAGCCTGCACTAGTAGCAACACTTTTTTTATTCACATTTGAAATAAAAAAATAAAAAATATTTGGACAATTCCCTTTCAAAATAAAGTTCATACTTATGTGACCCGGACACATCTTAAAGTGCATTTAACAGAATTTAAAAAGAACAATCAATCCTATCAAAGCTATCAGTGCACAAACCCATAGCAGTAACACATATGAATATAACATTTACTGCTGCACACTGAGGGAATGCAGGTTTGTTTTAAATCAACAGTACACAAGTCTACAGTAACCTGACATTTGTTTTGTTTGGCCCTTCTGTTAAAACACTAAATGGGTCTCTGGCAAAACTCATCACCTTTGTGCGTAGAGCAAGTCCATCCAATCGACCAGAAAACTTCTCTTTCAACCTCGCAGTGAAATCAGTCATCACATCCATGACTTGTGCCGCAGATGAGATGCTTTTGCAGAGCCCTGGAAAATGCAGCAACCGGCCTGTGCTCAAGTCGGTGGTGAAAGGTTCGGCTTGGCTTGGAGTGCACGCATCTGTTCCACAAGCTCAGTGTCAGTTTTGCCTCTGCCTTGTAGTCCCACATTGAGGTCATTCATGTTTTGAATATGTCGCTCAGAAAGCAGACACTGGCCATGAAGCTGTTGTCCTCATGCAGTTCAAATGTGTTTCTGCTGTTTTTTTGCCTGCTGTTGCAGAGGAAAGTTGTGCTCTCCTCTTTGAGATCACAGAAATACTCCAGTGCACTGCCTTTGGACAGCCACCTGACATCATTGTGCAATAACAGGTCATGGTGCTCAGCAGACATTTCTGAGAGCAGCATGTGGAATAAGCAGTGCTGGAGGCTTTAATCAATTGTAGCCATCACACTGTCCATTGTTGTTTTGAGCTCTGTGCTTAGTTTTGCGCACAACACCATCTGCTGCACAATGCAATAAAGGTTTGAGGTGCAGCAGCCAAACCACTCACTTTTCCTGCCATGGATGAAGCCATGATGATCTACTCACCAGAAGGGTGGTGGTTCGATCCCAGGCTCCTCCAGTCTACATACCAAATATCCTGGGGCAAGATATTAACCCCATGTTGCCCTCCGATGCATCCATCGGAGTGATACAAGCACTAAAACCTTAGATAAAGTGCTTGTGTGACTGGGTGAATGCACAAGTTGTGTAAAGCGCTTTGAGTGCTCAGTGAGAGTGGAAAAGTGCTATATAAGAACCAGCCCATTTACAAGCATACAGACATGCTTCATTACCACTGTCCTCAAAAAAAGCTGAAATCTTCTCAAAGATTATCTCGCCAGCTGTGTGGTTTATTTGTTTTACTCTGCGTTTCTGCCGCAGGCAGGGCCCGTCGGAGGTTGCTTCTGGGCCTGTGGCCCTTTGAACAGGTTTGGTGAACACTAGATTACTCTGTTTGAGCTGTGGGACCAGATCGTTGGGGCGGACCAATTGTTGGCGCAGTATGTTTTGGGGTTTGAAAGCCATAGAGCCACTTGTGGCCCACGTCACCCCTACTTCTGGCCCATATATTGACATGAAGAAATATAACGCAAGAGAGAGAGAGTACCAGTGTGTCTATTTGGTAGTTCAATGAAAGGCTTCGGTTAGTTAAGAGTGAGGGGAAAACATTTGCAGTTTTACCTTGTTATACAAT
Source organism: Maylandia zebra (assembly GCF_041146795.1). Classification (NCBI taxonomy): domain Eukaryota; kingdom Metazoa; phylum Chordata; class Actinopteri; order Cichliformes; family Cichlidae; genus Maylandia; species Maylandia zebra. Next base: position 33,768,757 of record NC_135184.1, on the reverse strand, counting down.
ATTTGAAATTAAAAAAAAAATGGAAATGTTTGTGTTTTCTTGTTTGTTTGGGTTTTTTGTACTACTTGAACACTAAAGTGGCCCTCCAATGAGATGACAGTGCCCGCAGTGGCCCACAGCACATTTAAGTTTGAGAGAAAATGCGTCTCAGCCGTTCCAATACTCCTGACACATGTGGGGCAGCTAACGGTTTCCGCTTAGGCAGCAGTTGTCCCGTGGATTACCTGGTCAATTCTTTACGAGCCTTCTCAGCTTTGGTCCTAAACTGACGCAACACTATGTTAGTTTCTAATGAACATCTTTAACAAGATCATACAACTCATGGGGTTCAATGGGAAGTCAAGGTGGCGAGGGAGAGCCAGAGAGCCCCATGAGCTGGGAAGACTAAATATTTCAAGTGTCCTGCATCTGTCATCGAGGAAGAACACCTAGAACCTAAAGAAAGAGTTCACACCTACAGGCAGGCAGTCACAGTGATAGAGTGATTCAAATAAATAACTGAAAAAGTGAATTAACCTCGATGTATTGCTTGCATATATCATGACTATGTGTACAGGAGGAAATATTTGCTTGCCAAAAAACAACACAATCCAGACATGTCAAGCGGAACATTTCCATTGAGTTTTAAAAACTGTTTTCATAAGCGCATGTCAGTAACTGCCGTGTGACTTGCAGTGAAGATGCTGACTGGGAAGAAAGTCCTAATTGTATCCAAATATCAGCATCAGAATGTGACCTGACTCAGTCCCTCAAGGCCTCGGATAGGTAAGAACACTTCCATCACCCTTAAACACATCTGGTAGGTTTACATCGAGCTTACTTTATACTTTTACTTTTGATTTTTTTCTTATTGTCAGCAATATTTGTGCTCTGTGATTTTACTCAAGAAAAGTTATATGTACACTACCAGTCAAACGTTTGGACACACCTTCTCATTTAATTGTTTTTCTTTATCTTTACTTTACAAATTGAAGACATTAAATCATATGAAGCAACATATATGGAATTATGTAGCAAGAAAAAAAACATTGATAAATACCCTTTTGCTTTGTTGACAGAGCTGCAAACCCTCGGCCTTCTCTCGGTGAGCTTCATGATGTAGTCGCCTGAAATGGTTTCGCTTCACAGGTGTGACTTGTCAGGAGTAATTTGTGGAATTTCTTGCCGTTTTTATGGGATTGGGACCATCAGTTGTGTTGTGCAGAAATCAGGTTGGCAGAATGAGGTCAACAAGTTCTCATCATCTCCTCCTTCAAGCCTGTTGGAAAACCATTTCAGGTGACGACCTTACGAAGCTCATCGACAGAATGACAAGCGTGTGCGAAGCAGTAATCAAGGCAAAGGGCGGCTACTTTGAAGAATTTAAAATACATTTTTTGAGTTGTTTCACACTTTGTTGTTTACTACATAACTCTATATGTGTTCATTCATAGTTTTGATGCCTTCAGTGAGAATCTACAATGTAAATGAAAATAAAGAAAAATGACTAAATGAGAAGGTGTGTCCAAACGTTTGACTCGTAATGTGTTATATAAGTGCAGATGAATGTGCCTCCAAAGCATATGTATTCTTTGTGTCCCTATTTCACAGGGCCTACTTTGCTGATGTTCAAACAGAAATCATGGACATGGACTATGAACTCCCTCACACTCAATCTTCCAGGTTCAATCCCTATAGAGAGAGTAGGTTATATATGACACACACACACACACACACACACACACACACACACACACACACACACACACACACACACACACACACCCTTAGCCTTCACAGCTTAATGTCAATCAAAGCCTGGACCTGATCAGGTCATCCATGCATCCTGATCCCTGTTGTGGCTGAGCCCATAATGTCAAGGCTACCATACCTGCACCAATCAGGCATTCTGCATAATGTTTAGTAGAGCACCCATCCACTCAAAAACTCACTCGCTCTAGTAATGATGTTGTAAACTAACTGAAGTGACTTTTAGCGCATGAATAAACCTTTGCAGGCAGTCTCAGCATAACTGTTGGTTGGTCCTGTCCCCAGGTAACATCAGTGCTGTGAGTTTCACTGTGGCGCCATTGGATGACAGAAGAGTAATAGTGAACATCACTGATCCTTTAACCTCCATTTATGATCGTGGGAAGCAGCTCAGCATCAGAGACATTTTCAAAAAAGATCTTAATTATAAGATCCGCTACTACAAGTCTGGAAGCACAGGAAAGGTAATCTGATGTTAACGCTAAAAGTGAAATGAGCTGCAAATTATGTTGTTAAACTGAAAAAATTACACCTTTTTCATGTAATTCTGTTAGTGCTCCACGTTAGGCTTGCTCACACGAAGAATATGGGCTAGCAATGGGCCTTACTATGGGTCCCTCTCTGCTTAGTGTGGTCAGCCCATTCTATAGGCACCCACACAGTGGGTGGGTTAGTTAGTTAGTTAGTTAGTAACAAGTTCATCTGGGCCTTTAGATTTAGGGCCTATGGCTAGTTTCATTCAACACTGGTCAGTATTACCAATGTAATTGGACATCTTCTAAAAATCCAGAACTGCAGCTCTAAGAATTTGAAATAAAGAACAACAATGTGGCATTTGTGTGTGTAGGCTAGCTGTTTTCTGCTGGGCCTGGTCTTACGATCAGTCAAATGAAGACTTGACCCAAACATCCAAATGTCTGCTTGGTTAGTTGGTTAAATGTTTACAGATGAATGACAGTAATCTGTCCTGCTGTTACCCCTTAGAGAGATGAGATATCAAACTCAAGTATGAAAGTGATACCGGGGCTGGATAAAGGAGAGAGTTACTGCTTCATGGTGGCAACGTTCATCAGATCCAGACCCAAAGCCACTCAGCAGGGATCCTGGAGCATGCAGCAGTGCACAGAAAGTTCCCAGGACAATCTGCAAGGTACACATATTCTACATGCAACTCTGTAAACTATTTCAGCTTTGGTGAATACATACTGAAATTTGTTATTAGTTGTTTCAATTGCAGCTTCTTCCTCTTTAAGTACTCAAGACCAGAGTAATAAACAACCAGTGTATATCAGCATTAGAGGGAGAGTGCTGCCCCCTGCTGGAAATTAAGACACCTTAATTTGGTATTTTGTCAGATTTGATTTGATTCCATTGGCTTCATAGTATCGTGGTTAACACTTGGAGCCTTATGTGAAAAATCAACAGCTCACGATTAGGAGGAGGCACACCCAGCCTCAGTGGGTCATAAGCTAGTGTACTCCGAGTGCTGTATAAATAGGAGGGCACTGAACATCTGTGCCAAATATGTGGAGTCATCCACTGTGACAACTTTCTCAGACATAAGGGACTGGCTGACAGGATGTGATTTACAGTTTTTTACAGACGCTAGGACACATTTCTCAATACTTAGGTCACGTTTGCAAAACTCCTCACACAGTGAGCACAACAGAAGTCTATGTGGGCTAAACTGAGGACCAGTTATCATTGTTTTGGCACAAAATGCATTCAATGACTACATCTCTCAAATTTCATGAATTATCTTCTCACTCAGACACAACAACTGCCAAAAATCTTTGTACATACAGGACATTTTGCATGTGCTTACATACTGTTTTCAAAACTGTTAAACTTATGGCCAAAACAATAACACAATGCAAAACTGAATAAGACAGCAAAATTCAACAGCAATATTTTATTGAAACATATTCTAAATCTAAAAATGCAGTTTAACCAGCCACAGCTGATTCCCATTGTAGATGAACCTCTACACAGGTGTTACTCCTTCAATTGTTCAACTCCTTCAATTCTGGCAGCCAGAAGATTCTTTCCTAGGTGTGTTGCCCTAGATGACATAAGATGTGATGTGGATGAGAACCTGTGGCCAAATGGAGGAGACCGAGTAGATTAGCATTACTATTGTATGTGTATCAGTGGATGGTGTGTATACAAATTCTTGTATTTTGGGATTACTTAGTGCAAAAAAATAAAAATACATAAACAAATATTACAGGCAATTTTTTTATTTTTTTATTTTTAGTGTGTCTTTGACTGCATGTCTGTGGATTCTGTCTTTTGCATGTTACAGTTTTTTACAGCCACTAGGACACATTTCTCAATACTTAGGTCACTTTTGCAAAACTCTTCACACATTTCTCCTAACTGACCTTCAGCTTGGCAAAGCAGTTCATTTCACATTCAAAATGCACTACAACTACCAAAACACTTCATTCAGGTCTCAAATGAACACATTCCTCCAGAACACTAGCAAAGGTTGACAGCCGACAAACACACTTTGTCATCCACAAAACAATGACCTAAAAAACACTAACAACATGTAGCATTACACAGCATTTTCCTGTGTAAAACAAGGACACATCTCTGTTTATAATTTCAATATATGTTACTGGAATGAATCAGACATCATGTATTTATATTTATGTATTTTTATTTTATTTTTATTTTTATATTTGGTGTGTTTCTCATTGGCATATGGCAGTGCTACAGATCTTAGTGCGAAGTGACTGTACTAACCGATTCTCATTTCAAGATGTCCTTATGGTGCTTGCTACAGTGTAGCGGCTCGAGTTAGGCTGGACCCGTTGGCCAGCTACCCTCAGGGTCATTCCACGGTTGATTACATGGTCCACTATTGTAGCTCTGATGTCATCAGCAATTCTCTTTCTTACTCTTCTTACCCTTCCTCTCCCCCCTCCTCATCTTCCTATCCCCCCTCCTCGTCTTCCTCTTGCTCCTCCTTGTCGTCCTCTTCATCCTACTTCTTCACCTCCACGTCCTCTTCCTCGGCCTCCTCTTCTTCTCACTCTTCCTGCTGCCTCCATTGTACTCCGCACACACAGCTTACCTGTATTATAGTGCTTAGGCTGATTGCAAAGTGAACTAATTATCTAAAAAAGTTTTCACATGTGAAAGTGTGCCAGACAGTTGGCAAATTAGTGTTAATGATAGCCATACATGTGTATACTTTTGCTAGGAGTGTGTTGGAAATTTGGTAATTGAGTGTTGTGCAGTGAATTGTGCCTACAGTTTTGCAAAGTGTGTGTTACAAAATTGCAAACTGAGTGCAAAGCAGTTTTTGTGCTTTTAGTTTTGCAAACTCAGTGAGTGGTTTTGCTATAAGTCTGAATAGTTTTAGAGATTGTGCTACAGGAATCACAGTTAGGGTTTAAGCATTCAGAAAAAACTGTAACAGTTTTGAAAACAGTATGTAAGCACATGCAAAATGTCCTGTCCGTACAAAGCTTTTTGGCAGTTGTTGTGTCTGAGTGAGAAGATGATTCATGAAATTTGAGAGATGTAGTCATTGAATGCATTTTGAGCCAAGACAATGATAACTGGTCCTCAGTTTAGCCCACATAGACTTCTGTTGTGCTCACTGTGTGAGGAGTTTTGCAAACGTGACCTAAGTATTGGGAAATGTGTCCTAGCGTCTGTAAAAAACTGTAACGAATTCTGCATGATGTCTGATTCATTCCAGTAACATATATTGAAATTATAAACAGAGATGTGTCCTTGTTTCACACAGGAAAACACTGTGTAATGCTACATGTTGTTAGTGTTTTTCAGGTCATTGTTTTGTGGATGACAAAGTGTGTTTGTCGGCTGTCAACCTTTGCTAGTGAATGAAGTGTTTTGGTAGTTGTAGTGCATTTTGAATGTGAAATGAACTGCTTTGCCAAGCTGAAGGTCAGTTAGGAGGATTGTGTGAAGAGTTTTGCAAAAGTGACCTAAGTATTGGGAAATGTGTCCTAGCGTCTGTAAAAAACTGTAATGATCTCCCCCTCTCTCTCTCTCTCTCTCTCTGTGTGTGTGTGTGTGTGTGTGTGTGTGTGAATGAGGCATGTTGTATAAAGCACTTTGAGTGCTCAGGTAGAACCAGTCTATTTAACAGTGACCCTCGTTCTTTCTGCAGATTTGAGTGTTGGAGCATGGGTTGGTGTAGGCTTCATCATGTTAACAGTCCTCATCGTCATCGTCACGGTGACCGTCCTCTGCTGTCGCCAGAGAAACAAAACTCTGCAAACGTCTCAGTCATCAGCACCAGTGTAAAGTGCTTGGGTTAAGTTTGCTCTCTGAAACCAAGTTTACACTGTATTATGGGTATTATTTCTGTATTTCATATTCAAGTTCTTTATTTAGTTGACACTGAAAGTGAAAGACTTCATCAAGAATTTGGTCTTTCACATTCACCAGTGTTTGTCCTTTCATTTGTGTGATCATCGGGTACATCAGGAAAACAGTAACCAAAACCAGTCTGCTACAGCAAAGTCGTGATTTGTGTCTAAATGACTGGATTATTAGAATGTTCATGCCTGAAGTACGGCATCATTTATTAGCTTGTCTTCTGGCGGAACCTGCGTCCAACCCATGCGTTTGCATGGAGCTCATTGGCTGTAGAGTAATTTTCATTAAACAACATTTCTTTTTCTAAAGTAACTGAAATATATCATTAAGTCACAATCACAGTTTATCTGTAATCTTCATTTGTAAAAAACGTTTAAATGGTTCAAGATTATAGAAAAAGCAAACAGTTTGACAAATATTTTGGTAAATGTGCAGCACAGTGGTTGGGTGGTTAGCACCTGGGTTTAAATCCAGCATCTGGCTGGAGCCTGTCCTTTCACGTCATGTCTGCGTGGGTTCTCTCTGTGTACTCTGGCTTCCTTCCACAGTTTAAAGACATGCAGTTATTGGGGTTAAGTTTGGTGAATCTAAATTGCCCATACGTGTGAATAGTTGTCTGTCTCTCATTTCTCCTTGCAAAACCTTACACCTTGGTTAGGCTCTTGCCCACTGTGACCCTGAAATGGTTAAGTAGAAGATGATGGACGAACAGCTGGTAATTGAAGCTGTTGCAAGTTCGTTTTGATGTCATATCTGCATCAGCTTGATGTGCTGTTTTGTCAGGGGTTACTTAGGAAGACTTTCCAACATATTTGTGTGTCTGAGCCAAATCTTTTGCCTTTTTCTTCTTTTTGACCCATTATGTTTCAAATTTGAATGTCCAGGTCTTATAAATCACCACTGGTGGTTAGTGAACACAGTGGATTATTTAGCAGCTATTTTCTCACGAGTGGGGGGAGACAAAAGGTCCATGGATTATTCTATTTGTATATAAATAGTGTTAAATAAAAGCTGAAGATTACTTTACTACTTTTATCTCATCTTGTTGTTTTCATCGATCACTCAGATCCCAAATGTAGCAGAAACATCAATTTCATACTTCTTCCAACAGCCACTGCTGGTGGGCCTTCCTGAATCCATTGTACTCATTTCCAGTAAACAAAGACTGGTCTTGGGCCCAGCTGGCCTGCCCCAGCACCAGGAATCCAGCGCTTCCTATGCTGGAGCCATGTGTCAGTAGATGCAGTTACAGATCCTTTTTTCAGCTCTCACTATGTAACATTGAGGCCAGATTCAAAGGCGCTACAGCAGAACTGGCTCCCTGCCTGGCTGAACAGAAGCGCTCCATCCTTGTCTTTGAAATTGTCTGTGAATTGCCTCAGAACAGGAAAAAAGAGGATAATTGTGACACATAGTCTTTGATTTATGAATATCTGAAGGTAAAAATGTTACAAACATGAAACAATTCTTTCTTACAAAGCACAATTAATAAAACATCTTCTCCAAATTCTTTATCAATCCAATCTTATCCTTTCACTACGCACCTCTTTACCCCACAACTGGTGCTGGCTCATGACTGCCCTTCCCAGAGCCCGGTCTTTCTGGAGGTTTCCTCCTGTTAAAAAGGGAGTTCCTTTTTCCCACCATTGCACAAGTGCTGACTCACAGGGGTCATCTGATCGTTCTCGCTTTGTATTGGTAGCAGTATTTGTATTTGTATTCCACAATAGAGATGGAAAAGCAGACCACATTATGGCTTGCAGATGACTTTTATTTCTTAGTTTTTTCATCACACATTAAGACACCAAATTGTACATTAGACATAAATGAATCATCATCACAATAAACCATGGCTGCATCATGACAAAACGCACAATTTCTTCTGAATATGCTGTCCTTCGACCATGGCTTTGGAGCACACACATATACATCGTAGAAAACACGTCATTCAACGCTGCAAAGAATGAAAAGCTCCACAGGGAACTTGATATCTGCCTCTCTGAACAGTAGAAGAGCTCTGCCAATGCTTTGGGTAATATTCTTATCCTGTGTGGGTAATAAAAGCAGCTGGTAAAATGAATATATAGATATTTTAAATCAGAGATATGGACAGCTATCTGTGTATATAATAAAACTGATTGCAGACCTTGTCATTTTAGTGTGCGCTACATGTGTCTATGTACAGTGATGCATTTTTGCTTTTTTTGGATGTTACCTTGGCAATCGATTAAAACACACTTTAGCCCTGGAGAGTGGCAGTCTGCTGAGATTTCCTCCTGACATGTGGATAATTTAGTAGCAATAAAGTAGCAATTTTTAATGAAAGATGTCGTAGCTTATTGGGAGAGTAAAAAACAAAACATGGTTTAAGCAGGACGACGGCTCCACCTGCAGATACTTAAGATACTTAAACTCTACTGATAAATGTTTCTTGCTAAATTATGTTATTGACAGATACTCCATATTAATATGTATCTCCATGAGACTATCAGAACTGAGATCCATTCTCCAGGCGGAGAAGAAACCTGTTCAAAGTGGTCAGTAAAGCTTCTACCACCTTCAGATTTATCACTACTGTTATTCACAAATGCATTTTAGAACAATACCCTCATGTTTGCAGATATTCTTCTTTTTAGGTTTTCACATTGTGAGGACGACATTATTTTGACTGCATCATTCAATTTTTCAAACTCAGAAACTGACTTTCATTTTTATTTGACATGGGTATCTGTGACACGCCTATTTTGCTAACATTTGAGGTAAGTTTATATGCATAACTACAAAAATCTACACACATCCACACAAGAATTAGGGCAGGTTCTGGGCCAAAGATGAATGGATAACAAATTAACAGCTGGCACACTGTGGAGCTCCAGATTTGCTATTTTATTACACCACAAAAAGTCTGACATTTTGAGCAAACCTGCTTTTTATCACATAAGATACAATGCAGCACCATCTTAAATCACATGTTACTGGTTGTAATGATGCATGCTTGTGTATGTGTGAGACTACTTTATATGGAATATGCTTAACTGTAAGCACATCATGGTACAATGCACTCTCATCCGTCAGTACAGCCACTGGTGGATGAGTCAGGGGGCGGCAGTCAGACAGGAAACTGCTGTTGAAGCTGAGCTTCCAGCGGGCAGCTTAGGTTTACAGTCTATTAGCTTGAGACAGCATAGTTTTAGCCAGCTGTCTGAAAAAGATAATCCAGTTTTCTGCAGCAGACCATGCTCAATACGTCATAGTTTCTGTGTGTAACAGGCTGGCAGTGTGCAAACTGTTATTTTAGTGTTGTGTATGTAACTAATTATGTTCCAAAATGCAACAAATGAACAAAATAAGTCTTCTAAATGTTCTGTTTTCTTTACACATGATTGTACATTTGAACAAAGCAAATACATGGAGCACTGTGCTTGTATATGAAGTGTTGTGATTCACGCTAGTAGATTTGTCAATTTTAGATTTTGCCAATAACTTGATACTAAATGATACAGAAACACACATTAGATCTAAATATCCTTTAAAGGTGTGTACCCTCACATTATGCTACACCCACATGGTTTCCATGGACAAAAGACCAAAATGCATAGGAAAACTGCAAAACGCACGTCAATAATGTCTCGATGCATGCCATTCCCCAACTCTCTGTGAATGGGACTCATGGCCATTGATCGGTGGTCATGACAATTTGCATATTAATGATCCAGGAACTGACCTCCCAGCCCACTGTTCCTTCAGTGGTGCTAGTTTCACTCATTGTGCAAATGTACTGTATATAAGATTGGGGAAACCTGCAGTCAGCTGAGACTGAAGAAGTCACCTGGATGAGTGACGAAACATTTCTCCCACTGAAAATGTCCAGATGAACAGGATGCACTTTTGGGACACATCAGTAATCCTTGAACTGGAAGTAAGAACTTTGAATATAAGGTAAGGTGACGATGGCTGGTCTTCGGGGTCTCACTGACTCTTTTATATTAAATTAGCTCTGGCTCTTTAACTGGTTCTGTTTAAAATGATTAGACCCTTGATGTTAACTCGTGAACCAGCTTGTGTTTTCTTCCATTTCCAATGGAACCATTCTAGTTATTCAGTGGAAGCATCTCGTTTGAAGCAGGTGGAATGTGGGACTTCACTTTAATGTCTTTGCTATATGATGTGTACCATTGTACAATCAAAAGAAAATGCGAGTTCATGTACATATCTACAAATATGAAAGTCATGGAATACTTGCTTTTAATGGGTGTAGCTGCTGTCATGAAATCATGGTAAAAGAGTGAGGTAGGCTGAACTGAAGCTTTGTGTGAACTGAAAGGTTCAATCAGTGCCTGCTGAGTGTGCCATGTAAAGGTAGACTCACACTCATGATATTTGTACTACCATGTAAAAACAATCAGTTTGAATTTGATGGCAGCAGCATGTTTCAAAGAAGGTGGGATGGGGCGGCAAAAGGCCGACAAAGTAAGTGACACAAAAAAGAAACATTTTATACGTAATTAGACAAACTGATGACAGGTCAGTAACAGGACTGGGGGGAAAAAGAGAACATCTGAGAGAGAGATCTGCAAAAAAGTGCTTCAACAACATTGTAGAGCAATTTCAGAATAATGTTCCTCAACAAATAGTTGCAAAGACTGTGAATATCTCATCATCCAAAGTCATAAGCTCAGAAGATTCAGAGAATCTGGAGAAATCTCTGCATGAGGGACCAGGCTGAAAATCAACATTAGATGCAGCTGATCTTCAGGTCCTCAAGCAGACACGATCCTGTTATGAAATCAGTGCGTGGGCTTAGGAACACTTCCAGACATCACTGTCTGTGAACACAGCTCACTGTGTTGTCCACACACACCACAGTGCCACCATCTCTGGACCAAAGCTCATTTAAAATGGACTGAAGCAAAGTGAAGAAATTTTAATTTGAAATCGGAAAACATGGACACTGCGTCTTCTAGACTATCCGACTTGCTGTCAGTGCTCAGTTCAAAAACCTGCGTTTCTGATGGTGTGGCAGTGCATCAGTGCCTCTGGAGTTGGCAGTTTTAGAGCAGCATATACTCCCATCCAGATGGCATGTGTTTCATGGAAAGCCTTCATAGTAGAAGAGTCCTTGCTGTTACCAGCTGGTGGAGCATCATAAAGTGAAAAATATCTCTATGAGACAAGAATGGGACAGCATTCCTCTCCCAAAGTCTACAGAGTGGGAAGCATGACCCTGTTTCTGAGATGTGCTGCTGCCATCAAATTAAAATATTACATATTTCTCTTAAAATGATATGTTTTCTCCGTTTAAACATTTGATATGCTTTCTGTGTTCTATCAGGAATAAAGATGAGCCAATTCTGTTTTATTTAAATTTTACACAGCATGAAAACTTTTTGGAATTGTACTTCAGGTTGGCTCAGGAGGAAGACTGATGACTTCATCCTCCAGTCTGCAAAACACTGAACCCCAAGTTCAATGTGTATGTGACTGTTAGAGAAAAGCTCTCAGGTGTAAAGAAAGTGCTTGTGTGAATGTGAGTGCAAATGGTTAAATGACGCTTGCAGTAGAACAGGCTTCGGGTGCTCAGAGGAATAAAGCGCTATGTGCCATTTCTGAACTGCCTAATGAACTGGTTACACTGATGCTCTGCTACCATACCAGTAAATATCATGTACTTGTTAAAAAGCAGTTGTGCGTGTGACCTTGTGTGGGTACAATCAAAAGGAATAACAGTGTTTTACATATAATTAGATATCTAATTATAACCTGAAAATGATATAACAGTGTCAAAGAGGTCTCTGGGAGTGATTAACCTACAGAAAATGATCAGCTCACAGATTTCTGCTTTGTACTCTGGCTGTGGCGTCACTGTTGGTTCTGACTACTTTAGTCTGATCACAGTAAACTTATCAGACCTGGGTGGAAGAAACTGCCGGATGGGCAGCGTAACAGCGGCACCGGTGCCAGACCCACTCCACATTTACCCTCGCTGTGTCCTGGTTCCACGCTTCAGACCATTCCTAAGCAAAGATGTTTACACCAATGAAATGCTCAGATCTGCCTTACCACTGTAAATCTGCTCGACTTTGTGTGTGCCATCCACAAATGAAAACACATCTTAATTACTTCATAAAGTTTCACTGGCAGTGCTATAAAAAGCTGCTGGACAGAAGAAACTGCTTTCTGAAAGTTACATACAGTACTTCTGTACTGGTGTCTTTAAATATCAGCAGTAGTAAAATTAATTACATTACGAGGGAGAGACAAAAATACAAGCGCTTACTACTGATGACAACGGTACAAGGCAATAGTCTTCCACTCAGATGTAACTATCTGTCTTTTGGTGTTGTGTCCCCACCCCAGCGCTCCCCTCATGCATCGCTTTGATCACTAGTAGACGCTCCAGGCTGTGGTTGCCTAGGTGACCTCATGCATTTACAAATGTCAGTCACTCCAGTGGCCTCCAACATGAGAAAAGTTCATCCTGGGCTTTTTGCCCATCGCCACTTGAAGTCAGACAATGTCGCTGACTTTCATTGCTCACCAAACCACACCCACATTTCCTGGGTGGACACAGCTTTGCTGCTTTTTTATTTGTTGCTACCAAACAAAAGAAAGAATTGGAAGCCTGCGCTGTTAGTTAGGTAGTTACGTCTGTAACTGCCTAACTAACAGTACACAACCAAAATCCCTGCATAGTTTTTATTTTCAGCATTAGTGTGCAGTATGAAATTGGAACAAAGAATGAAGTGGCCATCTTTTCAGTTACAGTCCAATTATAAACATGGGTGGCATCGCATTACTACTGAGCGTGCTACACATGTAACAAAGCACACACCTGACCACAGCCATCAGTCGTGCTTTGTCACTGGTGAAACTGAAGAATCCAGCCTAGAATGGCAGTGAACCACTGCTTCTCTTTAAGGAGCCTCTTAAATGATGTGTGAAAACACTGTTGTGAGCGTGGATATGCGTTCATTGGTAAATCTGACTATAAACTCTCTACAGCTCATATGCAACTTAGATCTAAACTACTAATTGGATAGATAATCTCAAAACCACAACAGCAGATTACATTGTATCATTTATATACAGTTTATCTATTTGAAGTCTTGTAACATATGTCCTAATATTTACTGTATGTCACATCACAAACATGGACATTATTTGCACTTCAGACCAGTCAGGTCCGTCAAAACCTTCTTCAGTTCATCAAATCATAAAAAGACAAGATAGTAGGTCAGACAGTCGTGTGCAACCTTGACAGATGTAAATAAAAAAACTGGATAAAATCATGTTTCTTAATATAATAATCAGGAAATCTTTTTTATCATTTGGTTCCTGGTAGTTTTTTCATCTTGCCTTCCATTGTTTCTCCTCTGATTAACCTGAACTAATTTACTGTGATAATTAACACCAGAATGAGCTCTTTAGTCATTTTTCCTCCATTGCATTTCCCTTTGTCGTACTTTATTCCTTATCATCTTCACTTCTTGCCTTGTTGTCATCACAGGAACCGTGCTGACACAGTAAACCTCACTTGAATGTTTCATGGTGAGAGATCACTTTAAATCGATGACCTGAGTCTGGGACTGGGCCTTGTCCTTGGCCTAAAACACATGAAAGTAGATGTTTTTAAGTAGATGGTTTTTTTTTTTTAAATATAATTTTCTATGCACAAAGCAGTTCGAGAGGCACGCTGACTTTTAACAGTTATTTTAAATAATCATTTGAACTTCAAACAAAATGAAAAAATATTTTCTTTAAGATAGGTTCAGGGCTGTTCAGCAGGCACTTTAGTAGTGGTGCAAACCATTAGCCAAAGAAACCAGAATTAATGTTCAGTACAAAGAAAAACATGTATGCATGGCACCACAAACCAACAATAAATATATCAACAATTTCTGGCTGTTGGATGGAAACTTTTGGCATATTGTCCAACCCCTACAAGAAATGTTTTTCATCTCAACGTTGTAAGAAGTTTGAAAGGTTTCGGACTTTGGAGCAGTTTAATGGAATAGCTGACTAACAGAACAACTATAATTCTAGCTAGGGATACAATGATGCGACATTTGGATCAAATATTGGTTCAAAACCTGGATGGAATATTGGGGAGCCAATTCATAGTCTGACAGTTAAATTGGATCAATCAATCCAAAAATATTTGTTTCATGTATTTATCCGATTCTCATTTATTATTTCACAAATAAATACCAACAATCCAGTAAATGTAGTCTCTTAGGATTAAGTTAGGTGTTCAAATGGAGCCAGATATACAGTAATTATGGCCAGTCTCACAATGAGGAAAACAGCTTATTAACACTGAAACATTGATGTGTATTAGCAGATAGTCACAAAGTATTAGATCAGAAAAATGTGAATGGATGCTATTCTACTTCTAACTTTGCTAAAATGACTAAATACCTGGTTCTACTCTTGAGAAATATTTACAGTTGTAATTATTTCAACTCAAAGTTCAAATTTAACACATAACATATTTAAAAAATAAATCCCTAACCCTAACACATTAATGACGGCTTGAATTATATTAATATTAAATGTTGGGTATTTATTCTTAATCTCCAAGTTCTACAAAATGTCGACAATCATGGGCCAAATAAAAGCAAAAAATAAATAAAGGACAGTAAACCTGAAATTAGGATTTCACAGGATATATCAAACTAACTGGCCATCGATTTAATGCTATAATAAGTTAAGAAAAATAACGTCCAACTTACCCTGAGAGATGGTCGAGGAGGCCTAACTGGTCGTACTGGCTCTGGTACTGGGTTTGTCTGCCTTCTCTGCAATGGCTCTAGGTCATCAGCTACATCAGGACATCCAATGTATCCTCCAGCCCCAAACACTGAACCGAGATCACCTTCTAAAAGGTTGTGGTGGATCAGGGCAGCAGACGAATTAAGGTCCTGGCTGGCAGACATGCTACTGATGGCCATGTTTAAAGTACTAGTATGTGTGGTATTCGAGGTGCAGACACTGGGGTTACTGAGCTGCAGTCCCAGCATATTTTCGGATGCCACATCACTATCTGAGCTGTCATTAACAGAACTGACATCCTGTTCTGGTTCCAGAATGCACTGGATGTTGTTTGCTTCAGGCAAAATGTCTGTACTCAACAAGTCCAACCCCTCCTGGTCAGGTAACTCCTGATTTTCCTGAAGTTCCTGCTTATTGTAGCTACCTGAAACTAGCACGCCCTGGTTTTCCTTGCTATTAAAATCCAAAACTTCCTGGTTACCATGGCTATCTAAATCTAACACTTCCTGATTTTTAGGATAGGAGAAGTCCAGGACGTCCTGACTGCCAAAGCTGTGAGGTTCCAGCACTTCTTGGTTATGACAGTCACAAGGTTCAAGTAATTGCTCACTGCTATTATTCCGACAGAGGTCCACAACTTCTTGATTGTTGTGACTACAGAGTTCCAGGACTTGGTTTTTATGGTTAACCACCTCCCTGTTTTCGAGGCTAGATGGTTCCAGCACTTCTTGGTTTCCATTATTACACAAATCTAGAAATTCCTGGTTATTGTGGCTATCATTTTCAAGCACTTCTTGGTTTTCATGGGTATGAGGTTTCAGTATTTCTGGGTTATTATAGCTTGAGAGCTTTCTTTGCTCATTGTTGTCATTGGTACAACGGTCTATTGCATCCTGGTTGTCATGGCCACAGGGATCCAATACTTCCTGGTTCTCTTCTTGAGGGCTCAGCTTAAAGCCATAAGGGTCAAAGTCCCGTGTCATCTGGGAGGAGGTAATGTCAAACCCATAGGCATCAAAGTTCAGCTGATGTTGAGAAGAGCAGGGTTCAGGGTCAAAGGTCAGATCATCATCAGCAGGTTCTGGACTCAACTCATCTTCATCAGGGTCTAAAAGAGTGTGACTAGAATGCTCTGGGCTGAGTTTAAAGCCATACGGGTCAAAGGAAGACTGACTGGTTGGTTCATAGTTCAACTCAAGGCTGTTCTGATGTGAGTCAGGCTGAGTGAAAATGTTCTGGGACTCTAGTGAGTTCTGTGGAACAGCAGGGATTTGGATTTCTTCTTTGATGCTCCTAACCTGTTCTGTTTGCTGACTGTAAGTGACATCACAGGGCAACGTTTCCTCTCTGTTGCCTGTCCAACCTGGCTCCAACAGGACAGGTTCGCCAACAGCTTGAGTCAAACCAAGACACTCACCTAGCAGAAATATACAGTGAGTAGTTAAGAATAGAATTATGACGCAGTTACAAGATCACAATTTTAAGACGTTAAGCTTACAGGCTAAAGAGTCTGAAATAATACGATATTCAAAGGTTTAAAGTTTATAAAGACAATTATACTGCTCAAAATTGCACATCTAAAATCGAACGTAGTCAATGTCCAGAAATGCTGTCAGTCCATTTTCACAGAAAAAAGATTTGTGATACTAATTTAAATTTTCATCACATGCAACATGTAAAACAATAGGGGGCATATTTTCCCCCTAAAGGCCTCTGAGTGGGCCCTGTGGACACCCAAGTTTGTGAATGCAATAACTCGAGAACGAGGCGATGTAGGATTTTCAAACTGAAACCATCGGTATCTAAAATTCTCTAAAGTTTGTATCCCGGTGACCTCGACCTCAAGGTCAAGGTCAGAGGTCAAGTTTTCTGAAAATCGTCTAAATGTGATAGTTCAAAAAGGACGTTATCTAGAATGTTCTAATTTATAGTATAGGTGCATCTACTAAAAATCTCAGATGAGTTTGAATCCTGGTTACCGTCACCTCAAAGCCACATAGGATTTTCACATTCATCCCACAGGCGTAGGAGGCTGAGGAGCAGCACTGACGGCTGCCGTTTTAGAAAAGAAATTCAGTCTGAAACTTTTTTGTGTAATGGAAATGTGTTCCTAGGTCAGCAATTAAAGTAGACACCACTTAAGCAGGAAACTGACTCCCAGCATCGGTATATGCACATGCACAGTATCTCACCAAAGTGAGACACATTTTTGTAAATATTTTAGCATAATCCTTTCATGGAACAATACTGATGATATGACACTTTGATAAAGTGTAAAGTAGTCAGTGTACAGCTTGGATAACAGTATAAATTTGCTGTCCCCTCAAAATAACTCAACATACAACCATTAATGTCTAAACTGCTGGCAACAAACGTGAGTATGCCCCTAAGTGAAAATGTCCAAACTGTGCCCAAAGTGTCAATATTTTGTGTGGCCACCATTATTCTCCAACACTGCCTTAACTCTGTTAACGGGAATCCTCTTCCACTCCTCCATGATGACATCATGGATCTGGTGGTTGTTAGAGACCTTTCACTCCTCCACCTTCCATTTAAGGATGGTTCCCTCAATTAACTGTAGTGCCAGCAGCACTCATCCAGCCCCAAACATCCCACCACCATGCTTGACTGTAGGCAAGACTTGTCTTTGTACTCCACCTGGTTGCCACTACACACCGTTGACACCATCTGAGCCAAATGCGTTTGTCTTGGAATTGCTGTCCGTACAGACACTATTAATGTGTAAATGATTAACTAAAAATCTTGTCAACACAAAGTTCTTTATTTGGAGGACATTTCTACAAGATAAGTTACTGAAAAACTGCTTGTGCTTAAAGTGCTTTGGCACTCTTTGGCAATACCGTAGGTAATGTAAAACTTCATCATCACATCAGCCTCCTCTGATGACCTGTTTGCTGCTGCCTGCCACTGAAAGGCAATGGAGAGAGGGGAGACTTGGGCAGTGCATTTATTGCAGCATATAATGTGTTTTCACTGTGCTTTTTCAGCGTTCAGAGGTTGATGGCTCCGTGTCAGAGCTGGCTATGAATTTCAGACAGATCAGGCCTTAACTTAACAAAAAAGTTATCAATCGTTCTTTTCATCTTTTCTCATTACCCACAGCTACATCCACTTCTGTCGGGCCTAGGCTGCTCACTAGGGCTGGGTATCAACACTGATTTCTATTATCCATTCAATTCCAATTCACAAGGTCCCAATTTAGCCTCAGACAGTCAGAAATATTCTAATTCTGATCATTTATCAGTACTGATACATGTGAGACTTCATCAGAGGTGTGAGCCTTTGTGTCAAAGTAACTGAGGATAAAACACAGAAAAACATGAGGGAGATTTTCCTGGCCTGGCTTTTTATAGCAGATAAACTTAAAAATATTCTGCAATATTGCAACATTTTTAATTAAAAAAAAATAATTCAGTATTGAACAGCAAAAATTAGGCTTTCTAGTTCGCGGCCATTTAAGTCAATAAAAAAAAAAAGACAGCGGCTGACAGTGCTGTAAACCACGGTAGACCGGCGGGTAATAAGCGAATGAAAAATGTAAATGACGATGTTTTTCCAAATGTGAAGCGTAGTTTGGATCTTCTTTTGTTGCTGGTTCAGTGAATTTCGGTTGGAGAGAGATAAAACCTGCAGCTCAGAATCTCACGCAAAAAAGACGTAAACACAGCGCGGACCGGATGCATCAGAATCAGTGAGCTGTCGGCTTTCACCCGTGCCCTCGGGTGAGAAAGCCGAGAAAGAGAAAGCTGATTCTGATGTGGCGGCTCTGTGTTTACTTCTTTGTGCAGAATCCGTTTTCCTGCTCTCATTTGCTGTTTGTTGAAATAGTTTTGTGAGCTTTAACCTGAGATTCTGGCGTTTCTGGCAAAATACATTTATATTTGTTATGTTGTAACAAGGAATTGTCCACCAGGGGGCAACAGTTGTTGAAGAGTGGTGTCAGTGTGTGTGGCGCATGCCCCAGTTCAATATAACAAAGAAGTGACTGTGAGGTCAACATGGTCTCCGTGGTTCCTGAGTTCTAGGATATCACAATATTTAAAAGTTGATTCAGGATTTAATGAATCGATATCGCTTTATTCGAGCTACTGACCTCTCTCTATCTGCCTGCACTTTCAAACGTACAAACGAAGGACAACTACAGGACCATGGCCAATCAGAGGTCCCGCCCCTGACTATCTCTGATTGGTTTAGACCACGATAGGCGCATAATGTGTGTCAGTTGTTGACCACACGGAGATTTTCAGAGTTGCTGAGAATTTTATTTTATTTTATTTACTCGAAAAGTTGGTCACACCAGTGAGACCTAGGATTTTTTTTAGTTGCACCACTGAATAATTTGGTCACATTTGCGACAACACACCTTCTACCCATTTGTACCTGAGACCTTGTAACACTAACGAGTCACATGACACCAGGGAGGGAAATGGCTAATTGGGCACAAATTGGACATTTTCACTTAGGGGTGTACTCACTTTTGTTGTCAGCAGTTTGTGGCTGTGTGTTGAGTTATTTTGAGGGGACAGCAAATTTACACTGTTATGTACACTGACTACTTTACATTGTATCAAAGTGCCATATCTTCAATGTTGTCCCATAAAAAGATATAACAAAGTATTTACAAAAATGTGAGGGGTGTACTCACGTTTGTGAGATACTGTAAATGAAAGTAATAAAAAGTAAAACTGAAAAACTGTCATGTCTGATAACCGGGCGTGTGACTAAAATATAAATTACCTTGCTCTAATCCTGCTGATGACTGAGTAATAGCCTCTCCAGCCAGAGATACCAGACTATGTTCTTCTATGTCGGAGGGCGGGGAGACAGCACCAAGATCAAGCTCATACCCATTAGGGTCAGATTCTACAGAATACTGTCCCTGGGAACGCCACCCTCGGATAGGCTCTGGCCCCAGCTCCTCTGACGAACTCTGAATGGGTTTAAATCCATGAGAATCATCTTCCATAGCAATGGTGTCCAGGTCCTCTCGACTGTAGCTAATCTCTATGTCACTGTCTTCATCTGGGAATTCTGACTCAAAGCACTGAGTTCCCGTTGAAGCTTTGTTTTCAACACAAGACAGACTGGTGTCTGCTTCGTCACCGGCATTTCCTGTGCTCTCACCAGTGGCAGTATTTGTCAACGGAAACAAAATATCTGCTGCGAAGGGGTCGCTGCCTTTGAAAGGGTCAGAACCAAAGCCATCTGAAAATCAGAATATTTAAAGAGTTTATACTTGTAAGTTTTGCTAAGAACAGTATTGAAGTTGAGTAACAAAACAACAAAATGAACAAGAGCCTCTTTATGTCAAGTGAAGTTCTGTTTAGATTAGTGGTCTATTATAACTCACCAGATGAGTCTGTTTTAAGGAATAGGTCTTCATTGAAGAGGTCATCTATGAATCATGTGTAAAAGAAATGAAATCACTGTACTTTATTAATACCACTGCAACAAAAAGTAAAGGTAACAAAAGCATATATGATTAGTTTGCCAAAGAAAAAAATCATCATTTATCCCACGATGTCACAGCCTAGCTCCCTCTGGTCCCTAGAGTTGAAGGAGTTTTGATGCCCAGCTTGGGTTGGTTTATTTTCTGAGCCCCTACTCTAGTCCTCTCCTACTCCAGAGTTTGAACCACATACACAGCCCCAGGATCAGAGCTGCCCGATGTCCTAGTGGGAAAAGTTCTACTTGTGCATGAATTAAGTTGTCCCTTCTGTCAGAAAAAAAGCTGTAGTCTCCACCAACCCAGAGGCTGGATTTTAACAGTTCTGATTCCCAGTCCTCTGGCTGCCATAGTTCATGTCCAGTTCCAATTACCACCTTAAGGCCAAATCACTTAACCCTCAAACAATTCAATTACATCACTTTTGAGTGTAGCCGTAGGGCTTGAGTATGTTCATATTCTAACAGGAAGATTAGGTATTGCAATCATCAACCACTTCTTCAAATTGATGCCAAACTACCCAAGCAAACAAAGTCACACTCTTGAGTGATTTGCTTGGAAAGATGCACTGGCACAGCATTCATTCAGATCTAACTGTCTGGGGGCCAGGTTGATGTTCGAGAAATGCAACTTTTCTTAACTTTTCAGTACTGCAATGCAAAGTGAACGGATACCCACTCCAATTCAGCAATGCGTGTCACCTCTTTCAAAGTAAATTAGAGAAAAGAGTGCCAAAGTCTGAAATCCACGACAGCAATAGTAGCTCAGCCTCTGAATTTGTTACATACGGTCACACTGACAGCGGGCGAAGGGGTTGGCTTGGTAGAAGTCCAGCTGGCTGAGGGGGTTGGGGTTCATAGTGAACTCTTCCTGGTCTCTTTCGTTTTCCCCTTCGGCGTTGAGGTCCCCTTCCTCCAGGCCATCCTCTATGTCAGACCTATCCATCTGTGGACGCGTGACAACCAGAGGTCACAACACCATGGCTCTATCCAAAACTAAGGAAGATGCCTTTGACTAGTGACAGCTGGTGCTGCCAAGTTACACCGGTTAGAGGTCTTTAAATTAATTTAAACTGATTTCATATCAATAAAGTCAGCACTAATTACAATGTCAAGTTTTTGGATGGATTTTAGCCTAAAATGTTTTGCACATAATTCGTGCTATGCATGACACGACATGTTCTGTAAGAGCGAAGCTACCTTTGGTGAGCTGGTCCCACTGTCATCTTCTTCTCTGGTACCGACTAGATTATTGCAGAAAGGTGAACCACTGCCCCCCTGGAGGTGTTGGAGGCACAGAGAGAGAGATAGTTACTAAAATGTCACAGAAAAGAAAACGCAAGACACATATATATATATTCTCCATGATAAAAACCTGCGAAAACTGTAGCATAAATATGAAAGACATAGAATAATACACTGAAGAAAAAAGATCACAAACAGCTCCAGATCACACACTAATAGTCCACATGCATGAGCTTGATTCATTTTTGACTCCCCAGAGAAAACATGTGAATTCATATCTATATTTCCCTGCTAAATACAGATACTAGTTTTAAATTTGAATTTAAATTTAAATTCATTTTTGATAGATTTCTAAAATATTTGTGCTTTTTGTTTTGATTGTATAAATATCTTTTTATGGTCTAATAACTTTGTTAAGCAGTGTTTTTAAAATGTCTCATATTCAGTGCCTTGGCTCCTCCAGTCCAAATGTGGAAATGCCCTGGAGAAGATAATTCATGCCAAACAGCCACTGGATCGGATATAGTGTAAGTGCACAAATGGCAGTATGAATGTGTGCGTAAATGAGTGAAATGGGAAATGGACTGGTTCTTATATAGCACTTTTCTTCTCTTCACTCAAAGTGCTTTATAAAACTTGCCTCAATCACACAAGCACTTTTTTCTTTTCTTTTTAACATCCACACACATTTACATTCCGATGGATGTGTTAGTGATCAACTTCGGGTTAGTTTCTTGAAAGGGGATATTTGGCATGACTGGAGCAGCCAGGGATTGAACCACCAATGTTCAAATTAATAGATGATCTGTTCTGCCTCCGGAGCTACAGTCACCCCAGAAAGAGCAGAAAAGTGCTGTATAAATTGATCATTATACAGCACTTGTCACAGTGCAATATAACACAGAAGAGTGTTTGTTATTGACTTTTTATTGAAATTCAGCAATCAATATACTGTGCACTTTCATTTTTATCAGTAGTTACAAAGTAAAAGCTTAAATGTCCTGTTTTTTTTTTTTTTTACATGTATGACCCACAAAAAAACCAAACAAAAACCCCTAAAACAAAAACAGGAACATTAATGGACATGAAATTGTTATTACACCAAATCTGATTCGAGACTAGTACAATCCAAGGTCAATGTCCGGTCTGTGTAGTATCAGACAGTCCATCCATTTCTTCCAGCATCAAGCAAACAGGTTCCTCTTATAACTGGCGTCTGCTGTCATTCTCTCCATCCTGTAAATGTCTACTGTGATGTCCATCCACATGCTCAGAGTTGGGCTTTCTGTGAGAGCCATTTTTTGTAATGGCTCTCTTGGCTGCCACCAACAAAATAATAAACAGATATTTGTCTCTCTTTGGCCATCCTTCAGGCATTAGTCCAAAAGATTTAACTTTACTCTCCAAAGGCAGATGACTTCCTAAAGTTGTATTGCATTGTGTATTTCCTGCCACTAGGTTTTAATACCATGACAATCCCAAAAGACATGACTATGATTTGCTTTAGTATTTCCCCAGTGAATTGCCCTCACAGCAAGATATTTGGTAAGGGGTAATAAAATATCTTGCTATACTTCCTGTGAGCCGCTACATTTCCATCGATATGTCCATAATGTTGTCCATTTTTCCTCCCTCCATTTCCCACTTTACGTTAATATATAGAGTTGAATGTATTTCCCTGTTTTTAAGCCCATTGTATACGCCAGAAATAATGCCTCTATATTTGTTTGTTTCTTCCCTCGCAAACATGTCCAGCAGCTGTTTACTTGATTCTTGATACTCTGATTCTTCCTTTTAGAGCTGCTTTTTTCATCCCATGGAATATCGGGCGCACGTCACCATTGTCATTAGTCTCCAAATAAAAGCGGCTCTGCTCTTTAATGTGGGGATCTTTCAGTATGCTCGAATTCAATTTTCTTGAAGAAATGGATATCGCTACCAGATGCTGCATACACATTTAGCAGCGTAATTGAATTCCCCTCAATGTTTTCCCTTATTGAAATAAATCACCCCTCCTTATCTCTTATCGCAAATGTTTTTTCAAAATGCTTGATAAAAGGATGGCAACTCCTCATCTTCATCCAGAATTATGAGATGATGAAAATACATTTGTAAAACCCATTCTTTTTCATTTCTCTTGTTCCTTGTAGTTTAGGTGGGTCTCCTCTGCATATTCCCTTCGCCAACTTAAAACCCAAGCTGCATAATCATGATCTAGGTCAGCGGTCCCCAACCCCCGGTACCGGTCCGTGAGTCGTTTGGTACCGGGCCGCGAGAGTTGAGGCTCGGGTGTGAAATGTCTGGTTTTCAGGGTTTTTATTGGTTTTCAGCGTTATTTTGTTATCGTTTTTATCGTTTACTCGGTTTTCCTGGGTCTTTTCATGTGTATTACGAATAAATTTTCTTTTTTTCGGTACCGGTACTAGTTTTATTTTGTTGTATTTATCCGCGACACGTTAAAGGCCGGTCCATGGAAATATTGTCGGGCATAAACCGGTCTGTGGCGCAAAAAACGTTGGAGACCGCTGATCTAGGTTAATCCTGTTTCAAATCTGTCCAAATCCATGTTTCTGCCAGGCTGCTTTCAGTGTTGTTTCGTTCAATCTGAAGTTGGCCATCTTTACAACTATGGACCGTGGCGCCACATTTGGTGGTGGCTTTGGCACCAGAGTGCAGTGTGCTCTTTCCACCTGTAGCTCAGTGGAGTCAGGCAAATCCACTACTGATGGAGACTCCTCCTACAATCCTTCTTTAATGCCATATATTCTAATGTTTTCTCTTCTGGATCGTCCCTTTAGGATGATTTTTTTCAACATCTCTGTTACTGCTTCCTCATTAAGTTGTATTCGGGTTTCATGATTCTTTCTTCAGCCTCTTCCATTTTCTTGTTTGTTTTACTTATAGCCTCTCTGATTCCACTCAGCTACGCACAGTTGTCTTTTCTGAATTTATTTAGTTCTCTGATTGTTCTCCACTAGCCTCTGCTTGCTTGCCATTATCTTCCATGATGCTGTTAGCAGGTGAGATCTGGTCGTCTGTGTCTCCCTCGTGTAGCTTGTGTTGCACAGATTTCTTTCTATTTTTTCCTCTTTTTTTCCTCTTTTTTGGCATTTTGAAGGCCTCACTCTTATTTCTTATTTTCACAAAAGAAACTTTGGTAAATCAAGTTGCCGTGTGCTATTTTTTTTTGGAGCCATGGGGACATATTTGACATTAGAAAAATCACACGGCACACCACCAAACAAAAATGTCACAAAAAGCATGTTGATAATTTTTGCCCGCGCACCAGGTATAGCAGAATTGGTTTCTCCAGGGCCCAGGCCAGACTGACTACTTTTTCTTTTCAAATATTTATCTATTGCTATTACGCCCTGTGTCGTCTCACAGCATGACTATTATGTAATTTCTTCTTCGCCTTCTTCTGTTTTACTGGCAGTTGGCAACCCATTTTATTAGAGGAGGTAGTTTTACTGCCCTCTAGTGGAGGAGAGTGTAATTGTGCCGCGGCACAGTGGTTGGGAAACACTGGTCCCACAGTTTTTATTATTATTATTATTATTATTATTATTATTTCATTTTGCTGTAACAAAGACAAAAGACGACATTCTGTACAGTCTTTTGACAGATTTTTATCTTGACAAATGCAATATTTATGAATATGTGTAAAACTTTCATGTTTCAGATCATGAAACAAATTAAAATCTTAGACATGGATAAGTAAATAGAAAATGCAGCTTTTATATGATGCTATTATTTTTCAAACCACATGCCTCAAACCACAACCGCTCTGAAGCTGCTGTTAATCAACTATGTGCAATATCTCAGTCTCTACAATATTTTGGTCTCAGTGGAATTAACATCCCATATAACATGTATATAGTTCACTCACATATATGTACACATATATATTGCATTTTTTTCCCTTGCTGTATATTGTTTTCTCTTCTTTACTTTTGCAACTTTGTGGTCCAGCTACCCAGTTTCGCTGTGCAAGAAACTGCACAATGACAATAAAAAGCTCTAAGGCTCTTTCTCTCTCTCTAAGTCTCAAAGCTGAGAAAAGTTTATGTGGGACCTGCCTCTCCCAGTGTTTTTCACACCCGTAGATGCTTGAAATCACTGAGTGTCACTGACTCTCTTTGGTCTCTGGTTATTACACCACTGCAAATGGCTCCCTGCAAAGATTTAGGGAGCGGCAGGTAAAATATGTCGTATTTAAACTTTCAGGATCTGCTGTTCTTTTTGCTGGTGAAGTGTGTCATGTTATCATGCCTAAGAATCTCTCTAAGTTCCACAGAATAAAAGACTGTAGATCCTTGAGGGTATGGAAAGAGATAAAAAAAATAATTATTTATTTGAAGTGTATCAAACAACTGTCCAGGACTGGACTAATAAGCCCTAGAGCAGATGATCTGAAACAGCTGACAGATGGTGTCCAGAGAGAAACATAGGTCACAGTTGTATAATGTGTATTAGAGGCAGCCATGTAAATCTGTAAAAACAGTAGCTTCTGTGACCAGAGGTGTATTTCCCATACAAGAATATTCAATTCATTATAGTTTTGTTGGACTAACGACATCGATTTGTCAAAGAAGACTAAATATTTATTTTCCAAATACATGAAAAAAGCTATCCATGCCATGGGATTTCTTTCCGCAGTGTCCAGTTTGTCTGCTAGTAGTTCCTTTAAGGAACACTGGAGAAATCTGCTTTCAGAACATAGTGACTAAATGTGGAGATGATAGTTTCTAAACCTTCTGTTCTTAACAGCGACTAAGGCCTGTTCTCACACTTCTAGGAATCGTCAGTATTGTTTTAGATCACACTTGAAAATTGTCATTCATATTCAGTAAGGGGTACTCGCCATCATCATTGCCATTTACCATTATGAGGTCAGCATAGGCAGGCAGTGATTGGCTCCTTCCCCATGGCCTCAGAGACGGCAGATTATCTTCAGTGGTGTCTGCAAGAGATGTTGATTCATCCAGATGGCTTTCTGGAGTGACTGCACCTCCTGACAGAGAGTACAGGGTGTGCTCCTCCTGCAAGAAACACACACAGGAGTGGGGTGAACATGAAAAGCTGGTATTGTTAAACTTAAGAAACCAGATACATGTTTTCCTCTTTTTACAACACATATTTTATTTGAGATAATTAAATGCAAAATGTTTTTGTGTTTCTCTGAAATCAGAAAAACAAACTATATTCCTACCAAAAAACGGGAATAGTTATTTACTTCATTCACTTTCTTAGTGCAGTCATGGACAGATGGTCCATTTTTCAAAGCTTTAGGGGATAAGTGATATTAATAAAATAGAAATCATTGATATGAACACTTTATGGACAGATGCACTCAAACATCCTTGTAATGATCGTTGTACCTGCAGGATCTCTTCATAAGACTGTCTGATCGAGTCTTGTAGAGGACTGTTCCGCTCTCCAGCCTCTTCCACTTTCCTCTTGGCCTGTTTCACCTCTTCTCTTAGCTTCCTCAGCCTCCATCTGGCTCTGGAAAGCTCCCTCTCATACTCCTCCACTTGGCTCTCCTTCTGTGCCTCCTCTGCCTGCAGAGATAGGATCTGGAAAGACAGGACTCAGTCAGTCCAGTGGGCTACAACAACAAATGTATTAGCTCATCTTGAATTTAAGAGCAGTGAAATGTCTTTCTGATGAGACTGATAAGAGCAACACAAGGTTAGAAGAGTGACACATGAATTATACATCTGTGTCAGATTGCATCGCAACTTACACATAACTGTAGCCCAATTTTAACTACGCTGCAACCTTCAATGTAACCTGACTTGCACCTCCCAAGGAATGTAACTCCATGTCATGTTACTGTCTACCATGATGACTTGAATGGTGCGGAAGGTTGCCGTGTAGGGATAAAAGGAATTTCTGTTCACTATATAAACTATGATGTAGATTTCCTGCAGAAGTTCAAATCATGCTTAAGTGGCACGAAAAAGAAACACCTGGAGGAACGTTTAGCAGTAACTAATTATTTAAATAAGCATTAATTAAGAAGCAGCAAGTGTAACGGTATGACTGCACAGCTTTGGAACGGGAGTCGCAAGTTCGATTTCCGCCTGGAGTGACTGTATCCAATAAGAGTCCTAGGCTAGACCCCCATGCTAACCAAGCCTACCGCAGACATGAGCGAAGGAGATAAATATGAAGCCATACTTGCTCGGACATCGCCCGGATTAACAAGGTCCGCATCAGGTGTTAAGAAACCAGGGCACCCAGATGAGAAGTGGGCTACAGGAACAGGAAGGCATCGGTGGGCAAGAGACAAAAATAGTGCACTGTTGGAATGCTCTACACAAGTAACCCCAGTGGAAGGGGTTACACGAATATGATTAAGATTCTTATGGAATCTTCAGTACCCAGCATCCACATTGATGGCAAAACAACTAGTAGCTCAGTGTTCCAACATTCGGAAGAAGGGACCGCTCTCATGGCTAGAAATTGAAGAGGTACAACACACATGCTATAGAAAAGGGGAGCCAGGACGACAGGTCAGGGGGGAGATACCATTACCCCCACCTGAGATTGGGTACCAAGCCCATGTGCGATAGAAGAAGGATTGTTGAGTGAAAGACAGATTCATGGCGAAGCTTGAAACCTGGATCCTCCATAGCTGGTTACCGAAACTAACAAGCTGATCTACACCACGGCAGCAATGAACAGTGAGAATCTTGGCTACAAGTTGAACAGCCACAAGGAGCAGTACCCTCCATGGAGAAGGAGACTACAGGCCAAGGTCAAGGTAGGCGTCTAGTCTAGTTAGACAGTTCTGTGAGTCCGAGCAATAGGCAGGCAGGGTGAACAACACCCTGTTGACCATCCGAGAAACCTTTTTGCAACGAGTTGCTCCTGCAACCCTGTCCCTGGCTAGTGCACCCACATTCTTAGCTTCCGCTTCTCTGCGCTCCCCTCTCCTGAACCATTTACAGGGGAGGTGGGCCAGTGCAGAGGCTTCTTCTTCATTCTGCTCTGCTATTCCAGCACTCTTCCAGGGCCTTTCCCAATGTTAATTCAAGGGAATAAATAATTGTTGGTTCCTTTCAGGACCCTGACTTGTAATGGGTCAGATCTTACCTCCTGGTGACATTCTTTAGAAATACTTACTTATGCACAGTTCCTGTAAGATTTTAAGGTTTTATTCCACCATCCTTTGTGCACAGATGAAGCAGCCCATCAGTTGCTCGGCCTTTGACAGTACCCGGTCTGTAGCCGAGTTCTCCATTAATTTTCATGTTAAGGGCACAGAGACAGGGGGTTAAGAAAACGCTTTGTGCTCCCCTTTAAAAGGATGAGCTCGCTGCACGGGATGAACCCAGGTGTTTTGAAAGCCTAGCCGATTTTGCAATCAGGATTGACAATCGGTTGCATGAAAGAGAGAGAAGAGGGTTAGAGGTTACAAGACTGGGTGGGCACTTCTCCATTCGTTTTGCTCCTCGGACCTTTCTGACTAGCTCCATGAGTGTCTGACAGCACAGATAAAACAGCTGCTAGTCGATGAGAGACACCCAGAATGGCTAACTGAAGGCTGAAGAGACCTGATCTTCAAGGACCCCAGTCTTCCTTGTTGGCATTTGCTTTGCCTCCCCCTGAGCCAATGCAACTGGGATGCACAAGGTTGACATCAGAGAAATGCTGGAGGAGGTTCGACGAGCAGTTGTGTATGTATTGTGGTTTGTTGGGCCATTTTCTGGCCTCTTGACGTGTCTGGCCAAAAGACAGTGCCTACCAGTAACTGTGGGCCGTGACAGGGATACTAAGTGGGCAGTGCCTCTCCAGATGCCGAGGGTCCCCGTATGCAACTCCCTACCACCCTGTGTGGCAAGACCAGGACCTATTCAATACAAGTGCTTTTGAAGGCAGGTGCCAAGCAGAGTCTGATTGACAGAGATTTGGTGCAACAACTTGTGAGGTTCTGGTAGCTGTAAATGCTCTCAATGGTCAGTCACTTCCCTCCGTCACTCACCAAACCAAACCAGCTGAACTTATTCGTTAACAAGTATCTACTACCTTGGTCCATTTCTCATTACTCCTGACAGTCCAGGTTCCTCAACACCTGACCTGGTGAAGTCCAAGCTGTTATGGCTTCAGTTAACAGCCATAACAGTTATGGCTTCAGTTAAATATATCGCAAATATTCCGAGATAGGCTTGGTTAGCATGGGTGCCTAGCCTGCTGACCCTTACTGGATACACACCTTCACGTTGAACCCCCAACATAAAGTTCCTAAGGGGACAACTGTGCTATCGTAAGAATAGCAACACCAAGGCTGGAAGACAGAGCAATACTGGAAGAGCATATGGGAGAAGGACACAACCCAAAACAGCAATGCTCATTGGCTAGTAGATCTAAGAACAGACCACAGCAAAGGTCGCCAGTATGAAGAATTGGACAGAACCAGGCCCTGACATGGTTCACGCCTACTGGCTGAAGAAGCTGACTGCACTCCACGAGCGTCTGGCAGCGGAGATGAACCAGCTGCTAGTCAATGAGAGACACCCAGAATGGCTAACTGAAGGCCGGACAGTTCTGATCCTCAAGAGCCCCCAGATGGTATCGGTGACGTCCAATTACCGGCCAATAACCTCCTCAGTACCACATGTAAGCTCCTGTCAGGCATCATAGTGGCTAAGATGAACAGTCACATGGGTCAATACATGAGTGGGGCACAGAAAGGAATTGGCAAGAATACCAGTGGCGCAAAACACCAGCTAGGTTGGTGGACTAGGCTGACCACTGTGCACTGCCGAATTGATTACAAGAAGGCCCATGACTTGATGCCCCACACCTGGATCCTGTAATACTTAGAACTGTACAAGATCAACATGACCCTAAGGGCCTTCATCAGGAACTTAATGGGGATGTGGCAGACAATGCTAGAGTTCAACTTCAAGCCCACAGCACAAGCCATCATCAAGTGGATCTACCAAGGAGATGCTCTGTCCTCACTACTGTTCTGAACCCATCAGTGAGATCATTGATAAGACTGGCTATGGATACTGACTATGGAATGGAGCAATTGTCAGCCACCTCCTCTACATGGATAACAGCAAGCTAATGCCAAGAGTGACCGAGACATCGATTCACTGATCCAAACCACCAGGATATACAACAATCACATCGGAATGTTGTTCGGGCTGGAAAAGTGTAGTCGGATGATAATAAAGAGAGGGAAGGTAGTCAGAACTGAGGGGATTGAACTACCAGAAAGCAACAATGCAGACATAGAGGACAGTTACAAGTACCTGAAGAGGCCGTTAGGTAAGAACGGAGGTTAGAAGCCTATCATCAAGATCAGGAAGCTCCTGACCATGCGTGGAGAGTTTCACCCCAAGTCCAGCACCCTTAGGCTGTATGGTAAGTGGAAGGAAGGAGGTCAGAGACTGGTGAGTGTCAGCACCACAGTCCAGGATTAGACAACGAACTATATTAGGAAGATGGCTCAAACTGACTGCCTGGTCAGTGACAACTTGAGCCAACAGAAACCCAAGAAAGAGGAGGAACCATCATGGAAGGACAGGCCCCTGCATGGTATGTACCACCGGCAGAGAGTGGAAGTGGCTGATATCCAAAAGTCCTACCAGTGGCTGGACAAAGCTGGACTGAAAGACAGCACAGAGGCACTAATCATGGCAGCACAGGAACAAGCTCTCAGCACAAGATCCATAGAGGCTAGGGTCTATCACACTAGGTAAGACTCCAGGTGCAGGCTGTGTAGGATGCCCCTGAGACAATCCAGCACAGCAGGGTCCAGATGCTAGCAGGCAGGGCATAAAGGGAACGCCATAACCAAGCGGCTGGCATAGCATAGCATAGCATAGCATAGCATAGCATCTTTATTTATAAAGCACTTTAACATAAAACCACAGTTCACAAAGTGCTGTAAATGCAAATAGCATAAGCGTCAAACTCAAGGCCCACGGGCCACATCTGGCCCGGCGGACATTTATCATTTTATATAGACTTATTATTATTGTTATGCATGGCCTGCCGATATGAGGCACTAATAACACACAAACTACAGATCCCTTGCTGAATGCTAGGCTAGCTGGGAACATTCCCGAAGCTAGCGAATTGCGAAGCTAGCCCCTTACAATGGCGAAGAGAAAAGTTGATTCTGAAAACAGAGCCTTTAAGCACCGGTGGGAGACTGAATATATGTTTACAAACATTGCCGGTAAACCTGTGTGTCTTATTAGTGGAGCTAATGTGGCTGTAATTAAGGAATCTAATTTAAGACGGCACTACGAGACAAAACATCAGGATAAGCTGAAAAACCTAAATGCAGAAACTACAGAAAGTAGAAGAGCTAAAGAAGAATCTGACATTTCAGCAGATGTTTTTCACCAGAGCAAAATCACAAAGTGAAGCTGTTGTGAAAGCAAGTTTTATTGTAGCAGAGGAGATAGCCAAATCAGCCCGGCCATTTACCGAGGGAGAGTTTCTGAAGAGCTGCGTGATGGTGTGCGACGTCTTGTGTCCAGACAAAATGCAGATTTTGGCAAATGTGAGCCTGAGCAGAAACGTATGTCAAAGTGTAACCGACATGAAACTGCCCTGGGACAAACTTGTTGGATTTGTAACAGATGGAGCGCTGGTGTTGTGTGGTGAAAAAAGTGGACTAGTCAGCAGGATGCGAGTAAAGATGCAGGAGAACTGTACCGGTGAGTTAACAGCATATCACGGCATCATACACCAGGAAACGCTGTGTGGTAAAGTCCCAAAAATGGAGCATGTAATGATCACCGTAACGCAAACCGCAAATTTTATCCGAACTAAAAGTTTAAATCACTGTCAAATTCAGTCTTTTATGTGGGAAATAAATTCAGAGTTTACCGACATTCCTTATCATACAGAGGTCCGCTGGCTGAGTTGGGGAAAAATTCTCAATAGAGTTTTTGAGCTCAGCAAGGACATGGACATGGCATGTATGATGCGGTGAAGGCATTTCAAGTGAAGCTGTCACAAATGCACCAGTGCAATCTGCCTCACTTTCCCTGTTGCCAAGTAATGTTGAACCAAGTCAGCGCAACAATGTTCCCAAATGCGCACTTTGCTGATAAACTGAGCGCACTGAGTTTGCGGCGCTTTGGTGACTTTGAAGCACAAAATGAGAATTTCGAGCTGCTTCACAGCCCATTTACAGTCTACGTAGAAACTGCACCTGTGCAGATTCAGATGGAGCTGCATTCTAATGGGACACTATAAATATCTTTTAAGAAGACTCTTAAACTCAGAAAGAGAAGAGGCCTGTCTAACGTGCAAGGGCAGATCATTCCACAACTTTGGAGCAGCTACAGCAAAAGCGCGATCACCTTTAAATTTATACTTAGTTTTCAGTACCTTAAGGAGCTGCTGATTGGCGGACCTAAGGGAACGGGCAGGTGTATATAGTTGTAGTAGCTCCGAGAGGTGGGGTGGGGTGGGGGTGGGGGTGGGGGGGCAGGCCATTAAGAGATTTAAAAACAAATGAGAGAATTTTAAAAACAATCCTAAAATGTACAGGTAGCCAGTGGAGTGAAACTAAAATGGGGGGTAATGTGCTCAGACTTGCTTGTTCCAGTTAAAAGACGTGCTGCAGCATTTTGCACAACCTGCAGACGCCTAATGGATGCATCACTAACCCCACAATAAAGTGTGTTACGATAATCCAACCTACATGTAACAAAGGCATGGATTACTGTCTCAAAAAGCTGTTTTGATAAGATGGGCTTTATTTTGGCTAATTGCCTCAAATGAAAAAAGCTAGATCTTACAACAGCTCTGACCTGGCTTTCAGGTTTAAGATCTGCCTCCATTTTAACTCCCAGATTAGTGATGACTGCTTTAGCATACTGTGCCAGCAAACCAAGATTTATAGCAGTGGTCTCAGAAGCACCACCAAAAACCATCGCTTCTGTTTTCTGCTCATTAAAATGTAAAAAGTTCAAAGTCATCCAGGCCCTTATTTCATCAAGGCATCTGAGTAGAGGGTCTACTGAGAAGCCATTTATCTTTTTAAGTGGGAAATAAATCTGGGAGTCATCAGCATAACCATGTTTCCTGAAAATAGAGCCAAGGGATCGGAGATATAGGAAGAAAAACAAGCGTGCCTAAAACTGAACCCTGTGGGACCCCACATTGAAGAGAAGCAGCAGAGGATACAAACTCACCAAGCTACTCACTCATACAGAAACATCTGTGCTGAATATGGCCTTGAAGTCCCAAGGTCAAAATGGGAGACGCCCCCAAGGGTGGTGGAGAATGACCGAGCTAAGATCCTGTGGGACTTCCAGATACAGACGGACAAAGCGGTGGTGGCTAACCAACCGGACACCGTAGTGATAGATGTAGCGGTTCCAAATGACAGCAACATCAGGAAGAAGGAACACGAGGAGCTAGAGAAGTACCAAGGGCTCAAAGAAGAGCTCGAGAAGATGTGGAGGGTGAAGGTAACAGTGGTCCCAGTGGTAATGGGAGCACTAGGTGGAGCAAGTCCCAAGCTAGGCGAGTGGCTCCAGCAGATCCCCAGAACAACATTCGAGATCTCTGTCCAGAAGAGCGCAGTCCTTGGAACAGCTAAGACACTGTGCAGGACCCTCAAGCTCCCAGGCCTCTGGTAGAGGACCGAGCTTGAAGGATAGACAACCCACAAGGGCGAGAAGGGAATTTTTTATATGTATATATAAAAATATATAAAAAGAGGTGGAAATCAACAGACACCCCATGTTACGATATTATAACAATAGTACTGCAATAACATATATTGCATATATTGCTGTAGATTATGTCTCAGACAGGCAGAGTTTCAGACCCAAAGTGCATACATGCAGGCAGGACTGAACTTAGTTTTATTGTTGGATCTACTGAGAAATAAAAAACCAGGGAGGCTAACTGACAAAAACAAAACAGACATAGCAGTACAGCGATTTACCACACAGACAGGGCACACATCAAGAGAGAGATCACAATGATTGACAGAGTAAAACACAAATAATATATACAAAAGGGGAAATCACAGCAAAGAGGAGAGACCTGGGGAACACAGCAGGTCATAATCTAACAGACGAGAAGGGGGAAGCAAAACTGAACACACTGAACATGGGACAAGAGACTGTCAAAATAAAACAAGAAACACACCAAGATGCAGACTAAGACATGGGGCTTGACACAGGGGCCATGATGAAGGAACACACACAGGAACAAGAGAGACTCGGCAAACATGAATACAAAATAACTCAAAATATTAGAGGAGCAGAACTCAACCCTAAAACATACTAATAAAGCAAAGCGTCATAAACCTAAAGGAAAACTCAAAAAGCTGTGTCACAAACCCCGAACCATGACACATTCTGGAATTTTGAAAAACTTTGGCTTATTCAAAGTCATCTTCTCTGGCCATGGTTCTGAACACTTACACTGTGCGCTCAACAGTTTCACCCACCTCTCAAAACTCCACAGTTAACATCAACGTCCCTCAAACTGACCGTAGTTTTCAAGGAGATGAGATACCCACTCATGCAGCTGTGCATCACGTGAATGCTGAAAAAATACAGAGCACAGGCTGCCAGAGCAGCAGTACTGTGCATCATTACCTGCTGACTTTCTTCATAGCAGAGCTGTCTGGTTCCCTTTATTTGCTGTATCAGTTTCTCTTTGTGTTTCTCTAATTTAACTAGTGTCTCCTCCAGCTCTTTGCGGTCTGACCTCTGCTCCTGAAGTTCCAAGTTTTCCACTGCCACTGCGCTCTCCAGCTCCTACATCACACACAAAGACACAGTTAAAATCTGCAGAACGATATAAATGCTGGGATGATGAAACATTCACACACACAAAGTGCAGGTGAAAAAACAAAATTACGAAAATACACCAGCCCAAGTTACTGTACAGAGCTTTTCCCTTTGCTTGGTTGGTTTTTGTTCTGGCACCAGAAATGGCACTTCCCCTTTTTTAAAGTTCATAGAGAAGTCACCAAAATCTGAACATTTCAAGGACCAGGACATTTGGCAATCCAGACTTGCGCTGAACACGTGTGTGTTTACAGCTTCATGTTTGTGAGACTAGTCCTACAGCATCATGACATCACATGAGAGCATCATGGGAAATGCAGTGATGGAAGGGTCCCAAACTGGAAACCTTACAGCCACACACATGCATAAAAATGATATAGGTACTGTCCAAATGATCTCACAAATAACAGAAAACGTGATTTCGACAAAAAACACAGACACACACAGACACACAGATTCAAACACACACACCAGTGCTAGGTGCTGTGGTCTTCTTACTCTGATCTCGGCCGTCTTGGCAAGGATTCTCTCATCAGTCTCCATGATGTCGGCGTCCCTGGGAGATGACCAGCAAAGTAGACAGGAATGTTTAAGGAGGGATGAGAGAGAGCATTCGTTCTTCCAGTCTGCTTTTCCTTCATCATGCCCTCCTTCCCACGATCCCTCTATTTTTTCCTGCTGCACTGCTGGCTCCTCCATTGCTGCCCCTCTCTAGCTGTCGCTACACTGCAGAGGAGGCGGAGCTCCCTCTGTTAACGTGTCAGCGTCTGCACGCACGTGTGTGTGTGTGCTGGAAAATGCACACAGGCAGACTGCACCAGCGTGGAAGATGAGTCAGACCAGAGAAGGGTAGAGCCGACTTATGCATCAATGGAAGAACGCCCGCTCCTGTACAAGTCTCCATCCTTCATGTTTTCCTCCTCCTCAGTTTCCTGCCATACCACTGTTTCCTTCATATCCTTCTCTATACTCTCCCCCTCTCCATCACCACTGGCCTCTGCAGTATGATCAGTTCATACACAACACACAGTGTGTGTGTGTGTGTGTGTGTGTGTGTGTGTGTGTGTGTGTGTGTGTGTGTGTGTGTGAGAGAGAGAGAGAGAGAGAGAGAGAGAGCCATCCAGCAGCAGTCTGCACAGCCAATCAATATCAATCAATATTCATTCTGCCCTACTTCATTAGCCAGCCGCACTGGTGTTTTCATCAAATAGTTTTCAAGAGCACAAATACAACCATGCAAGCAAAAGCAATGATCTTGGGTGAAGGGGTACTCTGAGAATAGGTGCATTGCCATTTTGTAGGTACTACTCAGATCATCAGCTACCTCTCATGTAATTCTGTGTAGTTACTCCTGAACAGCTAAAGTTTCAATAGGATGATGGCTTTATCTCCCACATAGTTTGTGCACTTAATCAAAATAGAGCTAGAACGAAGCACTGCAATGTGCTACCAAAGTCAAAATGCAAAATTGTTCAGGTATGTACAGTTTGGATGCTGCTCCTCTACAAGCAGTTACAGGTAGAGTAAAACAGTTCATCAGCCAATAAAATGTCCCCCTATTTGGAGTAAATAACTTTACTTTGTGTGGTTAGCATGTTCTGGGATTAGGTTAACCTGGAACTCCTTTTCTCTCAGGTCAAGCTAAGATTTAGTAACTGATTTGTGCTTTTTTGATTACTTTGAATCACCCGTGTTGCCGTCTGACCAGAATGAAAATAGCAGCCATTTCTGCAGAAAACAGCACATGCAGAGAAATAATGAGGTGATAACAGAAAGGAGATAGGACCAGATCAGAGACACAGATGGAGGAGGGGAGATAAAGCCACAGGACAGTACTCTCACTGTTACCATCAGAGGCTTGCAGATGGTTCAGGCAGAAACCGAGAAGTGCACGGGAAAAAGCAGAGGTGCTTTTATTAACAACAGATAGTGTTGTTGTAATAGTTCAGCATCTTTAAAAAGAAGAAAAATGTAGCAATGGGTTTTGGTCATTCCTTATAAAACCTGTTACAAATTACAGTTAAAGAATCTTAACCATGCTTAATTGGACTCATTTCTCAAAGATCGTGCAACTAAAAGGCATCTGTAATTTGATACTGTAAAGTCCCATTTTTGGGGATCAAAACAGTTCTCAGTGTGGCTTTTCATTGAACAGCCACTACCATTGCTCTAAACTTTGTCCAGCACTTGAAGTGCTTCCTGATTTGATTCCTTTTCTTATATATTGCAATATCTGGGGCTTGTTTGTGTTCCTTATTTTCCCCCTCAGTCTCTGACTGACCTACCTCCTGCCAGGTTTTAAACTGAGAGGAAAGATATATGCTCATAAACAGACTTTTGGGAGACTTGATGCTAAATTCAAATTAATATTAAAAAAGAGAAAAAAACCCTTAGTTTAACTGAGGCTCCTGTTTGTTCAATTTCCCAAAAGAGTGAATTCCTTTCAGACTGGTGAACTACACATCCGAAGTGGCCGGCTGTTCATGAAGTTGCAAATTGCAGCATGCTACAGTCTGTCCAAGGTATCTTCCGTGCTCTGCTCAACATCTGCATTTTTAATGTGCTGTAAAATGGACTAATCTTGTTTAAAGTGATCGAGAAATGTAACTTTGTTTCCCTAAAGCTTATATATATCTCAAACCGGGAACTGTTTTGTACTTTTTGTTCTTTGTATGATCAACTTTTTTTTGTCAGTTTGGCTTCATGGAGCCTATTAAACAAATTGTGGAAAATCAAAAAACAAAAAAACAAAAAACAACAGATAGTGCCATCCTGGAACATTTGCTCCCTTCATGTCAGCTACTCAGCTGCACCCACACTACATGCTTAGGAATCCTGTGTCATGCTACTTATGTTTCCAACAACAACTATGTCATTTGACATCCTTGACACAGCATTCATAAGCATGTAGTGTGGTAGTGTTGTCCTGTATTTGCAGTGGTTATAGAGGACAAATCATTTTTTCTAGCTTTGCTACTCTAAGTAGTCGCGCATCCTCACGGTGACACCCCAGGAAGTGAAAGGAAGCTTCTAACGTTGTTTCCTTCCACTTAAAACACTTTGTTTTGAAACATGATTTAATTTCATTTTCATTGCTCACCCCTGCTGCCAACCCAACCACAACCTGATGTCATTAACGCCACAGGACATAATTTCTTGTATAGTTCGAGTAGTGTAAAAAAACAATGTTCCTTTCCTTCACATTCTCCTAATTCCTGAAATTATAGCCAAGGCTGTCTCAGCAGCTGCCTTTAACTAGCTAGGCTACAGTCCCTGCAGCTTACTCACTTTGACTGATGTTTTTAGTTCTTATGAGTCTTCCATGATGTTTTCTCCATAAATAATTAAACCCTTTGTGGTACAAGCCTGATCAAATGTAATGTAAGAGATGTAAGTCACTGTAAGTTATAGTTTGCTTGTCAATTCATCAGATTTGTTTGAGAAGAAGTTTCACTGTGTGATCAATTTCTAATGTACAGCTATCCTCTATCTACACACACACGTCTATCTTTGTGCTGCTGTCCATGACTGCAACTACAGTGCTCTATCTAATATTCACACACATTCATATTCTGATAGATGCATTGGAGAGTAATGTGGGCATAGCAGGTTGCGTAAAGATGAGCGAGTTCGGTGTGGAAGAACTTGCACAGTGAGAAGAATGAGCGCTTATCTCAACCCGACAGACCACCTTTGGTATGAATGTGGGCCTGGCCTTCTTGTCTGATCTCAGTTAGAAACACTTCTAAAAGAATGGACAAAAATTCCCACACACTCCTAAACCTTGTGGAAAGCTTTCCCAGAAGAGTAGAAACTGTTATAGCAGCAAGGGTGGCCCGCCATCATATTAAACCCTATGGATTAAGAATGGGATGTCACTCAAGTTCATATGTGTGTGAAGGCAGATGAGTGAATACTTTTGTGTTTTATCTGAGATGTTAACAATTTAAACATAACCATATTTTTAAAAAGGGGGTTTTATATACCCATTTGATAAATACTTGTAAGTAGGGCTGGGTATCGTCACTGATTTCTAGAATCGATTTGATTCCGATTCACAAGGTCCCGATTCGATACATTTGTTCAGAAGCCTATTGAGCGGCAGAAATGAGGCTTTCTTGTTGGAAGTAAGTAAAAGGAAAACACAGCGGCCCACAGGCTGTAAACAACGGTAGACTTGTGCGTAACAAGCAAGCGAATAATGCAGAAAACAGATTTGTAGACGGGAAACTGTTCTTGAAGTACAGAGAGAGAGAGTGCTCTGTATGAAGTGTGATTTTATCCTGGTGGAAGCAAAACAGGAAAAGTCAGAGGGAATTCATGACGATGTTTGCGTGAAGCGTAGTTTGGATCTTCTTTTGCTGCTGGTTCAGTCAATATTGGAGAGAGATAAAACCTGCAGCTTCAGAATCAGCGCAAAGAGGACGTAAACACAAAGCGCGGAGCCGCCGACGGATCAGAATCAGCTCGCGCTTTGTGTTTACGTCTCAGTGCAGAATCCGTGTTCCTGCTCTCCTTCACTGTTTTAACTGTTTGGTGGTTGTTGAAATTTTCTGAGGTTTAACCTGAGGACAAAATAAATTTATATTAAAAAATCGATTCAGGATTTTAATGAATCGATATCAGGTTATTAGGGGTGGGTTTTTATAATCGATTCATCGATTAAAATCGATTCTGGCCTGGATAACGTAAAATCGATTCATTAAAATCCTGAATCGATTTTTTTATATAAATTTATTTTGCCCGAAATGCCAGAATCTCTGGTGAAACCTCACAAAATTTCAACAACCACCAAACAGCTAAGACAGTAAATGAGAGCAGGAACACGGATTCTGCACTAAGACGAAAACACAAAGCGCGACCCGCGGATCAGAATCAGTGAGATGTCGCCTTTCTCACCCGACGGCACGGACACGGTCGGGGCTGAAAGCCGACAGCTCGCTGATTCTGATCCGTCGGCGGCTCCGCGCTTTGTGTTTACGTCCTTTTTGCGCTGATTCTAAAGCTGTTAGTTTGATCTCTCTCCAAACAATATTGACGAACCAGCAGCAAAAGAAGATCCAAACTACGCTTCACATAAACATCGTCATGAATTCACTCTGACTTTTGCTGTTTTGCTTCCACCAGGATGCACAGCTCTCTCTCTCTCTGTACTTCAACAACAGTTTCCCGTCTAAAAATCTGTTTTCTTCATTATTCGCTTGCTTGTTACGCACAAGTCTACTGTTGTTTACAGCGCTGTGGGGTTTGTTTGTTTTTTCGTTTTACATACTTGCGAAAAGAAAACCTCATTTCTGCTGTTCAATATTGAACAAATTTAAACTTTTTAAAATGATGCAAAATGCAAAACGCCGTGTCTCTAATCAAACCGCTGTAACATCAGAGGTGATGTTCATATGTTGATTAATGGTTTTCTTTCGTTTTTGATGTACTGCAGAATATTTTTATAAAATCCCAGAACAGGAAAATCTCCTTCATGTTTAAATGTGTTTTATCTTCAGCTACTTTGACACAAAGGCCTCTGCTGTGACGCTCACACCTTTGATAAAGTCTTGCGTGTGTCAGCTTCCTTTTCATAGATACAAAAATATGTAAATGTGCTGATCTGAATTATAATATTTCTGACTGTCAAAATTTCCCAGATTCAAATCGAATTGAATCAAATCGAATCGAATTAAATCGTGGATCGAATCGATTTGGGACCTTGTGAATCGGAATTGAATCGATTCTAGAAATCAGTGACGATAACCAGCCCTACACGTTATCCAAGCTAGAATCGATTTTAATCGATAAATAGATAATCCAAACCCAGCCCTACTTGTAAGTGTTACAGTTGTTTTGTTTTATGTGGATTCAAACACACAATTATGAGTATGTCAAAATTAGATATCTTTTTATTCTCAATCTTAATCTGCTGCTAAAACTATTACAATGCTGTTGTTGTAGCGACTACCAGCTACTAGAAAACTGATGCGTTGCATTAGTGGGTTATTTATCACCAGGAACATTAAATTAGTACAATTAATTTCACTTTGATCTGCCAAAGTCGTCTCCACATCCCGCTCCGCTTTTACATGTGCAAAAACAAAGAGCATTTCTCATCACGAGTCAGCATTTTCACATTCTGTACATCTGGGTAAGTATGTCAGGACATGCCATATACATAGTTACAGTTATGTATATGATATTATAAAAGCCTACTACAAACTACTTGCCTAAGGACTGGAGAAACATGTGTCAGTCTTCTGGAGTCTACATTAAGACAGAAATGAGCACTGAGCGCAGAGAGTAAGTGTTGCTGTTTTACCCTCCATCCTTGGGGGTGCTCGCTCGCAGCGTCCTCCGACACTCCACAATAAACCGCATCATTGCTGCAGCAGCAGTGTTACTGGCCGAGCGTCAGCCCAGCCTCCTCACTCCTTGACTGAGCGGTCACTCCTGCGTCAGCAGCAGACACTGACAAGGAAATAAACAGGATTTCCTGTCCGACCTTTCAAAATAAGACCAGGCCGTGACAAACCTGCGCTGGATTTTGGACTCGATAAAACAGCACTGAAGTGTAAAGTTGGCGTTTGGCTGTTATGACTGTCCTCCCAAGCGGCCCACCTGTTGTACTGAGTCCAGTTCATGCTTTCTGACCCTGACCCACAGCTGTGGAGAGAAACGTCTCTCATATGAGAATTTTTCTTTAGTCTTGTTGGGTCCACAGAAGTCTCCACGGTGGTTTAAGCAGTGGCGGAGCGGGGTGGCTTACTGGGCTCAAGCCCAGGTTGTTTTTTCAGTCTTTTGGAGTGTCATTTTTTCAGTTAGATGCCTGGTTGACAGCTGTATAAAACAAAAACTACACACAATATTCGAAGCGCATGTTGTTCAGTATATTTCTACGCAAAACAAGAGGAATTTCAACCCACAGCAGTACATTCACAGTTGAAACCAGATATTTACATACACTTTATGGAAAACAC
The DNA here is from genome assembly GCF_041146795.1 of Maylandia zebra. NCBI lineage: Eukaryota > Metazoa > Chordata > Actinopteri > Cichliformes > Cichlidae > Maylandia > Maylandia zebra. The sequence goes on along the minus strand of NC_135184.1, from coordinate 33,726,402 downwards.
AAGAACATTTTTTTACTGTACAACATCAATTTAGAGTAAACTTGTTTTGTTTTAGATAAATAAATATTGAAATATCTTTTGAATTAGTTAAATGTCAGAATAAAGAGAGACAGAGCTTCTATTTTAATCATCAAATGTAGGAGTACATGTACACTAAGTTTATTGTTAATTAATAAGAAAACTCCAGACGATTCCATTCTGAGCTGAAGAAGCTTCTGATTGGTTAGTAGAGTCCATGTGAGTAAACAGGTGGCACAGCTGTGGATGCATATAAGGCAAAACACAGAGCCTGTTTCTGTGACATGGGAACATCAGGAGATGTCAACAAAACACCAGGAAGAGAACTGTGGAGCTCCATAAGTGTGGCTCAGTTTGAATACAATTTGGTGCCGTTTACAATTAAGAAATACAGACAGTTTCTCTCTTTACTCTTAAAGTTAACAAATGTGTTTTTTATATTTATCAATCTAAAAAAATAAACATTTAGTCTGATTTGATGTTACAATTAAAAAAGTGTTTGTGTTTTGATCTGAAGAGTTTGTAAATATCTGGTTTCAACTGTATATTTGATGATGTTGGTGTTTGGCTTGATTGTCAGCACAAAGAGGGAGAGCGATGAGAATGATTCTCCAAAAGTTGATTCTGTTCATCTGGACGCAGCGTTTTGTGGGAGAAACATTTCGTCACTCATCCAGTGACGTCTTCAGTCTCAGCTGACTGCAGGTTTCAATCTTATAAACAGTACATTTGCATAATGACTGAAAGCAGCCCACTGAAGGAGCAATGGGCGGGAGGTCAGTTCCTTAATCTTAATTATCCAAGAGATGAGAAATTGCATAATTATGGGTTGCCTCTGGGTTTAAGAGCAACTTTTGTGTCTCACTGACACAGGATCAACAATGATGTCAAGCGAACTGTCATTTCCATCGCTCTCACACTGCAGGCCTACTTGTTGTTCCTAGAGTATTTAAAAGCAGAAAGGGAGGCAGAGCCTTCGGCTTTCAGACCCCTCTTCTGTGGAACCAGCTTCCAGTTTGGATTCAGCAGACGGACACACTCTTCGCTTTTTAGGCTTAAAACTATTCCTTTCCATAAAGCATATAGTTAGGGGTGGATCAGGTGACCCCGAATCCTCCTGTAGTTGCAATAGGTGTAGGCTGCTGGAGGATTCCCATGATGCACTGAGTATTTCTTCTTCACTCACCTGTGTTTATAGACCTCTCTGCATTTAATCATTAGTTATTATCAATCTCTGGCTCTCTTCCACAATGTGTCTTTTGTGCTGTCTTCCTCTCCTCACCCATCTGCCATCTGCCGCAACCAACCGCCCCGCCCCTCCCCGAGTCTGGTGGGGTTTCTTCCTGTTAAAAGGGAGTTTTTCCTTCCCACTGTTGCCAAAGTGCTTGCTCATAGGGGGTCATATGATTGTTGGGTTTTTCTCTGTGTGTATTACTGTAGGGTCTACCTTACAATGTAAAGCACCTTGAGGTGACTGTTGTTGTGATGTGGCGCTGTGTAAATAAAATTGAATTGAATCTAGCAAAATTTATTTTAAAGCTGACATTAAATTTTCTGATACATTTTTCTTCCTCTGGCTCACCTACACCACAGTTGTGCATAGTTGTGTGGGGCGATCGTGGCTCAAGAGTTAGGAGTTCGCCTTGTAATCGGAAGGTTGCCGGTTCGAGCCCCGGCTTGGACAGTCTCGGTCGTTGTGTCCTTGGGCAAGACACTTCACCTGTTGCCTACTGGTGGTGGTCAGAGGGCCTGGTGGCGCCAGTGTCCGGCAGCCTCGCCTCTGTCAATGTAGCTGCCATCACCTGTGTGTGAATGTGTGTGTGAATGGGTGGATGACTGGATATGTAAAGCGCTTTGGGGTCCTTAGTGACTAGTAAAGCGCTATATAAATACAGGCCATTTACCATAGTTTAAAATCAAATGAGCAAAATTGTCCTTTATTCCACAGAAAATGATGGACAATTTTTCTCAAATTGAATGCAGCAAAAGTATAAACTCAGTAAAAATAATCCTTGATAGCTGATGTGAAATTGTGTGTCTGTTTGTCTTAGTTACCAATTTATTTTGATGGTATTGAGTTTAATTTGCGCGTCTTGATAATCCCGATTTGTCCCATTGTGTGTTCCTCGGTGTCCCAGTCTCACCTTCCCCTGTCTAGACCCCCGTTCTCCTCTATGTAAGTTAACCTTACCTTAGAAGACGGGGTGTGTGACAGATGAGACTAGCACAACTGCTGAATCAGACACACAGAGGTCACACAGTCCAGAAGGATCTCTAATAATCCGTCACAGCTTCATCGTCATCATCATTTTTATTTATTAATTTTTTAAAATCCTGCCCTATCTGTCAGCTTTTGTGATCAGAATTATGGTCTGAAATCACCAACTGCCGCACCTGTAAGAAAAGCAAACATGCAAAAATGCACAGACACATAAATCAACAATCTTCTTGTGGAGTGTGTGAGCGTGAGAAAGAGAAAGAGAGGGAATGTCGGGTGTGAGTGTCTTTCTCTTTGAAAATGAAGGTGGAAGTCGAAATAACCCCCCAGGAGCCAAAAGCAGACAGAAATGGATCCGGGAGAACCGGGCCGAATGAGCAGGCTGCAGAGGAAGTTTCAGGTAAGTGAGGAGAGCTTTGCTGGAGTAATGTGAGACAAAGCAAAATCTCATTAACAGTTAACACTGCGCACCACTGAAAACATTTCAGCCACTAAATTTATCTGCCAGTTTATTCTATGACAGCTTTTACGGTTACAGCAGGAATTATGCTTACATTCCAACCAACTTCAGCCTGGAGGACCAGAGCGGTGAAGTTCTGGCAACTCCCTCCAGCAGCAAAGGAACGCCATCCCCGAAGTAAACCCGCCCTGGACATGCACGGGAGCCAGCTTATATATAAAAGACATCTTAACCATATATGAAAATATTTCTCTTTAACATATCTCAGGCTTCAAATCTGTAGGTGTTGCCACCATCTGCTTGGTCCCAACCGAGCACCTTGAGGCAACTGTTGTTGTGATCGAGCGCTGTATTAATAAAATTGAATCTGCTTGGCCTTTTCCTTTGTTTTGTTCATTTTCTTTTCCGTCTCTACCATGTGGTAGTTCAGACATTTTTATTCGTTTTTTTTTTAAATTTCTTCTTTCTCTTGATCTTCCTTTTTCCTGTTTCGATGCACACGATGCTGGAGGTGATCATCCACAAGTTGTCCAATCCCACACCTCCTTCTAGGGTTTCCTGCAAGTCCTGAAATATCTGGCCTCCCGCCCGGATCAACCTTCCAAAGCTTAGCTGCCCTCTTTAGATACTCTGGAATCAACTCAGTTGGTTGAAGCTCTACACACAAACACCTCCTTCTGTTTTTTTCTTCCCACCTTACATTTCCCACTGACAGACGTCTCTGTCTATCTGCCATACCCTGTTAGGGTTTTTCTCCATGTTTTTGTTGTTGTTATTACTGTTTCCCAACATTTTGGAGGCACAGCACACTCCACCAAACAAAAACGTCACAAAAAGGACATTGATCATTTTCCCCCGCACACCAGGTGTAGAGGAATTGGCTCGCTTTGATCCCAGTATACCTTTTTTGCTTTCTTCTGACCACTACTCATGCTAGGGTCTTCATCTGGGTTGGATTTTCTCCAGGGCAGGGCCAGACTGACTACTTACTTATCTATTGCTATTACGCACTGCGTCATCTCGCAGCATGACTATTATGTAATTGCTTCTTTGTCTTCTTCTCTTTTACTGGCAGTTGGCAACCCATTTAATTAGAGCAAGTAGTCGTCGTCCCCTAGTGGAGGAGAATGTAATTGTTCTCCCTGGTGGAACCAGATAATCTTCCACGGTTGGGAAACACTGTTAGGTCACTCAGAGTGGCTCTTGGGTGGTTGCACTGCCTTATTCACCTTTCACATCTTTTCTGTTCTCCTTCTGCACTCAGCGTTATGTGTGCTCTGCCTTCAGTGCTGCATTTTACCACATAAACATACATCCATCCCAAACACACATACACACACCAATATACAGCCATACAAGATACACACACACAAAACTTTAGTGAACATTCAACACTTCACCAGTCAGTTTAAACATGAACATACTGAGGTTTGTCACATGGAATATATGTGTGGATGGTTGCAGGGAATAGAATCTTAAAATTACTAATCGATTTAATAACTTACAGGCAGATGTTGCTTTTCTGCAGTGCACTCTAATGTCCAAAACATCTGTACACACAAGTCTCACGTTCTCAGCTGGTTACAACTCAAAACAAAGAGGCGTAGCCATATTAATTAACAGAAAAAGAGTCACACCAACAATTAGAACAAGAATTAAAGAACAAGAGTTAAAAAAAAATGAATGGGCACTGTATTTAGATAACAATGACCATGTGTTCTATAGGAAACAGGAAAGGCAAAATAAAATCTTGCTCTTCACGTAAGAGAAAAAAGGAAAAAATGGTTTAGAAAATCTATTGGAAATAGAACAAAAAATGTAATCAAAGTCCTTGTCATAAGACAACAAAAATAAAAATCACTCCATTTATAACACATCCTGATAAGACAGGTTTTAGATACTCAGCTAATAATATAGACTAATAAATATAACAGACTTTTGCTCTATCAGCAAATTAGAAACCACAGTTGTCTCTTTAGATGCGGGCATTTGACCAAGTAAATTGAAAGTCTTCATAAGCAGTTCAACATTAATTTGTATTTGGTTCATTTATCAGACTGGATCAACACTAAACCTGCAGGTGGTTTAGTGTTGTCTTAGAGTTTCATGTAGAAACTGCATTTTGTGTTTACTCATGTTATCTTTTTGTATTATTTAAATTTGTTTGATGATCTGAAACCTTTAAGTCATACAAAAAAAAAAAAAAAAAAGAAATCAGGAAGATGTGAACACTTTGTCACAAACTGTAAAGTCTCAGTTTTCTCAGACAGCACCTTCTTCCTGTATTTCCTTTTGTTGCTCCTGCCTCGGACACATTTGGCTAATGAGTGGACTAAACAGTCTCACGTGCTTTGTAGTGAAGCAGTTTGGTTTGCTGGGAGTTTACTTGGATTTTTCTCTGTGTGAAAACAAACTGAACCATGGGACAAACTTGGAAAAATCAATCGGAGAAGGACTCTGTAGAATAATAAATGGTATTGAAAGTAGTTGTACATAATGTTATGTCTGTGAGATGGATATGAGCAATTTTTTCTGTAATGGTTAAAATTTTATTTGTGAAGAAATTCAGGAAGTCTTTACTAGTTAAATTTAAAGTAATGCTTCACTCAACAGTGCTATGAGCTGTTGGAAGTCTGGCTACAGTGCTGAAGAATCAGTGATAATAATAAAATGTTCTAGCTGTAAGAAGGCTTTTAAGAGAACAACAAATTATTTTTCCAGGCTAAATGATGATCTTTGAAATCATCAAGATGCCATTTCCTCTCCAGCTTATGCATCATCTGCTTTAAGTCTGAATTTGAGGATTACACAGAATTTCTTTAGAGGAGCTACAGTCTCCAGCGTCATACACAGTGAAGATTATTAACAAGATAATTGATCTCAATAATCGAGGTGCCTTCAGGTAGCTGCTCTGCACTATGATGGCATATGGCATTGAAAAAGACAACAGTGGATGAACTATATTCTTAAATTTAGTGACAGCACTTTCAGAAAGACACGTACTGTAATGAAATCTATTCCCCACTGTTGTGTAATCCATTATTGTGATTTTAAATGTTGTTAGGAAATGAGAGGGGATTTCAGGGAATATTGTCAAACGTTCAGTTTCTATGCTATGTGTCAAACCAAGATCTCCAGCGATATTAAAGTGGTGGGTGGCTTTTTCACATTTTGATAGAAGCCAGTTGAGTCTGATAATAGATTAACATTGAAGCTGCCATTTTCATTATCTACATGGATGTCACAATTATCCAGAATAATTATTTTATCTGAGGTGGGCATTAAATCAGATAAAAAGTCTGAGAAATTTAGACAGAAAGAGTAAGGCCCAGATGGATGAAGAACAAACAAACTGTTTGAGTTTTCAGTTGACGAGGTTCAGAATTATTATCAAACAATTGTGTTTGCTTTTTACAGTTTTGTCTGATAGCTTAAGCACATTTTTTGTAACTATTGGCTAATTTTGCAAAACTCTTCACACAAATAAGAAAACTTGTCACCCAATCATCAAAACATTGTAGTTCTCTTGCAAAAGCAAACACAGCTAGATTAACTCGTCACACCTTCGTAAAAATGGTGTTTCCGTATCAAACAGTACACACAAGCCATCATCTACTAAGCACACAATGCGCCAACTGCACACTGATGGTATGAATACAAAACACATCTGGCTTTTGCTTTCTCTGTGCACAAGGTAGGCTATGTCAGTTTGAGCTCATACTTCTGTCATAGATCCATAAGCATAGAGGGATCCAAACTTCAAGTACTGGTGTTTATTCACACACATCAAAACAAACACAAGTGTTCATTTCCAAGTATAGGATTATTTGCAATCGCCATAATGACTATATGGGTTACTTGGTCTGCAGTGAACATGCTTCCTCTGCCCCAGCATCTGGTCATCTAGCAATTCTGTAAAGTAACAATTTCAGTATTTTTACATCAATGGTATTGGTGTGTTTCTCATTGGCATATGGCAGTGCTACAAGTCTTTGTGCGAAGTGACTGTATTAACCGATTCTCATTTCAAGATGTCCTTATGGTGCTTGCTACAGTGTAGCGGCTCGAGTTAGGCTGGACCCGTTGGCCAGCTACCCTCAGGGTCATTCCACGGTTGATTACATGGTCCACTATTGTAGCTCTGATGTCATCAGTAATTCTATTTCTTACTCTTCCTACCCTTCCTCTCCCCCCTCCTCATCTTCCTCTCCCCCCTCCTCGTCTTCCTCTTGCTCCTCCTTGTCCTTGTCGTCCTCTTCATCCTACTTCTTCACCTCCACGTCCTCTTCCTCGGCCTCCTCTACTTCTCACTCTTTCTGCTCCCTCCATTGTACTCCGCACACACAGCTTACCTGTATTATAGTGCTTAGGCTGATTGCAAAGTGAACTAATTATCTAAAAAAGTTTTCACATGTGAAAGTGTGCCAGACAGTTGGCAAATTAGTGTTAATGATAGCCATACATGTGTATACTTTTGCTAGGAGTGTGTTGGAAATTTGGTAATTGAGTGTTGTGCAGTGAATTGTGCCTACAGTTTTGCAAAGTGTGTGTTACAAAATTGCAAACTGAGTGCAAAGCAGTTTTTGTGCTTTTAGTTTTGCAAACTCAGTGAGTGGTTTTGCTATAAGTCTGAATAGTTTTAGAGATTGTGCTACAGGAATCACAGTTAGGGTTTAAGCATTCAGAAAAAACTGTAAATCATAATGTCAACATGAACTTCTCAAAAACCAGTTGATCTTCAAAAGATACCTCACCACTGGTTCAAAAATATAAACCAAAAGATAAATATACATACATACCACTCACTTTTTGTGGGCTCCTTGGTCATATGACCAAGGAGTGCTGCTCCACTCTTACCAGCAGAGGGAGCTCATCGATTGGCTATAATAGACTCACAGAATGAAGAACTGCTGTTACTAGGTAAACATTTGTAAAAGGATACAAAGTTCATGCTAGAGTGAGCTTTTTCAATATACTACTGTGCAGTATGCAGGGTTTTTTTTTAATGAAAAAAACGAAGTCTTTAAATATAGAAGCTGTATAGTAATCAGTAACAGAAAAAGAAACCTCCATCAAAAACAAAACAAAGAAAGTTGTTAGCTTTATTTTCATTACATATTTAGTTTTTGGTCGTTTTGCAATTTAAACAGTATTTGTTTTTGACCGCTGGTTGGAGAATAAATATTAACAATATATAATGTATATCCTCATTATGAAACAAGGTACATTAAAGGTAAATTTGAATTTTGATTTTAAGTTTGAGACAACACAAATACATACTTTATTAATTAACATCTTCTTTGCATTTAATAGTTTATTACATATAGCAGTATAGGTCCAGCATTTTATGTTCACTCTAACTTTTAACTTGCCCTTCTTAGATCATAAAAACGTCATATTAGGAAGTTTTGTCGTTAATAACATTTTAACTGTGTAATGGAAGTGTGTACAAATGTTTCTCTCTGTCTCCCTCTCACACACAGACACCTCCTCCCCTCCCAGACACACACACACACACACACACACACACACACACACACACACACACACACACACACACACACACACAGACCTCCTCCCCTCCCGCAGCTCAGAGTTGTCTGTTGATATGTGTCATTGATCCTCCATTCATTCCTAGACCAGCCCAGCTGTCACTCACTTCCACGTCAGTGCATCTCCAACGGCTGCGCAGTGTCACAGCAAGTGATGATTTAAGCTCAGTTATGCACTTTGCACACTCACTGATACAAATGATCCAGGATAAAAACTACTGACCCTGAATCTGCTCCTGTTGGGACACTTGGTTGCAGAAAAGGAGGTAGACAGGACAACAAGGTTGAAAGAAGGTACGGGTGTGAGTTGAGGAAGGAGCAATGAAGTGGTGGTGAGGGTCGGGGCCAAAGGGGGAAAAAGATAGCAGTGTGGATTTGCAGGATTAAAAAGCGAGATAGAAAAAGAAGCAAACACGGGGTGAGGTGGTTAATGATAAAGAAGGAAAGAACCAGAGGAAGAAGGGAGAAAGAAGAAGGTAAGAAATCAATGTAGAAAAGCTAACAGAATGTGTGAGAATCATCATCCGTCAGACGGTGCAGCTCTGTTCTCAGACACACAGATTTAGGTTCTGATTAATTAAAAAATGAAAAAAAAAAATAGGAGCATATTGTTTAGCCCCCAGGGCAGACTCATACAGTAGAGAAGCTACGCCAGAGGACGCGGGGGTGGGGTCACATCTCCAGCCACCAACAGAGACATCCAATAGAGACTCGAGGGGCTGGGATTATGTAGCTCAATCAGACTCTGGCAGATTATGTCTCAGCAAAACAGACTCCACTGTGGAGGGAGATTAATAACTATTTCCAAATAGTTTTGTTGGGTGAAAACAATCAGCTTTGTGATGAGGTACAGGCATTAAATGGCACACAGATGTAAAAGCGACGGTACTGGAAGATAAATCTGCCCTGTAAATCCCCTTAGATCCATTGGTTTCAATATGTTTTGGAGGTTAGATTGTAATTGGCTTGACTTTACTAATCCAAAAAATATTAACAGAAAGCTTTCAGCACCCAATTAGAATGGCTGAAAATATGTCTGTGGGGTATAATTAGAAGTCCTAACACTATCATGAACCTTAATCCAAGCTGAACTGACCAAATGATGAGATTATTCCTAATGCATAGATTAAAAAAAACATTGTATGGCATTAATAAAATAATTGCTGAATTAATAACAATACTGTATTGTTGCCACTTTGACAGTATCAGCTGTGAAGTTCATTATATGAAGAAAAGAAAAAATTTTAACTGATTTTTTTTTAAATTTTGAAATGAATGAGCTATCAAGAAAATAATCCAAAAATAGCCGGTGAATTGCCATTAACTAATTAATGACTAATAAAGCATGTAACTGACAGAAAAATATGAATTTAAAATTTTGTATTAGGAAAATGTTTTTGGACTTAAAAAGCTTGTAAAAATCAAAATTAACATAAAAAACACAATGTTCATTTAAAAGATAAAACTTGATGCACTGAGTAAAAAAAGACACAAAAATGACAGGAAAAAATAGACTGCAATTTTAAGGGGATTTGTTATGAAAGTGTTCCCTACTAAAATGGTGAAAAATGGTGTATATATAAATAAATAAATATTAATTTTTGTATATAACATTATACTTATTATATAACAAGTATTAGTAAACTGTTAAAAGGTATAAGGACAATGGTGTTTCATATGTTTATTACATTTCTTTTAAAATTATTGACCAAAATTGGTAAAATTACAAAAATGTAAAAATAAATTTAAAAAAATGCACATTATATACATATCCACAAGTTATTTAATAAGTCTGAAAAACAAATGTTAAATATCTCTATAATTATAGTATTTTCAATCAAATACAATCCTTATCATTCAAAATCGTTTAAATATAAATCCTTTGTAAATGAAGCTTGTAACACCTTGTAACACCTTAAGTCCTTATTATTTTATTAGGTTTTATAATATGAAAAGATCAATAAGAAGTGAAAGAGTCAAATCAGGAACCATTCTTCAACCTCTAAAATTTTGCATGTTTCCTTTTTTAAAAAGAAACAAAGTTTAACTCTGAAATCAACAAAGATGTGGAAAGGAAACCGACTTTACACAGAAAAACCATTGTGGATTATGGGACACTTCCACGGGTTGGGGTTAGAGTTTTAGATCTTTTGGAAAAGACTTATCAACAAGTCAGCAAGAAGCTAAAAATGTGGGGAGAAATAGTTTGACTCAGGTAAAGAGAACACATAGACATAACATGACCAAACCCATTTGAGCCTAAATAGTAACACATGAAAGCCCGGCCTGTTTGCTGTATTAATCACCAGGTGATGTCGCATAATAAGAGATGTGGTGTTGCGGTCTTCATACTTCGGCATCTAGCCAGTGATACAGAAGAAGAGCGAACATGAAGGGAGTAACATTTTGCGGCAGGTAATTTTAAATTCAGTGTTCTTAGTAGTGTTTAGTAGTGCAGTGTTGCCTCTAAACTGCGCGCGTGCGCAATTGCGCACTGCTTGCATGGTCTCTGCTCACAGAAAATCTGCGTTGCATGCAAAAAAAAAAACAACAACCTCACCTGCATTGAAATTAAAATTAATACTTTGGGGTTAGAACGATGCCACCTTATCCTGTAGTCCAGCCAATGATGCGATTCACATTCGCATATACGCAGCTAATCAACGTCGTTGACAGGCTACACAGCGTCCTTATGTGCCCACACCGGTGTTTTAGCGAGCAAAGCTGCGTGGCTGATGTGGAGGAGTTCCTGCTTTGTGAATTCTTTCATCCTCTCCATGCACCTTGGAAGCAGGTGAAGTTGTGCCAGAAATTTTTTTTTGCTGTGATGTGGAGTGAAGCCACGTTAATGACAACGTGGACAACCATTGGAGATGTGAGCAGGACAGACGGAGCAACTGACAGAAAAAGTGTGGACGTTATACCAGTTTTTAAATTGTGTTGATCGGCCACGTAAAACCAGAGTTATGATAAAAATATCTGCAATGTTTGCTTTTCTTCCTGAATACTGTCGTTGTTTATATTTACTGCAGGAAGAAACGGTAAAAACGGCTTTTTATAAGGAAAACGCTCGAAAAAATCCCCAGCCTTTCCTATTGGTCAAAAAATGTACAATGTCGACCAATCAGAAAATGATATGGCAACATGGCATGTAGTTGTTTAGGAAGGGGGGAAGTTTTAGGAGTGACGGCGTGTTTTGAGATGTGAGAGATTTGTGAGGTTTAGCGCAAATCTCGTGTAGTTAGTGTGTAGTTAGTGTGTAGTCAATAGTTTTGTTGTGTGTCAGAACAATGAGGCGACTGCTGAGTGTTACAGGTGTTACAGCAGTGATACATCTGCTGCTGTCAGGCCTGCAGGTATCAGGCTGTTGTTCTCCTTCATCTCATAGTGGACACAAATTAGTTTTTGGAGTGGCACAAATAATTTGTGTGGCATCAGATTTGATGCAGAACAGCTGATTGTTCTGTAAATAGTTTGAAATGTTTGTTTAAAAACGCCTTGGCTGCATTTTTAGGTAAACAGCTGCAAAACTTTGTTGTTTGCATAACTCGTTTACTTTTTTTTGAAGAAGTGACTATATAATTAATTGCCCAACATTGGTCAGTATATCCTGTATTTTGCAGACAGAGAGTTACAGACTCTCTCCCAGACCACAGACTCATAATATAAGTCAGAGCTTTATTTAAAAAAACAACAACAAAAAAACAAGAAAGTTGTGTTTTCAAAATTGGAGTTCAAGTTATTTTTACTTCCAATAGTGTTAACATGCCACACAGGTCATGATTTGAGGTCAAGATTCTTTTTAATTTTCACTGTACGTGGGCTAAAGCAGGTAATTAAAAGTAGTCTAACAGAAATGTAAATGCTGTAATTTGATTATTTTAATAAACATGTAACTTGGATGCTGGCGTGACCACAGTGCACACGTCTGCTGTTGCTCACAGTGGTCCAAGGGACGCTCAGGGAGTTTGTGTGTTCGCTCAGACACATGAAACATTAGAGGGAACATTGTTTATCAGCTCAGCAAACATCAGCAAACACACAAACTGTGTGCAGTTTGTCGCACAGTGTGTTGCTAGCTAAAGGTCAAGCTGCTGTATTTTACAGGGAGAGAAAAATGCAAGATAACTTCACTCAGAGATGGAGAAAGATAAGAAAGACAGGCCAGGAGAGGAAGAACAGAGTTAAATTCAAAGGTAAGGACTGTTCAGTGACAGCTGATAAAAGCTTACATGTTCAAAGCCCTTTTGAATCAAATTTTGGCTTTGAACGTGTGACACTATGTTTTTTTCATATTGTGAAACATTCAGCAAAACAAACAGAGGCAGACTATGTTATTCTAGGTTGCATAAAAATACAGCAAGTTAGTGCAGGATAAACAGGTTAGCTTGCTGTACTGTGATGGATCTAAAGTAAAGAACAGTGTGTGGTGCACAGTGGCTGTGGCTTCATGGTTACATCAAGATGAGATAAGTTTGAAATGAAACTGATGAAACTTCATTCACTGAATTCCACCTTCATACCAACTTTATTCAGTCTAGTACAAAGACAGCATGAAAAATCTACTGTCAGTGTAGAGGACGGAAATCAGCCAGGACAATTCATAAATCATCATATCTTATTGAATTCAGTTGTGTAAACCCACAAAGAGCAGTAAACCTCAGTAGCACAGGTCAGCTGATCACAGACTGAATTAAGAAAATCTACTAGGCCACTCAATAGTTATTATCTTTAGTTGTGATTCTTTTTCCCTCGCTGAGCCACTACAACTGATTTCAGGGTTCCTCCACCTGCTGAGTCCCACTTAAACCCCTGACTTTACTCATTTTTGTCTTTAAAATGTAGGCAACAGAAAATAGAGCTATCTTTCCTTCTTTTGTCTCCGGTCATGTTCTAGTTAACTGGTTCAAGCTGAGTATAATTAGAATTAAATATTAGACTACAATAAAGTTTGTATTCCTATCTACTAATATCATTTTGTTATTACTTGAATATAGCACAATGTTCACTTCGTCTTACACAAAAATATCTGGTAGAAACCTTCTTTAAGGACTTATTTTACTTTCTCACTTTGAGTACATTTTAGAGCAGGTACTTTTTATGTTTTACTTGAGTAAAGAAGTTGATTCAGTACTTTAAGGATCCAGGTGAAAATTTGGTTAAAGTTAATGTAGTTGTAATTATAGAGTTTAGGTTATTCCCTCAGCGTTCCACCTGTGGGGCCCTTTAGTGTTGGAAAGTTCTTGCCTGTTGCAAATGATTGTTACTGTTTTATTTTGGTAGTCATTTGTTTCTTGTTTTATTGCATTTAGTGTTGCTTATGTTGTCTCATTGTCTTGAATAGTTTCAGCTGTCTCTGTTCCTCACTTATGTCTATTTCTCCTTGTCTTTTTTTAGCTCATTTGTTAACCTCTAGTTGTGTACTAGAAAGATTTATAGACAGTCATTTCTGCTCAAATTCACACTCTTCCCAAAGCATAGACTGGGGAGGTGGCCAAGACAGAGATAGGGAGAACGTGCAGACTACACACAGAAAAGTCCCAAATGACAAGGAAGTTCAACCCAGGACTTTTATAGTGTTAACTTATATAGAATTGTCCCCTCAAAGGATCTTAGATAAGGTGGTGTCATGCACCAGCTAAGGGTTAAGTTTCTTTTTAGTCAGTTCACACTTTACTGTTTGTTTTCTGCCAAAATACCGACATGTAGAAACTTAACTTTTATGTTTATGTTTGGTGTGGTTACAGAAATATTATGGTCTGTTTTAAAGGGACTGTGGAAATTACTTACTCTATTTCTTTAATCGTCTGTCATCCTTATGTATATGTGTTTATTTATTTTGTATTTTTGGTGTGTATGAATTGTAAATTGTTATCCAGTCTATACTGATTTGAACTAATATTTGTTTCAGTCAGGACTCCAGAAAAAAGTCGGAATCTCAAGAGCCCAATGTTCCTACTATATAAAAGTAAATTGAGGTTCGAATTTAAAACAAATGGAAAGAGGTTACACAGATTTAAGGAACACCATTTTAATGAAACAACAGCACGTCTAACATAGAAATCCACATATAGCCGTTGCTCTCAATTAACTCAAAAACCAGACAGAATAATATGACAAATGAGAAAATTCAGAAAACAAGTAATATGAACTTGTAGTTAACAAGGTTTGATAAAAATGTACTTACCTTGACCTTTTCTATGTGGAAAACTTAAAAAATGATTAGTCTGGGCCCAGCTTAAAAAAATGTAATAATCATAATAATAGATTTGGGAATTAGAGTTTTTGCTGTCCAGAAAAACTGGCTTTTTTTTCAAAGGTCCATTGGATTGGATTACTCTGATTCAGATACAGACTTTTCAAGATTACCAAATCTGAGACAACAAAAGGCCAAATATTACAATCTAAGCTATGTGAGGAATAACTTGTAGAAATGCATGGGGTCAGTTTAAGTTTTCATTTGAAAATATACATCCCTTTTTGTCATTTCCTTTTAAACTGTCATCAAAAAACTAGTTTTTGATTACTGACAGTTGTGTATATGTTTTGAGTCATTATGTGACCCACCATGCTGCTGAGAGTGTTTATGAGTGTTTCTTGTCAGCAGACTGGTGTGGCTGTGAGTTGTGGAATAGAGGTTCAGACTTGGAGCATGAGTGACACCCTGAATGTGCATTCCACTTGATTTGCTCAGAGATTCAATTCACTGATGGTTGTCCTTTCATCCTGTTAGCTTCAGATTCCAATAACTGGCTCTGTAAATGCATGGGCCCCATATCAGGGCTGGCCCCTGCTGGGAGGGCATATGGGTTGCTTTGTTGGCAGGAAGGGAGTGTGTGTGCAGGGTCCACCAATCACTGCCCTCGCCTGGGGAGTTAAACAAATTGATTGGCAGGCTAATGGCAGCCAGTTCCAGACACTGTGGTCCTCATTCATTCCTCATTCATTCAACACAGAGCTCAGAAAATGCTGCAGAGAACAGGGTGAAAGGCTAGGCTTGAGGCGGACTCAGAGAAATCATAATGGGGCATTAGTTTAGTCTTCAAACATACACACCAATAGTTGTTACAAAACACAGCACAGCCTCAAATCTCCAAACGTATTCGCAGTCTATAGTGGATGTTGGAAAGTAGGAGTCGGCTGGGTTTCTGGAACCTGGAAGTATAGTTTTGTATTTTCCTATTCTTTAGTAGAGGAATTCACTGAGTCCCGTTTAATTTACCTGGCATATTCTTCCTCATAAATGAAAACCTTTACATTTAATATCAATTGCATTTATTACTGCGGGGCATTTTTATTGCTAATCAGTGGTGTATAAACACATGAAGAAAAGACATCATGGGAAACCCCCAGCAGCCTTGACCTATTGCACCATAAGTAAATGAAGCATCTCTAACTATATGCTTGGTCAAAGACATTAAGCCAACTGTTGTTGTGATTTGGCGCTAAACGAATAAAACTGAATTGAACTGAAATAGCAAAGTTTGAAGTCTAATCTTAAAAGATGGTGTCTGTCTCCCATTCTACTTAACTTCACTGAAAGTGGTGACATCAATCCCAGAGCTCCGGTTCAGTGATATCTACATCACTCTGTATCGTGTCGGGAATCCCTCCCCTTACACTGCTGCCAGGATAAAAGCTTATATATATATCTATAGATCTATATATATAGATGCGCACAGATTACCACAGTGGTCCCAGTGTTAATCGGAGCGTTTGGTGCAGTGACCCCCAAGCTACATCAGTGGTCCTAGTATATGCAGCAGTTGTTATCTGCTGAAACCAAGGCTCTGTGCCCACATGGATTAAGCAGGCTGGCAATTAGCCAGGGCCACTGAGCCAGCAAGATGCTAATACATAAGGCAACTACTATAACTGGCTAACCAAGCATAGCGGACAACACAACCACATAGACCCATATGCACCGAAGTCCAGATGCTAAGCACTAATTCCCGAGTGATTGTTTTATATCTTTTGTTGAGGCTGTTTATGATGCCCTGTCTTGTCTCTGACTGTGTGCAGTTACCATTTACACACATAGCTTCGTGAAGTGTGACTTCTGACACTGGCTGAACTGAATTTTGCTCCCCTGCCTGTATTTCCTTTTCTTTGAGTTTCACTGTGTCATTTTGCCACCCTGAATGAAAGAAAGTGTTATGAAGGCCTGTGTTGAGTCTGCTTTAATGAAAAGCTCCTGGACTCATTCCAGTAGGGGAAGAAAAGCTCTTTTTCAGTTTTCAAGAAAAGTGGAAACGTCTTCTACTCAGTGTCTTTCAGATTGAATATAAGCAAGCCAAACATAAGCACATTTTCATCACTCCAGAGATTATTGGACAAATGTGACTGTAACAAATTTAATAGGAAGAGGAGCCAAATGCAGGACAGCAGTAGGAAGAATAAAAGTCCAAAATCCAAATCTTTGATCGGAATGACAGGCAGATTGTACATGGAAATGAAACAGTGTAGCAAACAATCTACATGAGGATCAAGCAAAAGCAGTGCCATGTATAAACGTCCAGTGGTCATAAACAAGGATATAAATATGAACAGCAAAAGAATAACAAGCAGCAGGAGTGTAATAAGTTAATGGCCTCTAGATCACGAGTCTAAAGTGGAAATAAAGAGAAATTCATAACCCTGTGTGTGTGTGCACATGCGTGTGTATTCTCAACTGCCAATACTGGCCTTGACAGCAGGCACCAGTATGAGGCACATTATCCACCCCAACAAACAGGCCCTCTGAATTATACTCATTCTAATGTACTGCCCTGAGCTTTTTATTATTCATATTAGGTGGAGCTGAAGGCAAAAAGTTGTTCTTTTCTTTCTCCCACAATGGAGCTCATATTTGCTACACAGCTGGAGAGTCATGCCTTTTGTGGGCTATATTAAAAGAATAGATGGGGTGCATTTGGGTATAGGTCTTTGTGTGTGCTTGAAGCAAATGCCAGTGTGCCACTTACAGCATCAGCGGTAAACTTTTTAACTTTTTGGAAGGACCAGAAGCATTTGCTGCAAAAAAAAAAAAGTTCCTTGGTGAAGGAGATGAACGAGTAAGTTGAAATTACTACTTACACAAAAGTAAAGTCAGACCCCTCAGAAAATAACAGCCCACACAGACTTTGCCAGCCGTATGTGTGAACAACAGCAAGGACATTAAATTAAAATTCAAAGCATTGTAATGGTTCCGGTCATTTAAGTGACTCAAAGCGCACGGTCAATGATCCCAGACAGGCTGGTCTGAGTTTTTAAGAAAGAGGAAATAGATTCACATGGATGTGCAGCCAAAAATATTCTACTGCGGCTGTGTGATGCTATCACATCAATATGGACCAAGGTCTCTGAGGAATGTTTCCAAAACTTTATTGAATCTGTTTCATGAAGAATTAAGGCAACAGCGGTCCAACCGAATGTGTGTGAGACCTTCATAACAACATAAGAATCACTGTAGGAAGCCATCAACAAGCTTCTAGTAAATAGACTTTTTCTTAGATAGCACTTTCAAAATGCCTCATTCACCAAGAGAGTCGTATACACTGATGGTGGTACATTATTAAGGAGATGATTGACCTCTTTGGGAGTAGAGTTTAGGTTCCTGCTCTGTACTGTGTTGGCACATAGTATTGAAGAGAGTGAATGAATTATATCCTTAAATTTAGTTACAGCACTTTAGAACGATATCTGCTGTAATTAAATCCATCATTTTACTTTTACATTTTTAATTCCTTCTTCACTGAGTTCCTTGTACTTTCTCATGTTGCTGAGTATTGGACAATTCAGTGATGCGCTCTCCTTTTTACGCTGGAAAAGAGAACCTGTCAGCTGCAGTGAGTCAGAGGTGTATAAACACATAGTGAGTGAAAAAGGTAGCTGAAGAAGAAACACAGTGCATCATGAACCCCAGGAGCTTAGAATCAGGGTTGGATCAGGTCCAGCCCTAACTATAAACTTAATCAAAAAGGAAAGTTTAAAGTCTAATTTTAAAATTAGAGATAGTGTCTGTCTTCCAAATCCAAACTGGGTGCTGGTTCCAAGAACAGGGGCCTGAAAACTGAAGGCTCTGCCTCCCACCCTTCTTTTAAATACTCTAGGAACAACAAGTAGGCCTGCAGAGCGAGAGCGAAGTGCTCTAATAGGGGGATATGGTACTACAAGGTCATTAAGATAAGATGGGGCCTGATTATTTAAGACCTTGTATGTGAGGAGCAGGATTTTGAATTCAATTCTGGATTTAACAGGAAGCCAATGAAGGGAAGCCAAAACAGGAGAAATCTGCTCTCTTTCTAGCCCCTGTCAGGACTCTTGCTGCAGCATTTTGGATTAACTGAAGGCTTTTCAGGGAGTTTTTAGGACTTCCTGATAATAATGAAAGAAGTAATAATGAACTAGTTTCACTCTGAGACAGATATTTCTAACTTTAGAGATGTTGCACAAATGGAAGAAAGCAGTCTTACATATTTGTTTAATATGTGCGTTGAAGGACATGTCCTGGTCAAACATGACTCCAAGGTTCCTCACAGTGTTACTGGAGGCCAAGGTAATGCCATCCAGAGGAAGAATCTGGTTAGATACCATATTTCTAAGATTTTCAGGGCCGAGTACAATAACCTCAGTTTGATCTGAATTAAGAAGCAGAAAGTTAGCGGCCATCCAGGTCTTTATGTCTTTAAGACATTCCTGCAGTTTAACTAAAAACATGCATAATGTAAACAGAATTGGTCCTAGCACTGAGCCGTGTCAAATCCTAATTGAGAGAGCAGATCAAACCAGAGTGTCTCTACACCATACAGCTGCCTGTAAATGCAGGACACAGTTCAGTTGCATTTCTATACCAAATCACAATAACAGTCACCTCAAGGTGGTTTATATTGTAAGGTAAAGATCCTACAATCACATGACCTATGAGCAAGGACATGATAGGATAGCAGGAAGACAAATTTCATTTTGAACAGCAGGCAGAACCAGGCTCAGGGAGGGACGGCCATCGGGGACAATGGCAGCAATGTCACTGCTGAGACAAATGGAAGATTTCTAATAAGTTTCAAAAACAGTAATATAGTAACGTTTTAGCATAACGTTTCCAACGGTTACAGTTCCAAGAAAATGACAATATGGATGAATACATGTGCACGTCACCTGTAATTTTCAAGTATTACATTTTCCATTATTAAATATCAGACATGAATGCTGATATAGGAGGGAAATAGTATACTACTTTAAATTATGCAGTCATGGCATAATTTGAGTTACTCTGAACAATGGCAGTCAAAAGTCTATATTTCAATCACAACTTGACGTCTTTATTAAATGAACTCTCCAAATACTTATGTGCAGAGAGCAGAACATTACAGGAAGGACTACACCTTTATTAATCACATTTAAAAAAAGATTAAAAGTCCCAGGACTGTGTACTTTCTGCAGTGACAGATCAGAACATGAAATGGGTGCAAATGTTTTTTCAAGGGATTCCAATGCTATTTAATTATTTAACTGTTTTTTCTCTAGCTTCATGTAGTGACTGCCTGCTTGTATTTGTATGTTCATGTACAAATACATATTGAGGGAAGCAAAGTACTTGGGGTAGACTTCAAACACCCAGCAGTATTTGGCAACACTTGTATATTTGAACACTGTCAGACAGCGAGTGGGAGCTCTCTGAGAGAAGACAAACAGTATACAGGTGGATTCACAGCTTTCAAGGGCTTCTTTATCTAGCACAAATGTTTGCTACCATTCACCATGCTTATGTAACTTGGATAGCCACCTCAAGGGCTCCAGGCAAAATGCTAATATACATAATATACTGTCGGTGATTGATGTGTTGTTCACTTCAGCGGCAGGGATTAATTTAATTTCAGTTCAATTAAATTGTATTTATATAGTGCCATATCACCGCAACAGTGTGCTTTATATTGTAAGGTAAATACAATAATACATTATCCCCTTTAATGTTTTTTTTCCCAGACTGACCAAGGACGTGTTAGGATAAAAGTTGATGACTGTGTGACATGTATGAATTCATGTCGTTATTCATCCAAATGTTGGGGGATTTGTTAGCAAGTGTGATCAAGTTAAAACTGATGTTTCCACGTTTGTAAAATAATTTCTCAGAGTGAAGCAAATGCAGCCCTGTTGCATGCTGTTAAAACACAATATATGGGAATCATAAGATGACTTAACAAGAAAAAGAGACACGCTGTAGGGATCATGGGGTCTGTAGGTTTTGCCTGATCAAGGAAAAGGAACCAAACCTAACGTGAAATTATAGAAAAGTAACAGAGAGAGAAGACAATGACACATATGGCTTTTTGGCCTAATTTAAACCGTTTGGAGCATCACGTTCCCCATGGGATCTAGCCAAATCTATGGTTTAGCAGTAAGTTCTGGTGCATGACACTCTCGCTAAGGATGTACAGGCAAGATTATTATTATTATTATTACTTCTTTTGTATTGCTCATTGTTGCTGTGGGTAATGCAGCTAAAGTGTAATTACCTTCTAGAATAAAAACATGGAATGTGCCAACATTGCTGTTCAGTCATTCAACCTTGAAATGCATTGAAGATATTTTGGCTGTCGTGCTTTAATCAAAAAATTAAATTTTCCGGAAATGTTTTCCAGTGTTCTGATGGTGTTCTCTCTCAGCTAGCAGCAGTGATTTGGGAAGTTAGCAGGTTCACTGTGAAATGAAATGCTGTGGTCAGTGTGTTAATTTCATGTAATGTAAAACTTGCTAGCAGATTTGACTGGGCTAAACTTTGTTAGCATTTCATTATAGTTGTCATCAAAGGCATTAAATTCCCAGCTTCAGTGCAGACTCTGTTAGCCTAACTTAGAAGTGCTGGATGCAAATACGCATTTGAACTTTGAACTGAGTGGTCTAAAAGTCAGAACCTGAAGAGCCGTCAGAAATATGAACAGACTTCACAGTTCGAAAGTGGAACATCAAAAAACGAAGTCCCCCTCCCTCTCTCAGATTAACAGGAACAGACTAACATGATTGACAGGAGGATATATAGTCTCCACACTGTGATAACTCATATGGAAAAGATAGATATAAATCTTATAGAGTTTTCTGTCTTGAAACTTGTATGAAAAGCATACAAGAGTGAAAAATTATATAAATGAAACTTGTATGTTTTGGATACTTCCTAAAACAATATATGAAAGTAATGAGAAAGTGGCCACTTTCATGAGTAAATCATATAAGCCTGATATGATTCACTATATGAAGTAGGCCACATCTGATGCAAGTCTTTTATAAGTTTTTTCTATTTCTTTTCCATGTGGGAAACTGCAGTCACAGCAGTACAATCGCTGTGGTAACTAGTGCCAGTTTAGCATACAATTACTGCAGTTTTAAGAGGTTACAATTTTGAATCATTAACATTTTATTGATATTGCAGGTTGTCCTCAGTTTTTGCTATACTGTACCTTGGCTGACAAATAATGGGAAACAAAGACTTCAAGAGCATATGGCAACATTTTACAGTGGCCATACTTTAGATTGGATGGGGTAAACTTGTCTCATTCACTTATATTTGTACAACCTTTCACCAAAGACAATAGATGCCAATAGATCTGAGGTGGTGTGTTACTGTAAACCAACAGGTGAGTTATGGAGACATACTAAATGGCTTTATTGGATGTTATCAGCTTTTCCTAAGGCAATACAAATCCAGTTAATCATTAACACACTTGCAAACTAGGAATGGTTGAAACACATGGTGAGCGGTAGTTTTATGAGTCCCCAGCAAGCCAACATGAAATAATTATAATGAGTTAAAAGTAAGATGATGATGATTCTGCCAGAACTGACATGCAATTTATCTGTTTATTTTTATTTCATTTTCTTTTAAGAATAAGAATGATGTTATAAGAATTATGACAAATCAGGTATATGTATATTTATTTACAACTATGTATGTGTGTCTGCACAGATGCATGCCAGGTGTTAGGTCTGCCTTGTTTTGTTTTCCAGGTGGCGTCCTTCATAGAGCACTCTTTGGTATGGTGTCCACTCTGAGGACGTGCACCAAGTCAATTGCCAATTGCTTTGACTAAATTCTCTGCAACTGCCGTATTTGCATATTTATAACTAAATATGTGCTGCAGTCTAGAGTTTAAAGTTTAGACAACTAAATGGTAAAGGTCAGATTACATTTACATTAGATGAGAGAGTGACTTGTTGGGGACATGTTGAGTATGGTCAAACCCAGGAATGAGTTTCTGGCAAAAACACTGTGGCTACATAGTAAGTGCAGATTTTTGAAGTTGGTGTTTTTGACAGTATTAATATCTTTATTGGTTTGTGTAAACCACAAGTTTTCTGCCCTGCCAGTTAATTCATCCTGGACATTTTATTCTGATTTCTAAGGCCTCTGACTCTGTTACATGAAGAACATTGTCCGAAGTTTAATTAATAACAACTTGAAAATCGTCTTCTTTGAGGTATTAAGGTGTTAAATATGAACTAAATTTAAGGAACACTAGTAATTAGGTTTTAAATTGTTTCACATATTCCTGATCCATGTATATTTGTGGGTGACCGTGGCTCAGGGGGTTGGGAATCGCATCTGTAACCGGAAGGTTGCCGGTTCGATCCCCGGGCTCTTTGTCCTGGTCGTTGTGTCCCTGGGCAAGACACTTTACCCTACTTGCCTACTGGTGTTGGCCAGAGAGGCCGATGGCGCGATATGGCAGCCTCGCTTCTGTCAGTCTGCCCCAGGGCAGCTGTGGCTACAACTGTAGCTGCCTCCCCCAGTGTGTGAATGTGAGAGTGAATGAATAGTGGTATTGTAAAGCGCTTTGGGTGCCTTGAAAAGCGCTATATAAATCCAATCCATTATTATTATTTTACCCATCCTGTGCACCAGAATTTGCCACTTCAAACTGGAGATAAATAACACAGGTCTGCAAAAAAGCTGCGTGGGATATTTTTGGTAAATGTTATGGTTTTTAGTGTGCTGAAAAAAATGATCTCCATTTCCCTCCATCACGTATAGTTTTTTTTTTTCAAAACATGAAGAGTTTTAGATTAAAACAGTGATGAAAAAAAACCAATATTTTATTACAACTATGCAAAATTTTTCTGAAATCCCTTACCTTTCGCTGTGAACAAAATAAACCTGCCGGGACACGATCATCTGAGCTCTGTGCACTGCCAAACCCACCATACCCTCCCTCTACTACTGGCCCCCCTCAATTCCTCGCATTTTCTATTTGTATTTCTCTTGAGTCTCACTCTTAGAAATATTAAATTAATTTAAGAAATCATGACTGGATGTGTTTTTTTGACTCAAGTTTAGAATACCAGGAAACCAAAAAAAGGGAAAAAATCCGATGCAGCTTTTTGGCTGCAGACCTGTGTTATCTGAACTTCAGGAGCGGGACCACGCCTCCAAACACGCCTCCTCCGGTGCTCATCTATATATGACCCTCCCATTTCTACAAGATGTTCGTTCTTGTTTTTGTGCTCCACCCTCCCTGCCCTTTTTCAGTTCTTTCACTCCGTCACTTCTCATTAGTGCATGAGGATCTGCCTGGCCCAGGAGCCGCCACCAGCCCCCTCCGAGGCCTTCCCCAAACCGCAGCTCAATTCACGTTTAAGCCATTCGCCTTTATCTACTAAAAACCGCTGCGCTTGAGAAAACCCAGTAATTACAGCTCATCTAGATGAGGATAAACAGAAGAGAATGGATGGATGGTTAATGCAATTCAAAAAAATGTTTTTTTAAATAATTCAGTTGCATCAATCACTTTTTTCCCATTTCTGTTGAGCAAAAGTTGTTAATTGTTATGTTGGCATTAGTCAGAGACATTTGGTAACTGAAATATCTTCAACACCATCTCAGTAAGAATGGTGTTGAATTGCAAAGCTGCAAAAGAATAAAAGAAACCCCCAAACAACTTGCTGATTGATGTTTACTGATAACCAATAATTGTAAAAGTCTAAAATAGACCGATTTACAGACTGGTGAGGAGTAAGGCAACATGTGGCCATGTGTACATGTAAGGTGACTTGGGGAGTTGATTTTAAAACATTACCACAGGCTGCGGCTTCAAGTACCTTTGGGGTCATTTTTATCACTTACCTTGTAGGACACGTGTACATTTATTTAATTTCTGCAGAGAAACAAGAAAAAGGCATGTTTTCCTATAGTCAGTGTTGCTAATAGGTCCTCATAGAGGATAATATGATTGTTGGGATTTTCCTTGGATTTTCTAATATCACTTCTCCAGTATGAGAATTTGTATAATTATTTATTTATATGATAAATATAAATATTCCCAAAGCTTAACACCTGGAAGCTTTATGATCCTATTTTGACTGATGTGGAATAATCTGGTACCAGTGTGCTGATTTAATCTTTAATAAAGAAAAACTTTTCATGGTTTCTGCAGTTACTCAAATTGCCTCCTGTTAAGTGTAAACAGGCATTAATTAGTTCCTATGAGATTTTCCCTGTGAGAAATGTTCATCTAACTGTTGTTAATTCTATGAGTGACCGTGTTTGCTGAACTGCTGATTCATAGCACCTCCTCAGAGGCACCTTTAACCTTCCTGCCTTCTTGGGACCTTTTTGTGGCACTGCTATGTGTTAAATGGCTGCCATTTCCACTGTGTTCAGTGGAATATAACCAAACTTGCCACAGGATAGTTTTTACCTGTCAATGTTAATATTCCAGTGTGAATTCCTTAAATCAGCCTAAAATGGCTGAGCAGCAGAAATCCCCACACCCATCACCCTGGGGACCATTTTCTGCCCATTGACTTCCATTATAAACGCTATTTTTCAACCCCAAATTATCATCATATGATTTTATTTTTTCTTCTTTTCTTGGATGTCAATGAAGACTCAGGGCCTTGAAGTTTTAATTTTTAAATTGCAAAAAAAATGCAAAAGAAATAATGGCAGGTCAAAATGTATGTTGGTGCCAATCTTTGGTCCATCTAAAGGCCTACTTATAATGACAATCACATATTACTTCAACTGGTTTTTTGTGGAAATATTTAGTTTCGTTTTTTGGTTTTTGGGGCTTATAACACAGGGCGCTCATGTAATAACACTGGGATTTGAAGGGTTAAAACAACGAAAATATAATTAAAACTTTACATGAATATTTCAGGGAGAAGTAGTTTTACAAGGTTGGCTAATTTAAAGTGGAATAAAATATGGATATATGGTCTTTTTATGGCGTGGCTGAGAATGGTCCCTAGGGTGATGGGTGTGAGTTTTTTAAAGGATGGCAGGAGGGTTAAGAAAACCTGAACAAAAGCAACCTATTTCAGGAGTCTTAGCGTGATTGTGAAACATAAGTGAATATATAAGAGCGAGAACACTTTATAGTCTAAACCTCAGTTAATCTAAGTTGAATTTGGTAGTTGGTATTGAACCAGCACAATACTAAAGCTGGGTCCACATTGGAAGTGACACATGATTTGAGGCCTGATGCTGAGTAGCTTGTGGACATGCCAGGCTTTGGTTGCCGAGATGACCTTCTGACATACAGTTAGGTCAATAAATATTTGAACAGAGATAACTTTTTTCTCATTTTGGTTCTGTACATCATTTTAAATGAAACAGCTCACGTGCTTATAAGTGCAGACCTCTGCTTTAATTCAGTGGGTTTAACACAAAGCTTGCATTAAATTGTCAGGAACTAAAGCATTTATCTCTCCATTTCAGGGGCACAAAAGTAATTGGACAAATTAAATAACTAAAAATAAAATGTTCATTTCTAATACTGGGATGAAAACCCTTTGCTGACAATGACAGCCTGAAGTGATGAACTCATGGACATCAGCAGATGCTGAGTTTCCTCCTGACTCTCCCAGGCCTTTACTGCAGCAGCTTTCAGTTGCTGTTTGTTTGTAGGCCTGTCTGTCTTCAACACGTGAAATGCTCAGTTGGGTTAAGATCAGGTGACTGACTTGTCATTCAAGAATATTCCACTTCTTTGCTTTAATAAACTCCTGGGTTGCTTTGGCTGTATGTTTTGGGTCATTGTCCATCTGTATTATGAAACTTTGCCCAATCAGTTTGACTGCATGTAGCTTGATCTGAGCAGACAGTTTGTTTCTGAACACGTCAGAATTCACGGGGCTGCTTCTGTCCTGTGTCTCAGTGCCACTGGCAGCCATGCACATCCAGGCCATTACATTGCCTCCACTGTGTTTTACAGATGATGTGGTCTGTTTTGGATCATGAGCTGTTCCACGCCTTCTCATACTTTTTTCATGCCAGCCTTCTGGTAGAGGTTGATCTTGGTTTCATCTGTCCAAAGAATGTTTTTCCAGAACTGAGCTGGCTTTTATTGATGTGTGTGTTTTTTCTTTTCTTTTTTTTTTTTTTTAGCAAAGTCCAATCTAGCTTTTCTATTCTTGAACCTTATGAGTGGCTCGTACCTTGCAGTTAACACTCTTTCTTGCAGTCTTCTCTTTACGGTAAAATGGTAAATGGACTGGTTCTTATATAGCGCTTTTCTACTCTGAGACTTTACACAAGCACTTGTTTCTATGCTTTCTATCTAACATTCAAACAAACTGTAGATTTTGCTAATATCTTAACAATTTCTTGGATGTTTGTTTCTGTTTTTGCAGCTTGTTTCACCTGCACAGAGAGCTCCTTTGACTGCATGTTGTCTGGTCACAGCAAAATCCTCCAAATGCAAGCACCACATTTCAAATCCACTCCAGACCTTTTATCTGCTTTATCTCTTATGTGATAACAGAGGAACTGCCCACACCTGCCCATGAAACAGCCTTTGAGTCAACTGTCCAATTACTTTTGGTCCCTTTAAAAAGAGGGTGGCAAATGTTAAGGAGCTCAAACTGCCAAACTCTTCATCCAATTTAAATGTGGATTCCCTCAAATAAAAGCTGAGAGTCTACACATTATGTCCACGTCCATTATAGAACTATAATTGGAATATGTTTCAGCAAACAGGTTAAGAAACTAAACTTGTGTCAGTGTCCTAATATATAGATCTAACTGTATTAACAGGTCATATGTCAGTCGCTTCAGTCACTTGCCTGGAAATTGATAACAGCTTATCTTGGGTCCTCCCCTCTTCATGTAACCAGCAATAATGTCACTTGTATTCTCTTGAAGTCACTAAATATGATCTCTAGTCACCATGAATCCCTTCCAGTGGGTAAATGGACTGGTTCTTATATAACTCTGTCTGAGCACTCAAAGCGCTATAAACAACTAATTCATTCACCCAATCACTTCTTCTAAGCATCCATCCACACTCCGACGGATGCATCGGAGAGCAACATGGGGTTAGTATCTTGCCCAAGGGTATTTGGCATGCAGACTGGAGCAGCCTGCGATCTAACCACCAACCTTCTGGTTAGTGGCTGACCTGCTCTGCCACCTGAGCTACAGCCACCCCGTGTATGCACATTAACAGGTAATTTACCAACCATGCAGGTTCCTGCTTAGCAGGATCAGCTGGCATCTCTAAAGCAAGAAAAAAATTGTTACTCAGGATTATAAAGGAATTCTGTTATTTCCACATTATTTTTTGGACAATTAGAATTTTTCCTCAGCATGGAATTGTGAAAACACAATGACCTTTCTGTGTATGTATTCAAATTCTTAGATGAGCTGGATTACTGTAGCATGCCTAATATGACATGCGCTCTGCACCTACCTACAGGTATAGCTACTGAGCATTTGTTAGATGTAATGTGTTAATGTGGTGTTCCCAAAGTAGAGCTGACCATAGCAGGTACACAGAGTGCTAGAGTTACCTGTATTCGGTCATTTATTAGGAATGAAATGCAATTTGTTAAAACTAATAATCATAAAGAAGAGCAACAAAAAATACATTGCTGAGATAACGATACAACAACAGGAAGAAAGGTTATAGAAATGTAACAGGTATAGAGTAGCTTGTAAAATAAAATGATCAAAGAAAGCCACTTCCTGTTTTTCACTTGTCACTTGTTTGCCACCATAAAAAAGAACCCCCCCCCCCCCCCCCCCCCCCCCCACCAGTATATTAGATACACAGAACAAAAGAGGGTAGTGTTCAACACGTAGGCTACAAAATAAAAGCCTTGGCTTAACCCTAGACCTAATGAAATTATTTTAATTAATTATTAATTATGAAAATGAAAACATCACACATAGCAAAGTTCCACCTTTCACTAGGTGCAGGAACCTGAGCAGGTGCAGTCTGCTAGTTCTGGTCTAATCTCAGAGCTGTATTTCCACAGAGTATTCTGTTACACTTTTGTGTCCACTCTTAATGATGGGCCTCTCAGACCCTTTGCATGAACAGATACATCTTCAGGCTAGCCACTAAAACTTTTACAAGAATGAACCCTAACCTTTCCTTGAGTTCAAATAGAAACCTCCTTTTTGAATCTCAAGTAGCTCTTTCCTAATGCACAGTCTTAAAGATCTCTGTAATGACCTTCTGAAGAACAATACAGGCTTGGGTGCTAAGAAGTGGTCAATCTGTGCAAGCCTCAAAACACAGCTTTGTGAGAACTGCAGCACACAGCTGGATGTGAATACTGTTTTCTGGCCAATGCTAAAAGAAGATCGGGTACAAGATTGGCATTATGTGTTGCATCTAGTGATAAAGGCAGATCATTTAAATGTGGATGTTAAAATAAAATAATTCAGAAATAAAATACAAGATTACAATGACTTAAGTGAGCTTCAAGTAAAATATGATAAGCTGAGCTTTAAATGTGCTGTTTTAATTGTACAATACTGAGAGACCATGAGAAACAGAAACAGTAGCAAGTAAAAGCTTACGCATCTTTAAGAATGTTCATTTTAACAATGTAACTGCTTGTCATGTGGGTTTCAAAGGACAAACATTTCTGGTGTGGACCTGTCAGTGGGTGAGAGGTAGGGGAAGACCCTGGATAGGCTGTCAGTGTGTCACAACAAATAAAGTGACGCTTTATTTAGAAATATATGTCGTGTTATAACACACATACAGTTAGCTGATACAATTTTACTCTTACTTTGGTGCAAGAAAATGACTGAAAACCAAACACTAGGACCTCTTGTTGGTCTCTGGACAGTTATCAGCTGTGCTCACTTCATATTTTGCTACTTCCACATGCTAAGATGATATGGTGGAGGAAGCATATTTCCCCTGGTGTATAATCTAGGTACAATGATCAACAGACAAAGTAGATGGGTTGGGATGATTTTGTGTGGGAAGTTTTGTGTCCCACAAAAAAGGCCTATAATACTTCACTCAGAAACAAACAAAATTTGGCTCACAAGTGTTATGAGACCCCTCTTATTTTCTTTTCCCACTTTGTAAACCTATCCTAAACACATTTTGGTGATATTAACAATGGAAAAATTCTGCATTCATAAATAATTCTGAGAGTTTTTGCCCACTGTGTAGTTATTTTTATGGTATGACATTTATGATAATATGGATGTTGAGAAGAATTACATTTAGGAGTTATGTTAGAATAGTATGCTGAATATATTCAGCTTAGCCTAGCCAAGTCTTGGCTAGGCTAAGCTGGTTCTGCTGGAGGTTTCTTCCTGTTAAAAGGGAGTTTTTCCTTCCCACTGTTGCCAAAGTGCTGCTCGTGGGGGGTTTGCACTGTGTGCAAACAAGCATGTTGCCTACATTATTTCATCTGCAAAGACCAGCTTTCTCCTCGTAATTTTGATATGAACTGGGACAGAAATATGTCCATTTCATATAGTTTCTATTAGGAGTATTTCACCTGGACTTTCTTTTATCACTAAAGGGTGCCAAGTTCAGGATAAAGCAGAGAAATATGTTGAGTCAAGTATTATCGTGTTACCACTGGGGCCCATGACAGGAACGTCTATCAGTCCTTAAATGCTGGATCAACAACACCTTGCAGCTTCTGACCACAGCATGACTGCTATCAGAAGGAGAGGAAACAGACAGGGATTACACACATGCAGCTCCTGCCATGATTGATTTTAGTTAATATGCAACTGCAGGCTCAGCACAGAGTTAACAATAAAGTGCATTCATCAGTGTTTCCAAAGTAACATTCATTTAAAATATCAGCAATGTAGATGTATGCCTGAATATCTTAGAGCCTCAGCACAACGTTTAAGCACCTGTGGTGGTGCATACACAGTTTTGTACACACATTATTCACTATTACAGTCAGTGCTGATATGCATAAAAAGTGTTTTTATAATTCAAAGGAAGCAACACAGAAGCTGCCATGTAAGAAGAAATAAGGAAATGTACATGACATGAGAAGGTATGTCACCTTTTGTTTGTTGAGATCGTTAACAGAAACATTAACAGGCAGGAACGGAGGCTGCAGCCTGATTGCTCATCAGTTTGTGACCTGTTGAAGTTCGGGGTCTGGCTGCTGGGCATGGGGTCAGCATTACTCAGCTTTCACTCTGGCTTCTTGGCTAGCTTAGCATTAGCATGCTGTCCGTTCAATGAGCCGCAGCGGCATTAGTAGCATAATCCAGCTGTTATGTAAAAAGTAGCGTTCACGCCAGCGTCCTCTCAGTCCAGAAGTGCTTGTCTCTTATGAGACAAGAGATAGTTTGTAGTGTGTTTTTACCTTTTGCCTACCCTTAACAGATTTCGACTATACAATTTTCAATTCAATTCAATTCAATTTTATTTATATAGCGCCAAATCACAACAAAAGTCGCCTCAAGGCGCTTCATAGATACAGAGAAAACCCCAACAATCATATGACCCTCTATGAGCAGCACTTTGGCGACAGTGGGAAGGAAAAACTTCCTTTTAACAGGAAGAAACCTCCGGCAGAACCAGGCTCAGGCAGGGGCGGCCATCTGCTGCAACCGGTTGGGGTGAGAGAAGGAAGACAGGATAAAGACATGCTGTGGAAGAGAGACAGAGACAAGTCTATTAACAGATAGTGAGTGAGAAAGGTGACTGGGTTGGAAAAACTCAATGCATCATGGGAATTCCCGGCAGCCTACTACCAGTATTTAACTTTGTTCTTCATGTATCCTGCCGTTGGATCCTCAGTTTCAGTGTCTATGACATTAGGTAGGTATAATTACAGATGTACAAACGCATACATGCTTAAATGCATGATAGGGTAATCATGTCTGTGTAGGTTCTCAGTCATCTGGATCATGTTAGTCTAAGGAGCTTAGAAAGAAAAGTCGTGAGTTATTATCAGCAGATGTTTTGGGTGAACCTTCAACTTCCATTTCAAAACCTTTCAGCAAACACAATTTCTGATCATAATAGACATTTGTAATATCTGCAAAAACTTGTGGTGTTTTCAAGAGGAAACATGTGAAGCCAACTGTGAACTTGACCTTGTGAATGAAACGTTTGTTTTTTTTGCTCTACCCTAGAGACCATGCATATCCGCAGATGCACTTTGCATTACCAGTTTCTTGTCTACTGCAGTCTGTCAACATGCTGCTCTCACACATATAACAAGACTACAGTTTCATTTTCTACAGAACACATTTGAAATGTTTGTGTGCATTATTATTTTTAAATAAATGGTGCTTTTAAAGGTGCTCTGATCTACAGGGTGAGCCATTTATATGGATACACCGTAATAACATGGGAATGGTTGGTGATATTAAAGTCCTGTTTGTGGCACATTATTATATGTGAGGGGGCAAACTCCTCAAGATGGGCGGTGACCATGGTGGCCATTTACAAGTCGGCCATCTTGGATACAACTTTTGTTTTTTCAATAGGAAGAGGGCCATGTGACACATCAAACTTATTGGTAATGTCACAAGAAAAACGATGGTGTGCTTGGTTTCAACGTAACTTGAAACAGTTGATGAAGAACAGCTCCACTTTGACTTATTTTTTAACTCTTGTGGACAGTATGATCAAATTGTGAGTTTTTATAGTCCCACTCTGAATGAATTAAAGTGTCCACAGCAGGCTCCGAAACGAAAATGTTCAGACCTAATATCTGATTCTTCTCTAGGCCTTGACTCACATGTCAAATCTTTGTCTCGTTCCTGTTTCTTTCATTTGAGGAACTTTTCTAAACTGACATATGGTCTACTTAGCTGAACTGGAAAAATTTTCCTATACATGTGTGTCATCACATTTAGATTATTGCAATGCCCTGTCAACCAGCTTGGACGAATCATCACTTTCTTGCCTCCAAGCTATACAAAATGCAACAGCCAGACTACTAACATGGTCTAGCTAACGAGCTCACATTACTCCTATTTTATATTCTTTACATTGGCTCCCAATAGAATTTAGAATTTGTTTAAAAATTCTTGTTTTAACAAATGCCCAGGCCCCATATTATTTATCCCAGCTTCTTACAAAATACACTGCTGCTCATTGTCTCTGCTCACAGACTGTTGTTGCAGTTTGAGACTACAACAACTGGTCAAGATCACTAGGATTTGAAGTAATCTGAGACTTTTAATAGATGTACTTATGGTATCAATTTCAAAGACCTAGGTGACTTTCTTCTTGCCCGGTGATCAATCACTGGGCAAGGTCAGAATAATCACCTTATCGTTCTTCACTCAAAATGCGCTCAATGCCGAGTTCACATTTATCATTTTACAGGCAGTATTATATGAAATTGTGATAGATTGTGAACCCACTAAGCAATGTCACTGATGTTTCTCACAAGAGTAATATGGAGCAGTAAATCTTTGATATTGGAGGTCCATGGGTAATTGTCACTTCCTTATAACAAACTTTATGCTTGAAATAATCAGATATAATTGAATCAGTTTTATTCATTTATTTATTTTTTAAATAAAATCTGAAGTAAGAATAACTGAAAATCAATTGAAATGAATGCACAAATTTAAATGTAAGATTTGAGAAGTCCAGTAACCTTTATAATTTAACTAAATATTTATGTTGAAACAACAAGTTATATTTTATAGTGCACAAGTAAGCCCATAGTCTGAGAGCGGCGTGCTCATTAGGGTAACATTATGAGATCTTTAAGACAAGATGGGGCCTGAATATTCAAGACCTTGCATGCAAGGAGAAGGATTTTAAGTTGTTGAACACAAACACCTTCATGGTATTGTTGCATACTCTCATTAGTCAGGTTTCTCTGATTTTGGAGCACATCTGGTTTGTGTCAGGGGAAATGCCTTTAAAACAGTTTGACACAATTGTAACATCTAGATCAGGATCTATTCTTTTAAATTATTACTTACATGAATTTTAACAGTCCATGGATCAGTATGGATATACTACAGTAATTCTCTTTCTCTTTCTTTTATTAATGGCGATGCCTGAGTCACTGCTTTCCACTTGAATTTCACTACAGTGCTGTAGATGCTTCACTATAGAGTCAGCAGCTAGTGTATAGTGGAGGCTCTGCCGCTGTAGCAGTTGGTGTGCCATTAGCATTTCTCTCCATGAACAGCCTCCACTTGAAGATCTTGTCCTAGTTCCATGACTAATCCACAGCTATTCATAGCACAGATGCTGTGTAGGCAAAGACATCCAGGATATTGTAGGAGACTGGTCAGTTACCATTGAAAGGCTGTTGAATCCTACGTCGCATCAGTTGAAGTGTGAAGAAAGTGCTTAGGCACAGAAAAAAAGAACACTTGTATGAATGTGTGAGTGATTCATAAAAAAATAAAATTAAAATTAAAAATTAAAAAAAAAATGCTGTGAGTGCTCAGATGAGTGCGAATGTCAGTGTGTTCTCAGTTTTTGTTTCATGCTTGAACGTCCTGTCCCCCACACCCACACCACCACTTTTGTCCAAGGGAGGGCAGGCAGTCCAATTTTTCTGCTTATGTTTGGTGCTCTGCACACTTCTTCATTACAGAAAAGAAATAACTTGATCAGAAATGCCCCCTTATGGTGTTTCATGGGCTAAGCAGTGGGTTTGTAACTGAATGGGCAGATGATGCTGTTCTATTGTCATTGACAAACACCTACACATGCACTGCCTCTTTAAGCACATCGGGGACAGAGAAGGTCTGTCACTTCATCTTTCCTTTACTTCAACTTCTCTTTTTTGGCCTCTCAAACTGAGACATTCACTCTGATAAGCTTCTCTCAGCCACACCAAATACTTAGCAACAGAAAAACGCCCACTAACACTCCTGACCGTGGCTAATGTGACACTCAAAGCTGCTATTCATTCACTCACTAAGAAACACATACACACACCCACGATCACACTTCCGTGGATGCACAAGTATATACAAATGGAGTCACACACAGTTAAGACCCCAGTGGCAGCCAAAGCCTTTTAAACACATGCTTTCAGTATAATTGAAAAAGGAAGAGGAAGATTATGGGAATCCATCCCATACCCTGACTCTTTACTGGGACATTACTCATTGATGAGTGGATGTTTGATTAGTCGATAGCATGTTGAGACAGTTCTTAGCTCTGTGTATTCACTCCAATTCTATGAATAATAACCTTACTCTCACATAAAGCTTTCATGCAAGTCCCGAAAGCATGATGTGACTATGTATGCATTGATACGTCATGTTCATTGGGTCATTACTGCCAACTTCCCTTTATATCATTTTTTTTAACATTGTTCTTGAAGTAACTCTTTTTTTCTTTTCATACTTTTGCTGTGTAAAAACCACAGGAAAAGAATCTTGTTACAGTCTTTGTACAGTGGCCATCCATAATATTCTCATTCTGCTAACAGTGCTACAGTTCATAAATGGTAAATGGTTCTTTTCTACTATAATCCCAGGGGGCCTGTCATCCAAGTATTAACTAGGCCCAGCCCTGCTTAGTGTCTGAGATCAGACGAGATCATGCTCAGGGTGGTATCAAAACAAATCTAGAACTATAGTTATTCAAAGATGAGTAACACTGCATTATAGAAAGATAATTAAGAGCAGACAAAAATTGTACTGTGCAGTAAAAGCAGTTTGTTCTAGTATATAAAGCAAATAAAAGTACAACAAGCTCTGAGGAGCTCTGGTCCTGAGTCAGCATTCATTACTCCATCTAATAATGCAAATCATTTTATAAACCCGAATCAAAGTGCAGACATAAGTGTACACATTAGTTTTTGACTCCCTCACTGAACTAACACAGCCTCGACATGTTTGTGCTCTCTGTTCATATTGCCTTCATATTAAATACTTTCGGCTTTTTAAAGAACTTATTTTAACATTGCACTCAACAACAAACAAATCCTCCCTAACAGAAAAAGTACCTTGAAGGGCCAAATTACATTACATTTCTTCACGTCCGTATACGGGCCTGAAGTAGGGGAAGAAATCGTTTGTATATATTTATCTGTTTCACAGTGAAATCACTGGATTATCTAGAATACTCCACCTTTGTCCTTGAGTATTCGTCTTTTAACAGTCAAAATCAAAACTATTGATTTGTCATACAATCACATTCACTCTACCACAAGCGACTTCTCAGAACACAGCTGTCAGCTACACACCTGTGAAGCACATATAAACACATAAACCATTACCAAAGGTGCCCATCTGCTAGATCCAGCTGCAAGAAGTTTCTCAGAGACTCCGTTCTCCACGATACCAGACTCATGAGTCACAAGCAAACTGTAATATAATGGGTGCCTTCACTCGTCAGTATGCAAAATAATAATAACCCTCTGCGCCTGTGTGACAGTGCACCAGCTACGCTGGTGGATAGCTTCAGTCCTAATGGTCATTACAGCCCCATCGATGTGACTGCTGGCATATTGAAAGCTGGGTAAATCGGCTGTTCCGGGGTTGACCTCTGCTGCCCTGACCTTCATCTGCTCTTCTGACCACAAGCTTTAAATCAGCCACCACAACCCATTCACAATACTGGCTGAAGGTTCAGAAGAATAGGCAGCAAGCCCATTGGTAATACAGGCCCATGGGGCATCAGAAAGGACAGCACTAGCCAGGTCAACCTTGGCTCTTTGTAGAAGCTGTAGCTAAAAGCACAGCAAGCATTAAAACACAAATGCTGCTATTCTATGGGTGGAGGCTAAGAAAGGCAGAAAACACAATAGATTTAAAGAACATACAGGGTAACGCCTCCTTAATCAGGAAGTAGACTGAACATGTTGTGAATGACGTCTTTACATGGTCAGATGTGATGTATTCACTTAAGTTAAATACTCAGGGATCATTAGGCTTTATTCAAAATCATGTTTGCACTGTTTGACTTTTGAATGACTAAATACTTAAAGGTTATGATAAATAAATTTACACTTCAATGGAAGGCATGCCATTTGGAGGGTTTTTCCCCACAAAGGTTTTGAAAATTCTCTTATGAGGTGCAGGCCAATATCAGTGTTGACAGACACGGACAAAGCTGTGTCCTGCCTATTTGTCAATCCGCTGCACATAGGCACATTTCTACAAATGGACTTGTTAGATGTTTCCACTCCAGTGGGTTGTCTGAAAAAGTTTATTTCTGCAGTGTGCTACAAGCTATGCTGAAAGTGACATGGGATTGGACCTTAGGATCAACATCACCACATTTATTCTCTACAGTGACGCTCACTGTATATTTCCATGTTGCTTCAGATTCTCTTCAAACAAACAAACAAATCGGTCATTGTAATCAGTGCAGTAGCTGCAGCAAAGTAAGCCAAAATAGTAGTGTTGGTATTCACCAAAACAAATACTTCATTAAAAATCTCATCCTTTAGTTTGTAATTGCCTTAAAAAGTAAACGGAAGCTTTTGTTTTTTTATGTCTGCTTTTAGCGGTGCGTGCATCAAATGCTTCCATCTCATTAGAAACTGCTGCCATCAGCTCAATAAGATCATTTGGAAGAATTTTAACATGATTTATTCGAGATAGAGAAATTTATTTATTTGGCAATTAGACCTCGATGACCCATTGT
This sequence comes from Maylandia zebra, assembly GCF_041146795.1. Classification (NCBI taxonomy): domain Eukaryota; kingdom Metazoa; phylum Chordata; class Actinopteri; order Cichliformes; family Cichlidae; genus Maylandia; species Maylandia zebra. The sequence goes on along the minus strand of NC_135184.1, from coordinate 33,689,367 downwards.
GGCAGAACACAATGGCATTATTGATAGGATTTAGGTTTGGCCCCTCCAGAAGTGTAGACAGTGGTGTGGGTGAAGATGAAGACCGAGACTTAGATTGAGCTTGGACTGAGGTGTCTGTCTGTGGGAGTCTGAAAGGGAGAATGATGAAGAGCACAGATTTAAACAAGAGGGGGGTGGGGGGGTGATTGGACTAGACAGTATTGAGATTGACAGCGTGGACACCCAGACCCCCGGTGGTCGTATCCTAATGTAGCCGCCTCATATTGGATAGAGAATGGACTATGTGGAATGAAGCTGTCACATGCCACACTGAAGGATAGTGTTGGGTAAGCTTAATCATGACCAATAATTAATAAACGGGCAAACGGGTCGGTGGATGATGCAGTGAACATGGGGCTGCATTACATCCTGCAACACCTCGACCACCTGGGAACTTATACCAGGGTCCTGTTTGTGGACTTCAGCTTTTAACACCATCGTGCCTGAACTTCTTTCCTCCAAACTCTCCCAGCTCAGTGTGTCACCAGCTACCTGCCAGTGGATCACCAGCTTCCTGACAGACAGGAAGCAGCAAGTGAGGCTGGGGGAGATCACCTCTGAAACTCGGTCCCTCAGTATTGGTGCCCCTCAAGGATGTGTCCTCTCACCACTACTGTTCTCCCTCTACACTAACGACTGCACCTCCAAGAACTCGCCTGTTAAACTCCTAAAGTTTGCAGATGACACCACTGTCATTGGCCTCATTCAGGATGGTGATGAGTCTGCATACCGGCAGGAAGTTGAGCGGCTGGTACTCTGGTGCAGTCAGCACAATCTGGAGCTGAACATGCTTAAGACTGTAGAGATGACAGTGGACTTCAGGAGACATCCCTCAACACTGCTCCCCCTCACCATATCAGACAGCCTGGTATTAACTGTGGAGATCTTCAAGTTCCTGGGTACCACCATCTCCCAGGACCTGAAGTGGGAGACCAACATCTCCTCCATCCTCAAAAAGACCCAGCAGAGGATGTACTTCCTGAGACAACTGTGGAAGTACAGTCTTCCACAGGAGCTGCTGATCCAGTTCTAACCTGCAGTCATTGAGTCTGTCCTGTGCTCCTCCATCACAGTCTGGTATGGTGCAGCCACTAAACAGGACAGGAGCAGACTGCAGCGGACTGTACGGGCAGCAGAAAGGATCATCAGCGCTCCCCTGCCCTCCATCCAGGACCTGTACCTCCCAAAAACCAGGGAGGTTCAGGGCAGGGAAAACCATCACAGACCCCTCACACCCTGGACACAGACTTTTTGACCTGCTGCCCTCTGGCAGACGGTACAGAAGCCTGCAGACCAGGACCACCCGACATAGGAACAGTTTCTTTCCCCTCGCCAGCTCCCTCCTAAACGGTTGAACTATCACACTGCTCCCACTGCCAGACTGCAACTGCACCTTATGTACATTCTGTAGTATTCATTCACTTATGTCATCATGTATTTTATGTGTATAAGATTTAGATTATTTCAGTTGGTTTATACGTGTGCATGTGTACGTGTATATATATATATATATATATATATACATTACACACACACACACACACACACACATATCAGAATCAGAATCAGAATACTTTATTGATCCCTGGGGGAAATTATTTTTTGTTACAGTGCTCCATTTTAAACCAACATTAAGACAAGACAGACAATACGCTAACTAAGAATAGTACAATATATACATATATATACATACATACATACATAAGTCACTTATAAATAAATATTTGGAAAAGAAACATGTGTAGTTGTAGCAGCAAACAGTGTGTTAAGTGGATGCGTTGTACAGGGAGATGGCCACAGGCAGGAATGATTTCCTGTGTCGTTCAGTGGTGCTTTTCGGTAATCTCAGTCTCTCACTGAACGAGCTCCTGTGACTGACCAACATGTCATGGAGTGGGTGGGAGGTGTTATCCAACATTGTCTTTATCTTGGACAGCATCCGCCTCTCCGACACCACCTTGAGGGAGTCCAGCTCCATCCCCACAACATTGCTGGCCTTACGGATCAGTTTATTAAGTCTGTTGGCATCTGCGACCCTCAGCCTGCTCCCCCAGCATGCAACAGCATAGAGGATCGCACTGGCCACCACAGACTCATAGAAAATCCTCAGCATTTTCTGGCAGATGTTGAAGGACCTCAGTCGCCTCAAAAAATAGAGACGACTCTGGCCCTTCCTGTAAAGTGCTGTGGTGTTTTTAGCCCAGTCCAGATATATATATATGTAGGGAGAGAGAGAGAGAGAGAGAGAGAGAGAGATAGACGTGTGTGTGTGTGTGTGTGTGTGTGTGTGTGTGTGTGTGTGTGTGTGTGTGTGTGTGCATTGTGTTTGTTTACATATTGTTGTGATTTACATTGCTGTGCTTGAGAGTCACCATCTACCGGAACTAAATTCCTTGTATGTGTTTGCGCACATACATGGCCAAGAAATGCGATTCTGATTCTGATTCTGATAGACATTCAATTCTCCAGCAGTGGCTGTACTGTACCACACGCATGTCCACACTTCTATGCAAACAGGTTTCTTCCACTTTCTTTTCACTGCAGGACATTTTGATATAAACAGATTTGCCAGGTGCAGGTTCCATTAAGCCCTACTCATCTCATCCAGCTTTTCACTCAGCCAATGAATATTCATACTACCGGCACCACACTGATTCACTTAAGCTTTCATTTGTCTTCTTGGCCACACAGAAAAATGCATTCACACTGACTGCATGCAGCCACACAAAACATGTATGCATTGAGATTATTTCTTCTGCCTGGATTTCTCTGCAGTCATTCAGAAAGAGAAACACTGGAATCATGTTCTCTTTTTGTGGACACTTTCTACTCTGGTCCCAGTGCAAGGTTCTCCAACCACAACATTAAACAGTTCCTTATTTCCTGTATACTGGTGTGAAATATTCCAAAGTTGTTGTATTTTATTTCTAAAGGAATGTTCATACAGTTACTATGAGCTCAGATTTCAGACTGCTCTGGCCACAGACAGTTTTTAACACTAAGCATAGCACATTGGATGAGTCATTGCTGCTATGTTTGCTGTGCCAAATTTGATATAGTTGCTGTTATTTTCTGAGTTGGAGGTTTGATTAGACTGTTGTAATAAGGCCTCCTGGAGGTCATTCTGTTGCTCTGGCAGTGCTGATCCTGTTTCTACTTTGCAAAATGAGGACTTTCTACGGCCTTGTCCGGCTCTCCTAGTATTACTGGTTTTCTCCTGGAATCTCTTCCATGTTCTTGAGACACATCAAACCTTGTGGCAATGGCAGGTATTGCTGTGGCATCCCTGGGGGGTTGACCTACCTGTGCAACCTCTGTATGGTCCAAGAATCACCTTATGCTACGATTAGTGACAGTGACCCTAGCCCAAGGGTGTCAAACTGCAGTCCTCATGACCAGATCACTATCCCAGAATTTTAAACATTTTGCTATAATTTTTGAGCAGTGTTTATTTTCTGTTTGTTTCTGTTTGTTTCTGCTTTTCTTGGGCTTGTGAACTGAGAAACAAGCAAAGTTCATCACTATATCCTCCTGATACTCACACTGACTTGTTAACTTAGTTAACTGCAATAATCTGCACGCCTGATATTGACTTAGTGATAATTGGTTTGTGGGCTTAATGAGTTAGCTTACATGACTCAGGCAGATAAATGTTTAAGCCCACCCCCCACCGGTCAATATGGAAGTTAACACCTTAAACCTAGCTATCCGATGCACAGAAGCCAGCTGATTAATTGGAGCAGATTAGATTATTATCTGTTATCAAGACTCTTAAAAATGTCTACAAGAAGATCCTGTGTGAAGAGACAGCCCCAGAGGAAGCCTGGGGAATCATTTTTCCTGTGCAGTGTTGTGGAGCAATTCATTACGACACACCATATATAGGTTTATCCCAAGGGCGTAGATTTGGCATGGACAGAAGGGACATGTCCCCACCAATATCCAGCGATTATTGAATTGTCCCCACCAATAATTTGATCTCTTTGAGTAAAGAAAAACCAACCCAAGTTCAATTACGTTCTCTACTGGAGTCCTACCTCATGTGACAAATATGGCCAATGTGATTGGCTGAGCCTTTCAGGGAGCCCTGTTTAGTTTTAGCAGCAACAAGCCTGCGCTGTGAGGACCTGCAGGGAAGAGAGGAGGATGGCAGCAAAAAGGAAGAACCTGGATATAAGAAGGTATTTTTCAAAGAAGCCTGTAAGTCACTTAAAGCCAAGCTCACTCATAAAATGTGTCCGTCATTACAGGCTATGCCAGGCTTTGACCCACGTCAGTCTAAAATTGTATGCAACCATGAATAACGTGTTTTGGAAACTAACTGCTCAACAGGCAGCACTATTAGTTCTCTCAGTCTCTGAGCATCGTTTCTAATTTTGATTGAAGCTGTCAGAGAAAACGCCAGCCCAAAAAGTGTGTACTCAGACACACAAGACAAGTTGATTTTTTAAATGTATTTATTGAACCAATTTGTGAAAAATGTTTTTGATTTATCTGTCCCACATTACGGATCCTGATCCAGTGATTGTAGGGTCTTAACTTACAATAAAAAGTACCTCGAGGCAACTGTTGTTGTCATTTGGTGCTATTTATGTCATGGTCCTGGGCCATGTGGGCCCAGTATTCTTAGTTTTCATGTATTTTTGTATTTTGTTCTTTATTTAGGCCATGCTTCCTGGGTTGATCTGTTACGTTGTTCCTTATGTGTTTTCCCTTCGTGACTCTTACCCCCTGTGTGCCCCTCTGTGTATTTATGAGCCCTCGTCTCTCTTTGTGCTTTATTCTATGTTTTCCCTAGCCCGTTATGTCTGCGTTCTTCCCGTGCTCTCTCTCCTCCTGTCTGAACCTCTGTGCCTGTACCCGTCAGCGTTATGTTCACCCCGCCCTGTCTCGTTATGGTTATCTGTGTCACCTGTGTTCCCCGTGTGTTCCCACTTTCCTCGTTAACCCTCTGTGTATTTCTGTCTGCGTCTTCCTCTGTTCGGCGTCGCGTTCTCCCTCATGTTGTGTGTGCTCCTCCCTGTGTTTCTTGGCGAGCTTTGTATTTAGTTATCCCAGTTTAGCTTTGTATGTCCTACGTTCTGCCGTGCCAGCATTAAAGCTGTGTTCTTTAAGTTTATCCCCGTGTCTGTGAGTCTGCATCTTGGGTCCTTCTCCTGCCTGCCACACAGCGATCATGACAGAAGAACGCGACCACAACATGGACCCAGCAGTTCACAACCCCTCCGCGGACCTCCAGGACGACGCGAACATGTCGGACCCAGCGACGCAGAGAAGGGGGATCGTCCGGACAGTGGAGTCTCTCTGCGACAAGTGGCTGCACTGTTCCAGTGAGGAGGAACGAGAGGAGTTCGCCCGCCAAGTAGGGGTGTGCGTATCTGTGTTCCCCTGGTTATGGGAGACGCTGCACCCCCTCGTCAGCGACTTTCTCGTCTCCACCCTCCAACTCCGTCCGCGGGAGCAGCGGCCCGGTGGGCGTGCACCTTCACCAGAGCCGTGCCGTCGCGCCGTTGCCCCGCCGCCTCATGAGCCAGTGGCGGTCAGAGTCGGAACAGTGAGGCTCACCACGGACACACCATTGGCTCACACTTCATCAGCTTCCGCATCTTCGCCACCGCCTGCCTGCACGGAGATGCCCGAGGCTGTTGACTTCGGTGAGGAGGAGCGGCAGCAGGTGTTACGGGCTTATCGGGAGGACGAGCTCCGGCGGAAACCCTGGCTCATCCCGGAGGAGGACCTCTCACCTGCTGCACAGCCTACCAGCCGCTCGCCGTCTCCGATCCGCTTAAGCTATTTTTCGCCTGCCTCATTTCTGGCAAGGATGGGGGCGGACGACGGGGAACTCACCACTACGTCACCCTCTGTGTTGACGCCATCAGCGCCCATCGCGCCAGCTTCCTCTGCTCGAAGGAGGCGGCGCGCCCGCCGCCATAAACCGGACAATGCTAAGACTACAAAACATGAAGTGGACGGCGGGTTCATCTTTGATAGAGCTATTTTTGTCGACCCTGAGCCTGCCATTTCTCGGACAGTTTTTTCTGAGCCTGCTCCTTTTCCTGCTCGTGTTTCTCCTCCCAGGTCAGTTCAGTTAGCTCCCTCGCAGCCACCCTCAGTTCAGTTAGCTCCCTCGCAGCCACCCTCAGTTCAGTCAGCTACCCTCCTGGAAGCCCCCGCTGCCTGGTATTCTCAGCATCGGCATCTTTTCCCGTCAAGGTTTATCGCTAAATCATTCGATCCTCCCTTAAGAGAGAGACTGCGTCCTCGCTGCCTTCACCCCAGTACACCAGTGTCACCTGGGTCTCCAGTAGCTCAGCTCCCAGTGTCACCTACCCCACAGCCACTTTTAGCTCAGTTTCCAGAGCCACCTGTTTCAGTTCAGGCCCCAGTAGCTCCAGTGCCGCCTGTAGCGCAGGCCCCAGTAGCTCCAGTGCCGCCTGTAGCGCAGGCCCCAGTAGCTCCAGTGCCGCCTGTAGCGCAGGCCCCAGTAGCTCCAGTGCCGCCTGTAGCGCAGGCCCCAGTAGCTCCAGTGCCGCCTGTAGCGCAGGCCCCAGTAGCTCCAGTGCCGCCTGTAGCGCAGGCCCCGATAGCAGTACGGTCCGCTGGTCAGCTTAACATTCAGCCAGGGGTCTCTAATCTCTCTGGCTCTGCATCAGCTCCTGCTGGGAGCTCGGATGAGCTCATCCAAGACTCCGCGGCTCCCACGCCGCCTTCTACCTCGTCCGCTGGAGGGTCCGAGGGGCCCGTTCAGCTCCCTTCTACGTCGGCTGTACAGGCTGCTTCTCAGCCTTCTAGGAATGGCGTGAGCTTTCTCTCCGCCTCAGACTGCCTTCTGCTTCAGCCGTCTCTTCCAGCTGGAGGGCCCGAGGAGCCCGTTCAGCTTCCTTCCACGTCAACTGTACAGGCCGCTTCTCAGCCTTCTAGGAATGGCGTGAGCTTTCTCTCCGCCTCAGACTGCCTTCTGCTTCAGCCGTCTCTTCCAGCTGGAGGGCCCAAGGGGCCCGTTCAGCCTTCTGTCTCCGCTGGAGGGTCCGACGGGCCCGTTCAGCCTCCTGCCTCCGCTGGAGGGTCCGAGGGGCCCGTTCAGCAACCTTCCTCGTCAGCTGGGGGTTCTGGAGAACCGCACCAGCCTCATGCCACGTCAGCTGGATGGTCCGAGGGGCCCGTTCAGCCTCCTGTCTCCGCTGGAGGGTCCGAGGGGCCCGTTCAGCCTCATGCCTCGTCAGCTGGAGGGTCCGAGGGGCCTGTCCAGCCTCATGCCTCGTCAGCTGGAGGGTCCGAGGGGCCCGTTCAGCCTCATGCCTCGGCAGCTGGAGGGTCCGAGGGGCCTGTCCAGCCTCATGCCTCGTCAGCTGGAGGGTCCGAGGGGCCCGTCCAGCCTCACGCCTCGTCAGCTGGAGGGTCCGAGGGGCCCGTTCAGCCTCCTGTCTCCGCTGGAGGGTCCGAGGGGCCCGTTCAGCCTCCTGTCTCAGCTGGAGGGCCCGAGGAGCTCGTCCAGCACCATGCCACATCAGCTGGAGGGCCCGAGGAGCCCATCCAGCCACCTTCTGCTACGCCTGGTCCAGCCTGTGCTTCGTCCGCTGCAGCCTCAGAGCCTTCGTCCGCTGCAGCCTCAGAGCCTTCGTCCGCTGCAGCCTCAGAGCCTTCGTCCGCTGCAGCCTCAGAGCCTTCGTCCGCTGCAGCCTCAGAGCCTTCGTCCGCTGCAGCCTCAGAGCCTTCAGCCTCGCCTGGTCCAGCCTCAGAGCCTTCGTCCGCTGCAGCCTCTGAGCCTTCGTCCGCTGCAGCCTCTGAGCCTTCGTCCGCTGCAGCCTCTGAGCCTTCGTCCGCTGCAGCCTCTGAGCCTTCGTCAGCTGCAGCCTCTGCATCTGCTGCAGCCTCCGAGCCTTCGTCAGCTGCTGCAGCCTCCGAGCCCTCGTCAGCTGCAGCAGCCTCCGAGCCCTCGTCAGCTGCAGCAGCCTCCGAGCCCTCGTCAGCTGCAGCAGCCTCCGAGCCCTCGTCAGCTGCAGCAGCCTCCGAGCCCTCGTCAGCTGCAGCAGCCTCCGAGCCCTCGTCAGCTGCAGCAGCCTCCGAGCCTTCGTCAGCTGCAGCCTCAGAGCCTTCGTCAGCTGCAGCCTCTGCATCTGCTGCAGCCTCCGAGCCCTCGTCAGCTGCAGCAGCCTCCGAGCCCCCGTCAGCTGCAGCAGCCTCCGAGCCCCCGTCAGCTGCAGCAGCCTCCGAGCCCCCGTCAGCTGCAGCAGCCTCCGAGCCTCCGTCAGCTGCAGCAGCCTCCGAGCCTCCGTCAGCTGCAGCAGCCTCCGAGTCTTCAGCCTCGTCTGTCGCGGCTTCGGCCTGTGCTTCGTCTGGTCCTGTGCCCACCGGGCCATGGCCAGCACGCCTGACACTGGAGAGCCGCCGCTGCCTTCCGCGCGGCCGGCCCCCTGAACTGCTCCGTCGTCTCCTTCGCCGCCGCCGCTGCCTTCCGCGCGGCCGGCCCCCGGAACTGCTCCGTCGTCTCCTTCGCCGCCGCCGCTGCCTTCCGCGCGGCCGGCCTCCTGAACTGCTCCGTCTCCTTCGCCGCCGCCGCTGCCTTCCGCACGGCCGGCCTCCGGACCAGCTCTGCCACCTGTGCCACCCGCCTGGTCGGCCCCCCGACCGTGTGACCCGTGAACTCTTGTGCCTGTGGGCTCTGGGTCGGCCCCCTGAACTTTATTTTGACTACAGTCATGTGCTCCTGTGTTTTCTGTTGTTTGTTTTGTTTCCCGTTCTGGTCCCTCCGTCCTGGTCCCCCGCCTCCCGCCCTGGGTGGGTTGTTTTCTGTTTTTGTTTTTTTTTCTCGGGTTTGGGCTGTCAGGAGCCAGCCCTTTAGGGGGGGGTGGTGTCATGGTCCTGGGCCATGTGGGCCCAGTATTCTTAGTTTTCATGTATTTTTGTATTTTGTTCTTTATTTAGGCCATGCTTCCTGGGTTGATCTGTTACGTTGTTCCTTATGTGTTTTCCCTTCGTGACTCTTACCCCCTGTGTGCCCCTCTGTGTATTTATGAGCCCTCGTCTCTCTTTGTGCTTTATTCTATGTTTTCCCTAGCCCGTTATGTCTGCGTTCTTCCCGTGCTCTCTCTCCTCCTGTCTGAACCTCTGTGCCTGTACCCGTCAGCGTTATGTTCACCCCGCCCTGTCTCGTTATGGTTATCTGTGTCACCTGTGTTCCCCGTGTGTTCCCACTTTCCTCGTTAACCCTCTGTGTATTTCTGTCTGCGTCTTCCTCTGTTCGGCGTCGCGTTCTCCCTCATGTTGTGTGTGCTCCTCCCTGTGTTTCTTGGCGAGCTTTGTATTTAGTTATCCCAGTTTAGCTTTGTATGTCCTACGTTCTGCCGTGCCAGCATTAAAGCTGTGTTCTTTAAGTTTATCCCCGTGTCTGTGAGTCTGCATCTTGGGTCCTTCTCCTGCCTGCCACACAGCGATCATGACAATTTAAATAAAACTGAATCAAATTGAACTGTTTTGGGGATATTCATGTTGAAGTATTTCTCAGATATCAATGTCTGAAAAAGCGTGCTGGAAGTGGGTCAACAGGCTTTTTTTCCCCCTCGGCTGCTCCCATTAGGGGTTGCCACAGCACATCTTATGCCTGAACCTCACACCAACCCTCAGCATGTCCTCCTTCACTTAATCTTCACTAAGGTCTTCCTCTTCTCCTCCTGCCTGGCAGCACTCTAATGTTCTACATTCATCCTGTCCTCAAAGTGCACCTCTCATCTTCTCAGCAGCTCTGCGGTGCATCTTTTCCAGCTCATTTTCTCTGCCTACTCATATACAAGTCAATAAAAACCAGTCTCTCCTTGCTCAGTGTCCAGCCTTACCTACAACTCATTATAAGCCTTTTTGTTTGGTCACTCATTTTCACACCTAGCCTTTCAGTACTCCTGTCTCCTTTATTCAGCGATCCCACTTTTTCTTGTCATCACTGGAATATTCTCTACTTCCTCGTTCCGCCACCACCCTTGTCATCCTTCCTCTGTCTAGAGTAGGGGTGTCAAACTTATTTTACATTATGGGCCACATACAGCCCACTGTGATCTTGAGTAGGCCGGGCCACTGAAACTCCTCTTTCTGTCAGTGTAAAGAAGTTACATTTTAACTGTTTTTATACATGATTTCTGTAGCAGAAACTGAAAAACAGAAACTTTTCTGCCATTTCATTGTTTATGGCTTAGTTACCTAGTGTTTTATGAACGGCCATAAGGAGGTTTTTATCATTAGGAAAAGCTGTAAAACTTATGAAAATACCGTTAAAAGTCCAAAGTTTCTGCTTGTGCTTATTTGTGGTGAGCAGCAGATCAAACACGTTAACAATTATAAATGGCTTCAAACACACATTCAGGCCTGTGAGGCTCATTTAGACACTGAGCCGTGGCTCTGTGACACATGCAGACATTTCTGCATCACTGTCATTATATATAGTTTATTTTATGTAATATTCAATACTGATGTACAATTTAGCCTTTTTCAAGAAAATAATTCTTTATTCAGTGTTTTCATAAAAGCGTTTTTTTAAGCATTTGCTACTGCTAGGGAGAATAAACACGAGGTTTATAACCTGAACAAGTTTGAAACCTTTTGTCCTTGACGTTGGAACTCTCTCTATTTAGGCATCTGTCACTCAAGCCTGTCCCGCCTGCAACTTGTTCAAAATGCAGCTGCAAGACTGTTGACGGGTACCAGAAAGAGAGAGAGTATTACTCCGATACACATTGGCTACCAGTTAAATATAGAATTGATTTTGAGGTTTTATTATTTGTTTTTAAAGCTCTCTAGATTACATTTCAGATCTCCTTAGCCTGCACTTACCCACTCGAACTCTGCGCTCCTCCAGTCAGATGCTTTTAGTTCCACGCTCCCAGTTCAAATCTAAAGGTGACAGGGCTTTCTCCATTGCCGCCCCGAGACTCTGGAACAGTCTTCCCCTTTTTATAAAATCCTCCTCATCCTTGGAACTCTTCAAATCGAATCTGAAGGCCTTTCAAATTTTCCAAGGCTTTCGGAGCTCTCTGACACCTCTTTTATTCTGTTTTAGCTATTCTGGTCTCATTGGATGATGTTTGCATGTGTATACTTATACACGTATTTTATGTTCACGTATGTGTGCTTGTGTGTGAATGTGTACACTTTTGTATATGTATGTGCATGTTTGCATGTACACAGATTTTTTTACAAACATATGGATGTCTTACAATGTTTTCTATAATGTTTTCATCTTATCTATTTTAATTCTTTTTATTATATTATCCCTCTGTTCAGCACTTTGATGTCTTTTAAATGTGCTGTATAAATAAAGATGACTTGACTCCCTGAACTCTGTGCAACAATCTTCCTGCTTTAGTTTCCATCCTTGCCTCTACCTTCACTTGCTACCTCTTTCTGTGTTTTTAGTGTAAGTGTGAAAATGTTTTGCACTAACCCTTGATTCTAGGCACAAGCACAGACATTGAAAAAACAAACTGCTCAGCATATAGCAAGCCATCTATCACTGTATTTGTTCTGCCTGTGAACAAAGCTGTGTGACTCTGCATGTTTGCTCTACTTTTTACCCAGGGCTGCAGTCAAGTCGAAGTCAAGAGGAGCATGCTAGAGGGCAATCACCATTGAGAAAGCAACTGGCCTCCAGCTTTTAATGACCTAAAAGATGTGACCCATTGGGCTTGCTGCCCACAACTTTACCCACCCCCTCCACATACACACCACCTCCACCACCAGTTTTAGGTCACCTCTCATTACCCCAGTCCATATACGCAGGGAGTCACACGCTCACCCACAATGACCCAACCATGTGGTCCTAGGCCAGCTCCAGCCAGGTCTCAATCTTTCCTTCCCCCTCCCTTCTCAGGTCATAGATCACTGCTGACACATCAGTAATTGAGCTGGAATAGATAAGAGCCAGCAGACAAGACTCCAAGGTCCTGACACTGCTGAAAAGCCAAGAACAAACATTCAAACATTGTATGTATGTTTCCAGAAAAAGGTCCACTTTACTCTGCTGCTGCTTGTCTTCCTGTTCTTCTATCATTCAGTCTGTTTAATCCCTGACAGGACTTTGGTCTGAGCCACGGCTGATATCACTGTAGTACAAGTACAGGCATGTGTAAAAGACATATAGGCCTGGATGTTTCCTACTTCTAAATTCAGGTAAAGCTGATGTTGTTGTAATCTAAACTCATGTTTGCTTTAGTTGGCATCACCTTGGCCTCCAGCAAGACTTTGAGCAACGTTGCTGTCTCAGAGTGATGATTTCAAACATTTATTGCATTATTATCAGATTGCTCCAAACACTCCCTAAAAGTCTACCAGCTCACCCAGGAGCATGAGTGACCCTAAACTGCTCGGGGGGGGGGGGGGGGGGGGGGGGGCTTCCACTTTTCATTCCAAGAGCATTTATACACCGCATACTGTATTTAATTAATCAGTCAATCAGTTATTAAACTCCGTCTTTTTTCCATTGTGTTTTCTGTCCTGTCTCTCTTCTCTCTTCTTTTCCCCTCATTCCCAACCAATCACAGCAGATGGCCCCGCCCCTCCCTGAGCCTGGTTCTGCAGGAGGTTTCTTCCTGTTAAAAGGGAGTTTTTCCTTCCCACTGTCACCATAGGTGCTTTTTTTAATGTTAGGGTTCCTGTCTATTATTGTAACGTCTTTAACTTACAATAATAAAGCACCTTGAGGCAACAGGTGTTGTGAATAGGCGCTATATAAATCAAATTAAATTAAATGTAATCATATCTACAGTGGTGGTACTCCAGTGAAACAGCTAAGACACAGCACTTCACTGCTGTGTGATTACAACTTTATTTTGAGGCTCTTTTTTTAAACTTATGACAATCTTGTTTAAGCCAAAATTGATTTCTATTTTTGCATGTAGTCATCAGTTTGGACAGAGGGGCACAGCAGAAAAAGTGCCTTTTATGCCAAATTGTTAAATGAAAGACTCAGACTGCTTAAGAAATGCTTCTTTGAACAAGTTGTTTGAGAACAGGTTGTTCAAACCACTCACTAAATTATGTTTAAAAGTTTTGATTTATATGTGGCAAACAATTAAGATGTAAAATGAATAAAAACGGGACCAAGTGCTGAAAATGGTAAGGTTAACATAGTAACACTCAAAAGAGGTAAAGGTCATTCATTTTCAAATCTGCACAGGCCTTCTTCCTCTCGACCACCTTGTTATGATTGCTGTGAAACTTTAGTTTGATATATCAAAGACTTTTCAAATATATCGTTTTCTGAAAACTGATCTGTCCACTCACCTTCAGGACCCACACATTAAAATCTGTAGCAATGTTTGAATATGAATGTCTCAGAAACTAAACTACTAAAATTAAAAGCTTGAGCCTTTGTTAACATCACAATTATTCAGGATCTGTAACTTGGGACATATACATTAATAAAAAAGTTAGTACTGGGGAGGAAATGTATGAAAAGAATTTGAAAACTGTCACCTAAAGTCGGATATTTGAGCACACACTAATAAAAACTTAACATTGCTAAAGATAACTTGTGACAACTTCTCAATGGTTTCTAGTTGAATTTCACAATACTATAAAAGACTATAAAAATCTAATTCTTAGTCACAAAAAATAATTTGTGACAATGTTCATGCTCGATTGAGCAAAGAATAAGAAGTTCTCATATATTCCATTTGTGCATTTTCAAAAAAATTAGACACATCCTGTCTCAGAGTAGTGCTGAAAAACTAACATGGATTTATTACTAATAAATGTATTACTAGGCTCGACTATTGCAATTCATTGCTATCAGCTTGTCCCAAAAACTCCCTGAAAAGCCTTTAGCTTATCTCTTTGAGCCTGGTTCTGCAGTTTCTTCCTGTTAAAAAGTAGTTTTTCATTCCCAGTGTTGCCAAATGCTTGCTCAAAAGGGCTCATTTGATTGTTAGGGTTTTCTCTCCACCTTACAATATGAAGCACCTTGTGATGACTGCTGTTGTGGTTTGGTGCTATATAAATGAAATTGAATTGAAAAATGTTTTTTGTCTAGTTCAAGCTCAAGTAACTCAAACTATAAGTGGAAACACCAAAAATCTGCAATTTCTTTGTTTAACTAGTGATTCGACCACAGAGGCAGCTTGAGCGCACTTCGAACCTGAGATGTTTTTTTCATGTATGACATTTTATTAGCAGATCAGTTAAAGGAAAACTTTGTAACATATTAATACATCTTGAACAAAGTATCCTAGATTTTACCATAGTTGTAACCAATATATGTGATCACTGCCATATGAATGTGTTTTCCCATCAGGAGTTTCAGTTTAAAAGCAAGTAAGTCTTAAAGAGAATCAGGATTTAAATAAAAAGAGAGAACACGTTGTTAGCAGGACGTACAAGCGTGATAAATTTCCATTCGTCTTTTGTCAGTGAATACGTCTGGGCCCATATGCTGGACTACAAAGCTATGTGAAAGCAGCGTTTAAAAAGCCAGGCCTACCGCATTAAAGCCCATAACAATCTCTGTTCATGGTAAGTTATCACTCTCAATTAATCACCACCCACAATAGGATTTCTGATGTGTTCAAGCCCCCTGAAAGCTGCAGGTCAAGCTGAGGGCAGACTGGCTCTCAGTTCCCCTTTCTCCATCTCCTTTCACTTTATCACATCTCTGAAGCGCCTATACATTTTTTTTATTCTTCAAGCTCTCTGAAAGAATGACAGATTCAAGCATCACACAATCCAAAACAAACACAGAGGGATAGATGTAGGTGTGTAGATCTGGGAGCAAGAGCCTGTGTAGTCTGACTCACTGACTGACTGACTGACGAACTGGCCGGCTCACTAAGAGCCTTTCTGCCTGATTAAAACCCCTCCCTGGTCATTCTGCTGGGGCTGTGTTAGCCCATGAATGGTATTGCATTGTTAAATCTCTCCCTGTTCCTGCACTGCTGAAAGGGTTTAACCAATGGTTTAGATTCAGTTACACGGTGTTGGTTCAAAGTGTCCTCCTCCCACTGCTTTGGACTATATGGTTTCCTAGGCTGACCTGTTTAGACGCCTCCGTGGAAATGTCATGTTGCCCCTCCCATGGGTTGAACCCAACATTCGCTTTGATAGGTAACAAAAAAATCACTTGTGATGGGGTTGAACCAATGGGTTTTTTTTTTTTTAAGTAAAACGAATTGTGGTTAAGTGGAACAGCATGGTCTTGGAGTTGTAAGATGAGCACTGATGGGGCATTCACTAAAAAGTTTTGTATTAAGAATAACACTGCACAATAAATCTACAGGGCGTTCACTAGAAGCTACCCTGTGCTGCAAAAACAAGGCCATTTTCTATATATTAACATTGTTTTCTTAGAACAGCAAAAAACTATTTGACCTACGTTTCAAAAATCACAAATGTGGTGGAGTTAAAAGTGGATCTATAGAGATTAACTTTGCAATACAAACAGCAAAATAGATGATGTGACATTTAAGAAGTAAAATGGAGAAACACAAGAATGCAAATTATGTGAAGAAGAGATATTTTATGTTGCACAAGTTGGGAAGTTAGACCAGTTCTTTCAGTCAGACATCAAAGAACTGGCTGTTTGCTGTTTGCTACGAGTACAGCAGAAGGCACTTTTACTCATTCATTGCAATAGATGTTTTCAGCTCAACTGGAGTGGAAAAACAATGTTAATCAACCCGGAAGTCAATGAAAGCTCAATGAATAGTTTAAGGACACAGTGGGAGCCTTGGGACTGCTGAACAGCACAGTGCTTGTTACTCTAGATGATGGTGAAATCAATTTGCTTTGCTTGGTAAAGCTGAGAGAAGATGATGGTGACGTGGTGATGATGAGTTGCCTTTTGCTTCAGAATGTTGTCCATTAGCAGGCCATCATTTTTTTTGGCATCCAAAGAATTTTGGAAAGGATGAACTCTGATTTTTGGAAACCCCTAAAGTGAATATTTGTTTTTTTCTGTTACGTATCATATCATGAACAAAGTGCAGTGAGGATAATGAGAAAGAGTTCTCCCTAGTTTGAAAAGTTTCCAGCATGAGGTTTAAGATAAGGAGTGACATCAAAAGGAAAATTCCATGTTCGCTCACAGCCCTGCACTAGCTGACTGATTGAACGATTTGGAAACAAGCCTAGTAAAACACACGTTTCTCATTTCTAAATAAGTAGTGAAGGTCCCCAGAACTGCAAATACAACTCTACATGGTGCATTGTTTCATGCTAACTAAGACCATTGCATATATGCTCGGTGTGGTGGCCTGTGGGTCATAGCATGCTAAATTCTTCAAGAGAGATAACCAGTGTAAACAAAGCAAATATGTACCTGAAATCTTTATGAATTGCAATAATTTAATAGAAAAAAAGAATTAAAGTGTTTTAAATGTGCGAGACGTTCCTGAAATGTAAATCATAGTCGTTTGTGTGATTGAATGACTATTGTTTGAACATCCTTCCAAAACATTGCGTCACAGTGAGCAAAATATTGCTAAATGGAAAATTGTGTTAATGTCTGTAATGTTTCTTGGCCATCAGTTCGATGTCTGTGACACTGGGCTGGACACTGCCTGAGCTATCTAGCAAAGATCAGCTTGTTAACAATAATTTAGGCTATAAGAAAACAAAAGCACAAGTTAAATGTCACAATCCTTAACATTTTCTTAGGGATTGTCCTCACAGTATTTGAGCTTTATTGTTGTTTAAAGTCTATCAAGTGCAACTAAACTGGTTCAGCTCAGAGGCAGACAACAACAGGCAGTGATGGGCACACTGTGCAGTTACACTCATCTGTACATTCAAACCAGATTAGAATAGAAAAGCTGATCCAGTAAAGCCGAGAGTATTGTGTTTGATACATGGGTTTGTGGGACCCCTACTTAGTATAATTGTTCCTGAAAAGCCTGACATACAGTCAGATGTAGCAGAATTTATGCAAATCAATGCTCATACATGCAAACTGATATTTCATTTATTTATTTATTTTTTATCGGTCAGAAGGTTCAGTAAACATCCCAGTTTCAAAGAAACATTTCATGGTTCAGGCTTCACTTGGTTAAAAGTAAATACTTCTATAATTGGATATAAGCTCAATGGGCCTGGAGACCCTCTGCTAAGTGACAGCGCAACTGTCAAGACACACAAATAACTATAAAAAACACCACTTTTGTTATTGTGCCTTAAAGTACGTAGAAATTTCAAGCAGGAACTCACTGTGCGGAAAATATTTCATCAAAACAGAAATCCAAACCTAGACCTAGGCACAAAACGCCTTTCAGGCCAGTTCACATTTTCCATCAGTCACCTCCTGCGCTAGAATAGGACAAGCCTATAATCAATTAGTAGTTTTCTCTTCATGTGTCTGTCAATTAGCCCGGCCAGAGATCAGTGATATGACTGCTTTATTAGCCGAGTCTGCTGTCCTCATCCTTTCCTTACTTACGACTAGTAACCTAATAACAACACTTTAACATGACATTGATTGGACAGATGCAGAAAAAAACCATCTTGTCAACATAATTTAAAAAATATGCCCCCTCATTTTACTGCTACCTGTGGATTCTAATGTCAAGAAAAGCCTTAAATGGAGTGTCATAGAGTTTAGTTCAGCAGTAAAGGAAAATGCTAATCAGCACCAAACAAAGTAGAAATGATCTTTAGTCACACAGTCTGAGAAGTTAACATTTGTAAGACTTCAGTGCACTCAACGTCTTTGGGTGTTTTTCAGAGCAAGTCAGTTGCCAAAAGCAATTTGAACATGTTACCCGGGGCAACCACTGTGGTTGGTTTGTGTTATTTAAGCTATTTGGTTTCCTGTGTTTGTCAGCACTTTGCAGTGTTGGTTGCAGCATTTTCTGTGCGTTTATGAGTCATATAATCACTTGAAATTTTTACACAACAAATAACCATTAGAAAATGATAAAATTATATTTTTATTAATATTAAATTATAATAATGATAAATTAAAGTTAATTGGCTCGAGGTCTTGCATCTGTGAAAATCAGACTAAAACTTACTCGAGTAGCAGTAAAAAAAAAGAACATTTACACTTACACAGCTCAGTGTTAATGGAAGAAGTAGTGCGTCCTTAATGTGTCAAACAATAACTGGATGTGTTTTCTAGATTTTTCTTACACAGTTTGTGTGGAAAAGCGCTTGCGCTTGCATTTCCCTGTTTCTGCAAGATCACCTTCATAGTGAAATGAAGATGAAAATGACTGAGAAGGTTCTGTGAAGTTAACGTGCTGTGACTTTTACAACTGTTTAAATACTTCAATTGATTTTTTTTAAAAAGAAGCTAAAATGCCTGAATTTGTTAAAAGCTGTGATGTCCTGCAACAAGCACATTGTAAAATAAATAAATAAATAAAAACAAGGTGTAAGCAGATTTACATTAAGAACATTTCTTCTGGTAGCTCCGTGAAGGAAATTCGTGGCAACTCCAACACTTTTACTGTTCTGATATCAGAATCTGAATCGTGTATTAATCCCAGGGGAACAGTGTAAAAACGAACTCTGTACAATAACAAGTAAAAGACAAAGAACAGTAAATAGCAGTAGTAATAATATCCACGTGTATCGTCCAGGCGGCTCTCACACACCAAGTAGTCTCCATGGATACTGACTTTAGGTATATTTTACAGCCTGCTGGAGCAGCTCAGGAGGGTTTCCTACTTCATGGCTGGCTCTCTTTTCAAAGCCATACTCTTTTGGTCTGAAAGAACAACACATATAATGTTGGCGCTGGGGCTTTCTGTAAAAGTAATTGGTTTCATTGGAAAGTGGATAAATAGCTGTGGCTG
This sequence comes from Maylandia zebra, assembly GCF_041146795.1. NCBI lineage: Eukaryota > Metazoa > Chordata > Actinopteri > Cichliformes > Cichlidae > Maylandia > Maylandia zebra. The sequence continues at coordinate 33,670,558 of NC_135184.1, read as the reverse complement.
GTTGTGGAGGGCGTCCTGCCGAGTTTGACCGCTCCTGGGTTAATCGCAGTCCTCTGAGGCTGGAAGCTGTCCCAGTCGGCACTGGCCACCAGCCACCGAAGATCTGACTTACATCATAGCTGGGTTCAGCTGCAGGCAAACGAAAAAGAAAATGTCTGATGACTACATTTAAACCCATTGATGATGACAAAGTTTTTTATTGCCTCACATAGGGTTCGGGAAACATATTCTTGGTGCACTTTTACTTTAATATTTCTACTTTTTAACTTGCACAGCGCAGAAGTTCATTTTCCTTTATAACCGGAGAAACTTCTTTCACATTACTCTTTGCAGTTTGAGTCAGTGATTCTTGGAATTGATTACGAGACAATAAAACACAGGATTACGCGCGGTGAATACATATATATATATTTCCATAGGTTTTGTGCAGCCTCTGATTACATCAATGTACACTTTGAGATATGAGTCTGGTTTCTGTACTCCGTGAACGGCACAGCGCAGCACAGCACAAGACTGGGGGATTTTGGGGTTGTTGTTGTTGTTGTTGTTGTTGTTGTTGTTGTTGTTGTTGTTGTTGTTGTTGTTTTGTTTTTTTTTACAAAAAACAACCAAACTGTAACCTAGCTGTTTTGATATAATTTTCTCTTTTTCGCTGATAACTCTGCAGATCATTTAGAGACTAAAAAACTTAGTTACCTCACACTCTCAGTTATGGGTATTTACAGTGTTGGTGCTTTTATTTCACCTCTTCAGCTTATCCAAGTATTCAAAAATCACCGGTACTACACTTTCACCCCCACTGCTTCCCCTTTTCATACAGAAAGAAATGCGGAAAGAATATCTGAATGTGTACCGTCGACGCCAGAGCAATGCCACTTGACAAGCTGTGGATGAAACTGATTTTTTTTTTATCACCACTACCAATACTTTACCTCCAGTCTTTCCAATCCGACCAAAAATAAGCTGCCATTTCAGCACCATAAACTCATTATTTTCTGCATGCAGGCTTTTGTTTTTGATTGATTTGACGTTCGCATAATGCTGACTTTCTCCATCCCATCGGCTGACTGAAACGGCCTTTTTGTGCCACTTGACTTTCTCTCTCACACACAGCTGCATTTGTCTTGCAAATCCATCCCCGCTGCGTCGCGTTCAGGCGAGGAAAAGAGAGCAGTCGGACATCAGTGAAGTTCAAGCCAGCGAACAAGCGGAGAGGCTGTTCCATAGCAGCAGCTTTTGTCGATATCAAAACGGAGAGCTGGTGAAAAATGATGCATGCTTTTGCACCTCTGAATCCTGGCAACTGACAGAGTAAGGGATGGGGTGGAGGGTCCGGGGTATAAAAACTAAAAGAAAAAAACCTTCCCTGGAGGCTGAAAGTGAACAAAGAATCTCGGACTAAACGGGTTGAGTGTCCTCTAGCGCGCGACGGGGATCAGCAGCTCAGAATGTAGGAGATGGATGGAGACGCACACGTATAAACGGCCATGACTGAAATTAGCATATTTGTAATTTATCACTTTTTGTTGAGTTATTCGGGGATTTTTTAAGAAAAAAAAAATGATAATTTACGATCATTTGTCAGCTCATGTAGGCTGAGCAATTACAGCTTTTCCTCTGGACATCACACAGCCTCCAGCATCCCAACTGAATTCGAAGACTTTTAGATTTCTCCGAAAACGCAAGAAGTTGGTGCCTTCTTGTCCGTTTATAAGTTTCGATTCATCGTCGCCATGACATTTTCTTCCAAGTCAGTCCAGTCTGCTTCATTTCCATATCTTTTCAAAGGAGCTTCCTTGTGAATAGACTGTAATATTTCATGATGGGGCACGCAAAAGCTGTGCACAATGCCGCTCATATCCACTTTGCTTTCAGGAGCAACAAAGATCATAGCAAGACGTCTTTATGGCTAATTCAGTCAAAGGCGCATCTCCCGTCCTCCGGCGCGGAGGTCAGGCCGCCGTGTTCCGTCCACCAGGGGGGTTTTCAGAGGCCAGAGACGGCCAGCTGGCTCCATCACGCGCGCGCGCGCGCGCGCACACACACACACACACACATTAATTTATTTATTTATTTATTGACTGGACGACAAATGCCCATAAAACCAAACAAGATCGAGTTTTAGTGACAGCTGACATTTTGAGTGATATTTCCCCCGAGCAGGAGGTGAAATAGTGATAAGTAAATTAATGAATAAATGTCTCGTTTTCAACAAATGCGTGTATCATATGGAGATACCCACAGCTCCCATCAAAATGCGCTTTTACGCTGGTTTTGAAAAAAAAATTAACACGCGCTTTGCTTCAGATTAGACACGTGAGTTTGTAGAACATAAAAATTCAAGCAAAAGGTCACTTTAAAAACTCTTCCTAAAATGTGTACATTGTGTCTCTTCGGTTGGTGACTGCATTCCAAGTACGTTGTGTGATGCATCGTCTTACGAAAGACACCTGAAATCACACCGAGGTCAATATCAGCTGCCTCCACCAGGCGGATCGCTACAGTTTATTATTCAGATACTTCTCGTAAATATTTTCATGGACTTACATGAGCATTGTCCTTTTCGGCTGAGCAGTAAACGCACCATTGCGCAGTAAAACCAAACAGCAAAGGTACCCTTTTACGCACGAACCCGACGAAACCAACTGCAGGGTTAATACCTAAAGTGTGAGTTAAACGGGACGTTCGCAAGGAGGTTTTTGGATTCGAGTTTATTTAGTTACAGCTTCTAACTGGAATTGGCGGCTCATTGTACAGCGCCATCTAATGCACTACTCTGACAAATACAGTTTATCACAGGCGGCTGCTAAAGTGCCATTTCTGTGTGACTCGTCTTATTTGACTCTAGCGCTGTAAGACAGTTGAAATTACTCCGCTCGTTTTAGCTCCAGTCTCTGCGTGTACTGTTAGTAATATTCATGCGCCAAAATAACACTTCGACCCCTTTAAATTCTCCACTCTGCGGTCAAAAATGGAAAATATTTTTTCTTAAATGTACACCAGGCGCCGCCACAAAGAAATACAGTCCAGAGGTAATAATTTATCCACTCGGTCTTCTGTATTTGCCACCCTGCTTTCTCAATTGGGAAAGCTGTTCGTGCGCCCCGGAGCCACTTGTTGCCAGCGCATAAAGTTAGAGCTTTTGAGAAGTTAAATATCCAGGAAGGAACACAAGTTAGTATCTCAAGGGCTTTACGGGGACAAAAGACCAGCGCCTTAGCACCATATGCTTAATGGCTACAGCCGTCTAGCCTTTATTAAAGGCAAAAAGTGGTCCTTTAAAAGTTGGAAAGGCTCCTTTATTTGAGTTAGATGGAGCACTTGCGCACAAAACCAGAAGCGCGCATTGCCATTGACTCGGCCCCTTTCTCTTTCTTTCAGGACTCTGAAGCGGCCACCGTCATCGCCCGTTTCACTCCAACATAAGCTTTTCATCACCAGGCTTTGTTCTCGGTGAAAGTAATGCTGCGAATCAAAGACATGACAATATTTTCCATCAGCTTGGAGACCCTGGACAAGAGCCCTCGAGCTCTGGCAAAAATCAGGGCCGGTTATTCATCCTGTCATTCCGCACCTGTGGTCCTGCATTCAAAGTATACAAACCTGTCCCTATTAACATTAATTATTCACAAACAACACAAAGGCTGAAATAGAGCAGGTTGAAGTCTGTTTATGGCTCCTAGATGTTTTATTCCTCTGAAGATGTGCCCAAAGCTTTTTTCTTCCCCTCTCTTGCAACCAAGTGTCCGTCTCTCTTTCAGTCTTGAGTAGCCCTACAGTTTGGATTTTACAATCGCAGCATCTGCTTAATCTCGGGGGATGAAAATATGACACAAAACATAGCTAATCGAGGATTTGTTACATCCCGGTAATGAGTGATCGAAGCGAGAAACAATGGTGCGGGACTATGACAGCCGCATGATTCAGGCCCACTTGGTTTACTCTCTTGTGGGGAAAGCACCAGGTGATGGTAAGAAAATCGTCGGACGAGTAGAGAACGCAGCTCTTTTCTCTCCATAGAAAAAATAGAAGACATAAATTTAATTGGCTTATCAAGGCGCGGCGACCAGGCCTCGCTGTTAATTGACTGCGGGTGCACAAAACAAACGCAGGGATGTGTTTGGCTCGTCCGGCCCGCGCTGCGCTTTTAGCCCAGTGTCACGTCATTGAACTTGTGCTTTATTATTGCAAAACGTCATGCTTTACAGTGGCCATATTGTATCGTGGACAAAGGGCGATGGAACATTAAAGACGTGGAAAACGGTGCCAACGCCGTCTCGAACAGTGCAAGGGCCTCTCTTTTTGCTTGTTTTAAAGCAGCTGCTGTTCAGGGACTAGCAAGGAGGAAATCAAAAGAGACAAAGTTTCAGCTACCAGGTGCATCCTCGGAGAAAACGGCGCAGACAAGTCTCTGCCAGCGTGACAAAGAAAGCCTCATAAAAGATGCCATTTAGACCGAAAGGTCACGTCTGAAAAGAAGAAGCACCGGAGAACGATCTCAGCTACCTCCCCTCATCTCCGCATTCAGAGCCGAGCCAGCACAAATCCACTGAGCACCTTTGACTTACCTTGCGCGCTGATCGGCCACCTTGGCGAATCTATACCAGTGGAAAAGCTCCACAGCCGGCACTCTGATGCCATGCTGAAAGCACAAAAGCTCATAATCCGGTGTATTAGAATGAGTCCTGGGGCTTCATTCCCCGAGCGAGATAATCTGCAGATCAAGCCGATCTGTGGTTCTTCTTTGGCGCTCACATGCGGGTTCAAACCGGATGTGAAAAAAATACAGCGTATTGGACCCATTACTCTGTGTCGGTCGGTGCTGGTAAACTAAAGCTCCGCACTGGTGTCTTTTTAAAACGGCGCCATAAACTGGCAGCAGACTTCTTTATTAATTGTTAATTCACTTTCAACCTTCGGTGCCATGAAATAAATATTCAAAGTCACCCGTGCGTAACAGTGCAAGTGTCCGATGCATGAAGCCATTGCATGATCTTAGCAGACGCAAAGCCAGGAGGATAACGGCTCACTCATAAATGTCCTGGCGAAAACAGTGCTCTGTAGCATTGTGCCATCTATTACAGCAGAGACTGTGTTCATTAGAATTACCCTGCAAACCTTCAACAATCCACTTACAGATGCAAAGAAAACGAGCTATCAAATCATAACTAAAAGTATGAGTTAGCGTACAATAGAAATATGGATCTGTTGTTTATGGCGACCTATCACAGCAGTGATGAACACGTTCAAAAGTTTTAGTGAACCGTCTTTGCAGCTTTATGGCTTTCGTCCCAGAAAATCAGATTTTTGTGACTGATTTAAATGTTGGAACTCTGGAAAGCATCTGGTTATTTTCTGAATTCTGTGCTATTCTTAGAAATCAGTTTGTCAGACAGCTCGCTTCTACCTCGGACGACTCGCACTCGTTTGTACTGCAGCAGGATGTAAGAGCGCGCCGCGTGCCTGCGCTCAGTCTGCAGATCCTTTCTCAACCAAATCGCTATCTGTGGCTCAGAAAGTTCAGGCCTGCGCAGAACTAAAGGAAATCAAACTTTCCGCGCCAAGCCTGTAGTCGGAATGACAAGATAGCTGGGAGGATTTAAGCCTGGCCGCGACCGCACCAAACGACGCTGAGACGCGCTTTGCGTTGCGACACTAAAAAGCGCGAGTGCGACACTACAACGTCTGAACGGACCTGCAGCTCTTTCCAAGGAGGTGAAGTTGCATTAACTCTCTAACATTTGACTTTCTAATGGCTGCAGCAGGATTACATGCTGCTGTCGGAGGCACAGAGGAAGCGGAAAATCGGCTAAACAGAGGCTGAGAGAAACAACGTAACTGTCATTAAAAGAGGAAAAACGAAGGAAAGACGAGTTGTGCAGCTGAAGAAGAAACAAGCATACCTGCTCTGCTGCAGGTGCAGCGGGTCCTCCTCAGCCTGTGTGCGGCAGCTTTTAGCCACTCATGCTTCATATATACGCCAGCGTGTCGGCAGAGGGGGCGGCCGCAGAGAAGGCCGTGGGGACACATGTTCCTGGGATGCCGCTACCACGGGAAAATCTGTCCCGACAGCACCTGGCAGCACAGAGAGTATTGACTGCTTTCCCACCATACTGTTGCACGCCCGCGTGCGCTTTAAACACCTTCAGCTGTCTGTGGGTGTACAGTGCGCCTCATTAGCATTCATTTGCATATTTATGTCACAGCATTAGAGCGCTTTCTTCTTTCATTCACTCAATCACACTTTCAGGTCAAAGCGCGTCAGCTTCCAGCGGCCACTGCGCAATTCCACGGCAAGGAGGATGCTCCCCTCACCCATTCATCGACTAACACGCATGTGTGTATTTTAAAGATGTGTTATTGTTATCTGAGAGTTCCGAATTCACGGTGATTTTTAAAATCTGACGATAAAAAGTTTGGGCAAACAAGCAATAAAACTGCGACTGGTTGGATTGTTAACTGGTTCAAGAACGGACACATTTGTGCTGCTCTCTACAAAACACATCGTTAGTGTGATAATCCAAAGGCACAGCTCACAGAGCTCACACTTATGCGCAGCAAGCCGTTTTCAGTAAGACTGGCGCTAAACATTTACATTCAATAGTTTCATCTTCTGTGAACACAGAAATGTTTAACGCACACAGCAATAATAATAATAATAATAATAATAATAATAATAATAATAATAATAATAATAATAACAACAACAATAATAATAATAATAATAATAACAATAATAATAATGATAATAATAATAATAATAGTCTTCTTATCAGTTGGTTCTTTTATTTGAAGAGAGCATATAAATAGAAATCATTGTGGACCGATATAAAAATACATTTTGTCTTACAGTACATTTAAATTAAAACATATATTATCACCTGTGAAACAAAATAAATACATGATTGCCAGCTGCTTGAATTACAAAAATAAAATTATCAACATGATAAAACTATGTACAGCACTGAGGCCAGTATGTAAAACTGTAAAATCAGCTCACATGCTGCTCCTTTTCACATTAACAGACAATAGCGTGATACACTTTACAGTCGTCACATTTCCATGGCGCAAGGCTTGTGCTGCTGTTCAGGCCACCAGGTTGAAGGGAGGCTCGTTTTCGATGTCTGTGAGGCCCGGTTTACTGTGCAGTTTTCGGGGGTCCTCCGGTGTCCAGACTTTTGCTGTACGGATGATGTTCTGCTCCCGGAGCTGCTTTTCATCCGACCAAGACAGCGAGTGACCGGCCAGCGGAGGCAGGCCGTAGTCGGGGTCGCTTGGCGAGGGGGACCCTGGAGGGGAAAAAGCAAAAATTAATAAAATTTTCACAATTGTTTATTTTAATTTCCGCACCACTTTTTTGGCTTTGTTTTATTTTGCTTTTTTCGCACCATGACACCATAAATCTGACTCTGACGATTGTCTGATTCAAATTAGATGCGCCCACGAGTCTCTTATTACGCATAAAGGCAGGCTTGGTTCCATTATGACCACTGTAAAAACAAAGGCGCACTCACTTGTTCCTCTGTGGCAGATGATTACTTTCTTGGGCTGCGCGTGCATGTCGCTGCTGGAGTTTCTAATAGGAAGGTCAGACTGCACGAGCTCAGCCAGGAAGTTGATGTAGCCGATGGCCAGCCGCAGAGTGTCCACTTTAGAGAGTCTCTTCTCGTAGGGCAGAGTGGGGATGTGGGAGCGTAGGCCCTCGAACGCGTCATTGATGGACTGCATCCTCCGCCGCTCCCTGACGTTGGCCGCCTGCCTCAGCTGCTGCATCTCCATCTCAGACCTCATCCGCCTCCTGCGCTTCAGCAACGGCCCGCCGTGATGGCCCATCCGAGGAGACAGCTCCGGCGTGCTGTCTGCGCAGCCGTAGGAGAAAACGGAGGACGAAGAGGAGAAGGACAGGTTGCCGATGTCGTAGTCTCCATCGTGAGGCGGTGCTCTGCCGCTGCCGTCTTTGCTGTAATAGTCTTGAAAATTACCCGAGAGGAAGTCCACTTCGTCATCCAGAAAGTCATCCGTCTCCAAGTGTCCATCTCGAGAGGACTGGTCGGTGAAAAACTCGTCATCGTCGAAATAAGGAGGGGAGGAGAAAGAGTCGAGTCCAGAGAAAGGGTCCAGCACCCCATCCATGTTTGTTTTCTTCCTGCTGTTACTGCGGAAACAATCACACCCGTCTTTCCTTTGACACTGTGCTCGCGCTCTGCACTAGCTGAACTTTTAGCTGAAGAACAGGCACGCGAGGGTTCTTTATAGCGACATCCATAGTCGCGTGCCGTTTGCCAGGCGGGCCAACCAATCACAGCTCGGTCCGTGAGGCGCACCTCGAGATAGTCCCCCAAACCACGCCCCTTGTCCCCGCTGTCCGAGCTTGCTCTGACGTCTTAACTGAGCTCCACCAGCTGGACCGTGCTCAACAGCCCCACGCTGTCACCTGTGCACGACAAAGAACGTTTATACAGTGCAACGAAATCTTTTTTTTGGCACATGTTCCATGAACACTCCATTTGCTACAACATGTTTCATAAAATGCGCAAATTGACATCTTAAACCCGTCACAATTAAGCAGTTACAGAGAGAGGTGTCTCCATTCCTTAATTTGTTTGTTCGTTGTCTAATTAAAGAATCACAATTAGCAAAAATAAAAAATAAAATAAATAAAAACAAGTATTAGAAGATGATGAGCAACAGTCTGTACAATCCAACATTCATGAGCTCCGTGACTGGTTACTGTGCAACAGGCGCGCGCTGTGGTAACGCCACGAATGACAAAAAGATATCTAAATTATTATTATTATTATTATTATTATTATTATTATTATTATTATTATTATTATTATTATTATTATTATCCATCAATCAGTTTTTTTCCACTAACCTTATCAGGGTCGTGGGGAGGGTGGGGGGTAACCCCTGTACAGGTGGCCAGTCTATTGCAAGGCTAACACAGAGAAACAAACAACCTATTGTTGTTGTTGTTGTTGTTGTTGTTGTTGTTGTTACAGTCACAATTTCCTTTTCTTAACAGTCAGTTTCAATTGAATGAATTTCACTTAAATTTCAATTAAAACAGACAGGCAGGCAGCGTATCACAGGCAGCACGCGACAGCGATGATAATCATAATAATATCTTTTTTCCGTCACGCTCCATTTATGGCCCCAGCTGAAAGTCACTTTTGGTCTTCCTTTTTGGACGGAGCTGCAGGGAGACGGTCACACACGCTTGGCTTGTACTTGGTGAGCTTTTTCACAAATGGAACTCTGGCAGGTTTCAGTCGCTTTTCTATTCCCGCTCTAACAATGAGGGGAAACCGTGCGCGCGCGAGTGCGGCTGTGTCATTTATCCAACAGTAAGTGGGCAGCGCTGCCGCAGTAAATAAGTGCACCAGCAGAGCGGTCGATGCGCCACTTGTGCCAGCCAGTGCGGGTTTGACTGGGAGGACTGGTTGACAAATAAAAGCACAGTGGTGGGCCCCGGAGCGCGCGCCTCATTGACACACGCGACAAATGAGCGCACCCCGGTGTACCGAAGAAGACTGCCCGCCGGTCTGTAAATGCGCGTCTATTCACGCCATTCACTGCAAACACTGACTTTGTTCTGCGGACAGAAGGGACCTTCTGCAGGCAGGCTACGTGCGCGCGCACTGCGTGTGTGGACATCGGCGGAGAGATGGAAAGCCGCGGCCGTGGGAAGAAGGCCACTTGCGTCCTCATCGCCTTCAATGCAACACGTCGCGTTGTAAATGAGACTGTGTTGCTGTCTGCGTGATGAAGCTGTGGGCCCGACACTTCCGCACGCGCATCCTCTAAAGTCGTCTGCAGGACGCGCGCGCTCGCTTCTGGACTGAACGTGGGCCTGCTGAGCCGAAAGCCGCACAGCTCCTTTACGCGAAGTCTGTTTGTGAAAATGTGTGAACAAACGAAGACCTGCAACCAGGCATTCCGGCTGTTCTCTAAGCACAACTTTCATCTTTCTTCATTTAGCTGGATCCTGTGTGGAAATCCACGTGACGAGCGTGGATTGACTGCAGTTAGATATGAAATCGAAACGAAATTTCTACTTTGTGCTTTAAGGCTGTTGACGTTGGCGAGTTTCGGCTTCTGGAATTTGCTTGTGTCTCGCTAGCAAAGAAAAAACAGTCCTCCCTCTCGGACACCCCACGATTACCACTTTGTCAGTAAGACAACAGTGCCTGTGTGTTTGCACTGACATACTACAAAAGCGTGTGTGTGCGTGTGTGTTTGTGTGTGTGTGTGTGTGTCACCCCTCCCATTGCTGAAAACCAAATGATGAACCGTGCAGGTTTTTAACGCGCCGTGACCGCGCGCTCCACGCAACGTCATTGATAAACGCAGAGTGGCTCTGAACGGGCCGACCTGCGCGAGCGCAGCAAGTGTTCAAGTTCCCATGCGGTCCCTCGGTCTGCAGCATGCAGCAGACTGGACGGTGCATTAAAAACCGGCCACACCGATCACGATGTGCATGCGAGGAGTAGTGGGTGTACAAAAAAAAAACAAAAAAAAAAAAAACGCGCACCTGCTCGTGACGTAAACCTAACAGAATCTAAAATAGAAACCAAATTAAATAAATGACTCGCCTGCTTTTCTAGCGTTTACATCTGATTATTATGAGTCAAACTTCTTTATTATTATTAAACGTCCTTTAAGTCAGCTTAAATAAAAACAGCATTAAAAACGGATTTCTAGCCTTAAAAATATGAAAAATGAATAAACGGTTAACTCTCTATTTATTCATCATTATTATTGTTATATTTGGGGGGGGGGGGGGGGGTATTGTTGTTTTCTAATTTTATTTTCTAACACTTTTAAGTTTCCAAGACAGACACAATTTAGGACATGACAGGAAATCATTCGTTATTAAGAGGAATCACTTTCAGCTGGATCCATTCATACATCACATGATTTCATCCATTCTGTGAGTATCAGCTGTCAGGAAATAATTTCAATCATTGTTACATTAAAAAAATGACAATCTTAAAATAATTTTGTTTTAAGTAATAAAAAAATTGTAATTATAATTTTAATAATTTTTCAAGTTAAATTATATCAGGCCTAATCAAACTCATCCTCTGAGTCTCTTGTCAGACGGTACATGTGTTGCCCTAGTCTTGGTGCCGCAGTGCCAATGAGCAGCGTTCTGAAGGTGAAAAAGAAATCCAGAAAGTGAGCTGTGGCAGATGAATGTGTGGAGCTAATCCTGCCGCACAATGATTCAGTGCTTAATCCTTGTAATCTCTTCCTACAGGGGATTATCCATCTGGATGACTAAAGCAAATTAATGGGATTTACTGAGCAGTAATTTAACAACTTGATCAGTATCTTCAACCATCAGTGACCTTTGCTTTAGTACCCACTTGAAGGCAACTGCTTTCATCTCTCCCTGGCTTACTCGATTTGGAAATCTATTTTGTTTGGAGTTATTACCTCATCAAAATCATTTGTTGCAAATATAAAACTCAATTAGCTTTCAGAGTATATTAATCTCAATGTGACATTTAGATGTTTTTGAAACATCATTCATGGGACATGGGCGATGTCCTCTGCAACATGTTTTTAGTATTTTTAAAGCGGTTAAGCATTTATACAAGCTGATACTGACAGTAAGTTGTTTGGCTAAATATCTGTTTAACAGAAGATTAAAGTTTGAGTAAAATATTAACCCATGACTTGGCATTTGATCAAGAAATGCAGAGACCACAATGTGTGTGTTCTAATAAACAGAAAGTTTAAGTGAACATTGTCAGTGCACCACTTTTCAAATACAACTATACACCAATTTATAACATTTGTTTTGTATTATTGAAGGTTTTTCTACTGCAAGAATTTGGACTTCTAACCTTTCAAAGCAATGAGAAATGGACTGCTCCTTATAAACACATCCCATCCACACAAGCACCTGTAATATACATCTAAGTGCTTTTTTATTTATTACTGAATGTGAGATCATCAAACAAATTTTAGCCTTCGTCAAAGATAAGCCAAGTATGCACTTTATAAATGATTTTGTTTTTTAAGAGGTAAAAAATAGTTATCCAAACATCTAATTGTGTGTGGAAAAAGTCATTGCCATAAAGACAAAAGTGTGACGAATATGTGAAAAGAAAGAAAAAATATTGTAAGGAAGAGGGCAAATACTTTTTCAGCACTGAGCACTGTGTGGCGTGGATCTAGAAGAACCTTTGCTTCATTCGTCTTTGAAAAATAAATTCAATTTCAGTTGAGATGTACTTATTTGTTCATGCAGTCCTTCTCACACAGGTGAAATCAGCAAGAAACCTGTAGCTATTACAAAGTATGAGAAGTAATTGAATCCAGAGAGTAACTTACTGAAATGATAGGACAGTCAGTCAAAGGTGGGATAGGCTATACACCCCCCCCCCCCCCCCCCCCCCCCAACCCTGACAAGAAGAAGTGAGGATGGCTGGAATAGAAAAGTCAGATTTCTTCGTGCTCAATGAGATACTGTATTAATTGGCATTTATGGTAAAATCAGTTTTAAGTCATTTGACCAAACAACATCTTTCAGAGAGGACAGTGAAAAAGAAAAGCTATGTGAAGCAGCAGCATTCTTACACATCTGCAAACCAAACACATGTTACAGTCTATGATGCATCCTTATTACCGCCATTCTGTCTCTCTTTCCATCCCACAGGCTCAAGCATACATATATGTGCACAGTGATAAAAGCAGGTCACAGGGTATCAGCATGTGAGCTGCTGCATAAGCACCAAGGAGGCCTGAGAGTCTCGCCACATGTAATCAGAATGGAAGTAGTGCATGGACAGACAACTCTAAAATAATAATAACCTAACATTGCCATGTGAGCAGCACTTGGCAAGAGTGGGAAGGAAAATCTCCTTTTTAACAGGAAGAAACCTCCAATACAACCATTCCCAGGGAGAGACAGCCATCTACTGCAACTGGTTGGGGGTGAGGGGAATAAGCAGACAAAGAGACAAAGGAGAGGAGGGAGGACAAACGATGGGAGAAATTGAATGACATTAGTGGGGTATAAACACATGGGAAAGTATTTTTCCAGGCTAAATGGGGACCTGATGAGGTATTGCAGAGCCGTTTCATCTCCAGTTTATGAGCTTTAAGGCATATGTATATGAGTTACACCAAGAAGTCAAGCATCTCTGGTTTGATGTTTTCTATTTGGATGTCACAGTATTAACAAGACTTCAATGCGTCTGAAGTCACAGATAAAGTGCCAGTGAAAGTTTGCAAACCCTAGAAAGTCATTTTTCCCAGCTCCAGCCATTACACCACTGCCTTTATCTTGGCAGGATCTGCTCACAACTGACCTTTATCCATGATCTATCAGAGGAAAGAGACTGAACATAGAACTCATTTCTTGCCTCTTACATAATTCAAGACTGGGGGGAAGTGGACCTCATGCTCTAAAACAGACCTAAAGAAGAGGATATCATCAAGGTACCCAAACATTCAAAAAAATTCATAAAGTACTTCTCCATCAAGGCCCTTGCAGGCATCACCAGGCTGTACAGATGGCTCGTGGGTAATAGAGCCCCAGGCAGAAAGTCAATGCCACAGTCATAAAAACTGTATGGCTGAAGAGAGAGGGCTAAATCCTTGAATACTTCAGCAAGGTCAGGGACAGAGGTTAGATTAGGCAGCTCAGCAGGGGAGGACTGAGTTATAGCCAATTCTTTTGGCCACAAACTCCAGCCAGATATCCTGCCCTTCAACAAGTCTATGTTGGGATTGTGTGTATTCAACCAAAGGAACCCAAGGACCAGGGGAGTGTTGGGTGCATCGAACAAAAACAGACTATTTTTCCTGGGAGCCTGGTGCCATTCAAGGTGGAAACTTGCAGGGATTCTGAGAGGGGGATAAGAGAAATGCTGAGCTCTTTAACCAATGATCGATCATGTTTTGTTCTGAGTCAATAGGTTCTTGACAAGAGTGAGTGTGAGCGCTTACAGTGAGTTTAGCTGAACACATAAGTTGTGCTAGGAAGATATTACTTATCTTGCCTACCAATATTCCTCCAGTTACTGGCGGGCAAAAGATCACGCCTGCCAGGTACAGGAGTAAACAAAGTGTCCTTACCACAGGATAGACACTCATCAGAGACCATCCACCTCCTCCTCGCAGTAGGTGAGCGGTGAGCCCGACCAAGCTGCATTGGTTGTTCTTCACAATCCTAAGGCTCATTTCTTCTGGGACTGGAAGAGGTGGACAGACAACGATAGCACTTAAAGAAGGAAGAGTAGGCAGATTACGATACTTTATGTGACTGATTTTAACATAAATTCTATTTCAGCTAGTTGCTGAAAAGTGGAGCTCTGGAGAGAAATGTGACAGTATAAGAGTCAGTTTGAAGCTCAGGTAGGACTGGCTGTACCAAAGGCAGCAATCTAAAGGTGACCTCCATATTTGGAACAATTTGTCTGAGTGGATACCAGTCAGTGTTTTGAATTACATCTCCAGCTTTGTTTGATTCAATCATAACTCAAATGTATCTTTATTGTTTGGGCTTTCATTTTTGGCTTTATGTTTGACTTTATCCTTTTAATGGTCAAACCTAATAAAAGTTATTATGATTATGATTGGGATTATTATTATGTGAGTATTATTAGATCCCTTTTCTTAAACCTAACCAAGTTGCTTTTTAACTGTGATTAACGGTGCCATTTCCACTGCTGCAAATACCTTCCTAGAACACTACATACCTCCTTTACGGTCACTTAGATTAAACAACTTATCATGATTCAAAGTAAAACTTACTTTGGAACTTAATTGAGTAGCATCAAACAAATCTGGGGTGGCCCTGTTTGTTTTGCTTGACCAAATGACTAAACATGACATTGCTTTTGTAATGAAAGTTCAAGTCTGTGTTTAAGTATACACTGTCTCGCTTCCAGACAATATCAAGTGCATGGCAACTTTATTATAATCCAAAAAAGTCCTTCAGGGTGGGGTTGCGGGGGGTGGGGTGGGGTATTCATCTACTGTAGCTCTAATTGATTTGGGCATTAATCTGATGTTAGAGGCAGACTAATATGTCAGGAGACTGGAGAGAGAGTACAAGTCTGCCTGGAGGCTGTTGATGACGACAAGAAGGATTGGAGAAGATTAAAAAAGATTTCTGAGTGTTATTCAGAAACAACTGGGCTGAATGGTTTGTGTGTTTGTCTGTCAAAGCAGCCTTCCAGGCTCAGTCCTACTTCTAAATGCACATTAAAGATATATTAATGACATTATTTATTTATTTATTTATTGAGAAAATTGCAGGTTTCCAGGGTAATTTCCCTGTAACGCCACATGTTTAAAAATTGTACCATTAAATGCACACATTGCATTTAATGTAAATAGCATACAGAAGGCAAAAGCACACCTTAATCATTTTTCTTTAAATCAATGCTTTAAATGCAGAGAAATGCAAACGATGCATATCTGATTAACTTGATATAACTAAATGTTACAATACATGGATGTCATATTCTTTAATATCTAAACAAATAGATACATTTCGATATCTGCAACATTTAGTGCAGCCTGCACTTTGTACAAATACAGAGCTCAACATATGCGTTTGTATTCTATCATTTCTGTAACCCATGTACTCCCAATGGACACGAGGTGTAGTGTTTGCTGTGTTGTGCTAATCCCTCTGGAGGACAGTCAGGGTAACGCTGCAGCAGAGCGGAGTTATTAAACACTCAGTGGTCTACTGCCATCATGTGGTTACTGGGGAAAACGCAATTCCAGTATGCAGGCTGATGGCTGCATTTTCTCTCCCTTGTCTCACCAAATATGTACTGATGCCCAACAGTGTGACAGTGTGTGGCAATAACATCTCCTATGTTCATGTAAATCTGCAACCAGAAAGTTAGATTATTTTGAAACATGCATAAATGCAGGAAGTAGTTTAAAATTAAAAAATGATCAGGATTATTAACCTGCTACAAATGGTATGACGTTTTGTTTCCAATTGAAACCTGCAGCCAGTGTTCATTTGTTAGAAATATGGCTCTGCTTAGAATCTCAGGGCACCTGGGTGTACATGCCACACGGAGGACTGACCAGCACTGTGACAGTGGTACAGCGAGGCGCATAGCAACAGGAACTAAGTCAAGTCAGATTATTTTTTGGAACATAGAACTTTCTCAATTTAGACATTAATATCAAAACACAAACAGGAAAATCAAAAATGAGCATGCCAGGAGAAAATGGACAGATGAAGCTGAATATGCATCACAGATGAATATTAATCCAACACATGACATCTCTGGTTTCAAATTACTCCTGAACAATAAAGGGTTGAACAACCAAAACTGGTTCACAGGTATCCTTAACGTTCTTATATATATCAGGCATTAGGACATGTTGCCTAGCAACGTCCTACTAACACCTAAAATGAGCTCTTTGTACTTTGCACTTACAATACCTTATAGTTTGTTTTATCATTTTCACTGATGGTGTACAGACCCTGCTTCCAGGTCCAAGCTCTTACTGCATTCATTAATGTGTTGTAATGCGTGATCTGTGGTACCAGCACCCCAATACACACTCAAAAAAAGGAAATTGGGTGGTTGTTACATTTACAAAAGTCTAACTTGTTATTTGAACAAAACACTTTCATGTTTCTATGGTGAACATAATGAACTCATGTGGGATCTGCATGAAATTCAACAACTTCATTTGTTCTTGTTAAAATGACATGATACAATCTAGTAACAGTGGTTACAGTGGCCTGGACAAAACTGACAAGATCACATGAGATTTCAAACCACAGGAAAATCATTGGAGTTCTAAGAGGCAGACAACCACACACACACCGCGTGTCTGCTACTGCTATTAATTGTGGTTTAACATGTCAAGGACAACACGTAAAGAAAATTCTGCATCAAGGCTTACCATATGGAAAAGAAATAGTAAAAACTTATATGTGATCATGAAAGTGGACACTTTCTCATTACTTTCATACATTGTTTTAGTAAGTATCCAAAACATACAAGTTTCATTATATAATTTTTCAAGGGATCTTATATCTGTTTTCACTCTTATATGCTTTTCATACAAGTTTCACACAAGACAGATACAAACTTTATTCCATATGGGTTGAAATCATAGCTTTCCTAATTTTGTTCAGTTGGGATCGACAACTCGGTGGCGTGGTGGTTTGCACTGTTACCTCACACTCAGAAGAGTCTGGGTTCAAATCCACAATGCAGCTAGTTTATAGTAGGTTCTCTCTGGGTATTGTGGTTTCCTTCCACAGTTAAAAGTCATACAGTTGTTAGAGTTAGGTTCATCTGTGATTCAAAACTGCCCATAAGTGTGAATGCAAGTTAAATGGTTGTTTGTCTCTCTGTGATAGACCTGCAACCTGTCCAGGGTGTACCCTGTCTCTTATCACATCTGGCACAGGCCTCCCAACCCCGATAAAGATAAGAAGATGGATGGAGCAGAAGCTTTTGTAAATCCATTAACCTTTTATGCTGACCAGACTCTAGACTTTGTTGAACGTTATGCAATATGAAGATAACATATAATGTTTAAGTGACCAAGTAGTATTGGGGTAAAAGTTACTGAATAGTGTTGGAATAAAATGAAAAGAAATTGTGAAGGACTAAAATATTCCAAGAGCTCAAATTACTTCATTAGTCATGTTTTATCAACAAAAATGCACAGGTTTATTAAATCGTTTAAGTTGCTGCAAAAGCAAAACATCTGTGTGCAACTAATGTCCACTATTGAATTAAATCCAACATGTTTTTTTAGTGCAGGAAATTGGGAATGGCTCCCTGGTTAAAAAATCTATTGAACCTACTCTGAGCTAATGTTGACTTTGTTCTGATCTTTGTGACGCAAAGGATTGAGCACAACCTAATCTGAAGATGCACTTATCCCTGTGTCCCTTGCTGACAATAATAGTCCAACAGGAAAGCAGCATCCCTTGGAAATCCAGTCCCCCAGGAAAACAATGGAAAGCCAAATCCTCTTGAATCTATAAGGTAACACGGCAAAAACCAGGAGAAAAAACAAAATTACAAAGAAAATATTTGCAAATTCACAGTTTGGGCAGTGGTTGATCTTCTCAACTGCTCATCTCACAGAAGACATCCCCCCCCCCCCGCTTCCGAGATAACATCTGGCCTCATAACTCCTGTGATATCAAATCAATGTTGTTTACATTTAGTCACCTGATGTCCAGCCACCTTACCATCCTCTCTCTATCTACTCAACTTTTCCACAAACATGATTTAAAATGAAGGTTAAACTTCACTACTTCACTTCATTACATTTTCTTCTTTTTTATGTTGTACTTTGTTATGACCTAATCATTCAACCACATATGAAGGTACTTCACTTTGTGCATCATTCAGTTTATGCATTGTCACCTTTAGATTTATCAGTAGGTCAAGTGTCACATGAACAAAGGCCAGACTCTCAGTGAGACAATCGTTAATATATTTTCTTATTCCTTATGTTGATTAAACTCCACCTGATTATATTTAAGAAATTAAGCACGACCAACTATCAGCAAAATCACATGTTGATTATAATTCTGTGTCTAACAAGTACAAAACACAGTTTCTCTCATTCAGAATCATGTACAATGATGGGTTGGTGATACATTTCTTATCTTTCCACCTCTCTTGGCAAATGCTTTGGATCTTGTTTCATTTATTACAACAAAGCCTTAAAAGTAAACAGTGGTCATTGTCAGCCTCTCTGGCTTTTTATTGACACATCTGCAGTGCATCTTTAAGTTCAGTTTTTCAGACCTTACAATATAACTACAGGTCATTGGCTCAGGGTTCACCAGACACCAAATACATGAATGGTTCAGGAAAAACTCACTATCGGGCTAGCAACGACTTCAGTGGGTAGATGAAGCTGAGGATCAGGAATTTTTCATACAAGCCATGCAGTAGCATATTAATGACTAACCTAGCGGCTTCTCTTCATTGGCTCCCTGTTAAATCCAGAATCCTATTTTCCACCCCCATCAAAATCACTCGAATCAGCAGAGTTCAAACATCATAACAAAGAGTGTCGATGAGGTGATGAAAACTCAGCTCCCAGTTTCAGTTCAGGAGACAGACATCCGTTAGGCTGAAAATGTTCCTTTTTGACAGAGCGTATAGTTGGGGCTGGATTGGATGACCTTGAATTGTCCCTTAGTTATGCTGCAAAAGGTGTAGACTGCTGATGATGCATTCAGTGTCTCTTCTTCACTCACCCTTTTTATTCATTATCAAAATCTAAGTCAGCTTTATTGTCAAAGACCATATGTGCAGTCATACACAGGAACTGGAAACTGCAATGCTCCCATGGCCCTCAGTGTACACTAAGACAATATAAAGATAAACAGATAAAAATAAAATAAATCAGGAGATCAGGAGAGATCTTCTGAGATGTGCACACACAGGGAGTTGGTGCAGCTTGCCCTCTCCACAGCAGCACCATTGATGGTTAGTGGAGCATACATGGTGTGAGCTCTCCTGAAGTCTATGATGATCTCCTTAGTCTTCTCCACATACAGGTTGTTGTTGCTGCACCACTCCGCCTGACTTCGCTCCTGTAGTAGGTCTCATCGTTGTTGCTGATGTGACCTACCACAGTTGTGTTGTCTGCAAATTAGATGAAGAGGTTGGAGCTGTGTGATGGTGTGCAGTCGTGGGTTAGCAGGGTGAAGAGAGGTGACCTCAACACACATCCTTGGGGAGCCCCTGTATTCAGTGCTCTTGTGCTGGAGGTGTTGCTGCTGACCCGTACTGCCTGCTGTCTTCCTGTCAGGAAAACCAGCAGCCAGCGAGGTGCTGATCCCCAGCAGATCCAGTTTATGTCTGAGTTGCTGGGGAATGATCATGTTGAATGCTGAGCTGAAGTCTATGAACAGCATTCGAAGGTATGAGCCTCTAGTGTCCAGATGAGGCTGAGTGAAGGGCAGTTGAAATGTCATCATTGGTCGAGCGGTTTGACCGGTATGCAAACTGAAGTGGATCCAGGTTGGGGGCAAGAGATGTTTTGATTTGATGCATGGCTAACCGTTCAAAGCCCTTCAAAATGATGGGGGTGAGTGTGACCGGACGTTAGTCAAGAAAGCAGGGGGGAGATGACTTCTTCGGTACAGGAATGATGGTGGAGGCTCTGAGGCATGTGGGGACAACAGTCTGGCTCAGTGATGTATTAAAGATGTCCGTGAAGACATCTGTGAGTTCTGCAGCACAGTCCCTTGGTGCTCATCCAGGGATGTTATCAGGACCTGGGGCTTTGTATGTATTGATCTTGGCAAGGGATCTCCACACACTGTCTGGGGATAGTGTTACCACTACTACCATTATGGGGAGTCTTCAAAGCGAGTGAAGAATTTGTTTAGCTCATCCGGTAAAGAGGTGGAACTGACAGCGGTCTGCAGTGTGCGCTTGTAGTCTGTGATGGTTCGTATTCCTTGCCACAGCCTCTGAGTATCTCTGCTGTCACTAAAGCTTTGAGAAATCCTCCTGGAGTACTGACAAGAAAAAGACACTATACCACACTGCATACAGTCATTATTTATTATTAATCTCTGGATCTCTTCTACAGAATGTCTTTTTCCCGTCTTCACCTCACCCAGTTATGGCAGATGGCCCCGCCCCTACCTGAGCCTGGTTCTGCCGGAGGCATCTTCCTGTTAAAAGCGAGTTTTTCCTTCCTACCGTTGCCAATGTGCTTGCTCAAAAGGGGTCATGTGACTGGTGGTGCTTTGTCTATTGTGTGGGGTCTTTTCCTTAGAATATAAAGTGCCTTGAGGCAACTCTGTTGTTGTGATTTGGCGCTGTATGAATAAAATTCAATTGAACTGAACAAAATTAAGTTGTATTCACTGTGTGTGTGTGTGAATTATGTCTTATGTCTTCGCTAATAAAGCAGGCTGGATCACCTGTGGAGATACTTTACTAATAAAGCTCACTGGGCTTGATTTTCCAGTCCTCTGATGTCTACAAAAGATATCAACACAACCATGATGATGATTTGTTGTAAATAGAGATCAGTCATGGAAGAGTCAATAGTTATTTTATTATGGGCTGATCAATAGTTATGGACATATAATCATCTCTCTACAATACAACATAAGATCATAAGAGCATGACAGACCACTTCAACAGAATTTCATATTTTAGAAAATCAATAAATAAGATCATAAATAAACCAAATACATGTTTTCAACTTAGATATAGATTCGTAAGTACTAATATTGTGTCTGCATGCGTTATGAAACACCCTTATCATTTTCTGTACAAACACCAGAAATCGGTTGCAGGGATAAGTAGAGAGTTAATTTACAGAATGACCCAATGAGGCTACCAGACCGTACAGAGGGAAGGCCCAACATAGAAAACAAGAGACTCAGGAAGCACTTTATAGAGACCTTGCATCCAATGTATCTTCGACATGGTTTTATATATATACAAATGATACACATCCAAATTTCGAATGCACACACACACACACACACACACACACACACACACACACACACACACACACACACACACACACACACACACACACACACACACACACAAACACACACAGACTGTGATTAACAGATCAACATGTCTGGGAGACCCTGATTTTAAAAATGACCTGTTCTTTCCCGTTCCTTCCTGAGGAAAAACGCAGAGAATCAGGGAGCTCAAATCCGCCACTGGTTGGAGTTGCAGAGATGTTCAGCATCAGTATATCTAAAGTTGAATGAATGTCCAGAACTATTAAAAAACTAAAAAGATACATAAAACAGAAATTGCTAAATCTTTATTTCTTTTCCCATTTAATTCTATATTCGGCTACTTGGCCACACTGTATAGAGAAAAAAATTCAATGACAATCAACTCTTTAAACTCTTTTAAAAATAAAGGTATTTTCAATTTCTTTAGTAAAATTCAACTAAATATTTACAGAATAGGAGTCATCAGTCCTATTTGATTCTAATCTGACTTTTCAGGTCACTCGGTCCTGCTCCTACCACCTGAGGAATATCACTTTCTTTACATTTATGATTCATGGGTTTATTTCATTCTTTTAACAAACCAGAATTATTATATCTGAGGGTTTTTTCTAATTAACGTTTATTTCATTCTAACTTAGTTCCCAGTTTGTCTTAATTGCTTGAAAATATTTGGGTTTATTGTTTCTATTTGTCTGGGTCTTAATTTTAGTCTTCCTAATTATTATTGTATGCCAGGCACATATCAGAAACAAGATTTTAGAAAATCAAAATAGGTGTTACAATAAAAACACAGAGAATTTTTAAAGTGGTGACTCACTCTTATAGAGTCTTAGCAAACACATCCATCAAAGTCTCATCAGGCAAGCTGTGATATCATTTGACCAAACTAACAAATATTAATACTTCTTCTGTATTATTTATTCCATTTTAGTTCATTCATTTTTTGCAGATCTATTTTCAGTTTTTAGTACGTTAAATATAAAACCCTTTACCAGATATCAACCACAAATCAATAAATAGATTCTAAACTGTTCAGAATGTCTGGCTCCACAATGCATTTTGGAACTGCTGTGCATACAAACCAGAGTGCAGCGAGCGCTCCTCACCAGCAACCAGGGAGCTGCTCCCACTTCACGCTTAAAGACAATTTGCTGCACTCCTCAGTTGTAGAATGACCTGCCTGAGCAACTCCAGCACGCTTTCTTTCCTGTTAGAGAATCATTAAAATCATTGGATCTTCTTGTGAATTTTAATATATAGCTTTGACCTGCTAATTTGCACTGCTCTCGAGTGGTTGTCATTATTGAAATTAACTTGTACTGCCAGTGAGTTAGTGCAATGTTAGCAAATCAGTCACAGAACATTCTCCTCTTGTTTGTCATGTCTGTTTGTCACAGATACAACAAAACAGAGATATTTTCTTTACATTTTCTCTGGCAGCCCTGATCTTCCACAGCTCTTTAACATTTTTGTTTTTATCACTTTTAATAATCTTAGTTTAGCTTTTATTTAGCAGTCATTTCTGCATGTCCAACCAACACTTTAATTTGAGAAACGTGCAAATTTTAATACAGGACATTAAAAATGTATGTCTCCCTGCTTCCTGCTCACATTTGTGTCATGTTGTCCGCACTCAACACGTCTCCCCAAACTCACAGACAGTAAGCTTGCTACTGGAATACAAAAGAAATGATTCTGTAAATGCAAAAACCAAAAATCCAAAGCATATTCAATCTGCAGTGGTATGGCCCTTTCATCTTGATAAGAAAGGTGTTTTACGCTGAATATGGCTCACTGTCATTATCATTAAAACACAGAGGTAATCAAATCCTGTACAAAATTACGTTCCTTCACCACACACGCTAACACACACACCTCATCATTACAAAAGAAGAAAATAATACAGAATACTTTCATTAACAACACTTCATCATTATTATCTTAGAATCATCTGCAGAATTCTCTGAATCCTACTGATGATTTCCAGATTGTTGAAGAAATGAATGGCAGTTTGTTAATAGATACATGTTGGTATACATAGCAGTTGTAGTAGTATAAATGTCATTATCACAGTTTAACAACATGAAGTGGCTCAGAGAGAATCAGCTTGGCCCTAAACATTTTCCTTTGTCACTGATGAAGCAGCTTCTTAGCCAAGAAGTCAAATCTAAGACCCAGATGAAATTGGAATGTCTTCTCATTTTAGTACCCAGGTCAAAATGTCTCATTATGTGTAAGCAGTAACAGGCAGCAACTTCACGTCAGTACTGAGTTATTTCTGTTGAAGGAGAAGTCTGCAAAAATGTGATCAGCCCAAACATACTGAACTTAATAAGCTTCAATCTGGTTTTTCTGGGTACTCCAAGACTTTGGCACACTGACATATTTTAATTCCAAAGAGACAAAATCAGAATCAAAGCAACGTGGATTCAAACCTTTACCCATTAGTATCAGACAGTGTCTCTTTGTTAACACCACCAAACGATGTGTTTTTAACGAGCCCAAACTACGATAAACCTGATGACATCATCAGGGTTATGATGCATTTCACCAAACTTTAAGAAAAGTATTCATAAGGTGCAATTACACACAAAGTCTCTGTAATCAGGCAAACTGAAATGCATTTGGCAAAACCCATTAGATGGAATTCAACCGCTGACTGTGAATTCTCTCCCGAAGCTTCCAGACGTAGAAGACAAATTTATTGAGCGCAGCTGGAACCATCTGTTTCAAATATCTGATGTAAAGATAGCAAATTTAAAAAAGGGCATAGAGGGCTTCATGATAAGGTGTGAAAATATGTTTCTTTCTCTTGATTCCAACTATTGTCTGTACTTTTCCTCATCCTGTTGGCTAACAAGGGCTAATATTTGAGTTGCTAATGCAGCTGAATTCACAAGTACTTTCACTTTGCATATGGTGCAAATGCCCCATTGAACTCAACTTGGGGCACCAAAAGGTGAGCAAACAGCTTTTCATGAATGAAGTAGCTGCTAGCTGCTTCTGAGAGTTTCATGACAGAATCAAATGGCTTACCACCTCTCTTCAACCCTCAAATTACAAACTTCTATTTTAGTTTTGCAACTATAATCCAACAAGAATATTTTACATTGTAGATTATTAACCAACCGAATCATAATTTCTGCTTCTGGCATGAATTTGTTGTGTTTTGTAGTCAGAATCACATGCAATAAAGTTTACTTTATGGCCTGGTAACACAAGCTAGAGCGTTAACATCCCACACAAGATCACTGGCTGTCAAATTTTTCTATTAGTCATACACTTGAACTTTGTTTTCACTCACTGTTTGACCAGGCACTAAACCTACTTAGCTACTTGGCTATTTTAGGAAAAGATAATAGTTGTGGTTAAAATAAAATATATATGGCTATCACTGGATGGCTACTGAAAACTAAATTTTGAGCCCCTTCTGTCCAAAAACGTATGATACATTTTTGAACAGCTCAGGTAAGCTTATATCAATGTCATTATTGGTTTTAACCCAAATAAATTTCAGTATTTTACCTCAGTGAATGTAAACAAATGTAAAGGGTGATCAGCTGAACACTTTTAGTGCATAACTACTGTGGCTTTACTTCAGCTTCAAATCATGGCAAGGTCATCTGTTACAGTTGAGGTTAGAAGTTTGCATAAACTCCTCATGGGCATAAATGTAATGGAAATTTTGAGCTTTTCATGATCACAATTCTTTCTTTTTTCTACTGTTCTTTCTTTTCCGGAATTATTTTAGAAAACTAAAAAAAGAATTGAGTGCACAAGTTTGAATTTATTTTGATTTTTTTGTTTTCTCTAATCCAGACAGGGTCATGGTACTGATTGGAAGGTTGGTGGTTCAATCCCTGGCTACTCCAGTCTCATGTCTAAGCATCCTTGGGCAGGATGCTGTCTGATGCTGTCTAATGTGTGTATGAATGTAACATAGAAATCACTTGTATGTAGACGTAGATGATGTGGTAAGTTGTATAAAGTGCTTTAAGTGTTCAAGTAGAGTAGAAAAGTGCTAAGAACCCGTCCACTTACATATCAACTTCTCATTAGTGATCATGTCTGACAGTGGTAGTTGTTCTTTGAAGCATAAACATTATTTTCCAGCACCTACTGGATTGATGAATAGTTAGAGCAATGGTAAAGTCTAAGGAACTCAGTGAAGATCTAAGGAGAATTATAAATTTATACAAGTTGGAAAATCTGTTAAAACTATTTCTAAACCACTACAGTTTCCAAATCATCAGTTCAAACAACTGTACACGAGTACAAGTTATTCAGATGTGTTACCACCTTCACCCTCAAATGAGAGGAAATTACTCAGGATGTTCAGGAACAACCCAGGAACCACTCAGGCTCAAGCCTGGCATGAGCTGTAAACTGCTGGAATACCAGCGTCACTGTCCATGGTAAAGTGTGTTTTAAATAGCTGGGGATCAAAGGCTACTGACCAAGCAAAAAGTCTACTCTCCAAAATTGAAACCTTCAAGCTTGACTGAAATTTGCAGTTGCCCAAATGGAAAACCTTCTGGTGAACGTGGCCAGGGAGACATTAGCTGAGCAATCTGGCCACAATAACGAGAGCTATGCTTGGAGGAGTAAAGGTGATGCTTGCAGCGTTAATAACACTGTACCAGCTGTTAAGCATGGTGACTTCCAACATCATTGTGAAGTTTGCGGACGACACTACAGTGGTGGGTCTTATCACCAACGGTGATGAGACGGCCTACAGGGAGGAGGTCAGCGCCCTGACCCACTGGTGTCAAGACAACCATCTCACCCTCAACGTCGCAAAGACAAAGGAGTTGATAGTGGACTTCCGGAGGTGCAGAGAAGTACACACCCCCATCACCATCAACGGCGCTGCTGTGGAGAGAGTGAGCAGCTTCCGGTTCCTTGGCGTACACCTGGCTGAGGATCTTACGTGGTCAGTACACACAAACAAAACAGTGAAGAAGGCGCAGCAGCGCCTCTTCTTTCTCAGGAGACTGAAAAGATTCGGCATGAGCCCCCGCATCCTCAGGACCTTCTATCACTGTGCCATTGAGAGCATCCTCACTGGATGCATCACCACCTGGTATGGCAACAGCACCGCCTACAACTGCAAAGCTCTCCAGCGAGTAGTGCGGTGCTCTGAACGGATAATTGGAGGTGAGCTTCCCTCCCTCCAAGACATCTACAGGAAGCGGTGCCTGAGGAAAGCGGGGAGGATCATCAAGGACTCCAGTCACCCCAGCCATAAACTGTTCAGACTGCTTCCATCAGGAAGGAGGTTCTGCAGCATCCGGTCCCGTACCAGCAGACTGAGAGACAGCTTCTTCCATCAGGCCATCAGACTGCTGAACACGTCATAGACACCTCAGCTTCACTACTGGAACTTTAACATTATGCACTCCACACTGTATATAAATGCCACTTGTTTTGCACATATTCAACTCTGTATATTTTATATATTTTATTATTATTATTATTATTATTATTTTATTTTTATTTTTTTACTATTTAATTTGTAAAAATGTGTATACACACACACACACACACACACACACACACACACACACACACACACACACACACACACACACACGTAGGAAAATATTTAGTATACACATCCAGAAATGCATATACTATTATATATTGTACATATATTTATTAGTTTCAGGTTGGCCATTCTTGTATTTTGCTCGTTTGTGTTGTTGTGTTTGCACATCTCTGTTGCTTGTGGGGCTCGCACACAAGAATTTCACTCGCATGTGCTGTGCCAGTGTGCCTGCACATGTGATGTGACAATAAAAAGTGATTTGATTTGATTTGATTTGGTGGTGGCAGCATCATGCTGCCAGTGGTACATTGCACAAAGTGGATGGAATAATGGAGGACAACCTCCAAACCTCAACTTCAACTCGAACCAACAGCTAGATGGGTGAAAAAAAGACAATGATCCCAAACACAAATCAAAACTTTTTGGAATAGATAAAGCAGGAAAACATTAAGATTCTGGAATGGTCTTCCCAAATCCCTGGACTCGAACCCTACTGTAAATGTGTGGACTAACTGATTAACTCATTTAAATGAACTTTTCCAATTCTGCCAAGAGCAGTACTCAAACATCATCAAACATTGTTTATGAGTACCAAAAGCGTCTGGTCGAGGTGCAGCTTGCTAAGGGGACATTTAACCAAATAACACGTAGGAGTACGCGTTTGAGGTTGCATGTATAATTTTGACCCTGTGTGGATGAAAGAAAATCCAAAATAAACTCAAACTTGTTTTTTAAGTCCATTAAAGATGTATGTGGCACAGGCCACCCTGGAAAAAGAACAGTTAAAAGAAATGAGTAAAAGCCCCAAATTACTGTGATATTCATGCCCATGATGAGTGTCAGTAAACGTCTGACCACAACTGTATGTACTGTATCTCTCTCAGCACCATCAATGCACTCTGCCCAACACTGTTTCAGTACCTGGTAAAAGACAAATCACCTTGAAAGCCAACAAGGAGAAACAAACTAAAGTCAAACCAAAGAAAGGGAGGATTTGCAAACCTGTGCACAGGTGGTGATACAAACACTTTTATGACACACTGCTGCCTTTCTGACAGTATGAGCACTTAATAATTCATGTGAAGGCTTTCTGCTTACACAAGAAGCATTAAAATAAAATTCTGTTTATTTATAAGTTGGTTTTTTTGTTGTTGTTTTGGTCAGCACAGCATTGAACTGCAGAGACAGAGCAACCATGTCAGACAGGCTTGAAACTACTCAAATATGGAAAAGCTCCAGTGAAGTTGTCTGAAGGCTTGTGTTAGCAGTGTCTCTGTCTCTGTTTGTCCACTGAAGGATGTCCAAACTATAAAATTGTATTGAAATTTGCAAAATAACAGAGATCTTCTTAAACCATTTCAGTCATTTTTAAGAGGGTTCATCTAGAGGAAGGAAATACTAGTTGATAATTACGTGGAGATGGAGAGGAAGATGAACAATCGTGATCACGGCATTCTCCAGAGGGGGGAGTGATACGCTGTTTTATACGACACCAGTCTGCAGTGTTCATTCAGCCACAAGACCAAAGAAATTGCCTGTGAGCACTCATGTGTTCATTATGTATGAGTGGCATGTGAAGTGTTTTCATGTCACACAAGATTATTATTACTTCTGTGTGTTTATGTAAGATTGTCCATCACTTCTGTGCAGTACTCATTTGTACAAGTTAAAAAGGCATTTAAAAGACACCTGTATGATCTGACCAAATCTGTTCAGCTGATAACCCCAAACAATTAAAAGAATGAACGTTTGGATTTCATAGCGTCACCATTCAGCGGTGCAGATTTCAGGGATCTGACCCCATGCCTTCCTGTCTCCTGTGTGGGATCTACAGAGGCTACAAAAACACAAGTAAAAAACATAAAAGGTGCTAGAATGAGTTTTTCTGTCCCTGGTTACTATTGCAATGCAACATGGCAACAAACAGCATAACCACAGTTACTTCACCCACTGGATTTTGGGCTACCCTTATGAAACCAATCACCACCTTTGTTACTTTGGAGTCAGGAGTGATCGTATTTGAGCAAGTGTCTGTGTGAGGCCTAATATGAACTACCTGATTCAGCAAGTCCTTTCAAAAGTGATAAAATTAGCTAATATACCATGATAACTTTTGGAGAAATTTATTTAAGGGATTTAATGAGAGGAGTTGACACATTTTGAACACGAGTCTAGTGGAGCTAAAGATTAGGTTGGCTGATTTCATTTTTGTGACCTGGAAAGCACAGCCACTCATTTATAGACAGTGCATGAACGTGCTATACCCCGTGGAAGAAGACCTGCTTCCTCTGTAGATATGTAAACTTGTTAAGTCAAACTCGTGTTATGGTTCAACACCTGATTATGAGATAGATCCCACCTGTGAAACTCCAGTCAGGAGAGTGTTCCCTACTATACACTCACTCTGTGAAAACTGATGAATATAAACTGAAATTTTAAAACCAATTTTGGGGTGTCTGCCATGTAGCTGCTGTAAAGAATGTTTAAACATGACCGAGTTTGGACCATGTGGACCATGAGTTTGGATCCAGAGGAAGCATGGTTACATTTACAGGTAACTAAATCAGTCAGGAGACAGGTGAGCATTGGGAAAGGGCACATGTTCCATCAATGTTCCAGCTCTATTTATCCTCAGAGTGCATTGTGCATAATGAAATAATATATCCAGATGCGTCTAAACCCTTTTCCTTTGTGTGGACAACCATACATTTGTTGTGTTCTGTGTGAATGGTGTGTACTGCGTGTCAACCCTGTGTGGCTCTGGCAGTGTCCTCATAGCCTTGTCTGAGCCTCAGGGATGTAGATCTCGATGCTGTCAGCGCTCTCTGTAGCTGAGTTTTGTCGTACAGATGCTGCTCTCTTGGCGGCCATCAGGCGCTTCCTGGCCTCCTGCCGCTGTTTCTCTGAGCTTTCCAGTGAGCGGTCTCTGGCCAGAGGGGGGTGATGATGGGGCCCCTTGGGTGGCTTTTTTGGCACTGGAGGTGGGAGCCGCCTCTCCTGGGAGGGGGATGGTAGGAGGGAAGGGCAGAACATTTCAGGAAAAAGACATACTTATTTGTGTGTGTGTGTGTGTGTGTGTGTGTGTGTGTGTGTGTGTGTGTGTGTGTGTGTGTGTGCGTGTGCGTGCGTGCGTGTGTGTGTGCGTGTGCGTGCGTGCGTGCGTGTGTGTGTGTGTGTGTGTGTGTGCGTGCTAATGTATGCCTAGGAATGAGAATGAGTTAAGATGACTTCCATTCTGTAGAATTCTGCATGAGTCACCCACTGATTATCAGAATCTTTCCATTTTCTCTTTCAAATAAGGTTTTTTGGTTGCTGTGTAACAATCTATATGCTTGAAGACAGCTGAAGTCATACCTCTGACAGAGACATGTATTTGTCTGAACAAACAAGGCTTTGGCATGATTGTAAGCTAGATATGTTCAAGTGAGAAAGGGTCCTTTTGTCTGTGTGCATGCATCTTTCCTATCTATCATGTGGCAAGGACTGCTCCTGCACATATGACATTTTCTTTATTTCCTTGCAGGACTGATATAGCTCCAATTTATTCAATATTTAGATTCCACTCTATGGCACCATAAATGTCCTGAAATAATTATTTTATAGCTCTGTGCTTCAGTCTTTTCTCTTCATTTTTACACTTCCTGCTGATCCCAGCTATTAAAATGCGAGTACCGTCTCATTTTAATTGCTAAAAATATGAACTGAAGGCGGGCTTGAAAACAAAACTTTCGACAATTTTGCTAAAATTATTGCTGCTCTTTAAGCTAGCTAAATTACAAAAATCATATAATTGAAATGATACAATTAATGATGGCAAAGGCAAAAAACGTTCCCTTTTTGAACGTGGTCGGGTTGTTGAACTGCATAAGCAGTGAGGTGGGACGCAGTAGGACAGTCATTTGGACTTTTTTAAATGATCCTGGTGGCTAAAAAGTCAAGTGGAAGACCCAAAAAAATGTCTCAGCACTGAGCCAGACAATATAATTGGCTGTCCATCAAGGCATTGGACGATCCTCGACCCAAATTAAGGCCGTTACTGGTGCAGCCCCATAACCATCAGACTGCATTTGAGACTGAAGGGCTTCAAAAACAAAACAAGGCCTCGTCTCCCTGAACGCCACACAACTGACCCTTTGCACCAAACATGGGACACTGAAAGGTGGAGGAAAGTTTTATTCTCTGATGAGAAAAAACGTAACCTTGATGGTCCTGATGGTTTCCAACGTTACTGGGACGACAAGCAGATCCCACCTGAGATGTTTTCTACATGCCACAGTGGACGGGGGTGCCATAATGGTCTGGGGTGCTTTTCCTTCAGTGGAGCAATGGAGTTCAGGGGTGCAGGGGCGTCAAACGGCCACTGGCTATGTCCAGATGTTGCAGAGCATCCCTCATGACTGAGGGCCCTCGTCTGTGTGGTAACAACTGGGTTTTTCAAAAGGACAGTGCTACAGTGCACAATCCCCGCTGGACAAGGGACTTCTTCCAGGAGAATAATATCACCCTGCATGTTCCCCTGATCTAAATCCAATTGAGAACAGTAGATGCCCTTCGTGCGGCCGTCTTCACCACTCACTTCATGGAAAAGCTTGCATCAAGCATGCCGCAACAAATTTCCAAGTGCTCAACAATAACGGTGGAGCTACTCATTACAGAGTTCATGTTTGGAACTTTGATTTCTGTTTGGGGGGGGGGGGGCCTTACAGGTTTTTTGGAGGTGTGGGCCTAACCTTTTGATCAGCTGTAAAACAGCCTGTTCCAGTTTTAGTGTTGTTTTCAATAAATTGCAGGCTCAAAAAATGTTTTGCTCCCATTTCTTCTTGTTGCATGTTGAAGCTCTACTTGGAACCTTGTTAAGATCCAACCATGCAAAATATGATTTTTGGCCATTTCTTAAGTGGGCTTAAACTTTTGATCGGGACTGTACTAACTAAATGGAAAGATATGCAAATAAAAATCTGCTATTGATTGAAGTAACAGAAGAATGAGAAGACTTGCTGTGTACATTGGAAATAAAATATTTGAATTATACTTCAATCATAAAGGGTTAGCCTGAGCTTCATTTCCTTATAAATGCACCTACTGTGAACTGGTGTGTAGCAGTTTGATGTCCTGTAAAATGTTTTAGCCACACAACAAACAAAGCAAAAAGCCACAGACAGGAAGGTGGCTGTAAGTGAAAGAAGGAAGCAAGAGCAGAGAGCAGCATGGATAGATGGATGGAAAGACAGACATGATGAATCCTAGGAGGCCCACAGGGGTCAAGGCCTTGTGCTGTTGGCATTGCTCTTATGTTGACTGATGTTTGCAAGCACCTTCACTGTCAATACACACACAAAAAAACACACACAAGAAAGAAAAAGACAACAATGAGAGCAAATTAAAAAGCCAGTTAATATTCACAATGATGCTGAACATCTGCAACATTTACAGATCCACTCACACGTATGCACAGGCAACAGTATCTGTATAACCACAGAAACCTCAGCTGTCATTCACATTAATGATAAAAGTTTTTTTCTTGTTCTTTTTTTTCAAGTGGGGAAGGGGGCAAAATTGTCAGATGCTTTTGTTTTTTGTGACTTTTGTTAGGACACCCTGCCAACTTTACATGGATAGAGATTTTAAGCCAAAACATGATTTTTTTTCCTGACATTTTCTCAGTTTTTGTAAACAAGGAAAATCAAAACATGATACCAGAGTGATTGCAAAAATAATTCCACACCTACACTCTTTGGTGAAAGTACAGTAATTATGCTGTTATTGTTATTTAGATAATCTCTACACAGAAAAACCCTTACACAACCTGTGAACCTTAAGGGATGTTCCAAAGTAGGTCACCATCCAAAGTAATGAGTAGACGCTCCTATTTCCCCTACTGCTGCCTTCACTGAGTCTGACACTCAAAGACTGTGTTCATTTTATTCTGCTAACAGTGAAACATTAGTGTAGGCTCACCTTACATCTGAGTTAAAGGTGTGAGAGTGTCAGCATAACTTATAACTTCATGACTGGTATGAATGCAATTTGCAATTTGTACACTGGCTGTTTAATGTGTAGGTTCCAGGTTGGACTCTCTGTTGCCTTCAGAATTGCCTCAATTCTTCATGGCATAGATTCAACAAGTTGCCGGAAACATTCCTCACGATATGTGGGTCCCATTCTACCACATCCTATATTAGATTGAGATCTGGTGACTGAGAAGGCCATTTGAGAATACATTCAAATCACCTTTCGTCCACATTCCGATGCTCAGCAGGACATCTTGACCATGTTGACATGTCTACATGAACTGAGCTGCTCCTATGTGATTATCCGGTTAGATATTTGCAAGGAGTTGAACAAGTATACCTAATAAATTGGTTGGTAAACATATATGAAATAAATGGACTGGTTTCTTTTGTTACTCACGATCAAACATATTAATATGTCATACAATTAACATCAGTGGATGCACGTCTGAGAGGGGCTTAAGAACACACATGAATAAGGACCTTAAAATGAACAGTTTGTGTAATAGTAACTGTTAAAAAAGGCAAAGTGCTTTCAGTTTGCAATCTTGTAAACCCTGGACAGATTAAATCAAGTATAAGAAACAGATCCTGGTTGTCACACTGAATATTTTTTCATTTTTATCTGACTGTGTTTGCTCATGTTCAGTATTTAAGCCTTCCAACAACTTTGCAGGCACATTTATGTCACTAAGCAGTCTGACATCATCACACTCAGACCCCTGTGAGTTCAACAGTTAGATGCTTAAAACAAACAGATCCAGCAACATTTAACTTTTTGGATCTTCAACAATCATCATGACTTTTTTACAGAACATGACAATAACAAGGACTGTACTATCATAGAGCCAGATGTTTTTTTCTGATTACAGTCCTGGGGGAGACAATTGTTTTAGTGTTGCTTACTTTTCTCTGATGTCAACACAGTGAACCAAGTTTTTATATTATTTTTATTTTTTTAAATCATTAAGTCGGACATGAAGTCTGACAGAGTCACATGAGGTTTGCTTTAGGCTGTAACAGAGGCACGTCACTAGAAGGTTATCTGTAGCTTTCAGTCATTTGAGAGTTATGGAAAACTGCTTGTTCTAAGATTCTGTGCTGTCATGACTCAAACCTTTATTTTCAATATTTACACTTAGCTTAAGGTTAATTATTTTAATTAAATGCAGGTACCATGTCAAGTCTAGTGTATTGTGTATATATCAACTGAACTTGTGTAAAACTGACTTAAATAGTATTTAAATATATAAATAAATATAATAAATGCATTATTATTATTATTATTAATATTATAAGTCAAAATCATGATGTGTAGCCACACATATTAGTTTTAGGAATGTTTTGAGCAGGAATCTTTGACCTCTAATGTGTCAGCAGTGAATGCTTAAAAAGGTTTGAAGGAACCGACAGAGGTCATCTTTTGGCAAGTAATGCAGTGAAAGAGCTGGATCAGCAATCATGTAGCCAATGGATGATGGAAGTTGTGAATGTACCTTTCTGTCTGGGGGATCCAAGGGCCGCCAGTTGTTGGCTCTGAGCTGGTGAAGCTCATCAAATTTGAGGCTTATGTTCTCGATTGACAACTGAAGCATATCCCAAAAACCGGCCAGATCTGAGGCTACTGGACGAGGGTGGGCTTTGGGGTTCTATGACAGTAGATAAGCAGGAAGAATAGAAAAAAAACAAGAAAATGAATAAAAAGTTGTTATACACACTCTCATGTTAAACTTTGTATATATAGTATCTCAAAAAACTTGTCTGTGAATTCTGTCTGTGTATTGTAAATATTCTCATTCTTTTCTATTCTTACTCTATTTCTATTCAAGTACAACACTCCTGTACTTATTCTTAGTTTATCTTATTTCTGTATGGTTGTTTAAATGTATATTTGAATTTTTTCATTTTCATTTTATTATTTTTACACACATTTGATCCAGGAGGACAATATTTCGTCCCACCGCATACTTGAGCGTATATATTGTTGGGCTGACAATAAAACACTACTTGACTTGACTTGAAATAGTAAAAGATACTGGTATGCAGTTATAGAAATATATGATGACATTTTGTATGATAAGCTTGGCATTAATTACCATTTGCCATTACTAATATTTTATTACATTCAGTTGATCAGTCAATCAAATATTCACTGTATAATCAAAGTAAAGGTTTTTTCTTCAGTAAATGAAACAATTTAAAAGGTTAAACATTAGAAAACACAAGAAAAATATTGGAAAATTTGAAATTAAAAAGCTCATTAAAAGGAAAAGGAAGAAATGAAATTTAAAAATTTTTTTTTTTTAGTTAGAAGAAACAAAACGCTTTCCACTGCTTCAGACTCACCAGGTTCTCCTCACACAGCTCCCTGAACTGCTCAAACTTCTGGGACATCAGAAGCTGAGCACTTCCCATAGCACTTCTCATCTTCTCTAGGACTATAAGCACAGACACAGAGCTTAGAAAGAGACTCTTCTACATATTGATCTGTTCTTAACATGCACATACTACAACATCACTGATTGGCAACTAACAAATTTGTTTAAGCCTCAGGAGCTTTTCTGAGAGCTTGACATTTGAACCTACTCTGATTGTGGGTGTAACCCTGTCCCATTAAATGCCATTGCTCTTGATGCTCAATTTTATGACTGTTTGAATTTGTTTTACATACCAGAGCTGACTACCTGGTCACACACAATCCTGAGGACTATATTATTATTTACAGTAGTGTAAAATTAGAATATCTTGGAACCATTCGTATTTTTCTGATTTTAACGCAGAAAAGTAAACTGTCACATAAACTACATTCATTACACACAAAGTACAATATAGTCATTGCATCAATGGCTAACAATAACTATAATAAATATAATATATATACAATATATTTACACTACCAGTCAAAAGTTTTGGAATACTTTTCCAATTTTTTTCTTGTAAATTATGCAGTTTAGCGTCTAATTGCACTCTGAAATGAAAGCAAATCACAAATAAGCAATTGGAGTTAAAAATAATCATGGAATCAATTTATAGATCAAAGTGTATTCTAAACTTTTGACTCATCAAAGTAGCCTCCTTTAGTAGATATAACAGCTGTACACACCCGTGGCATTCTTTCTACAACAGAAATCAGATATTCTTCAGAAAGTTCTTCCCATATCTGCTGCAGAAGTTCCCATAAATGTGGACCTTGTAGGTTGCTTTGCTTTCACACTTCTGTTCATCCCAAATCAGCTCGATGGGGTTTAAGTCCGGAGACTGAGACACTCCGTGTTTTCAAGCTTACCATCTTCTTTTTTCCTGAGGTAGCTCTGGCATAGCTTGGACTTATGTTTTGGTCCTTATCTTGTTGTAGGATGAACCCCTGACCAACTATAGGTGCATACCAGAGGGTCCTGCATGGGCCTGCAGAATGCTGTGGTAGCTGTTTTGGTTCAGGGAGCCTCTCACTCTGTACAAACTGCTGACCCTGGATCCAGCAAACAGCCCCAGACCATCCCACTTCCCCCTCCATGTTTGACAGTTGATGCCACACGCTGTTGAACCATCCTTTCACCTCCTTGTTGGCGTACAAAAATCCTGCGTGGTGAACCGAAGATTTCAAATTTTGCTTCATCACTCCGTAATCCAGTCTTCAGTAGTGTAATGGCGGTGTTTCATGGCCCAGGCACGTCTCTTTGTCTTATTCTGATGTCTTAGCGATGGTTTTCTTGCTGCAACTCGTCCTGTTAAACCTGCAGCTCGGATCCTTCTCTTCACAGTTGAAACTGAGACTTGCTTATTACGAACACTATTAAGCTGTTATTAAGCAACCTCAGTCCACCTCTTGTGAATCTCTCTCAAGTAATTGACACTTTTCTTGGCAATCTTCCTAAGGCTGCAGATGTCTCTATTACTTGTGCACCATTTGCTAGCAGACTTTTCCCTTCCATTAGTATGCTTCCATACAGCACTTTGTTAACAACCAATCTTTTCAGCAGTGACCTTCTGCAGCTTTAGGACCCAATATACTCGCTATATTGGTCATGTTACCATTTATCGAGCACTGAGGGCAAAAGTACTTTTCCAGAAAGCCTAATCTTATCAAACTGTTTCACACTCTGTGCGCTATATAAATAAGATTTAATTGAACTGATATATCATCACAATGGAGGTAATACACTGTATTTATAGTATTTCAGTAGCAGTTGACTCAAACGCAACTTATTGAATGAGATTCTAGGAAACAATCAAATTTATATGTTGCCTCCTAAACCTCTGGAAGAGGATTCAAGCATTAGGAAAGCACACACACACGAAGGATGGGGTCTGAGAGAGATTTTTTGACATGAAGAACAACAACAACACACACACACAAAGACGTACTGTCCTCAGGCAGGTCATTCTCCCGCTGGTCGAGTTCCATCTGTCGACACCAGCCTTCCATGCGGTCGGTTTCAGCCTGCAGCAGCTTCAGAAACCACCGTCCGTCTCTCTGGCAAACTGATCTCTGCACCACCTGCCATTTAAATAATGAAACTCACTACAGAAAACTGTATACTGTACTTTCTACAGGGTTGATAAGTTAGTTGTAATTCACGTCACAAGAATTTAGCCTTGGCCATGAGGACACTCCTGAAACCCAAGCTGCCCCCATCTGTATGTGCACGATAGAGAAAGTGCTGTTTTATTGTGCTATGTTAAATAAATATATAACATATAAAATCAGAGAAAGTGCATCTACATACATACACAAATAAATACGCAAACAATAATAATTTCCCACTTGCCCAGTTTGGGGGTCACTCCCTCAAGTGCTAAGATTACCACGGGGACTCCAGTTGCCTTGACCCGCCACATCTTCTCTAGCGTTTCTCTCTGCCCTTAGTATTTGGTAGCGAGCTTCTCAGGATCCTTCTTCCTAATGCTATCACTTAGTATAGATACAACTATCACTATGGCCATCTTCCTCTGCTTGTCCACTACCACTATGTCAGATGGCTAATCCATCACCAGTTTGTCCATCCGTATCTAGAAGTCCCACAGGACTCGGTCATTCTCAACCACCCTGGGGGACGTCTCCCATTTTTGCCTCAGGACTTCTAGGTCATACTCGACACAGATGTTTCTGTATAATATCCAAGCCACGTGGTTATGGTGTTACATGTATGCCTTGCCTGCTAGAATCTTGCCGTTATGTGCTGGATTGTGTCAGGGTCTTTGCACAGCTAGCACCTAGGGTCTTGCCTGGTGTGGCAGACCCCAGCCTCTACACTTATAGGTTGTTGCTGTTTTACCAGGGTGTCTGCTGTCTTTTAGTCCAGCTTTGTCCAGGAATTAGTAGGATATTTTATATCAACCACTTCTACCTGCTGGTGGTACATGCCATGCAGGGACCCATTGATGGATTCTTATCTTAATAAAGGTTATCTTAATTCAATTCAATTTTATTTATAAAGTGCCAAATCACAACAACAGTCGCCTCAATGCGCTTTACATTGTAAGGTAGACCCTACAATAATACATACAGAGAAAAACCCAACAATCATATGACCCCCTATGATCACGCACTTTGGCGACAGTGGGGAGGAAACATTTTATTAACAACAAGAAACATCCAGCAGAACCAGGCACAGGGAGGGGCGGGGCCATCTGCCAATCAAGTTTAAAGTTTCAAAACTCTAATTTGCAGCAGTCTCCTTAGATTGAAACAGCACCACTGTGAGTCAGTCTGAGCCAGAAAATACTGAAGTTTAATAAAAATAATACTTTTATCGATCTGTGTGTTAAATCAACAGATTAAACATGAATAAATTATTCATTCTATTCAATCTAAAAGACTCAAATTAGGCTTAAAACGTTCCTTTTTGATAAAGCATAGAGTTATGGTGCAATAGGTGTAGTCTGCTCAGGGTTTCCCATGATGCACTGAGTATTTCTTATTTGCTCAACTTTTTTCACTCACTATGTGTTTGCACACAATTCTGTGTTTAATCATTAGTTATTATTAATCTCTTGCTCTCTTCCACAGCATGTCTTTGTCCTGTCTTCCTCCCCTGATGCCATAGAGAAAGAAAAAGATTTATCAAAGGAGCTGTGGGAGAAGATAACTTGAACTTTATAAAACAGGAAAAGGACGTAAAAAGGTATCCAGACAATTGTAGTGTTCAAACTCTAATTAAGAAGTAGAATTATGGTGAAACCAAGCCACGGACAGGTACACCAACAAAAGCTTCAGCCAAAACTGCCAGAAAATTGCAAAGAAAAACCCACAAATATCCACAGCGGACATACAGGACTCGCTGAAAAAAAAAAAAGAGGGGCACTTGAAGAACAATGGGCTACATGGTCCCCAGATGAAAACCACAACTTCACTAATGCCCCAAAGCAGCCTATTTACAATATGCTAAATAACTCGGAAGCAAGCCTCATTACCGGGATGGATTACTTACATTGGGGATTTGGGGATGTATGAGCTACACAGGCACAGGGAACCTGTCCAAAATTGATTTCAAGATTAATCCAGCATGTTATCAGAAAATACTGGAGGAAAATTTGCACTCCTCAGCCCGCAAGCTGTCAATGGGATGCACATGTACATTCCAACATGACAATAATCCAAAACACAAGACTAAATCCACCTTAAATTCTTACAGGATAAAAAGTAAATATTCTAGAGTTGCCATCCCAGTCTCCTGATTACAATGTCATTGAGCCACTTTTGGGATATCTCAAACATGTAGGTCATGTAAGACAGCCCAAGGATTTACAGGACCTGGAGGCATTTTGCCAAGAAGAATGGACAGCTTTACCATCTGCGAAAATAAAATGCATCATCCACAACAACCACAAAATACTTCAAGCAGTCATTGAAGTTAAAGGAGGCAATACACACTATTAAGAACTAGGGTATGTAAACTTTTGATCAGGGTCATTGGGGTAGTTGGGTAGTTTTTTTGACAATGGTGTCATCCAACCACTAACCATTAGTGAAAGAAAAGCTTTTGTATTAGCATCCATATTCTCTAGAGGAGGGGTCGGCAACCCTGGGCACGTGTGCCAGCTAAGGGTTAACTGATGGCACGACAATAGCTGGATTGGCCATCGGGCATACCGGTGGCCAGTCCATTGTTCAGTTGTTTGGTGGTGGCTATGGCGGAGCTTCCACAGAGGCAGCAGGTGGATGAGGGAAAGGGGAGGCAGGAGGAGGAGAGCCCCGAGGCAGCTGCAGGTCCGAGTGTCAGGTGAACTGAACTTCAGGTAAGAAGTTATGACCTGCAGTCTATCTGGGTCAGATATAAACCAAGTTTAGGTGGAGTTTGTTTTCGTTGTGCTGACTTTTTACAGTCAGTTACAATAACTCGTACTGCGTGCTAGCTAGCATGACGGAGTTTCCATACAGCTGGGTGGGTGCGATAATGTTACTGATAGTGAACTTTATTTTATTCATAAGGTTAGTTAGTAGAGTTGCCAAATGTTCCGTAAAAAACTGGAATCGTCTCGTATTCAGAGAAAATATTACGCGTTTCATGTTGAGCTGAAAAAGAACAGTTTGTCCCGAACTTCAGCTAGAATGGAAAAAGACACAAAGCTGGAGTTATTCTGTGTTTACGCTGCACAGCTGCCTCTTCTTCTCTCATTCTCTCCCCTCTCTCTCCTGTTGCTACTTTAATCATGAAACTGATCAATGATCAGCTGATCGGCTTTTCTCTCTTGTTTGTTTATCGCCCACTTTGCGCCAGAAAGAGGAAACCAGCGGATGTCGCGCTAAACAACAGCAGCACGTTTAAGCTTGATCAGCTGTTGTTAGAATTTATTTAATATTACTTTCTAGTATCAGCTGATGTTTGCTGGAGCCACAGCTGTAAAGCTGCTGGTCATGATATGGTTTGGTTATCTGGTGAGAGGGAAACATGAAGATGAAACCAGGAGATGTCCTTACTGAACCATCAGAGCTGAACAGGTGATGGAGAAACAGGTTTACCTTTTAGGTGACATGAATGAGTTGAAGGGAAGTTATAAACTGTTTCTGAGAGACAAATAACACCAGGATCCTTTTCTAAGCAGCTGACAGCTGGTAACTGTGCAGGGGCGGGCCTAGCAAAGTGTTGCCAGGGGGGCATGTAGGGCATTAACAGGGAAAGGGGGGCACAAAGAAATACTTTCTTATTTTCATTTAAAATGTCTCGCTTTTATTAAATAATTATCTGAAGCTTACAACCAAAGTTTTTATTAGATGTAAAATGTATAGAAATCATACATAGACCAACAAGACTGTGTGCATTACTGTCACAACAGCGTTTGTTTTCATTCAAAGGGTTCGTGGCTTTTCCTGTAATACCTGGTGGGCCGGTCTCTAGTCAAAATCCCCGGGCCGATGTTTTGTCCCAGTCCAGCCCTCGGCACAACAGGTGTATTAGGTGTATGGACCAATGTTTTCTTTTCTAATCAAATCAAAAAGCTTTAATGAGCAGCTGGGTTTGTCTCGCATTAACTGGTTGGACACAGAGGACATCGAAATGCAGCTGATTGAACTGAAAAGCTCGACTCTGTGGGGGTCAAAGTTTGTAGAACTACGGACGCAGCTGGAATCCACAGCTGTGCGTGTTCATGGAGCTGCATGTTCATCACTACCTGACAAAGTTAACTGTCTTCAGAACATTGCAGAGGCTTTATTGACAGTATTTGGCTCTACATATCTGTGTGAGCAGATTTTCTCTCACATGAGTCCTCAGGTCGCCGTCTGAATGCTGGACACTCGGAGACCTGTGTCTCTGAGTGGGAGACCAGAGATCACATTAACATGTGTGTCTCTGTATTAACAAACATGCCATATTGGCCCAGTTTATTTTTCTTATCATTGTTGTGAGGAGGCCATAAACATAAAAAAACATAAAAAGTCTTTTTTTTTTCAAAATAGCTGGTAACTATTCGCTGATAGCTGCCAACATCTGCCAACAAATATAATTCTATTCTAGGTTTTTCTATATATTGTGTAACTGTTAATATACAGCGTTATTACATCTATTGCTAATGCAATCATATGGCACATTGACTTCTGAGGGAATTTTAGATGGCACTCATCATCAGAAAGGTTGCCTACCCCTGATCTAGAAAATAGGCAAAACTTATGAGCGCAACTGTAAATGTAATGTAAAACTAAAGTTAACCAAATAGTATCACTGAATATTCTCCCACATACCTCCAGTATAGCAGAACTGTTGAAACTGACATCAAGTTGGTCATCTGTTACACTGTCTATCCATGGGTCTGGAGGGGGAAGGATGGATGGGTCAAAGCCCACATCCTCATAGTCATCAGAGGCACAGGCATGGTAGTGGTTCCCTGAGCCCTGGATGCTGACGGTGGAAGTGGTGGCATCGCGGGAATATTGCCGAGGGATGGCACGAGATGACAGTATTTCCATGTCAGTGTCCGGGGAGTTTATAGGTGTGTCTAGTAGGTCTGGCATGTCCAGATCTGCCTGGATGGAATAATGAGTACAGAAATCAGTGGATTTGTGAGCAGTGCAGGTCTGTTATACCTGTTTGCATTTGTTGCTAAATGATGTTCACCCTCATTTAGAGATGAAGTGAAGGGGCCATAAAAAAAAAATCAACTGACTTCCTCAGAAACAGATGATGTTTTTTACAAGTGTAATATGTTTAATGAGTATAACGGAGTAGGCCCAAATTTGGTTATTTTTATTAGTTTTTTGGCTTTTTTTACTTTACTTTTGAGGAAATTTTCAAATGAAAAGACGATTTCTACTCGATTAAAACTGCAACCAAA
Source organism: Maylandia zebra (assembly GCF_041146795.1). Classification (NCBI taxonomy): domain Eukaryota; kingdom Metazoa; phylum Chordata; class Actinopteri; order Cichliformes; family Cichlidae; genus Maylandia; species Maylandia zebra. The sequence goes on along the minus strand of NC_135184.1, from coordinate 33,627,735 downwards.
TACCACCGCAATCTCAAGCCAAAATTGATCTTTTTAAAGCTCAACATTTGTTCTTAAGTAGCTTTGAGCATCAATAATCAGTGTAGCATCATGTGCTATGTCATAGTTTCAATACCAAAACTGCACCAACCGAATGTCTGTCATGTCAACTAACAGAAAAAAGCACTGATGCCCTCAATAATTAATTATTTTATGACATTTCATCTTAAAAAAACCCAAAACTGCATTTTGGATAAACTTTTAAAGAACGATATCACCATTTGAGTTCGGTGCCTATATTCTTGTTTTACATTTTGTTGCCAGGCTCATCTTCAAGCTGTGATTGATTGATTGTTTGAAGGTTGAGCGCCTTCAAATATTGCACAAATACAAGAAAGCAGTCCTACATATGTGTTTATTATATGCACTGAAGGGAATGTACTGGTCAAAAATTACTCCGAAATTCCTCACAGTGTTTCTGGAGGGCAAGGTAACGCCATCCTGCAAGTATCCAGAAAGTAAGAAACGAAAGAAAGGGTTTTGTTTGGGTATTCCTCGACTACAAGGACTTCAGTAAAAGACTGTTATCCTTTGAATACTAATAGATAAAAAAAGGCTCTCAGAGTAGGTAATCCAGCACAAAAAATGTAGCATTCATAAAGCTCCATAATTGGCTGCAAGTGAATACTATGCGAATTAAACTGTAAATATATATATTTTCTGATTATAACAGAAATAGTGACAAACAAACAAAAGACATATGTGCCTTTTTAAATGTAAATATCTCATAAGCTAAGAGGCATCATTGATCTCAAGCAAACTGCCAACTCTTGGACCATGTTCTGGTTCAGTATAGTATTTCTCATGTTTTTAAAATATGGGTGTTTTGTTAAAATATAGCCAGTGCATTTCTTTTACCTTGCAGCTCTGGTGCAGGTTTTTCTTTAGCACTGCTTTAAACTCAAAGCGACCAGTGTGTCTCAAGGAAGCTGCAAGCATTATTTTGTATGGGTGCAGTCGGTACCAAAACTTACCTGCACAGCTGCTGTCACACTATTGGAGCGCTGGAACCGACGATACCTGAGCATCAGAGGGGGAAAAAAGAATAAATACTAGAATAAAATTTCTGCCCTCTGCTTTCAGAGAACATACGTCTTCACATACACATCTTTAAAATGTTGTAAGTTTACATTTGCACTAGTCTATTCTTTTTCCATCTAACAATTACTACTTTTTTGTTTGGAGATTTGAGGTTCCCTGTGACTCTAGGATGTCAGTTGTGAGAAGAGGTGTAAAATGAATGCTACCAGAGGTTATAAAAGATTTTCTAAATGCATTAGTGCCATCTGAGCTTAACTGTTCAGTGCTCCAATAAAAGAAATAAAAAAGTTGCAAGTAGCGCAAAATAAGGATGAAGTAGCTGCTTGTAAATTAGATGCATCATAATCTGGGCTGGCTTACAGTTTGACACGGTCAGTTTTGCTAAATCAACAGTCTTTCTCCACCATCATGACAGAAAAAGTTATGCTTTTCCAAACTGTTTAGATACAGCTGAATGTTTGTATCTTGGTCACATCCAACCTGGAGACCCTGAAGCAGATAACACATGCTTAAATGGTCTTAAGGGGTATCAAACTAGCACATTAAATGGCTACAAATACACAACCCATGTCCACTAGTAGATGGGATGTTAGGATGCTGAAAACCTGGATTATGAAGGATTCTTCCAGACTCAAAAGACAGAGGATGAATGAATGAAATAACTTGTGTAAGTACTGCTTCCCTTGCTTGCACTCTCAGAGGAAAAGCACACAGAAAAAAACATGCTGGAGAAAACAAAAGAGAACATTTAAAACAGTCAACTGTTTGAAATGTGCTTCCCAGTAATAGCTTCAAAGAAATGTATAAATGACAAAAGAAGTAGAAAAGAGGGCTATTGTGTTATTGTGTTTAGATACATTAGGCTAAATCCAACAAAAAAAGTCTCACCCTCTGTCATCTTCCACTTGCACACCTACAGAGGTGAACTTGGAGGGGTCCTCTGGATCCGGAACATCCTCTGGTCCGTCAACCTAGAGGAGGCAAAAAGAGCAAAACTAAAAATAATCACAACAATAAGCTTCATAAAAATGAATATGCATTTCTTTATGTAAAGGAGACCCAAGACAGATTACAGATTAATAGCAGATCTAGAATTTTTAGAAAAATAGTAATAGTCATCGTAACAAAGAGGTGAAACAGACCCCTACTTTGTGTGAAGCTTGTTAAATATTCTTTATCCAGCAGGGTAACATGTGGTTCTTAGCAGAAATGAAAACACAGATAAACAAGCTCCACATAATTTATAAGTAACTGAAGCTCAATGTTTCGTTGACCGTGATCTCACGTATACCTGGATGCCTATGGAGAGACATTTTCCCTTCCTGAACGCATCTTTCCTATAATCATCCCGGTGGTCTTCAACTACTTGCCCCCTGCTCAGGATTGAGGGGATGGTGGTGTTGACTGTCATGGTGCTATTGTTGACATGCTGACTGGCTGGTCCGTGGACCTATGCAAGAATATTGAGAACACTGTAAATACAATATTCAGTAAGACAATAAAAATACAGTGTATTCTAGCTGAAATTGGAAAATATTTGTGGGTGTTTATTACGACGATGCTTACAGTAAAAACTAAAGCACTAAAGCACTGACCTGAGCATTAGCAGCCTCTATGGCAGCTGTCAAGGCCTTCATGCTGTCAATGCTTTCTGTGGAGTTACTGAGCCCTGATTGGATGGTCATGTCACCTCTAGGTCCCTCTTCTTCCATGTAGGCATCCTGGTTAGTTTTAGAATACACAGTCATTTTAAGACAAGTTATATCACACACCTTCATCCATCCATCCATGAATAAAACCATGAATGAGCTGATGAACATTACCTGATGCTGCTGAAGTGAAGCAGAGTAAAGTTACAGAGGTCTTATTAGAGACACAGTTAAGCATTTTGCAATTTGGTAGAATTTGTAAAAGTTTAAATTTCTTCGGTATTGAACAGCAGAAATTAGGCATTCTTGTTGGAGGTCATTTTGGGGGAAAAAACCAGCAGCCAACAGCACCATACACAACAGTAGACTGGTGCTTAATAAGCAGGCGAATAATGCAGAAAACAGAGATTTGAGATGGTCAACTGTTCTTGAAGTACAAGAAGCTGGTGGTGGAAGCGAAACGGCAAAAGTTTTTAAAAGCGCAGTTTTTATATTCTTTTGTGCTGGTCCAGTGAATTTTGGTCAGAGAGTGACAAAACCTGCAAAATCTGTGAGATGTCGCCCTTTAGCACCCGACGTGCCCGTGTACACGCCGTTGGGTGAACGGGGTGACCGTGCTCTGTGTTTACATCTTTTTAGTGGAATCCGTTACCTGCTCGCATTTGCTGTTTTAGCTGTTTGGCAGTTGTTGAAATAGTTTTGTAAGCTTTAGCCTGAGATTCTGGCGTTTCTGGCAAAATACATTTATATTTAAAAAATTATTCAGGATTTAATGAATTGAAATCGCTTTATTCAAACTAAAATCGATTTGAACCAGGAAAATCCATTTTTTATACCCATCCCCAATCCTGGTACCCCATGCACTTATGGACATCCTTATGTTCGAACATGGTCTTCGTTATGGATAAACTGCACAAAAGACCAGTAATAAAACACCACCAAGATTCAGATTAGTTCTCTCAATCACACCACTCCACATCTCGCTGTTGTTGCCCATGTGAGCGTTGAAGTCTCCCAGTAGCACAAGGGAGTCACCATCAGAGGGGATACTCCCAAGAGCATCCCAATGTACCCACAAAGGCCAAGTCCAGTCTGGAACAGAGTCCAGCCCTTGTCCAGGAAACTAGTTTCAGAGCCCATGTGTTAAGCTAAACCTGACTATATCTAGCTGGTATCGCTCAACCTCATGCACTAGCACGTGCTCCTTTCCCACCAGTGAGGTGACATTCCATGTACCAATAGCCAGCCTTGATTGTTGGGGATTGGACTGCAGGGCCTCCTTCATTACATGAAGTTCATCGATCATCAAATTATTTATCTGTTATTGGGAACAGGTTCTTAGTATTTGTGCCTCTGTGCATCACCACAGTGAATTTTAAACAAGACCCTTAGCTTTAACTCAGGGGATTTACCAAAAGTATTGTATTAACAGATTAGAAACTACATTCCCCTATTTTCAGATACCCGAAAATAATTGGACAAGCATGTTCAAGTGAGACCTACTCCCTCATTAGTTTATAACCAATTCAGAAGATAAGAGCTCTGGAAATGATTGCACTCAATAGCAATCATTTATGTGCAGGAACTCTCAACATGAGGTTCATGCACATAAAGGAGGCCATCACTAGGCTGAAAAAACAAAATAAACCTATCAGAGAGATACCACAAAGTTTAGGAATGTATAAATCAGGGGTGTCAGATGGTCTGCTGGAACAAGTAATGCACTGCCCAACTCTGTAACCAGGATGACCAGATTATCCAGAAAACATCTAAAAGTGCAGTTCTGTAAAAATAAAATCTTTAGACAGATGAAACTCATGAACAACTCATTGATTCAGTTCTATTTCTACTGGGTCAATTCACAGCAACAGTCGCCTCAAGTCATAAGCTAAAGAAGATAACATCATCTGTCAACCAGGCAATGTTATGACATGAAGATGTATGTCTGCCAGTGGAACTGAATAAATAGTGTATATTGATGAATTATGTGACTGCTGAGCAGGGGTATAGTCAGATTTAGACTAATGGTACAAAACGGATTGGATGATTTTTCACAGTGGAAATTAATAATGACCCTCAAAGCAAAGAAATAGAATATTCTTCAGTGACAAATCAGTCATCTGATCTCAACCAAAGAGGACAAAACTGAAGGCAGACGAGACCCACAACAAGCAACAACTGAAGGTCACTGCACAAAGGTCTGGCAGAGCATCTCAAGGAAAAAAATACAGCACATGATGATATCCATGGGATCTAGACTTCAGGGAGTCAATGACCTGAAAGGACTTTCATCCAAATATTAAAATTAATTCCTATGTTTTAAATTGTGTTGAAAATGATGGACTGCGTATAAAAACAGTTAATGCAGGTTTTTTCTTTTTTTTACTAAATTCCAAATTATGGACGAAACTGCACAAGACCTAGTGTGAATGCAAGCACTATTACTCAGGAAACAATGAAAGTACGTATGCTTCCTTTATGTTGCTATGAATGACACCTCCATGGTACACATAAGGATGTAACCACACAAAGAGCAGATTAATATGATGGACAAATTCTTTGTGCAGTACCTGTGCAGACTCTGTGCTGCTCTGGGCTGTAATGGAGATGTATGGCTTGGAGGCTGTGGAGCAGGTTGAAGTTCTGGGTGGCACTGGAGGAGGAGTTTTCTTGTAAGTGGTGATGCAAGATGAAACTAAAGGAACAAGAAAGAAGAAAAGAAAACGGGAAGATGAGGAGACAGGATATGTTATAAATTAGTTTGATATACAAATACTGCACCAGAATGACAAGATTTGAGGTAACTATGCCTACAACCAAAGTTGTATTTTTACATTTGTACCCAGATACAATACCCACAGAAGATAACTGATCACATTTTCGATACCAGAAAACCTACATCATCTTTAAGGACATCTTTTATTTATTTAATTCTAAAAATGGATGTGGATATATCAGAACTATGACACAATATTAAGCCACATTTTCACAAAAGTGAAAGCTATTTTTTATGATGCTGAAAGGTGCAAGTTCAATAATGCAACGAAAAACTATAATCCTATATACTCGGAAGTAAAAATTAAAAGAAAAATGAAAGAACAAAGCCGGTGTAGCCAACTGAAAGTGGCTGGGGTAGATGAATATAAAACCTAAGGACATGTTGTGGACTTGTGGACAGGAACATGTGTCCTTATAACTGTGTGAAACAGATTTGTTTAAGTGATGTATAAATAAGCCTCTGCTTTATTACACGTTCCACACAATGGATTTAATGTCACAGGTTCAATGCTGGGTGACAAAACAACAGACAGGTAGACAGTTTCGCAAGGGTACTGATCTAGAGCTATCAGTTTAGTTTTTAATTAAATATAAATAGTGTGCAGGGAGATATGCATTGTGAATAGGCCTCCAAAATATGTAATTGACCAATAATTATGTAATCACAAGGGATAATTAAATGACCAGTCATCTTAAGTTAGTTTATGTAAGAACAACGTTTCCTTAAAAACATGCAGTGGTAGATATTTATGCTTGACACACACTAGGGGAGCAGTTAGGGTGGGGGCACAACAGTCTAATCCCCAGCTACTGAAACTAGGTTTTAGAACATAGAACACCATTTCATACTGTGTTATACCTATTCTAGTTATAACTGAGAAAATATTGCCTTAGTATATTTTAGCCAGAATTATCAGACTCTTCCATCACAGTAGATGGTAAATGGACTGGTTCTTATATAGGAATTTTCTACTCTATTTGAGCAATCGAAGGGCTTTACACAACTTGCCTCTTTTTTTCTATGCAAGTGCTTTCTATCTAACATTTGCATGGATTCATACTCCAATGGATGCATCAGTGAGCAACTTGGGGTTAGTATCATGCCCAAGGCTATTTGGCATGCATACTGGATTGTCTGTAGAAGACGATCAAATCAACTTCCGGTTAGTAGGTGACTTGCTCTACCACCTGAGCTACAGCCACCCCAATAAGATCTCACACTTGTAAGTTGGTGGAATAGGTCTTGGAAATAAAAATATAATGATAAAATACAATCAGCTGTAAGTTTAACCAATAGAACAAATAAGAAAATATCATGTATAAAATGATTCTTACTCTTACTGATAGTCTGACCATGGAGGCTAGGTATGTGTGTCTGTATGTGTGTGGGTGTGTGTTGTAGTGGCAGATTTCCATACTCTATGCATTGATCACATGTTTGAACAATATCACTTTAGTAATAGTAAAATCACTTTGTCTCAAAGTTATAGATATGTAGGATGTTATCACAAGTGGGCCTTGTGCTGATTACACTTTCACAGTGGGGCCATTGTATGTAGGTTAGAGACATCCAGGTGCCACATGTAAGGGAGGTGACGGGTGGTTGTAAATTTCCCTTTTGGAGGAAGGGTTTGAGGATGAGCTGAACTGGGAGGTATAGAGCTACGTGATGTGCTGTGGAATTTCCTTTGTCTGAGTTTGGTCAGGTCGTATTTAAGAGTTCAGGGCGGTGCCCATCTTTAGAGACCTTTTGGTGTGTTACCTGAGTGTTTTCTCATGTTCATGTGAAAATAAGGTAATGATACATGCAACTGAAGTAAGATTGCATAAACTGAATAAAACAGAAGGATATACACATGTGACTGAAAGTTCAAATGTGATGGAATTACTGAAAAGTCATGCTAAGAATAACATGGAAAAGAAGATGTTATACAGTCATTTTAAAGTTTGTTTTAAATTGTGTATGTAGAAAAGTCAGAAAGAAAGAGGATGATAAGTCGTGATATCTTCTGATGTCATCTCAGAAGATGTTACATCCAGAGAGAGAGGAGAAAGGATGACCTGGTACAAAAGTGTTGCGCAGAAGAAATAAGCTGCTCTTCCCTTAAGTGAAAATACATTGATGTTGGTTTTTTTTTTGCACTAATAAAGTTGTGGAGTTGTAAAGTATTTTGTCTAGTGTCAATTATATCATCAGTTATATCATTATCGCAAATTTTCAAATGTATATCGTGACAAATATTTTTGGTCATATCGCCCTGCTCTAACTGTGACTACTGGAACAAGAAGGCATAGGTGGGCAAGAGATAAAATCAGGGCACTGTCGGAATGTCACTACACAAGTAACACCAGCGGAAGGGGTTACATGAAGAGGACAGGGGACCTGTGGAATCTTTGATACACAGTATCATGTCTGACGACGAAACAACTACTAGCTCAGTGTTCCAAAATTCAGAAGAAGGGACTGCTATCACAGCTGGAGATCGACAAGGTACAAAACAAATACTATGGCAAGGGGGAGGTAGGATGGGGGGGGGGGGTATCATCACCCCCACCCGAGATTGGGTACCAAAGCGACAAGTACGATGGAAGAAGGAGAATTGAGTGTGAGAGAAACTGACCTGAAAGAGAGGATGATTGCAAAGATGGCAATATGGAGCAGGTTACCAAGACTATGTGAAGTACCCTCTGAAGGTCTACTAGAATGTGTGAATGCAGCACTATGGACAATCCCTACTGTGACCATCACCAAAACCAATCAGCTGATCTATACCACGGCAGCAGTGATCAGTGAGATGCTTGGCTACAAGATAAACCGCCACAAGGAGCAGTACCCTCCATGGAGAAGGAGACTAGAGTACACCACAGCAACCTCCCTAAACAGAAATTATCACAGTGGCAGACATCCAAGAAAGGGTCTCCAGTTTGAAGAGTTGGACAGCACCAGGCCCTGATTCACACCTGCTGGTAAAAGAAGCTGACTGCACTCCATGAGCATCTGACAGCACAAAAGAACCAGCTTTTAATCAACAAGAGACACCCAGAATGTCTGACTGAAGGCCAGACAGTCCTGTTTCCCAAGGATCCCCAGAAGGGACTGGTCCAATCCAACAACTGCCCAATAACCTGCCTCAGGACTGCATGGAAGCTCCTGTCAGGCATCATAGCGGCCAACCACTGCCACTGCCTGGATTGACTACAGGAAGGCCTATGACTCAATGCCCCACACCTGGATCCTGGAATGCCTAGAACTGTACAAGATCAACAGGACCCTAAGAGCCTTCATCAGGAATACAATGGGGATGTGGCGTACAACACTTGAAACCAACGTCAAGTCCATAGCACAAGTCACCATTAAGTGCGGGATCGACCAAGGAGATGCTCTGTCTCCACTGCTGTTCTGCATAAGCCTGAACCCTCTCAGTGACATCATTAATAAGACTGACTATGGATACTGACTACGCAATGGAGCAGTTTTCAGCCACCTCCTGTACATGGATGACATCAAGCTGTATGCCAAGAGTGATTGAGACATTGATTCACTGATCCACACTACCAGCATATCCCTGACATCGGAATATCATTCGGACTGGAGAATTATTTTGAGCAAAAAGTTTAATTTGAGTGAAAAAAATTCATTGAGGTGTGCAAGAAATGTATTTCACTGTTTGCTGTTATCCATATACACACACAATAACATGTTGCTCAGTTGTTGGCATTTGCTCTTGCTCAGATCGTAGGCTTCTGTTCTGCTTGTGATCCATTTATTCTGTGCCATTTCTTCTGTTCTTGGTTTAGTTGATAGGTTTGTTTATTTCTTTTGTATTTTCATTCGGTTCCTTCTAATTTGTCTTCTCACTGAGTCTTGACGTCTGTTTGTGTCAAGCATGTGTGTCTTAATCTCGATTTCAATGTTAGTTATTTCCTGTCTTATATCTCTTGTCCTGTGTGCTTTGGGTTTAGTTCCATTTTCCCCAGTTTCATTATCTGTGATAGTTTCAGCTGTGTTCGTGCCTGTTGCCTATTCCCTGATTATCCTGTGTGTGTATAAATGTTCTTCGTTTTTTATTGCTTTTTGTTGTGTTCTCCCTCTTGCTGTGTGCCCTTTGGGTTTTTTGATGACCAGATGAAGCCTCGTAAAACCTTGAAATTTTCTATGACTCCCACCCTGTCACTCATCAAAACCTTTTGTCATTTCAACTATTTGTAACAGCTGCTTTGTTGCGTTGCAATAGTGTCAAGCATGGAAACAATCACTGCCAAGAATAGAGTTAAAAACGCCTTCATTTCATTTTGTGTGGTTCATTCATTGATTTAATCTGTTTTTGATTTCATTTAATTTGGAATAGTTTCAAAATGTCAGAAATTTGCCTTGGTTAAATTGGCAACTCTATTGACATATTTTTTTCAGATAGTCTCAGATGCTTCATACTGTTAGTCCACAGCATGCTAATCAGGTTTATGTCAGAATAAATTTTAACAGCACCAATATACTGGTCTCAGCTGGAGTGCTGTGAGCATGAGCAACAACCTTAAAATAGCAACTTTAATAACAGTGGTCAGGATTATAGCAATACGACTGTCCTCAGTCTGTGTTCTCTTTGAAATTATTGGAAAAGCTTAAAGTATGACCAAGTTAAGTTGTTGCCTTTCTCTGGTTAGTTTTTCATGTTGATCAGTCATTAACTGAAGGCAAAATCTTGAGATTATGCCTTGTAGTTTATAGGTAGTATAAGGAATGTAGTCCTTTTATACATCCTTGTATGTTACTGACAAAATAACCTTAACATTTCCCGTTGGAGACTGGTAGATTGGATGGAAAATGCAGCCAATTTAAAGGAACAAGTTTAACTGTGAAGACATTTTATTTATAATTTAAAAAAATTTAAAATCCTCCAAAATGTCAAATCTTCAACTACATGTTCACATGGTAAAAGTTCTCATGGTCACTGAATTGAAATGAAACCCTTATCACTATCTTCTGCACTTCACTACAGTCGACAATATTTGCTCTTAGAAATCTGTGGTCGATCTTGAAAAATACATCTTTTATCTCAGTAAGAATTTAACCTGGATATATAAAGCACATAGAAATTGTGCAAAAATAATATTTAACAATAATATTTGATCCTTGGATCAAAAGGAGGGAATTCTGCAACACTAAGTCAAAGAACTGGCTAATGAAGGACATAATACACATAGATGATGACCTGTGGGTCTGGATATATTGGTCTTGGGCTCAGAAAACAACACTAGCCTACTATTTGTGTACTTAATTCTCTGCCTTAAGACTTATAACTTTGCTGCAAGCATTCAGGGAAAAAAAAAAGAAAATTTGAACTTTTGACCTCAATTTAGGGGATCCAGTTGGCTCTGTTAGCCACTTAAGCCCCACGCCCCGGTACCAGGGGCAAAAAGGAGGAGATCAAGTTTAATCGGTTATAATGTGGGGTGAGAAATTTAAGTCCCACGTGTGGTATCCACAGAGACCTCTGAATCTCAGCCAAAATCTCATATAAACTATTTCTACAACCACCAAACACAGCGAAAACAAGCCATGATTAAACGAGCAGTTGCGTAAATGCGCACAAGTCCGCTAAACAAACAAAACCAAACAAGAAATTCTTCAAACTTCATGTAACCGGCTAAAGAAAGGCTAGTTATCATGCAGAGCTATTACTGACTCCAAACACCAAGTTTCATCATGCTCTGACCAAAGTTCAGTGAATGAGCCACAACCACAAAAACACATAGCTGCGCAAATGCGCTAAGACAGAAATTGGCTTACCGTACCGATTTTCTGCATTATTTTCGCCGGTAGCCACATGATTATCAGCAGCAATACTCTAAACACAACAGGAAAGCCACAATTTCGGTGACTTGTAAACATAAGTACAAACCAATGTTCCAAGCCTGAAGCCAAAAAGACCCTGGAACTTTTTTACTGTAAAAGATGGACCGGTTCACAGCTATTTGGTCCAGTATAATTCGTACCTATCTTCCTTTTATCCATGTTACTTATGTGTAAAAACAAAAAAGAACAAAAAACAAACAAACAAATACTGATAGATAGCGCAGTGGTAAGACTACAAGCCTTTTGGGTGGGTCGTGGGTTCAACTCCCAGCTAGCGTCTGCATCCAGTAAGGGTCCCTAGGCCAGATCTTCCATGCTCACCAAACCTACCTTGGACATGAGTGAGAGACAGAAAAATGAAACCATACTCGCTTGGACGTTGCCCAGATTAACAAGGTCCACGTCACGTGTTGAGGAACCAACACGAGTATATATAAGGAGGACATTATGTGCTGCAAGTGGGTAAGTTATGTACATTATATAAATAGAAATAGAACAAAATAAAACAATCTGGAAATTTACAGCTTGTGTACATTGCGTGAGGAGGGTGTTAAAGTGTCTTGTGCTATAGCGAGGCCAGAAGGATTCAGGATGATATGAGAATGTGGTAATGAGTCCTGTCTCAGTCACTTAAGGATGATGGGGGGGCTGATTGAACACACGAATGGCCTGAGGATAAAAACTCCTCTTGAGCCTCTCTGTTCTTGTTCGGATGGTGTCGAACCTTCTGCCTGATTTCAGAAGCTGGAACAGTTCGTTGCTGGGATGGGACGGGTCCTTCAAAATCTGTATCCTTGACACAGCTATTTCCATACCAGGATGTGATGTTCTGTGTGAGGATGCTCTCCATAGCGCCTGTATAGAAAGTCCTGAGGATCACTGGAGAGACTCTGAACTTCCTCAGTTGTCGTAGGTGGTACAGGCGCTGCCTAGCCTTTTTTGTCTGGACCTGAATGTGGGCAGACCATGTCAGATCTGAGATGTGGACACTGAGATACTTGAAGGACTGCACACTCTCCACTGGAGCTCCATTAATTACAATGGGCTTGTAGTCTCTGTGCTGACTACTTCTGAAGTCCACCACCAGCTCCTTGGTCTTCCCGACGTTCAGCTGGAGGTAGTTGTCCCGGCACCACGATGCTGGATTCTTCACTTCATCCATGTAGGCCACCTCATTGTTGTTGGAGATGGCGCCCAACACCAATGTGTCGTCAGCAAATTTCACAATGGTTTTGGAGTCGTGGGTGGCCACACAGTCTGAAGTGTAGAAGGAATAGAGCATTGGCGAGAGGACACACCCCTGTGGCGCTCCCGTGCTGATGGTGATGCTGTTGGAGATGCACCTACCCACCCTCACCACCTGAGTTCTGCCAGTGAGAAAGTCCAACACCCATGCACACAGACAGCTGTTGAGTCCTAGATCCCTCAGCTTTGTGAACAGTCTACCGGGCACTATTGTGTTGAGCTGTAATCAACAAACAGCATTCTCACATAGTTACCCTGTTTCTTGTCCACGTGGCTGAGGGTAGTGTGCAGGACGTGGGCGATGGCGTCCTCCATGGATCTGTTGGGTCAGTAGGCGAACTGGAAGGGATCTGTGGTGTCTGGGATGAAAGAGGAGATGGTTTTCTTCAACAGCCTCTCGAACACCTTCATAACCACCGAGGTCAGTGCAACTGGCCGGTAGTCATTCAGGCATGAGGGCTTGTTGTTCTTGGGGACAGGGATGATAGTAGATCTCTTGAAGCATGTGGGGACCACAGACTTAGCCAGGTACTCGTTGACAATCGAAGTGAACACACCTGCTAGCTGGTTAGCACAGCACCGCAGCAGACAGTGATGCCGTCTGGCCCAGCCGCTTTCCTTGTGCTCACTCTCATGAGCGCTGCTTGAACGTCATGCTCTGCAATGCTGATCGCCGGTCCCTCTCTGATGACATCACTGACCTCAGTTGTCAGGCAGTCATTAGAATTAGCCGCCTGGCTAACCTCGAAATGGGCTGAGAAGTGGGCTACTAGAACAGGAAGGCATACGTGGGCAAGAGATGAATATAGGGTGCTGCTGGAATGCTACTACGCAAGTAATCCCAGTGGAAGGGGTTACATGACTAGGATAAGGGACCAATGGAATCTTTGATACCCAGCATCCAGATTGAAGTAGTAGCTCAGGGTTCCAACATTCAGAAAAAAGAACTGCTCTCACTAGAGATTGACGAGGTACAGCACATATGCTATGGTGAGCCAGGACTGCAGGTCAGGGGGGACTCGTCACCATCGTCCCCACCCAAGATTGGGTACCAAGCCCCAAGTGCAATGGAAGAATGATCGTTGAGTGCGAGAGGAACTGACCTGAAAGATAGGATCATGGCAAAGCTTGGAAAGGCCAAAGAGAAAGACAGCCGTAGTGATAGACAAAGCGACTTTTCCAGATTACTTACAACCTCCTCTTTCTGCATAAAAACAGTGTTGGAAAAAACATAGATACCATACCCCCGTAAGCATCAGTAAAGCAGTATTACACTGCAAAAATGGCATAAAAAAGGTAATTAACAATGGAAGAAAGACAGACCATCATACAGTCCCGATCAAAAGTTTAAGACCACTAGAAAAATGGCAAAAAATCATATTTTGCATGGTTGGATCTTAAAAAGGTTCCACGTAGAGCTTCAACATGCAACAAGAAGAAATGGGAGTGAGACAAAAGATTTTTTGAGCATGCAATTTATTGAAAACAACGCTTAAACTGAAACAGGCTGTTTTGACAAAATGTTTTGTCTCACTCCTCTTTCTTCTTGTTGCATGTTAAAGCTTGACTTGGAATTTCGAGCTGCAGGTTTGACAAAACAAGTTCCAGCAAGAAAGCCATTGGTAAGATGTCAGAATAAGACAAAGAGGCTTGGCAGGGCCATGAAACACTGCTATTGGACTACTGAAGACTGGAAGAAGGTATTATGGACTGATGAATCAAAGTTTAAAATCTTTGGTTCATCATGCAGGATCTTTGTACACCGTCGAGTAGGCGAAAGGAAGGTTTCACACTGTATGGCATCAACTGTCAAACATGGAGGAAGAAGTGTTATGGTGTGGGGCTGTTTTACTGGATCCAGTGTTGGTGACTTGTACAGAGTGAGAGGCACCCTGAACCAAAACAGCTACCACAGCATTCTGCAACACCATACAGTATCCTCTGGTGTGCACCAGTTGGTCAGGGGTTCAACTTACACCAAGATAATGACCCAAAACACAAGTCCAAGCTATGCCAGAACAACCTCAGGAAAAAAGAACAAGATGGTAAGCTTGAAAACATAGAATGGCCAGCACAGTCTCTAGTAGGGCTGGGTTTAAAAAATCGATTTCTGGATTTTAGTCGCCAAACAGCTAAAACAGTAAATGAGGGCAGATAAACGGATTCCACACAAAGAAGTACACACAAAGCACGGATCCCCCCATTTACCTGATGGCATGTACATGGACACACCATTGGGTGCTGAAAGCCAACACCTCACAGATTCTGAAGCTGCAGGTTTCATTGAAGATTGAGCCCCTCCCAAATGACCAAGCTCCTGATTCTCTTTCTAAGGTTGAATCCAGATACAAGAAGCAGAAGAAATTAGTTTCTGCTACTTGTATGTGTAGTCTTATTTGTTTGATCACTACAAAAATGGAACATGTAAATTTACAGAAAGAAAAGCCTCCCTCCTCTTCCCTGACTTTGTTGGGTCAGCTTTTCAGAGCAATGAGCCTGTCTCCGCTCTTCCACTTCTGTTTGGATATAGCGTATTTCAGCACAGATTTTTCGGGTTGCTTTTAGATGGGGTCAGGGCACTTCATCAGATGGTTTTCAATGTATCAGCAGAATGCTAAACGTTCACTGATGTTTGTTTTTAGAAGCATACTCTCATTCTTTCTATTCATACACTCATTCATTTTATTTCTTTTTATTTATTAAGTTACTTGTGTTGTACGTAGTGCCAACGTAGGACAGTTTTCCAATTTCGTTGCACTATTGTACTAGGTGTGACTGTGCAATGACAATAAAGAGTTATCTCTCTTATTTCTTATCTTTAGCCTCTTGCTGTTAGAAGCCAGTTCTTTTGGTTGATCCATGACTTCGGATAATCTGGATTTCTTTCTTCTACATGTTTAGGGATACAACAAACAACGTTGCATATAAAAAAGAAAATGTAGATTAGGGCTAGTAGGGGATAAAATACGTGGATATTTATTTCTCCTCTGCACTTCAAAATATACATAGTGAATGTTGTATTGACAGATCTGGTGTTTTGCGAGGTATTAAAATCTACAGTAGTATACAATGCAATCAATACAATGCAATGCAATCAAATTAAAGGATACCCTAAACAAAATCCTACCTCTGGTACTGGAAATGGGTAATACTGTAAAAGCTCTTTTATAGCTAAGAGCAAAACAAAGCAAAAACATTTGTAACAAAATTTTCTTTTACTAGTACAAAACATCAATTTAGCCATCCTTTTTATTAACCACTTCTAATATAATCTTAGAAATATGTTATTTAACCAGATGTTTACTTTGGATAGTGTTATTTTGCCCTCCAGTAACACTGTGAGGAATCTTAATTTTTGACCAGGATATGTTGTAAGTGTCACAGAGATGGCTTATGTATAAAGAAGTTTAATAGATAGTTCCAGCAGTTAAAATGTTCTTGCTTGTACATTTCTGTGGACAATATTGTAAAGGTGCGTCTTCTTGTACAAGCGACATGTTTATCTTGTCACAAAGAACAAGTTTTTGTTACACCGCTATTATCGCGAGGTTTGGGGTGTGATAATATAGGCTGTGAGCCGACGTTTAATAATCATGCTAAGGAGTTCAGCGAGCTATCTGCAAAAGCCTGGTTAGTCTACCAGCTGTTCAAGGTAGTTGATATAATTGTATTGTAATACTGTGAAAATTTGTAATGTATGGTGTTCTAATTATCCTGTACATTCTAATTGAAAACATAAAAATGTTTTCAATTAGAATGCACAGGACTGTAAAGTTATTGTTCCAGGACCTCTGAAGTGGCAGGCGGCCACTAGGTAATTTTTTTTGTTGTTAAAACACAAGAGTTACTTTTGATAGACTGAAGCGCTTAAAGCCTTTGTGTTTTATGTTTGTAGTTTTCACGGCGTTCAATAAATGCAGCGAAGCACCCGTCTTGAAGAAGCTGTGCCTGTGTTGTCATTTCGGAGTTACATATCGTTAGCTTCATAGCATAAGTGCCTAAGTCATTGACTTAGTCAAATGACTTAGGCAATTATGCTATGAAGCTAACGATATGTCCTTCAATGTGCATATTAAACAAATATGTAGGACCGCTTTCTTCCATTTGCACAATATCTCTAAAATATGAAACAATGTGGAAATTACACTTGTGAGACCCCAACACAGGGCACACACACTTTTAATGCAAACAGCAGTACTACAGGAAAAACACTGAAGTTTGAGAATGTTCGCAATGATTAGAATACAGCTACACATAAAACTCCCACTCCACCAGCAACATACTAAAGGCAATCTTAATTATTAAACCAATTATTAAACGCTGAAAAACTAGTTCATGCATTTATTTCTTCTAGGCTGGACTGGGCTTGAAATTCATTGTTATCAAGAAGTCCTAAAACCTCCCGTTCCCATGTTTCATTCCATGTCTCCCCTTTCTGTGTTGTGCGTTCATGTATGTTCTCCCCAGCCCGTCATGTCTCTCTCTCTCTCGCCCATGGGTTGAGTGTAATAGTCTGTCATGTCACACGTGTGTCTCTCGCCCCTCTGTGTCTTGTATCCACGTTTGTATCTCTCTGTGTCCCTCTCTCTTGCTCACTCATCCCTGTCAAACCCACGTGTCTTAGGTCTATGTCTCAGGGTTTCCTGTTTTACTTTGACAGTATTTTGTCCTGTGTTCAGTGTGTTCAGTTTTGCTTCCTCCTGGGTCATTATGTTTATTCACTCCAGCTCTGTTCTCCGTGTGTTCCCTCTTTCCTTGTCACCCTTGTGTGTATTTATGGTGTGAGCTGTCATTTGTTCTTCGTCAGCTTGTCTGTTAACATCTGTTAACGTAGCTCTGTTTCCATGGTTCTTCCACGTTTCAGTTGTTATACAGTAGTTTTCCTACTTCAGGTTTTTCAAGAGAGCGCAGTTGCAGTATTGGTAGTGATGGCCAAATGAAGCTTTCTGAAGCATTGAAGCTTGTATTGAAAAACGGTTCATTACATAAAGCTTTCAACACAGTACTTTTTGGGGACATCTGATGGCCAAAAATATGAAGAGCAGCTTAAATCTACAACTTAAAATAAACTGCTTCATTATAATTGCCCACTTTATAGAGCTGAATTATTTACAACTCATGTTTGATATCATGTCACAGTTCTGTCTGATATCAGGCTGATATGGTCCTTTTAACATGTATTATGTGTGTGTGTGTGTGTTGCACAAATCCTGCCAATGATTCACTTCCTTATAAACTTCCTTATACATTTACTTCCTTATAAACCATTAAATCAGGTACTGAAGCAGTGACATGCCGAATGAAAATTTGGACGTCACTGGTCACGTGACTCTGTTCAGACAAACCAAGCCACAACACAGTGTTTCTGAAGCAGCTTCAAATGTGCCATAACTAGCTATTGGGCACATGATCCAGAGCATGGAGGGTAAGCTAACACGTAGCAAGAGGCACCTTGCAAACTGACTCGACAGTGGACGTCTAGGCATGGTTTAAGTTGTATGCGTCACTTACTATGAGTACACATTAATTCCTGCCTGGAAAGGACAGTCTTGAACCTTTTGTCATTTATCAGCTTGTGTAGAAGTGGAGTGTTTATTAATCTGTTCACTATGTGGCTAGTTCATGCTGCTAAGGCTAGCTGTTATGTTACACACTCCTAAGCTGTAAGCTAAAATGAGTTTGGTGTTCTGCGATGTATTGGGTGTATTTACAAAATATATAAGGCACCGTTTGGTTTGGTGAGTAGACTAGGAAAGTTGTGCACAAAAATGATAAAATAAAATAACAAAAAAATGATACGAAGACCCCATTTAACGAAAAATTCAAGTTACGAAGGCACTTAACGGCAATATTTCTGCCCTGCAAAATGCCCGCGTAACGAAAATGCCCGTACATTAATTAACGTAAATGTAAGTTTTAGTTTTAATGTTTAGAATTAAATTCCTTAATAATATGTACATGTACACGTACGTATGTATACTTTCTTCAGCCTCCAGCCACCTCCGCCACCTCCTCCTCCACCAAGAACTTCGTCTTCAGCCAGCATCGCCTCAGTCGACTTACGAAAATTTTGACTTACGAAAGACGCTTTGGAACAAATAAATTTCATAACTTGGGGCTCCACTGTACAGGAATTTTCATTTATATTTCTGATTATACTGGAAGAGAGTTAATGAAGCATAATTCATGACTTGAATGTTTATTATAATCAGCACTCTGTATATGTTTTGTTTACAGCCCACACACACACCCACTCCCACACCTACAAGTTTTTGTATGACACACCTGTAAGCCTGTGGTTGCATTACTTGCATTAACACAACATTATCTGTTGTGTTAAAAAATTACAGTAAAGAAGAAATAACCTTATTCCTGTGGTTCTGACGGACACTCTAAGGTGAACACCACTGCTATTCAACCTGTACAGCGTGTGACTCTTGTATGTTCACGTCAAACAGAATTTCTCAGAAATGTTTAACTTCTGAGCTGGACAGTGTTGGACAGATTTTTTTGTTTTTGAACAGGATGTTTATTGTGACTGTGTTTCTGAGTGTGATTATAATTCAATGAATTTTTGTTTTTACAACTTTCTAAGTTTATTTTTGAGTCTGATAATGAAACCAGTGAGGTTATTGCATCTCAGGACTAGATAATTTTCAAGGTGATTGTTATGACCTTGTTAGGCATGAGATTGAGTAACAAGTCTATAAAAACAGAGACGGAGTTCTTAGTCCCCTTAGAGACAAGAGACAATGGGACCTTATCCCCCACGATGAGGTAGCTAATCGGTACCTTATCATCCCAAGGATCGTCCCAAAGATTGTCCCAAGGATCGTCCCAAGGATCCCAGGTTCTTATTGTTATGTTATCTTGGGCCTTTTTGCCCCCTGGTAGGGTCTCCCATGGCAAATTGATCCCGGGTGAGGGACCAGACAAAGAGCGATTCAGAAGACCCCTATGAGAAGACGATCGAGGGAAAAGTTTACCCTGCCCGGGAAAGGGTTACCAGAGCCCGCTCTGGAGCCAGCCCGGGGAGGGTGCCCGAGGGTGAGCATCTGGTGGGGGGGCCTTAGTCCATGGGGCCCGGCCAGGCACAGCCCGAAAAAGGGACATGGGCCCATCTTTCTGCAGGCCCACCACCCACAGGAGGCAACGTAGGGGTCAGGTGCATTGTGGTCCTGGCGGACTGATCCCCAGCCACAGAGACTGGCAATTGGGACATGGAATGTCACCTCTCTGGTGAGGAAGGAGCCTGAGGCAGCACACCTCCGGGTTGGGGAACGGATCCTGACTGTCGTCTGCGCTTAGTGGCAGTTCAGAGTACCCAGCCTTCTTCGAGTCCCTGGGTGGGGTACTGGAGGGTGCTCCGCCTGAGGACTCTGTTGTCCTACTGGGAGACTTCAGTGCTCATGTGGGCAACAACAGCGAGACCTGGAGGGGCGTGATTGGGAGGAACGGCATCCGGGATCTGAACCTGAGCTGTGTTTTGTTATTGGACTTCTGTGCAAACCACAGTTTGACCATAACGAACACCATGTTTGAATATAAGTGCATGTGGCACTAGGACACTCTAGGCCACAGGTCGATCATTGATTTTGTAATCGTATCACCAGACCTGAGACCATATGTTTTGGACACTTGGGTAAAGAGAGGGGCTGAGCTGTCAATTGATCATGACCTGGTGGTGAGTTGGATCAGGTGGCGGGGGAGGATGCTGGACACACCTGGCGCGCCTAAAAGTACAGTGAGGGTGTGCAGGGAACGCCTAGCAGGGGCCGCAGGTCCGCAAGATCTTCAGCACACACCTGTGGCAGAGCTTCAACAGCATTTCGAGGGAGGCTAGGGACATTGAGTCTGAATGGACCATGTTCAGCATCTGCATTGCCACAAGATGGTTGGTGCCTGTCATGGTGGCAACCCCCGAACCAAATGGTGAACACCAGAAGTGAGCTGAAGAAGGAGTCCTATCGGGCTTGGTTAGCCTGTGGGACTTTGGAGGCAGCTGCTAGGTACCGACAGGTGCGGCCAGTGGCTGAAGCAAAAACTTGGGTGGTGGAGATGTTTGGAGAGGCCATGGAAAAAGAATTTCGGACCGCCTTGAAGAGATTCTGGCAAACCGTCAGGCGACTCAGGAGGGGAAAGTGCGCTACCTGCATAGTGTATAGTGGAGGTGGTGGACTGCTGACTTCGACTGAGAAAATTGTTGGGCAGTGGAAGGAATACTTTGAGGACCTCCTTAATTCCACTGGCAAGTCATCCGTGGAGGAAGCAGAGTCTGGGAACGAAGAAGATGACCCGCTGGGGCGAGGTCACTGAGGGAGTTAAACAACTCCTTGATGGCAGACCCCTACGGTGGATGAGGTCCGCCCTGAAGGCTCTGAATGTTGTAGGGCTGTTCTGGTTGACACGCCTCTACAATGTTGCGTGGAGATCACAGGAGGTACCTCTTGGTGATTCCCATCTTTAAGAAAGGGGACCGGAGGGTGTGTTCCAACTATAGGGAAATCACACTCCTGAGCCTCCCTGGGAAAGTCAATGCCAGGATCCTGGAAAGGAGAGTCCGTCCGTTGGCCTCAGGTACAGGAGGAACAATGCGGTTTTCGTCCTGGTCATGGAACACTGGACCAGCTCTTTATCATCTCAGGGATACTTGAGGGTGCATGGGAGTTTGCCTAGTGTGTTAGTCTACATGTGTTTGTGGACTTTGACTGTGTCCCTTGGAGTGTCCTGTGGGGGTGCTCCAGGAGTATGGAGTGTTTGGCCCATTGCTACGGGCCATTCACTTGTTATACAACCGTTGCAAGAGCTTGATTCGCATAGCCGGCAATAAGTCGGACTTGTTCCTGGTGGGTGATGGGCTCTGCCAGGGGTGCCCTTTGTCCCTGATTCTGTTCGTAATTTTTATGGACAGAATTTGTAGGCATAGCCAAGTGGTGAAAGGCTTTCACTTGGGCGACCTTAGAATCTTTTCTCTGCTTTTCACAGATGATGTGGTTCTGTTGGCTTCATCGGGTGATGGCCTCAAGCTCGCACTGGAACAGTTTTGTAACCGATTGTGAAGCGGAGGGAATGAAGCCATGGCTCTCGGAATAAGGGGGATTGCCCACTCGGGGTCAGGGACAAGTTCCTGCTCCAAGTGGAAGAGTTTAAGTATCTTGGTTGATCTACGTCCCTACCCTCACCTATGGTCACAAGCTGTGGCTAGTGTTATGGCCCTGGGCCTTGGAGGGAGTGAGACTGCCTTTTTTTTTTCATGCAAATCCAAGTGTGCTATGACTCGTGGGTGATTGGTTTCTGGGAGACCCATGCCAGCCCTCTTTTATGCAGAATGAAGTGTGCCAGACCACGCGGACGATTGGCTGCCTGGAGATCCCATGACACTCCAAGAGAAAATGACTGGCTGTTTGTGTGCACCTGTGGGTATAAAAGGCTGAAGATCCTTCACACTACGGGGACTGCTGCTCAGAAGTGAACATGCAGTGTCCTCGTCTGCCTCGCGTTTCAACTTTGTTTGTCAAACCTGTTCGCTGTGTTGCACTTTGTCTGTTAAACCTGGTATCAATGTTCCCTCTAAGCTGATACCAATTGTGCACTGCTGGCACGGTCTCTGCGCAGAGAAAATCTGCGTTGCGCACAAAAAAACCCAAAAACCTCACCCGAATTGAAATGAAAATTAATACTTTAACAATTCTGTTTTGCAGTGTTAGTCAGTAAGTGACTGGCTGCTCCTGTATGGGATTAGAATGATGTCACCTTATCCCATAGTCTAGCCAATGATGCGATTCACACTCGTATAAATGCTGCTAATCAACGTCGTTGACAGGCTATGACAACGTCCTTATGTGTCGACACTGTTTTAGCTAGCAAAGCGGCTGATGAGGAGTGAAGCCACGTTAATGACAACGTGTACAACCATTGGAGATGTGAGCAGGACAGACGGAACAATTGACGGAAAAACTGTGGACTTTATACCAGTTTTTAAATTGTGTTGATAGACCATGTAAAACCAGAGTTATGATAAAAATGTTTGTTTTTTTCCTGAATACTATAGTTGTTTATATTTACTGCGGGAAGAAGTGGTAAAAACTGTTTTATGAGGAAAATGCTCAAAAGCTCCGCCTGTGAGCAAAAACAAAACCAAAAAAACCCCAGCCTTTCCTATTGGTCGAAAAATGTACAATGTCGACCAATCAAAAAATGATATGGCAACATGGCATGTAGTTGTTTAGGAAGGGAGGAAGTTTTAGGAGTGACGGCGGTGTTTTGAGATGTGGGAGATTTGCGACGTTTAGCGCAAATCTTGTGTAGTTAGTGTGTAGTGTAGTCAATAGTTTTGTTTTGTGTCAGAACAATGAGGCGACTGCTGAATGTTACAGGTGTTACAGTAGTGATACATCTCCTGTTGTCAGGCCTGCAGGTATCAGGCTGTTGTTCTCCTTTATCTCATAGTGGACAGAATTTTTTTTTTTGGAGTGGCACAAATAATTTGTGTGGCATCAAATTTGATGCAGAACAGCTGATTGTTCAGTAAATAGTTTGAAATGTTTATTTAAAAAATGCCTTGGCTGCATTTTTAGGTAAACAGCTGCAAAAAACTTTGTTGTTTGCATAACTCAGTTACTTTTTTGAAGAAGTGACTATATAATTAACTGCCCAACATTGGTCATTATTTACTATTTATTTACTGAGTTACAGGACTCTCTCCCAGACCACAGACTCATACTCATTATACCAGTCAGAGCTTTATAAAAAAAAAAAAAAAGAAAGTTGTATTTTCAAAATTGGAGTTCAAGTTATTTTTACTTCCAATAGTGTTAACATACTACACAGGTCATGATTTGAGGTCTTCTTTTTAATTTTCACTGTACGTGGGCTAAAGCAGTTAATTAAAAGTAGTTTAACATAAATGTAAATGCTCCAATTTGATTATTTTATTAAACCATGTAACTTGGATGGATTCGATGCTGGTGTGACCACAGTGCATACGTCTACGTTCACTCAGACACATGAAAAATTAGAGGGAACATTGCCTGGTAAATAGCTGAACTTAGTTTCATTAGAATTTTGTGATGCTGGCTTGCCTTTGTTAACCCTTAGCTTTTACTCTTGACTGTTTTTTTCTTTATGTATTTTGC
The DNA here is from genome assembly GCF_041146795.1 of Maylandia zebra. NCBI lineage: Eukaryota > Metazoa > Chordata > Actinopteri > Cichliformes > Cichlidae > Maylandia > Maylandia zebra. Next base: position 33,603,994 of record NC_135184.1, on the reverse strand, counting down.
CCAGTGGTCTGTTAAACAGCCCTGTTGGTTTTCCATTTAAAGTTTGTAATAAAACCTGTTATTTTACTCAGTTTTTGTGTGGGGGTTTGTGTATGTTACTCCACTCACACTAGTGACCAAAAGAATCAGATTGCAGATACAAGCAGCAGAAATGGGCTTCCTCTTAAGGGTGGCTGGGTCTCCCTTAGAGATAGAGTGAGAAGTTCAGCCATCTGGGAACGGCTCAGAGTAGAGCCAATTCTCCTTCACATCGAAAGGAGACAGCTGAGATTTTTCCTTCCCACTGTCGCCAAAGTGCTTGCTCATAGCGGGTCATATGATTGTTGGGTTTTTCTCTGTATCTATTATTGTACGATCTACTGTACAATATAAAGTGCCTTGAGGTGACTGTTGTTGTGATTTGGCACTATATAAATAAAATTGAATTGAAATTGAATTGAGGTGGTTTGGGCATCTGACAAGGATGCCTCCTGGGCACCTCCTGGGTGAGGTGTTCTGGGCATGTCCCACCAGGAGGAGGCCCCGGGCAGACCCAGGACACGCTGGAGAGATTATATCTCTCGGAGATATAATCTACCCTGCAACCGTACCAGTGCCTCGAGTGAGGGTGGCTGGGACTCAACTGGTCTGGGATCGGGAACAGGGACTCGCACTTGTACCTGTTCCTCAGGTGGGGACAACGGGCACCCAGTCGTCACCTGTGCCAGTCCCAGCTTCCAGGATAAGGGCAGCCATGACCCAGCTTTTCCTTGCACCCTTACCAACTCCTCGGGTGGGAGTGGCTGGTGTCCATGTACTTGTGTCATCTTAGTCTAATACGTAAATGTTTCAGATCATCAAACAAATTTAAGTGTGAGAAACATACAAGGAAGGGGGCAAACACTTTTTTACACCACTGTATCTTTACAAACTCAACCTTCCATCCTTCATGAAGGTGTTTGCATTGTTTTAAAAGAACTTGTCATCCAATTATCACACTTGAATGCAAATGCACTTTTTTTTTTTTAACTTTTTAGGACTGTTCCTTAAAGTGAATAGTTTGATGTTAAGAATGCAAATGCCTGAAGTTCCTAATCTTTGCAATTGTTGTCTATGAATTACTTTGTCAGCTATAAATGTGTTGAAGAGCAAAAGCAGTCAGCTCCATAGTTAGTTCATGGACATCCATGTTCATTTCCAAAAGTTGATTCTGTTCATCTGGACGTAGCGTTTTCAGTGGGAGAAACGTTTCGTCACTCATCCAAGTGACTTCTTCAGTCTCAGCTGACTGCAGGTTTCCCCACTCTTATAATGACTGAAACCAGCCCACTGAAGGAACAATGGGCTTTTTTCTTTCTGAAATAAATATTATATCATTGATGTCATGTGTAACCTCAGTAGCTCAAAAGAGAACACAGAGAAGGCTAATGGGAAAGTTTGGCTATGGGAGGAAGTACAAAGAGAGGAGGTGATTAGCTGGGCTTACACAGCACATCAGCCTCCTCTGCTTAACTCAAACTGACCTCATTTAATTTTTTTCAATCAGGCCTCTCAGTCTTCTGTTCTCATTCATTCAACCACAATGATACTTACTTGAACTTCTTCTTTGTCTTATTTCACTGTCTTATTTACTACAAACATTATCGTGCTTCAGCTGTCATATTGCTCTCTTGCTTAAAAGACAGCATCAGGGAACTACAGCACAAAACCTTTAAAATGTAGACTAGTGACAACTCTAATCATCTGAACTGTCAGCACTGAAGTGATATCATCCGATTTTAAAATGCTATTTGCTTAACATTAGGTTTCAGGAATTTTTAAAAAAAAAAACCTGACCTGGTCATTGTATCCCGACATTTTCGCTTTGCTTGAGCTTTCTGCCTAATTATCTAAGCCATGCTGACTAGTAATATATTAGTGATATAACACATCATACATGTGCTGCAGTCCTAAACTTGTCTAGACATTATTCAGTAGAGGCTCTTCCATTTAAACAGTCTCTAAAATTTGAAATGTACCGTCTCAGTGACGCTAAAAAACTAGTTCATGCATTTATTACTTCCAGGCTGGACGACTGTAATTCATTATTATCAGGAAGTCCTAAAAGCTCCCTGAAAAGCCTTCAGTTAATCTAAAATGCTGCAGCAAGAGTCCTGACAGGGACTAGAAAGAGAGAGCAGATTTCTCCTGTTTTGGCTTCCTGTTAAATCCAGAATTCAAAATCAAAAAGATTATGTAGTTTAGTTAGTCGTAGTTTTTCCTTCTAAGTGAAGTATACTCCCGGTTAAGATTATCAATGAACACAGAGCACGAGATGAAAAGGTCCAGAAAAATAAAATCATTAAAGAACTAAACTGTCTAATTAGTTATCTTGGTGTTTTTTTTATCTTGTGGTTACAGATGTATGTGTTAGGTTCTATTGTGTTTTTTTGTTTTTTACTCATTCTAAATAATGTTTTTATTAATCCATGTATGTATTTATTATTTTGTGGTGGTGAGGAGGAGTGCAATGGGTCTGTGTGGTCTAAACCCCTCTCTCCAAAGCAAATTTCTCCCAAGGGAGACAAACAGAGAGACTATGACTTTTGGGTCCTCCTCTTTTTTCCACACGATCTGCCATTGCATATCATGACACTACCTTACAATATAAAATGCCTTGAGGCGACTGTTGTTGTGATCTGGCGGTGTATAAATAAAATTGAATGGAAAAGAGCCCATGTAAGAATGCATGCGTGAGAATTCAATATTACAACAAGAAAGCCCCTAGAGTTTATGAGTTCAAATGCTAGAGTAACTTTTATCATAACCACCCCAGCCATGTGGAAGTGATGCTGATCATCCACTGTACTGAATTTAGAGAAATGCATTAAAATGTACTTTAGGGAAAATATTTACATACACACTTTTGCATGTCTGTGTTTGTGTCCATGCATCCTCTCTGTTAACTATGGGAAATCCCAGAGCAGATTCAAATGTAGGTTAACTCCAGTTAAACATAAAAATAAAACACACATGAACACAGCCTTTTACAGTGTTATCCTTGTGGGATTTCTGGTTCATTGTTTCATTGCTGCAGTTCATAAAAAACTGCAGTTGTGCACATAACTATATCTCAAAGCATTTTCGTGTGTGTGTGTGTGTGTGTGTGTGTGTGTGTGTGTGTGTGTGTGTGTGTGTGTGTGTGTGTGTGTGTGTGTGTGTGTTAGATTGCACTACGGTTTATTAGACTGTGGGTTCTTGTTTTCAGTGGACTGCCTCTGAAAACAGACCAGGACAGCGACTAAACCAGAGCACATGATGGAAACAGCTCCTTAACTGAGCAATTTTAACAATTTATTCCATGACACAATTTGGAGTTTTTCATTTTCTCATTTTCATGATAAAGCATTTATCTTTTTATTTGTTAAATTATACACAACGTTTTAATAACAGTGGTAATAAAAAGTTCTTTTCCCTGACTGATCCCTGTTAAACCAATAGCCTACATTGTTTCTAGAGGAACTGTGTGTGTGTGTTGGGGGAAAACTCTGCAAAAGACCCAGTAGAAATAAAGACACAATGAGACAGAATTACTTTTGATGCTTTAACGTGCACACGGGTAAGCTGTTAAAAACAACTCACACCGTGAACAGAGGCTTGGCACTTTTTATAGGAAAGACAGTGAGAACAGGATAAGAAAATAATAAACAGATAAAATAAACAACTCCATATGTGGCGCTAGTCTCGTCAGCAGAGAGCTGGGAGAAAGCTGGGAGAGATAAAACAATCTAAAACAATATGTCCCAAAACAATATGTCTTCGCTGGGAAAGTCTAAAAGGATAATTCTAAACTAATCTAACCATAGACAAAGGGCAGAGAAAAGGCATCTTTGTACATTTAAAAGAAGGTAAAGAAACATAGAATCATTTTCCACTAACAGTGTGTGTGTTTGTGTCTTAGTTTATTAACTATACCCCCTCTACACAAGCTTTATCTACAACAGCTTTTGGACTGATTAATGTGGAAGTGCCTCTGAAACTTAATTTAAGATGGAATTGTCATGTTCAGAATAACATGGCTGTGGTAAATGGAAGCTTGTCCTACAACTCCACAGAAAGTTATGTGAAAATGGAGGTCAGATAACTGTCATGTCTGCAGAGAAGACAGAGGAGCTGATTCATTTTGCTCAGAATTTTATCATACATCTGAACAGTATTCCCATATGAAAGCAGTGTGGCTATTTCTCATAATGTACCAGCCAAGTAATTAACACGTAAACAAAAAGAAACACGCGATGATTAAAGAATGGAGAAAAAAGAAAAGTGAGAAGGTCTAAAATAACAGGGTGTAAGTCCATGAAATGTTATTTTACTTTCATATATCATACCATATTCATGTGTGCCCAATCAGATGCACATTTGTGGTATTTAGTGCACACTAAGTTCTGAACAACTGAACAACTCATCCCTGGCAATTGTTGTTGTTGCAGTCTCTCACCCTCATTTTGAACCATGTTTTATGACAAATGCTCATACACCTGGGGAACCAACCTGGCCTTCACCTTGTCTGCTCCAGCATAATACCCACTCTGATAATAAGGTCGATAATAAAATAAAATAAATAAACAAAACAAAGATTAACAAGAGGAACCTACAGAGTCCCATAATGCTCCTCTTGACAAAGTGAATGTGCTTGGCACAACAGAGCATTCAGATCATGATTCTGCTTGATGAAACTGCCGGGCAGGACAGTTTAAACAAAAGAAAAACATGATCGGCCCAGTAGAGGTAGCTCATCTAAAGCCCATACTCCACAAAATGTATCTCCCCTTCATAAGGCTTTTCAACCGATGAGTGTTTATTTTATGGAACCAAACACAATATGAAACAAAAACCTAAGTAATCAACCAAAAGTTGACGATTGGACTTTATTTCCAGGATAGTCATAACAAGTGTAGACAATGATTGTTAGGTGCACTGCATCTGTAGAAATGTACAGTGGAACCCCGGCTTACGAAGACCCCACTTAACGGCAATATTTCTGCCCGTGGTTCGGCCAAATGTCCGTGTAACGAAATCCGCTGGCTGAGCCCAGAATGCCCAGAATGCCTTCTGAATCATGTGATAACTCCTTGGCTTTCGTACTTGCGTTTCGCTGCTCCACGTGAAAGACGTATTGTTGTTGCAGTGCTATTTTGTGTGCTTTTCGTTTGCAATTAGCCTATCGTTCATTCATAATGGGGCCAAAAAAACTTCATGCAAGTGATTCGAGTGAAAAGAAGAAGCGTAAAGTGCTCTCGATGGAAACAAAGAGAGAAATTATAGATAAATATGAGCGAGGTCCTCCACCAAGAACTTCATCTTCAGCCAGCATCGCCTCACTCAAAAGGCGATGGAAAAAGGTGCCTCGACTCATGAACACTTTGACTTACGAAAGACCCTCTGGAACGAATTTATTTTGTAAATTGGGGTTCCACTATTTCTAATCTTCCTAAAATTCTCATTTGTGACTTGTGACAAAGCGTGAATAACTTCTGGGGGGAAAATTAAAAAGAAACAATATATATCCTTCATGAAATCATCTCTGTCGATGAATAGTGATGTCTTTCTGTTTCTGGGGATTTTATGCTATGGCAATCTTTGTCCAGGGGGACCTTTTAAATGCCAACGAGAAACTATGGTTCTCGTGGACCCTTTCTGTCCCTCAGTGTCAGGTTGGTTAAACTTACTGACAACCTTGGTCAGAATATTGAAAGGCTATGTTCATCACAGCACTCTTCAGGTGTGGTTTTGCAATAATATGCCTCTTTTTACAAAAGGTGTGACAAATCTGAAAAGTGAGAAACAGATGCTAACCCATGACCAAAGATTCAAGTGATCCTGAAAATTCCTGTTTGGTTATGATAACATGAAAGATATGGCATTGTCTAACATCTTTATAGTTTTATGACAGAGCCTTTAGTGGTCACAAATGTAGCTTCACTATAGCTTTATTGTAGGCAAAATTTGGTCTTGTTCTGATCCATTTTGACTTTAATATGAATATTTTATAGATATCATAATTGGGCTTCTTAAAGCTTTGTGTGATATTTCACCGTAAGTTCCTTCAGATTTAACTGTACATGGGAGAGGGGCACAAGTGTCACCTACCAGCTGAGATGGTTAAAGCCACCTCCCATAGTTCTAGACTGGACTGGAAGGCAAGATCACTAGTGATGTGCGATACCACTGATTTTCCAAGTAAAATTCAGGGTTGTATCGATGATACTGATCCAATACCGATACTTTGTACAAAACGTATTTTATTTATTGTATCGTGTCTTGTATCTCAAATTATAGCTTCATAACGATTACAGGACATCAGATTACTTGTTCTTATCGCTTGACAATGCAGAATTATCATATAGAAATAAGAACCTGAAGTTGTGCTATTTGAACACCTTGCCTGCCTGCAGCACTAAAGGACTCCCTGAGAGACGTCTGTCTCGCCCTAGCAGCACCTGTCCGTCTCCTCCTCTTCAGTTCACCTCAACATACGCTCGTCATATTCTGTGATATGATTTACTGTGAGGTGTTTGATGAGGTTAGTGGTGTGGCCACAACACCTCACTGTCTTGCCACATGTATCGCAAACCATGTCTCGGCTGTTTGTGGAGGTAAAATATGTCCACACATGACTCGATTTACGATCAGTCATTGTTGTGAGTGCGCAGGCCAAGGGGCTTGTTAGGTAATAAATATATGATCTTAAATGCTTATATGCTGATTTATATAAGAGAGGCCCAGACTTCAGTGTAAAACTAGGTTGCAGGCTGACAGGAAATTACATGCTTTTGCAGAGCGTGCTTTTGCAGCTAGAAAGTGAAACCAACTCGGCTGTTTGATTGAAACTTGAAGTGTGACGTAGAGAGCAAGTATATAAATGACTAGGCTTCCGTTTGTGCTTCAGACCTGGGGTTGTGTGTTTTGTGTTCAGGTCTCCATATCCCAGATATGTATAATAAGGATCATTTTTTTAAAGTAAAAAGACCACTTTTGAGCCGTGTCTTTCTTGGCCCTAAAGAATCCAAAAGAACCAAATTTAATACTTGGTGCCAGTGACCCGGATTCTTGTGCGGCTGAGGGGACTAATATGGACCTTAAGGTACGATCTGATTTGAGGCGGACAACAGACCGGTCTAAAGGAGTATATGTAAGCGCAAGCCTGTAGAAAATTGTGCACATTGGATGAATTCTAAATTGGTGTGTTATGTGTGTGTTACGTCAGCCAAGAAAAGAGATTAGATTAGGACATTTGGTCAGGGAATTTTATTCCCACATTGATTATAGGGTGCGACCCGAGCATCAGATAATAAACTGGCAGTTAGAGTCCACAGTGATGCTTCCAGAATTATTTAAAGTACTTAGGACGGGAAGTTGGACTTCCTAGGGGTGCAAAATGTTCTAAGTGTTATGACTCCATCTTGCGGCGGACGCGCTGCAATTTCCTGCAGGTGACAGGTTTAATTCAGGTGATACCCGCGACAGGTAGGGTTAATCAGTGGTCAAGCACCACTTTTCTTGCACTGTTTGACCGACAGGGGCGGGGCCCCCGGGCATGACCATTTTAAACGTGGCTCACATGTAAGCTTTACGTAAAGCTTCAGGCACCAGCAGGACGCTGGGCGTTCATGAGGTACATGTCGAGCTGCGGGAAGCGCTTATAGATTAAGATAGGACTTAGTAATCGGGCCGCTGTCCCGGACAGATAACGGCTACAATTGACCAGCAAGGTGGGCGAACCTCTGCTTAGATGCTTTTAAATTAGTCGAAATGGTAGGATGACTAGTACTAGAGGAAGATGAAGCGAAGTTGTGATATGGTAATGGAAATAATTTATCTTGGCAGGCAGTGGCAATTTTTGTTCTATATAAATGTGTGAATGTATAAGTGAAGTGTAAAATTGTTATTTGGATGAAAGATTAAAGGTGCACATTGTGTTGAGAGAAAAAGGGCATGGTGTGTGTGTGTGTGAGACAATTTATTTTATTTTATTTTATTTTATTTTTTAAGGAAGTTCAGGGAGGAGTGTAACATGCTGATGAAAGTATTGTGTGGATGATGCTACAAACTGAGCTGAAAGAATGGTCCTGATGTCTGAAAGAGCTCTGCTGAGCACGTTGAAGACTGTGATGTGAATGCTTGCAAAACCAAAGAGTTTAGTATATTTAAGTGTGTGTGCGTGTAATAAGGGTGCATTGTTTTTAGATCAAGACTTAGAGGGTGTGTAGACTGTAAATACAAACAGGAAAATATGAGTCTGCGCGGCTGTGTGTGTGACAGGAAGCTGTGTGTGTGACAGGAACTTTGCATGCCCATAAAAGGAAACTGGCTGGTGTGTGAAGTGTGCACCCAGAGAGAAACAGACGAGGAAGCTAATGGATGTTTTAAGAAAAGAAATGAAAAGGATATTAATTGAAGGTTTTAGTGTGTCAATACAGGTGGACTCTACTCAACCTGAAAACATGAGTACAGCGGCAAAATGATAGATTAACAGAATTGGGAGGAAAACAGGCCAGACTTTGGCTTAACATTTGACAGCTTCACCTCTCATTGTCTCCTTATCCTGAGAAGAACATCGTGTACTTGAAGAGTTAACAGCAGGCAAAAAGACAGTGCAACTGAACTATAACACTGACGACTCCAGCAGAGGCATGTAAGAAAACATTTGATGGAACATGCACTCTGAACTCTAAACAACTGTGTGGAAGCACTAGACACTGATTTTAAGATTTGCCATGCTGGGAGTAATCCTCAAAGGAAAGACTGAAAAGATCAAGAGAGAAGGAATGGAGAGAAGAAACAGCTGATTTGGGCCTGTGTTGATCTGCGAGGCCCCACAGGAAACTGTGAGAACAGTGAGAGGTGAACCTGGACGTGATATAGTGAATGTATATGGGAAAATTGGATTGAAGGCTGAACTTATGAAGGTTTAGAAATGTTCACCACATCACAACAATGAGGTTAACCCTTTAAGACCTACCATAGAACCAAGTTCGCCAGAGCTTATATTATATTTTTACATGCTGTGGAGCCATTTTTGGGAGCATTTCAAGTTGCTATACATCAATACAACCATTATAGCCCAAACTTTAATAATATGTCTGCATTAGGTGCATAGTAATTACATAAATTGCAAAAAAGTGCAATAAACTACAAAAAAATTGAAAATCGTTTTTGTTTTTTTAACATATATTTCTAGTTAGAGAAATTTAAGAGGCTCATCCCTCAAAACTGTAAATACAAAAAAGTTACACAAACTAGTTTCCCACCACAGGAAATTTAATTTGAGTGTCTTCATAGTTTTATTTTTGAAATACACCAATTTTTATATACTGCAGGAAAAACAAAAATAAATATTATAGTGCAAATTTGCAAAATAACAGCATATGCATCAAAATAAACTATTTCCAGCAGTGCAATATGAGTCCTAAGCATCCCAGAAACGACACATAAAGTCATAAACTCAAACATAACTTTTTAAAACACATAACAAGTAAAACACAAGCTCATAAGGCCCCGATCATAAAAAACTACATTTCCGCAAAATGACGTCACTTCCGGTTTCGGGCAGGTCATGCGGTCATGTGATAGTTCGCGCTGATGGACGTAGGAAGTGTTATGAACAGCTGATCAGATCGGCGAAGCGTGTTTCTGGAATATCATGTTTTTGTTGCTGCAAGTGATTTTTATGCAGTTTTTGCAAAGCTATATGTGGAAGGAAACTGTGACCGAGGACAAGCTGATGGCATCAGATGTAAGTACAACTCCTCCGGTTTCATATGCAAAAAAAATTATTGCGCTAGCTTACGTGGTTGCAGAGCTACCGGGATTTAAAAATAGTTACGCAAAACGGAGCGTGCCCGCTCCGATCGGCTGTAAAGGGTTAAAAAGGTAAAAAAAACACATATACAAATGGTTACATTTGAGATTATTTTTGGGGAGAAGCAGAATTGAGATAGTTTGAATCCACAGCTCAGTGCAAAGAGGCATGAGTTAAACCTGATGATAAAATACGTATGCAATGAAGAAGCAGCTTACACTCCATTAACATGACCACATAACATGAACGCAAGGAAGAACACGCTTACATTTATCAAGGTGAATACATGAAATAAATTGGTTTTTTTGCAGGAGAGAGAGAAGTGAGTCGTTTAAGCACTCATGATAATAATGAAAATGTCTCAGTTTGTCATTTTTAGGTGTAAAGCAGACCTGGATCAATTTTCCACATGCAGTGGTCAGAAGAAAGTTATAGGTTAACATCACTGGAAACCTTCAGGCCAAGTTTCTGGTTGAATTGGCTGAAGACAAGGAATGCTGTTATTTAAGGTGGGAAATCAAAATTTGGGTTTGCAAACTTGGGGAAGAGAAAACTGACTGGTTAAGTGGGAAAATTATGAAGGAGTCTGAAACACTGCAAAAAGAAACATACAAAATCACACACACACAGAAGATGCATTAACCTTACAACTACGAGAGAGCTCATGAGGATTAGACGGCATGTTGAGCCTGTGAGTCTGTTTATCAGTGTTAAAATAGTGTGAACACACTTAAACCCTGAAGTTGAGGAATAACTCAGGAAAGTTTCATGACAAGAGAGTGACATTGATGAAAATGAAAAGTGATTAAAAGCTTAAAGTAGTTTTAAAACAGTGAATTGGAAGTGCTCTTGTGTCAAGTGAACAAAACAAGTGATTACTCTAGGAAGGAAATAAAATAATTTAATAATGTGGTAAGATTTAAATCTGTCTTTCTCTTGTCATGGTAACTCCTTGAGATATGACTCAGTATGCAAATTAGCTGAAATGAGTGGTGAGAAAGAAGCTTCCTGTGTGTCTGTGTGACTGAGGCTTTGAATGGAGGAAACAGAGCAGTGACTGAGGAGGATTATTTGGTGAAAGATATAATGGTAAAGTAACAGGATAACTAAATAAGGTGGTCAGGTCTGTTCAGAAGGGCAGATTTGGACAAGAAATGTATAATTTAGTGAGGACACATTGTTATAACGGGTTTACATGTTATGCTAAATCTAAGTATGTTAAAGGGCTTAAAGGGGAACATTACTGTGTGCAAACTGTGGCTTTTAACAAGATTTTTTTGTGTATTTAGCAGGTGAAATTATGTCAGTGACCTCGGACTCTCAGGACGCTGTGGAGTCTGAGGCCGCTGAGATATGATGTGGAGAAAAATGAACAGAGGGAGTGATTTTAAGTCTGATCTCAGACTATGTAAGTATTAATTAAACCAAGAGTAGGGCAAAGCTTTGTGGCCCTGAAGTTCTAATCCCAACAACATATTTATACATTAATAAGCAAAGTTGTTCTGTGTTTAAGATCTTTGGGGTTGTTGTTTGAGTGACGGGGTGATTGTGTCAGTGCGGTTTGGGTTGTTTTCTTATTTTAATAGAGGGAGTTTAAACATGGACATGTCTAGAATTGGGCCCTTTGAAATTGTAACAGTGCACTTGATGAGCTAATAATCAGCTCTCTTTTTTCTCATTTTTTGTAAGCAGGCCTGCAAGATTGAATTAACAGCGCTGAAAAAATTTTCGGGACAGCAAATATAAGGTGAGCTTTTCCAGATTACAACTGGCTGAGGAGAAGCCACACGTGTTTTTCACTTTTCCTTGGAAAACAAATCAAAAACAGTTACTTAAAACCACCATTATCTTCTACTAAGGGTTGCAAAACACAAAGGTTTACTTGAAATTGATTCAAATGTCTTTAACCATTTCCACGTTTAACTTATTACATGTATGTACACCCCTAAGAAGCTTCTGTGCCCCTTCATAACTACCAAGATGATCATAATAAGCTTTTTCAAGAAAAGTTGCTCTAACTATGTAAACAAATCATTATCAAACCATCAGTTTATTCAAGAAAATGAATGCTTGTTAAAATGTTACTTTACTTTTTAATTTTACTGAACAGCACACCGGTAGAAAAACCCAATTTAAAAACACTTGTTTATAAAAAAACAAAACAATGAGAAACAATGAAAACCTCAGCAAACTAAGAAGGTTTTTATTTAAAAAAAACTTTTAAATGTTTATTAACCTAAACTAAAACAAACTTCTAGTAAAGGTTTGTGTAAAAATTGTTGTACTTCTCCAAAACATTAAACACATTTGCTCACATCTATAATGTTAGGCTCAAAATCAAAAAGGGCTGGCACTAAGTCTTTGGCTTCTCTAAACCTAAATATATGAACTTTGGCTGCTCATGGATCTGGGAAAAATCCCTCCAATCCCAGAATTTCTAGGAAAGCTGTTATAAAATGTACTTACCAGAATCTTTTACATAAATGACCATAATAGTGGACAAAACTTTATTTTTCCAAAGAAAAAAAAAAAGAATGGCATTTTTGTTTGGGATGGGCAACCTCACAGTCTTCGCAGATTTTGAATTATTTAATTAAATTTTTTTGAATTATTGCATTAATAACATATTTATCTGTCAGTTCGATAAGCTCTAAAATCATGGTTGGGAGTAGACTACCTGCCTCTTCTCAAGCATTAACATTCCCAGAAGTCTGCAGTTGCTTCTGTGGGTTCAGCGGTCTATACGTGGGGTTTTCAGATGCCCACATTTTCCCCAACTGAAGCCGTGTTTCAGGCCCAAAGATGTCTCCATAAACCCTGTATGCTGAAAATCAGGCTGAAGGTCTGTTACAAGGGAGTATCATCGCCCCCCCACCAGCTTTTTAATATTGATCAGCAGCAGCCCCACATAAATGCTTTGTCATTGATCAATGTTATGAACATCCCCTCTTTGAAATGAGAGGACTATTAATTTGTTTGTTTATTTGTGTTTTTGCAAAACACTTAAGAGTTACATGGAACAATGCCTAATAATTATTTAATGAAATTTAGTGACAGTAGGGGAAAGGGCGCTAATGCTCGAAGTGAAACTAAACTCTCCAATCTCTGTCTGCTTTGGACTTTTTCATGTCCAAACAAACACAACAAACACACAGTGTGTAAACTGTTAGGACCTCCTAGACCAGGGGTCTCAAACTTAAATGAACTGTGGGCCACTGCTGGCACTGTCATCTCATGTGAGGGCTACTTCAGTGTTCAAGTAGTACAAAAAACCCAAACAAACAAGAAAACAATCACAAACATTTCCAAAAATGTAGTGTTTTCTTTGTTTGTTTGTTTTTATTTCAAATATTGTATAACAAGACAAAACTGCAAACGTGAACGCATTGTTTTTGCCTTACTCTTAACTAACTGAAGTCTTTCATTGAACTACCAAACTGAAAACACATCGGTCCTCTCTTTCTGCCCACACACGTGGCAGCACTTCTGCTATCATTTTGTTCGTATGTAACAAAATCAAAATGCAGACAAAAGTGTACACATTAGTTTTGGACCGTCTCACTCAACTAACACAGACAATCCCTCAGCATGTTTGTACTCTCTGCTCATGTTACCTTCATATTAAATCATGTTTTGCTTTTAAAAGAACTTATTTGAACATTGCAGTTAATTCAGTTCAATTCAATTTTATTTATATAGCACCAAATCACAACAAAAGTCGCCTCAAGGCGCTTCATAGATACAGAGAAAAACCCAACAATCATATGACCCCCTACATTTAGTTAAATTACTTATTGAGTAATTAAGTTACTTTTCAGACACAGTAATTAGATAAGTATTTTAAATACAATATTGATTAAGTAAATAGTAATTAATTACTTTTTTAAAGTAACACCCTTGTACTAGAAGCTACAGTGAGGTTGACAAATAAAAGACCACAATAAAGCTATTAAGTTGCCTGCCTTGCCAGCATGTCACCCCACATAACTAACCACAACAGACTGATTACAAAATAAATCCTATTAGCTATTTTTTCTACCAGTCTTGAAATCAAAATCTTTTATATTTTTGTGATAGCAAAAAAAATAACAATAAGTAAATTGTGTGACACTTCCACAGCAATGCAGAACAATTTTCAACGCTGCACAAAATTCCCTCTAGTTTCCTCCAAGCCAGGATTTTTGTGAAAATGGGAAAATATATTACCTTGGTCAAACAAAGGTCACCTCAGTGATGCACTTCAAAGCTTCACCACAAGACACCACTGACCTTAAAGCAATTCTTCAGCATCCATTTTCCCTTTATGAGTGATATTTACTCTTCAGCAGCATTTGAAGTGATTAAATCATATCACAACAGATTTCAACAAACAGTACAAAGAGATTCACACTTTTTCATTAACATAAAGGCTCAAAGCCAAGGACTGTAGGGTTTTCTCCCAGTGGTCCCTTGTATGGAAAAAAAAAGGTAAAAAATTCCCTACCCGTGCTGCTCTGGATGGTCCTGACGGTGGTTGCAGATGTACGTGGTGGGGAGGACGGTAACAGAAGCAGTGGTCTCCCTCCTTCTCCTTCCTCCTCCCCACAGCCCTGGTCAATCGCTCTTACATAGCTGTGGCTCCGCATCCGGAAGCATCCCGGCATAGGCAGTGTGTCCATGGTGTCCATGCTGTCCATGGCAGCCTCCATGGCCTGAGACTGCATCTCACTGTACACCTGCTCACACACCTGCTCAATCTGCCCATTTACTTCCACCTCACTCAGCTGATGGAAATCAAATGAAGAAAAGGACAAACAGAGGGAATAATTTAGAGTTTAGATTTAGAGGACAATGAGGAAACCTCTATACAAATCAATTTCAAATCACTGAAATTATTAAAGTATCGCATGGTTCAGGGCAGTATTGTTGATCCTGCAGAAAAGTTTATTTGCTGCCACTTTTAAATGGCAGTGCAATCAGTAGAACAGTTGCCATGGGTGCAGCGATTGATTGGATGTTTAACACCATTACTGTTTAACCATGTGAGATCTAAGTCATCACTTGTGATGAACCCAACCATAACCTAGTCTAAAGTCTTAAACTAGTTAATCACAAAAACCAAAATAACCATGTTAACCGATTTACATCAAAACTATAGCAATAAAAAAAATCTGTTTTCCTTTCCTCTAAAGGAAACATCTAACCTCTGGGAGGTTAGGTGTGGGTTTAGGACCTAATGATGACTGTGATCACCATTGCTTGTGGAGCAATGGGTCTTTTACCACATGCTACCACTGGGTAGGGAATCTTCCCACCATATGGTGCATTTGACATCCATGGCAAAAGATACTCCTTCAAGGTTTAACGATGGGGCTCTAAAGAAAATTTAGGGTATTAGATCCTTAACATGATATACAGTTTGTGAACTATGAGCATGACTCTTGGTGGGAAATGGCAGTTTGCTAACTTTCGTGAAGATGTGAACCAGAAGCAGAGGAGAGTTGCAGAAACAGCAGGCTGAAGTATGCTGAAAAGGAAACAATGGAAGCAACATGAAAGACATGTATGTGTGCGCACATGTGTGTGTGCAAGCATGTGTGCATCAACTGCAAGGGGAAATAAAACATGGATCATCTGCAGAATCCCTAGAGCTGTCGGGTACTTTTTCACACTCTCATTTCGAGTACTGCATTTGGGTCCTACTCCTGTCGGCCATGTAGCCAGTCTTGACACCAAGTGCCTAATGATACAAAAACACATATTCTTTGCTAAGTTTAGACAAAACATCAGTTCATCTCTTGGGTTAGGTGCCTTGTTTTGTTTGAACTATTTGAGTATAAACGAGTGAAAAAGCAGACAATGTCCAATGATAAACATTAAAAGATCTCCAGAAAGCCTGAAGAACTATTGCTCAAGACAACTTTTGAACCTATGAAAAGTCAGCCAGTGGAAAAATATGTCCATGTGTCCGTGATGTTTTTGTAACAGCAACAGTGAGATCCTAGGAAACCGCAATGGTATACAGTAATGGAATTAGGATGTGTCAACCTTCAAAGATGAGTCTTTGATGGTTTGACATCAAAACTGTTTGATGTGAAATGACTGAATAGGGTATACAGTAAATATAAAGACAGCAGTGATGCCAACCAACCTGACTGATGGTGCTCATGGCTCTCATGTAGCTTTCATTGCGTGAGCGGTATTGGGGTGAGGACAGCAGTGATTTGGGGTCGAGGAGGGTTTTGGGGTCCAGGGTGTCCAGGCTTCTATTGATTGAAACCTCACTCACCGCACGCAGGTAACTGTGGCTCCTGATCTGCAGTTTGGGGGAGTGCTCAGCTGAAATCCTGCAAACACAGGTGTTATATACAATGTCTGACTGTTATAGGTTGACTTGTTTCCTTTCACCAACTACACTAGATACACACACCTATGTACACAGATAACCTCATATAGGTGTAAGCATGCAAACACACAATATAGACACAGGCCTTAGGGAGACGCACACGAGAGACAAGCACATACCAATGGACACATCACAAACTTCTGTCTTTGGACACGTTTAGAGGCTTAAGAAATCTTTCTGTTTTCTGTAAATAGAACTGAGCCTAACGTACACATGTCAAGGTTAGGATAGGGGAGCATGTGAGACATATGTGGACCCTGCGACTTGGAATATTTTTGGAAAGGAGACAGCAGGTCTGAGGGGAGTCGAGGTCAGGAGACCCCCAGCAAGAGGAGGCTCTCTTAAATATAACCATATGTGGCATCAGATGCGGAGAACCAACAGGTATAAATGTAAAGGTAGAGAAGCTGTGTCTTTGTCTGACTCTGTAGCATGGGAAAGAGAAGACGTATGCGTGAATAAATATCTCAAACCACCTTGGAATAATCTTCATTGTCTAAACCACCATCATGCCACTCCCTTTAGACGTGGCTTTGGCAGATGATCTGCCTCCATCTCACCCATCCCCAACATCCTCTTCTGTCAAACCAACGCTCTGCATGTCCTCCTTCACTGCATCCGTCTATCTGTGTAGTCTCTGTCTTTGACTCCTGCCTAGCAGCTCCATTTTCAGCATTTTTATCAACTATCCCTTCTCAGCATACTTTCAAACCATCACAGCCTAACTTTCCCTCCAAGCCAGTCACCCTAAGCTAATATTATGCAATTTATTTGCAATACAAAATGACAGATGATATAAGAAAAATTACACATGATGTAGTAGATTTCTTTAAGAAAGAAATTTCAAAAAGTATCTTAAGCACTGTTATCACCTGTTTCATAATGTCTAATAAGCTTCATACAGTTGAGCATAATCACTACATGACAGAAACACAAGCTTCATCTCTCTCTTAATAAAAATAGTTTACATGTATGCCTGAATAAAAACAAACAGGTGAGATGTTGGAACGCTTTTATTTTTATCTTAATAAACACTCTAAACTTACAATCGACAGCTGGGGTTTACAAGAGAACTGAACTAATATTTAAAATATAACCTGATCAATTTTGGAGCCTTTATGATCTTCATATATCAACATGCTGTTTTTGGATTTGATGGAGAGCATTAACAAGCCGCTAGCTGCAAATAATCATGTGCAGTTTCACATGATTAACAGACAAAGAAGACATATTACT
The DNA here is from genome assembly GCF_041146795.1 of Maylandia zebra. NCBI lineage: Eukaryota > Metazoa > Chordata > Actinopteri > Cichliformes > Cichlidae > Maylandia > Maylandia zebra. The sequence goes on along the minus strand of NC_135184.1, from coordinate 33,586,553 downwards.
GATGCAGAAACAGTTTTCAACAGGCCATGAGCAAACCATGGTGCTCACTGGATAGTTTCAATTTTGGATCATTCTTTGTAAACTCTATCCCAGTAGTTTCTGAAATACTCAGGCCAGCCCATCTGGCAATAACAGACATGCCACGTTCACTTCACAGCTGTTTGCCAGTAGTGCGAGTTTCAGTCATTATGCAAATATGTTGTTTAAAAGGTTGGGGAAACCTGCAGTCAGCTGAGACAGAAGAAGTCACTTGGATGAGTGACAAGACGTTTCTCCCACTGAAAACGCTACATCCAGATAAACAGAACCAACTTTTGTGGATTTCCTTACTTGGATGGTTGAGCATGCATCAAGACACTTCGTATTTGGAGTTTTGTAAACATTTTATTGAATTAAATGATTGGAACAGGTGTGCCCTTATAGAGAAACAATTGTCTAGGAAATCACCATCACAAACTATAGACACATCTGGGGTATAAGCTGCTGTCCTTGAGGGGTGCAACCTGAACTCTACTTAAGAAACTCCTAAGCTGCTTAAAAATACTCTTCCCCACTCCTAACATTTTTTGTCTCTTTGTTTGTTTTACCTTTTTCCAGGGGTGTCAAACTCCAGTCCTCGAGGGCAACCCCTAACTCTACTCAAGCGAATTTAAGTAATTGTAAGTGAATGGCTGAATTGCCACCTCAGCATGCAGTCAAGTTCTATAGAGTTTTGCTAATGACCTACTAATTTTATTCAGGTGTGTCGCAGCCGGGACACAGTTAAAAGTTTTAGCACACCGGCCCTCGAGGGCTGGAGTTTGACACCCGTGCTTTCGAAGCAAGATGCTTTATCATTACCACAATTTGTTCTTAATTTTCAGGTGAAATTCGACGATTTCTTGTTCTCACTATGTGCAACTCTTACTAATGGAAGCCTTTGCAAGTACAGGTCCTTCTGTTTCTTATAGTATGTCACCCATAAACCAATGAGGAATGGAGGGGCTTACTGTAGAGTGGTCATCTCAGTCAGTGATGGCTGTGTGGCTTTCAGGTAGCTGGCCCGCCGAGCTTGGATCTTGGGAGAGGGCTTGGGACTTCCATCAGAATCTCCGCTGTCATCCTCAGCCATGGCTTTCACATAGCTGCCGCTTCTCATCCTCCGACAGGGGATGTCATCTTCCTTCCCTAGAGGAGAGAAGCTGCTCCATTCATCCTGAGGTACCTGATGACCACACCAAGAGGACAAAGAACAGTGTTAGGAGGATCTGCTCCACTGCTGTTCAAGTCCCAGCCACTACACTGACTAACTAAACTGTCCTGATGGTACATGAAACCAAGCTAGCATGCAGAACAACATTTAATACAATAAAGAACAAAACATATTGACCAAAAACACAGTTGTACTACACTGATGGATAGCATTTCCTTTTTATATCTCTCTCTAACACACATCATCCATACAGATTTCTCTCACTGCAGTAGTACAGTCTGTTGGGTAATCAACATGGGACAATATGTGTAGAGACTGGTCTGGCATTTCTCTTTGGCCAAACCACGCATCTGTCAACACAGAAGTGTGCTAATGCATAACATAACAGAGTGTATATGTGCCTTTAAGTGCATGTGTGTTTGTATGTGCGTGACCTGAGGGCCTGCTTGCTCACTGAGAAGAAACTGTAACACAAAAAAATAACTGGGCAAAATATGCAAATTTACAAAAAAGAAAGAATCTTTCTGAAATCAAAATATTAACAATGGTTTGTAATATTGTTTTAAAAGTGCTGAGGATGCAGTAGAACTTGACTGCATGCTGAGGTGGCAACCCCTAACCCTGTTCAAGTAAATTTAAATAAATGTAAGTGTTTGGAAAAATGTACCTCTCTAGCACCATGTTCATCACTCATGAGCTGCTGTAACATGAGTAGGTCTTGCTAATGATCTACTAATTTTATTCAGCTGGGACACACGTAAAAGTTTCAGGACACCGGCCCTTGGGGACTGGAGTTTGACACTCCTGGCCTAGCCAGTCGAAACAAGTCCTTTTGTCCTTATTTAATACTCAGTCTCACATACAACTCAACATAAACCATTTTCTTTGCCTTTGTTACCTCTTTCTTTGCCGTACACCTAGCCTTTCAGTACTCCTTTGTACTTTCTTCAGCTTCCTTAATATCCCACGTTTTCTTTGCTAACCTCTTCCTTTGAATACTTTCTTGTACTTCCTCATTCCTCCACTAAATCTCCTTGTCCTCATTCTTCTGTCCAGAGGATGTACGAAACAGACTTCCCCGACCTGTTTAGTTTCTGATAACTCTTCCCTACCACCCAGAGTCGGTCTCAACTCCTCCCTGAACTCTGTGAAACATTCTTCTTTCTTTGACTTCCACCATTTCATCCTTGATTCTACTTTTACTTTCTTCCTCTTCGTGATGTCCAAAGTCATCCTAAAGTCTACCATCTGATGTTGCACACCTACATTCTCCCCTGACACGACCTTGCGGTCTCCTAACTCTTGCAGCTGTAATTTACCTTCGTGCACCACCCTCTGTTCATCCCTCTTCTGTAAGTGTTCACCACAGTCATCTCCACAACATTTACAAAATCCAATACCATCTGTCCCTAGCATCTCTCTTATTAACACTATACCTTCCAAACACCTCCTCAGACCTCTATTCATTTCAACTACATTAACTGGGTTACATTTTAACTACTTCATTTTAACAAGTTCATTGGAATCTGCTCCAATTACCACTCTCTCTGCCCTTGGGACTCTCTCTACTACTCTCTACCACTTCATTCATTCAACCTTAGTCTTTAGCCAACAGTAGGACAGTTTCCACCAGCACATTGTTGGCCAACAGCACCGGAGGTGGTCATTATTAACCTGGGCCTGAACTGATAATAACACTATGTTAAGGAAAGATATAGCACCAAAATGTCTCAGGCAAAGTGAATAACATTGATTGTTGCATTAAAATGCGATGACATCTGAAGTAGGGGTGTGCAGACCCAGCATACCTCTGCATTGCACAAGCACCTGCTGTATCAAGGAAATGTGCACATGACTTAGAGTTCAAAGCACTGACCTGGTGACACCCACCAATGTCCCTGTGCCAGAGGTCAGAGGACATCCAGAATGTGTGCCCCAAATGTTGTCAACAAATCTTTTGGTGGCGCAAGCGGGAGCTACACAATATTAGGTAGGTGGTTTTAATATTATGGCTGGCCAGTGTAGATGTAGTGTGGCGCTGCATGAAACTTGTGTTTACCACCTTCACATTTAAGACCAGAGTGTGAGAATTTGAAAGACAATAACAGAGACAGACAGCAGGAGAAATGTACTGCTACTCTGACTAATTATATATGAATCACACAGGGAAAGAGGCTGAACAGATCTGCTGAGCTAAATATCTCTCTCTCTCTCTGTATGTGTGTGACGTCAAAGACACACAAATGAGCAGTTTGGCTAAAAAAAGAGAATGCGAGGAAAGAACCAGCTGCAGTCAGCAGCAGCAGTGCTTCTCACCCACGCACAGACTTCACTTCCAGTGCAGCTCAACACTCATTCTGCTGTAATGGCTGAGGAATAGTGAATTGCTGCAGTTGATAGTTTAGACTGCGCTTAATGCAGATGCTGCTTGTCAGAAATGTGATGCGTCTCTAAGCATTTACAATGAAATCACTAACATAATAAATGAATAAAGAAGTCCCTGTTCATGTGATTCCGTGACTCAATATGTACTGCGTGTCCTAAGCATCGACTGTGGGGGTTTTTTTTACTGCGAAATGTAGACTGTTTCCTTGGCAACACTGTTTTGATAGATTAAGACAGCAGTATTAGAAATAACAGGTACTGTAACAGTGCAAGCAGCACCCAAGCTGAACAGAACATACAGCCAAGAGGGATGGAGACAGCTTTAATGTGCTCTTTTGACACAGCTAACTGAGCAGCTCTGATAAGCTGTTTGTAGCTGATACTTAACAGCAAGACTTTGCATGTAAGACAAACGTAGCTTTTCCTCAGTTTCCCAGTCATGCTAATCTTTTGCCCTTGTCTCTAGTTTGGTTTTGACTTGATTCGGCTTGTCTACGCTCATGAAGCACATTTGTAATCTTCCTTATGTGAAAGTATTGTAGCTATGCACGAATATTAAATTCAAGCTGACTTAGTCCAAAGTTCAAACAGGAGTTCCTGTAAAATCCCACTTATTATCTGTGAAATCTAGCTCAGCAGGAAATGTCACCCGTGTGGACTAGGTCTGGGTATTGCACTACACAAAATTATATTTTTTAAAAAGACACAAGCAGAACTTTCATGAAAACTGCTCCCCTTTCTAACAAACCTATAGGAAGATGGTGCACTGAGGTCATATACTGTTTAAAGTGCATAGCACACAGCACTGGATAGTGGCCCTTTTTATGAATAGAAGAGATGGACAATGAGCTCAGGGAGGCTGACAATAGCCAAGTGATCAGCAGTAGCTCAACAATCAAGGTGATGTTTAGCCCATTTCCACAGGTTAAATTAGTAGCATCATTTCATTCGGATTCATAATGAATTAAATCTGCCTCTCTAGAATTTCATGTTGTATTTCCACAAATATTGACACTTGCAACAAACACGTGTCTAGCCGTGTACAAGCTTGCACTTTTGTGTTGGATCCATTTGTGGGCATCCATCGTCATTATCAATTTGGAAAATAGGAGAATCTTTCTAATTGTTGTTTTGGGGTTTTTTGTTGTTTTTTTATTAGACCATAATGTGATCATGCTAGGAACATGCTCTTTAGTTCAAATGTGAGGGTGTGGGGAGGGCACAGTGAAGAGTGCAGAACAAACCAGTGAGGCATCTGGACAAGTTGTTAGAACTTAAGGTACAAAAAAATAAAGCACCATAAACATCTTATAATTGAGTACAGTTTTAGCTGTTATTTATCCAGGTATGCTACCTAATTATGGTCAGCTAAGTCTTTCATTGTTGCATGTCGATGAGTAAACTTCATGCTGGAAATGAGAAATAAACTCCCACTGTTTGTGTTCCTCTCTCACATACATGTGCTCGTATTTTATTTATTTCTTTTCTCCACACTCCATAAAGCACAATGTGGCTTTATGGAGTGTGGATAGTGCTACACTAATGGCTACACGTTAACCTCTACAGCAGGGTGTGGTTTGTGGTTCAGCTGCAGGGGAGGGGTGGAACAGCGGGCTCTGGGGACAGTGCCAGGGAAGGCTGGCTGGCACAGCTTTATCCATTACACTAACTATGCCTTCTCTATTTCGGTAGTCGCCAGGGCTCAGAGAAGGGAGCTGTATGGTGTGTGTAAGCTGGAGAGGGCAGCTGCAAAGCTGCGTGTGCTTCATTGTAAATAAAAATCACTGACATCAAACTCCCAAGCATCGGGTCCTTCTTGCTACAGTTGTGCCGAAACCCAGCTCAGTATGATGGATCAGCAGCCAGTCCGGGCAGTGGAGGCATTGGCACAGATGGTAGGAGAGTTGGCAGTGATGCACCAGGAGCTGGAGGTGGTGCTGAATAAACTGCGGGTCCAGGCCGAGTGACAGACATTAGATGCAGCTGCTGTCAGGCGAGGGCCAGGCAAGGGCCTCGTTTGAGAACATCTGGGGTTGGGAGACAGGCCCCTCACCTACGCCGGGTGGCTGCACGATGCCACACACTGCAGGCTGCAGCCCAACCCCATGCTGAAAGAGGTGTGACTGCTGGATGTGGTAGTGCATGAACAGTTCGTGAAGGGGCTCTCAGCAGAGCGGAGTGGGTCGGCTATCACTGGCCAGCGAGCCTTGAAACTGCCGTGACCCTAGCTGAAGATCACTTGGTGGTGCAGCTGGGGCAGTCCCGAGAGTAGCTGTGGCCAGTGGAAGTCGACCAGTCCCGCCCCTGAGGAAAAGATTTCATGACAGGACACATTTGCCAGGATTGCCCAGTAATGGAGGTGGGACAGATGTTCCTTCTGACACCGTCCTCCGGTCCCAAGAGAGACAGACTGCATACTGGTAAGGTGCCAAGGGAGTATATGCCAGGCCTTGGTGGCCTTGTGGTCCACCAAACCCTAGTTAGTCCAGGGGCATTACTGGAGGCAGAGTGGGTGGTGGTTAGGTGTGTGCATGTGGACATTCATAAATATCCCATGGGACCGGTTGAAATTAATTATGTCAGGCACAACACATAGACTGAAGGCTGAAGTTAGCTCAAGCCTGATGCACCCTTTGAATTTTGGAACAGATTGGATCGAGTTCAGTAGGTTAATGGGGCAGTGCGAATGTGGCCAGTAGGGACATGCAGGGTCTGTTGCTGTGCTCAGCAGTGATGTGAGGTCATCTAACGCTGACTCTGGGGAGGAGGAAACAGTGGGGCCTTCATGGGAGAACCCACCAGTTCTGATAATTCCCTGGAGGATTTTCCAATGGAGCGGTCTTGTGACGCTATTGCGATGACCATGTCAAACCATGCCATGGGCGACCGTGGCTCAGGGGGTTGGGAAGCGTATCTGTAACCGGAAGGTCGCCAGTTCGATCCTCGTGCTCTCTGTCCTGGTCGTTGTGTCCTTGGGCAAGACACTTCACCTACCGCCTACTGGTGTTGGCCAGAGGGGCCGATGGCGCGATATGGCAGCCTCGCTTCTGTCAGTCTGCCCCAGGGCAGCTGTGGCTACAACCGTAGCAGTGTGTGAATGTGAGAGTGAATGAATAGTGGCATTGTAAAGCGCTTTGGGTGCCTTGAAAAGCGCTATATAAATGCAATCCATTATTATTAAACAATTGCAACAGCATTTTGCAGATGTGTTCTAGCCCCTACAAGTACCAATCTCGTAGAGCACCCTATTAAAGTTTGACGCCTACCCAATGCCCCAGGTCGATGAGCTCCTGGACCAGTTAGCACTGCTCGCCTTTTCGCAACACTAGATTTAACTGTGGGATAATGACAGATTTCCTTGCCTCCACAGCCCAAGGAAAAGATGACCTTCTCTACTCTGTATGATTTGTATCAATTCATCACACTTGTTCGGCTTGTTTGGAGCCCCAGCCACTTTCCAGCACTTCATGGACTGGGTGCAGCATCCACACAGTGCATATGCTGGTGCCTATCTGGGTGATTTGATCATCATCAGCCATCTTACTTTTACATTTTTTTGGGGAGGGGGGAGGGTGAGGGTTCATATGGATTTTTAAAGGGACATGCAATTGTGATTTCATTATGTCATATAATGACAATAAAGCTATTCTATTCTATTCATCCACTGTGACACCTGAGTGGAGCATATGCAGTGGGTGGCTGTGGTCCTGGAGTCCCTCAGGCAGATGGGGCTTACAGTCAACCTGAAGACAAGTGCAGTTGGATGGAGGGAGGTACAGCATCTGGGGCACCAGTTGGAGAAAATCCAGTGGATGGCTGACTCCGTTCGTTATTACCTCCTGGTCTGCCCTTTCACCCTCTGAGCAGTGGGTTCACCTGTTATTCATCACACTAACTACACCTTACCTATTTCAGTAGCCGCCGGGCCTGGAGGAGAGAGCTGTGTGGTGTGAGTGAGCTGTAGGGGACAGCTTAAAAGTTGCATGTAGATTAAAGAGCAGAAAGCATTGCAAATAAAAATGACTGTCATCAAACTGCTAAGCATCAGGTCCTTCTTGCTACAGCCTCCTCTGCCACCCAACAATACTGGTTATCTATAGTCCTACCGGGGGATGATAGGACCATCCTGACTACGGAGCTGATTGGCCAGTCCTTATTTAAGGTCTGTTCCTGTTGATAAAAGTGAGCCAGCACACAAAGCTATGTGGAATATCTACATCTAGAAAATTGCATCTAATGTAATAATGCTGAAATACTTCAAAATGCACCTGTTTAGCCTACTGATGTTTCAGTATTTTCTTTACTACTAATCTTCAAGTTGATTAACCAGAAATGAATGGCATGTGTCCACAGTGGGTTTGGCTATGAGCTGACCTCTATCTTTGCATAATGGTTTTAAAACGGTGATTTGTCTCCACATTTGTCTCCTCAGCTTGGGTCACGATTGTTCCTCTAGAGAACTAAGATACATTGTGTTGCCAGGAATTATTCACTGGTTTCTTGAAAAGGTAATGGGCAACCTCACAAAGGATTACAAATCTAGAAAGCTCTAAAAATAAAGTTTGTGATTGTGGGGTTTAGTATTGTATTTAGCAGCGTGAATGCTCACAAAGAGCTTGCATCAACACACACACACACAAACACACTTGCAGATTATACCACATTGCAAAACAGAATAACACATAAACACAAGCAGGTACTGGGGAGGTTATTTAACTAACTATCAGTTACACAGTGGAACTTTGAAGTGGGTCTACTTCTGCATACCTTATTTTTCATATTAAGCAGTGGCAGTCAGACCTTTTACTGATGTTGAGAGGGAATTACTGAGACAGGCATAACACAGTCACCTGAGGTTTTACAGGTCACTCATCTCTGTCCCTTTGAATTACAAAAAGCAGCCCAGTGCCAATCACATCAACATTTTAGATTTTTCGTTGTCAAACAATGTCTATGGTTAGGGTTAGCCTAACCCTAAATTTACTTAGCCATATGCCGGGTAGCTAAATTCAACTCATGTTGCACTCTGACATTTAGTCTGTGCAGATGGAAATTGTAATAGACATATTTCTGTTAACACTGGTGAACACTGTGTCCAGTGTTTTAATGCCAGGTATGAAATGCCTTGCATGCTCAACCATCCAAGTAAGGAAATCCCAAAAAGTTGATTCTGTTCATCTGGACGTAGCGTTTTCACTGGGAGAAACATTTCGTCACTCATCCAGGTGACTTCTTCAGTCTCAGCTGACTGCAGGTTTCCAACCTTATAAACTGTACATTTGCACAATGACTAAAAGTGGGTTGGCCAAAGACGTTTTAGATGTTTTAACCCACTTTGGCAAGGACTGCCTAAAGCTTGTACGTCTCTCCCACAAAACGCTACGTCCAGATGAACAGAATCAACTTTTGGAGATTTACTTACCTGGATGATTGAGCATGCATCAAGACTATTCAGTTATCATAGTTTGCTTCTCAAGCTTTTTGTTAGCAATATTCATATGTAACATGTCCTTAAGCCAAATTTTTTAAAAACTCGTGGCGTACACTATAAGCTGTGGGCTGTGAGTATTTGAATGCTTCAAAAAAGATTGCTGTCTGGTTAACTAAGATTTTGATGTGCACGTTATGCTTACGATCACAACTTTGGAGGTCCCAGTCATGCAGCAACACGATTAATTAATGACTAGGCTTGTGTTGTGGTTAGATCATCTTTTGTCTGTTTCTGATGTCTTCATCCTGCCATAAGATGTCATTTGTTCTGCTCTTCAACATGAAATGAAATGAAGGCGCAAATAGCTAATGATATCCAACTTGACACTGAACAGCATATAGAAAAGTCATCTGCAACATTGTTCTCTGGCCATTGTGGGTCTTTGATGTAGACGTGTCTGTAGACAGGTACACTGAATGCTATGTTTCTTTATCACTTGAATATCCCAGTTCATACACTTTGGAGAATGACTGCCACCAAGAAATCTGAGTACACAACTAGTATAGTAAAAATGATCGGAAATATGATCGTATATTCGATGCAAATAATAGAAAGTGAAAATTGCACCAAACCAAGTGCTTCTTGGATGGTGTCAGATTTTCCAGCAGCACAAATCCTGCTACATATGTTTTTTTTTTAGAATGTACTGTATATATCAAGTAATTACATTAAAACATTTTCTTGCAGCACCATTAGGTAACTGCCAGACACTTCTACTCCCTGTGTGGCGTTAAATACCTCCCCAACACTTAGTTTAACACGACACTTCAAATAACAGCAAAATTAATTTATTCATCCAACAAAAAATATTGAGAAAGTCAGGGTAACTGGTAGCGAGGCAGGAAGGGAAACACTACTAAATTAAAAATGAACTCTACAAACAGGAAAGGATGTTGTTCTTCATGAGTTCATGTCATTACCTAGCATTCAGAGAGTAAGGCTGCTATTGGCTCTGCACTTACTTCTCTCTTCAACGCAAAAGGAGGATAGAGGAGGAAGAGGAGAAGGAAGAGGGAGGCTCTCCAAACCAAGAGGAAGTAAAGGAAGTAGAGGTGGGTTGGTGGGTGGCAAGAAGGTAGGTGGAAGCGTGGGAGTGGGTTGGGTGAGTGGAGGAAAGGCAGAGAGGGAAGTGGTAGAGAAGAGGAGTAGGTGGCAGTGGGGTTCTTGGGAGACAAGAGTAGTAGACTGGTGGTAGGGAGTAATGTTCCCTCTAAGGGTCTGGACACACTAGAACAAATCCATATCACCTGACTCTGAGTACATACTGCACTGTTACTAGTGAGTGTGGGGTTTTTCTTAATGTTGTTTTTAAGTGCTCCTATTATGTGCAAAGATAACCAGGCCCAAACCCAAATTAAGACTGCTAATGAAGTACTAAAGCAGTGACCTGCGGTTGATTTGTCTTTGGTGGTGTTCCCTATCTTCCCAATACTCACATACGCATGTGTGCTCTTTTGATTTTCTTTTAATGAACATTTTCCTGAAGTAAACTTTCTAAAGAATCGTGTTATGTTGTATATTGCTGTCCCGGTCTGCAACACATGTTTGATAGAATATTGGTTGGGACAAAAAATAAACATCAATGCCAGAGTACTTTTTGTCTTTTTAGCAGTAGATCTTCACAGTTTTCAGTCTGATTTTGAAATCCTTGTTGCTTTTTCATTGGTTTGCTTGTTTATTTACTTTTAAAGCCCAGCATGTAAATGGGTGGTGTTTGGTGTAGCTTTTAGGGGGGGTTTCTAGCTTCCACTTGTTATTGCTTTCAATGTGAAAGAAGCAAGTAACTATAGCTCTTATGTGTCCTGAACTTATCAGTATGACGATGCAGTTATCACCACTACTTGCATTTCTGTGCAAACACTCATGAAGTCAGATTTCTCAATTTACAAATAATATGTTCTAAAACACCTAATCGTATTTGTAAGAAATCAGTTTTAATTCAATAAAATGATTTAATTATTTGTATTTAAGTCATTGATTTAAAAGAAGAAAATACCAGGGTTATCTAAATATAATAGTATAAGTGGTATAAATATGATATTTTTTTACATTGTCAAAAGGTTCTCAGAGTTGTAAGCTGATGAATGTGGCGAAGCCTTCATTATTCTAGTGTGCCATCAGTTATAGTCAGTGATATTCAGTAGTACTTTCCAGTCATGTAAATCTGCAGTTTTCACTCCAACAGAACACCAAACAACATAGGAACATACAAACTCTCAAAGCACCTAAGCAATCGCTTACTAAACCCTGTCTCCTAAACTGAAACATATTTCATCCTGGGTCATGTTTCTTTCAGCTAACCTGCATGAAAGGCCCTTGCTGAAGTCCTCCATCACTGCCGTTTATTCATCATTTTGTGATGACTGGGTTTCCCATGGTAGGAGCATTCTTAAACTGTCCAGAAATATCTGTCATTAAATCTATTTTCCAGTTTATTTAAGTTAGTTTCAGTCTTTGATCACTCTACTGCTCTCCCACTTTTGAATACAAATAATCAGTCATACAGTGCCTGATTGACAGAGCACATATTATGATAATTAATTACATTATTTATTATTAAGTTAGATATCTAAGAGAAGTGTTTATGACTTGTGTGTTAATCTTTTAAGAGTTCATGAAGTCTTTGTAGTGATTTTTCTCAAAAGGGCTGTCAAGTGCCCAGTTGTTTTGGCATTGATAGAGCAAAAACCTGTCACATATCTGCTAAACTAAAAACAAACTTATGGACTCCACTTGGTTTGCCCTTGTCTACCTGGAACTGTAGGACTGGACACCACTGACTTAGAGGAAGCATTGATGGAAAAAAGTAAGTTGTGGAGAAAAGGGAATCAACAGAGGGGGGAGAAGGTGAATTGACTGGATTTGAATGGGGGTTGGGGAGGAATTATTTACCTGTAAGAAATGGCAAGCGCGCTCCTGCTGCTGACTGCCCTTAGATTTGACTAGAGCTCTATCTAGGTTTAGGTTACCGGATCCTGCGCTGGCTCGTGGCTGGTTGTGGCTGCTGTTGTTGGTGTAGACCTCTCGGGCCCTGCTCACCGTTAGGCTTGATGACCATGGCCCTTTCTTCACAAGGGGCCCGTCCACAAGACCCACTGGAAGCAAGGAGCCACTTCCTCCACCGATACCGCCACCGCTGTTATTGCTGCTACCACTAATTGGCACACATGCTGTCGACGCTGCATACTTCACATCGTTGTTGCTCCAGGAGGCTTTGAGTGCAGAATGGTGGTGTGTGTGGCCATGGTGTGCGTGGGTGTGTGTGTGCTCGTTTAGTGTGCCGTAAGGGTCCATCATGAAGTACTGCTGGGACTGCGAGGAGGAGAGACTGGGGAGGGGAGTCTGGGGGAACTTGTCTGGGTTGTTGCCGGGATACCGGCTTATTGTCATGGCAATAGGCGAGGGGGAAATGGAGGGGGAGGGTGAGGGTGGAGGTTGGTGGTGGTGAGGGTGGTAGAGACACAGCTCCCGTTCCAGGTTGTCATCTGAGCTCCAGTATCCAGAGCCTGGAGCAGATGCTGAGCCGTGGAGCTGGTGGTGGTGGTGGTGGTGGCTTCGATGCTTGGGCTCTGCTGATCTACAGCGCTCACGGCTCTTACTGCGTTTCCGATGGCGCACTCCCACTGGTGGAGTTTCACCTTCTGGGCTGGCCCTCGAGCCACCACCACCACCTCCTCCACCGCCACCACCACCACCATTAACACTCCCATTATTGGCCCCCTTGGAGGACTGTGTGTGGTGTGGCCCTTCCAATGAATGTGACTTGGTGAAGAGTTTCTGGACTGAGTGGACAAGATGGCGAATTCTCCCTGGACTGTCATTGTTGTTGTTGGCCCCCATCCCCCCACTGTGGGCCTGCACCCCTCGTTTGTATTGCAATGTATGGTAGCCATCTCTGGAAAATGATGGCTGACGTTCAAACGGGTCCACAAAGTTTGCTGGTACCCGAGTGGGTGTTTTACCCCCATAGCCTCCTCCACCTCCTCCTCCTCCACCACCACCTCCTCCTCCTCCTCCTACATATGGTACCATGGCCATACACTCATCCTTTACCTCAGGATGGTGAGATGAGGAGGTAGAGTGGCACCTCCTGGGGAAGGTTCCATATGGGACGATGCTGTTGCTGTCAGAGGGGTATGAGGTACGCTGAGCATTGTAGTAGGGCAGCTCAGCTGGATGTGGCATGGGAATGGGCACAGGCATGTCCATCTGACTGATCAAATATGGCTTGCGGTCAACATGGTGACCCAGTGGATCATATGATGGTTCATAGGAGACCACATGATGGTGACCCCGGCTACTGGACAGGCCTTTCATAACGGGGAAAGATGGGTGAATGGAAAGAAGAAGGATATGGATGAGAAATGCCAGGTAGGCCTGTGATCACAGGAGGGCTGCAGAAGACTGTCCCTGAGCAGAGAGCTACAGACTCTGAAAGAAAGGGAGAGAAGAAGCAACAAAGGATCAGTTAATAACCAGTTAAGCCACCAGGGGCTTTCTGAGCTTCCTGCTCAAAAAAGACATGCCCAAAATGAGTGGAGTGTTTCTCTGCAATTACAAACTCTGTGTAAACAATCTTGGTATCAAAACAAAGTTAACATTTGTGAGATTTCATCAGAGGTGTAAATACTACAACGGATGTTACTGTGTCAAAGTTACTGAGGCTGGAACACAGAAAAAGTAAGTAGATTTTTTTTCCTCAAGTTATTTGTTATTTTTTTTAGCATATAACCACTTTGAAAATATACTTTGGTTCACATTTAAATTCATAAAACCAGTAATCAACATATGAAAAGTGCAAAGATTTATGCTTCTGAAGTGAAACAGTGAAAAATTTTTGCGCTTTTAATAAATAAATAAATGTTCAGACGTTGTCTAGTTTGTCCAATTTTGGCACACTCTGACACCACGTGTGAATTTAAAATTTTGAGGTATTGAACAGCAGACACTATTTAAACTCAATTGCATGTCTAAAAATGCTTGTTTTTTGAATATTTTTGAAGAATTACCCACACACTCACATCCAACGGCCTATTCTGCCGTGCGCCATAGACAGTTTAAATAGGTTTTGGTGCCTTAAATTCTGAGGGGCTGTAACTTCAGCTTCTATTGGCTGATTTGCATGATTGACACCTCTTTTTAATAGTTTGAGCCAATAGAATCACTGTAATTATGCCATGTTCACATCAGTTCCAATCAGAAGTTGCAAGTCGAAAACTCCACATGACCCTAAAAGTAAGACACAATCCAGTAATGTGACTGTAACTTGGCTGAAAATGGGGATTGTTGATGTGGCTCTGATGCATTGTGTTAGCACCGCCATTATCAGTTTCTACAGCTATCGGCTATTGGTGGGGAACAGCGCAGGAAAACGCTCAGCTAAACGGCTTTCTGCTTTAGCACATATGGAAAGTTATGCATATTTGTGGTCTTCTTTGCCACTGGTTCAATGAACTTTGGTCGGAGCGTGGTGAAACTTGCAGATTTCGAATCTGTGAGATCTCTGGTTGCTAACTAGGCAATGTCTATCCGGTTACACGAAGTCGAGTGAGTTCTTACCTCCATTGTTTGTGTTTAGTGAACTTTTGCGAAATTATGTAACTGCTCTTTAGCGTTTGGTCGTTGTAGAAATGGTTTATATGAGCTTTTAGCTGAGATTCTGAGGTTTCTGTGGATACCACACAGGTCGATATCTGCATAAAAGACCTGACGGAGGGTTAAACTGCAGTTCATCCCCTTTGCTCCCCGGTGGCCTTGGGGCTCAAGAAGAAATCCAACATAAATTATTGCTGTTTAAGCCACCAGAACTCATAAGTCCCTGTTGGAAGAACACATTTTAAGGGTTTTCAAAAAGATACTCTGAGCTAAAATTGATCACGTTTAAAGTGAGTCTAATTTTTATAGCAAACTCTCAAAGCTTTATATGTACAGAGTTTGCATATATAGAATTACTGATAGAAAAGGTAAGGGCTGAGTTCACCTTAATACACCTTACTATAGCTTATTAAACCTACCCTTTTTATATACAACATATTGCAAATGTCAGCAGTTTCAGACAGTTCTAAACTTTACCAGCAGACATGACCAAAAAAAAGAAAAAAAAGACAAAACTAATTTTTCATGAACAATGATAATTATACTTTAAGTTTGAAAGAAGATTGTTTTTCTTTGTACATTACCAGTGCAATGTTGAAGACAAGTAAGTTTAAGTTTTGTAGCAAGACGGTGGGCTCATAATAATCCAGTCCATTTATAATTGTTGTAAATTTCCTCTGTACCATTTAAGCTGTATTTGTGGGGGTTTTATGTTTGTTAGTTTCTTGTTAATTTTGTAATTCTGTTTCTCTATAATGCCACAGAGTAGGTTATATATGGGACTAGGGACCAACATTGTATATATAAATAACTATTTAGATCAAACATCTCTTTAGTTTTATATGATATGGTTTTGGACATTTTTGCTTTTACACCTGTTTACATTGAGCCTTCCAACATAATATATATTCAATTAACACACAGAAATTTGGTTTCATACTCTGAATATCATTCATCATAATTTTGACTTTATTTTTTTATTTCCCTGTTACTTTATTTTGCTGTAATGTAGTGATATTTGATTTACATCAAACCATTCAATTCCCGTTCCACTGCATTTAGAAACCATTTGAACCTTTTCCAGAGCAATATACAGTTTAGGGTCCAAAATCCTTGGTGTTTGGAGGAAGAAACACTACGTGCATCATGGGAAATCCCTAGCAGCCTGTGCCTATTGCAGCGCAAATAAAGGAGAATGCAGGGTTACCTGATCCTGCCACTGTTACTTTAGTTCTGTTTTAGAACCTTATAAAGTACATTTTTCTTTTTACATATATCCTCTTTTCAATTGTGATCCATGACTTTTCCACACATGACTGTTTCCTTCTGAGTTTTCTTACTGGACAGATTTTTTCCTCTTTTTTTTTTTTTTTAATCTTGAGACATTGTTAATGAGGACAACAAAGCCCCATAGGCTCATCATTAATATAAACAGGTTACAGGTTTATTTCATTAGATCTGTCTTATGGGCAGTGATGGTTTCTGGTGTTCTGTGTCATATGACTTTACAGATACGCTGGGGTAATAATTATTTGATCATCTGCTGAATTTGTAAGGTTGCTCACTTTCAAAGGAATTATATTTTTTTTATGGACAGAGACAAAATATCAACAACACAAAAACACCACATTACATAAAAGCTGTAAACTGATTTATGTTAATCTTGACTGTGAGGATGATGTTCCTTGGGCCATGCTCAGCATTTCTCTTCCTCCAAACAGGTTGAGTTGATGCTGAAAAGCCCCATTTTCTCCCAAGCCTTCTTTGAATCATTTTGATGTTCAGAGATGTTACCAATGGTGTTCTTGGTGACTGTGATCCCAACTGCCATCCTGTGTAGTTTTGGGTTGATGTGCCACCTTCATCCTCACCCCATGAGGCAAAATCTCCCTGGAGCTTCAAAATGAGGGTGATTGATGTCATTTTATATTTCTTCCGTTTCTGAATAATCGGAATTATACCACCAGCATCTCAAACCATTGATACAAAGCAAGGTACATCCATGTTTCCAAGTCGTTTACACTAGATTCTCACTGCATGATCCAAATGTTGCAGAAATCAATAGACACCAGACCAGACAAGATTTGTTTGTTTTTTGTTTTTTTCCTGTCTATACAATCCACATAGATCCACATTTTCAGATGAAAGTATTCCTTTTTTGATGAAAGTATTCCAAGATGTTAAGACAAACAGCCAAGTCATCTATTAATTGGAGGTTTGGTGGTTCTGTCCCCGTCTGATCCAGTCTGCATGCCAAACAGGGCAAGATACTAAGCCTCTGCGATGCATCCATTGGAGTATAAATGTGTGTGAATCTTAGATAGAAAGCACTTACATAGAAAGAGCATAGAAAAAAGTGCTGGTGTGAATGGATGAACGAGGCAAGTTGTGTAAAGTGTTTTGAGTGGTCAGAGAAAAGCACTATATAGGAACCAGTCCTTTTACCATTTGCTATTCTAGTATTTGTAGCTTCTAGGTCACAGATCCTCTCAGTCTCTAGCTTTAGTAGTTGCATAAGTTTGGTGTTAAGCATGCATCATATCACATAAGGTTATCATATCTAGCAGAATAATCTTTTTTAAAGGGTTCTTTAGCTGTTTAATTTCCTGCATAGGCTCATGCTTCATAGCTTTCTGTTTACTTTATTTCGCTCATCTGAGATCAGAGATTTACTCATCTCCTGCATTATTAGCTTTCTCTGTTGGGATCTTAATTTGTTTTTCTGTTGTTTTCAGTATTTTTTCAGTATTTCACTTTGTTTTGCTGGAGTAGCTGCACTTCATAGGGTTTTTGAATTTGTTTGTTTATTTGTTTTATTTAGCCCTGGGAACTGTAGTCCAAAGTAAATTTAGATCAGGCTTTTCCTTATCTAACTTCTCTTACCATAGCATCAGTAATCCTACTAAGCAGTCACATAAACATAGCTATCCCCGTGATAAGTCAGCCGAGGATTTCCAAACTGAGCTACAAGTATGTTCTCATGATAAGGGTGTCATTGACAGTGTATGACCAATTAAAAACATGCACAGCTCTACTAGTAGAAGAGGAGCATGATTTCTGACTGCCAAACTGTCATATGAATTCGATTCATATTTATTTTATTTATATAGCACAAAATTACAACAACAGTTACCTTAAGCTCCTTTTTGTTATAAGGTAAAGATCCTACAATAATTCAAAAACCTTACAATAATACTAAGACATGCACACATAATACAAGCCAAGACGCACTGAATCATCAATGTGTCTTTTAGACAAACCCCTCTGTTCTTTTAAGATTGGTCTTAAAACTTTCTTTTCTGACACAGCATTAGTCATGGCTGGATCAGGTGACCCTAAATCTTCCCTTGTGTATGTTGCATTAAGTCTAGGCTTCTGAGGGTTTCATATGATTCTGAGCATTTCTTCTTTACTCACCTTCTTTCACTTACGTTTATACACCACTCTGCATTTAAACATTAGTTATTATCATTATTATCTGGCTCTCTTTCACAGTGTATCTTTAGTCCTGTCTTCTTTCCCTCACACCAGGCTGGTCGAGGCTAATTGCTGCTTCTCCCTGAGCCCAGTTCTGCCAGAGGTTTCTTCCATTTAAAAGGGAGTTTTTCCTTCCCACTATTGCCAAAGCGCTTGCTCATAGGGGTTTTCTACTGTAGGGTCTTTACCTCATAATATAAAGCAGCTCGAGGCAACTGTTGTTGTGATTTGGTGCTATATAAATACAACTGAAGCGAATTGAAAGCGATATACTGTAGCTGTAGCAGACCACTGTGTGAAAGGCAATGAATGCATATGGATTTGTGTATGCTTTGGTTCATAACTAAAAATGTGCTAAGAAATTAACAAAGTCTGGTTAATTTGAAGCTAAGAAGAAAAGCAGTGTCAACTGTCTCAGCTGTTTGGTCATTTGGAAATTATTGTTTACTCACTGTAAATACATGCACTGTTCTCTAACTTTGAGCGCACCTGTACGTAGAGCTTGACATAGCTTCTGTCTGTAGAGCATGAACATGGCTCTACAACAGGGATTAAAAAACACGATAAGACTGAGTCCGTCCGCTATCACGCTGTGACTGAAAGAGGACAAGGTAAAAATTACATCTGAAATGTTTGTAATAATACAGCAAATTGATTGGGTCTTTTGAACATCCTTTGCCTTATAAATTAGAGGGGTAGTGCCAGAGCTGGGGGCAGACTGGCCACTTGAGATAACTTGAATATTTCCCAATGACCTGAGGGTAACTTGCTTTCCGTGAACAGTCAACTTGATTAGGAAACAGTTTATGACCCACACTGAATGCCCACATCAAACGGGGAAATTTATAATTGATAACCAAACAAAGATGCAGTTCATACATTTCAGCAATGACCAGCATTCTACCAAGAGCGTCGCAAAATTTGCAGCTGAAAAGGGGAATGAGTAATGTGTGTGTAAAACCTGCACTTACACTAGTATTTCTCTCTGAAAGCCAAGTGCTTGTTCATACTGCATACACGAGAGGAGGCTGAAGAAGCTATGTTCATGATGTAAGGGTTAGACAGAAACTGCTAGAACTGTGTGTGGTTCTGAGAAGTGAGGCTTATTTATGCATCTCTCCTTATTAGAGGAGAAATGCATTGTTTAAAAACTATTCCTCCATATAAAAATGATATGTGTGTAACAGCTGACCTGTGCAATACGTAATAGAACAAAAAATATTATTTGCCATCATATCCCAAGCAGTGCATGTGTTAATGAAGATACTGTTATTGTGAGATGTGTTTATTGTTTACTAACCTCTGTGCAGAAATGTGACTAAAAGCGTGAAATACTGGAACCTGTTCTGTTCACTGGAAAAAGGAAATCAAGATGTATCCGTTTGTGCATCTTACGTTGGGATTCTCCTGCTCCCTACTGCTGACGAACTATGTTAAGTTCAGTTCTGCCTTGTTTCAATAACATCCCAGTATTATTTCAGAGCATAAATATGTCTGGATCTGTTCAAGTACTGGCACTTTACAAACAGCTTTTAGACATCCACCACATGTCACTCTTGTTCTGATAACATCTCCACCTCTCATTCTATATACTGCATTTTCTGCAATACAAGGTGAACTTAAAATCCTTTAATTTTCTCAAAAATTGATAGTGCAAATCGTGGCTCAAGAGTTGGCAGTTTGTCTTGTAATCGGAAGGTTGCCGGTTCGAGCCCCGGCTCCGACAGTCTCGGTCGTTGTGTCCTTGGGCGAGACACTTCACCCGTTGCCTACTGGTGGTGGTCAGAGGGCCCGGTGGCGCCAGTGTCCGGCAGCCTCGCCTCTGTCAGTGCGCCCCAGGGTGGCTGTGGCTAAATGTAGCTTCATCACCAGTGTGTGAATGTGTGTGTGAATGGGTGGATGACTGAATGTAGTGTAAAGCGCTTTGGGGTCTATAGGGACTAAGTAAAGTGCTATACAAATACAGGCCATTTACCATAATCTGGTGCACCTTATGTATTAATTCTGGTTGTGCTTACTGACCTTGAACAGATTTTATGTGGTACACAGAACTCAAAAATCAGTCAAAAAATGTTTTAGTACGACTTTGGTAAGCTATGACGCCGCACTGCACTGCTTGATGGATTATCGGAGCCTTGTGGCTACCGTAGTCAGGAGCCTCGCGGAGTAATCTGGGTCCAAACTCCGCTTCAGGTCCCAAAGTCTAACGAACACTGCGGCATCACTGAGAGTTAAAAACTGTCTAAATTCTTTCATCTTTAATAAAATGGTCAGTGTTGCTGCTTTACCAGGTGTAACATCCAGGCATCCATGAAAACAAAATTTATTAAGTTTAAAGGAGTTAGAAGTTAACAGGAAGTTAGCTCGCTAGTTTCCACCTGAACCTGATATAGCATGTTCTGAAACAAATTAAAACGTACAGCTCTCCTATCACTTCCCAACATGAATGAAGACACAAAACTAAACAGCAGTGACGTTTGTAGGGTTACTGAAGTTGGGCTAGCTGGTATATAAGGATGTGCTACGTGATCGCTAGCGACACAGCTATGTTAGCATAACATAAACACAGTGAAGCTGGAGGATGAACTTTTTTTCACTCGATAAAAGTTAACGTGAGGGTTCCTGATGGTTAGGGACAAATGCAATCGCGTGGCAGGATGCTGTAAACAGACAAGACCTCAGTCAGGAGAACAACTGAGATAATCCATCCACAATATGAGGTTAGTCATTAATATACTGTAACAACATGGGAATAGAGCAGCTGCAAGAACATTAATGAATCAATGGTAGGGAAGTGGAGGAAGCAAGAAGAATGAGTTGAGTATAGTTTGACTCATCTGACTGTTTTGTTTTGCTTAATGCACCTTATAATCCAGTGCGCCTTGTGATCTGAAAAAAATAAACGGTAAATGAAATAATTTTGCACACCTACCATGAAGAGATGGATACCACAGCATATGCTCATTGGTTCTTTGGACGGTTCTTTGGATTTGACAGTATTTTTGCTTGGAAGCAGATAGTATTGTATGGTGGATCAAAATCTGTTGGAAGTTTTTTGCTTTCCTAATTCCATCGATTTTGCTAAGATCCCCAACAAAGTTGACTAATATGCAGCCCAGAGGATGACAGAGCCTGATGCATAGTTTGATATTTGCTCTCTGCTATAGGTCAGGAGGTAGAGCAGATTATCTACTGATTGGAAGGTTGGTGGTTCGATCCCTGGGTTCCCCTAGTCTGCGTGCCAAATATCCTTGGGCAAGATATTAACCAAGTTGCTCTCCGATGTATCCATCAGAGTATGAATGTGTCTGAATGGTAGTTAGAAAGCACTTCACAGCATAGAAACAGTGCTTGTTTGAATGTGGCATGTTGTATACTGTGTGCTTTGAGTAGTCTGGGGGAGTAGAAAAGCGCTGTATAAGAATCAGTCCATTTACCAGTTCAGTTCTTGTGTAATATAAGATGCACAGGCTTTTCTTCCTGTTTCCAGGCATTTTGGCATCTTGTCAACAATCAAAAAAACAAGACTCTGAAAACAATGTGATACAAGGACTGGACTACAAATAAGAGAAAAAGCAGCCAATGTCCAAAGAAGAATTTTGAGAGACTTTCAGAAAACTGGAGAACTATGGCTCAAGGCCATTAAAAATATGCAAGAAAGTTCGGCTCATTGAAAATAAAATATAAAGAAATAAGAGGTGGTTTGATACTTTTGCATGGTACTGTATTTGTAGTGTGACATGTTATTCAAAGGAAAATGCTACCAGGCTAATTGGGTGAGTGTGTGTTTTATTTTTTTGGGCAGGCACACAATGTAGCTACTGTATATGAAAGTCAGCTTATATTCCAGATATTTGTTTTTGCAAACCACAGTCTGTCACAATTGAAGTTAACAACATATTAGTAAATTAATTCTCAAAATTTAATTTATTTCTTCACTCATAACATTTGTAATGTGAAAATCTTAAGTTGTTCTCTCATCTTAACAGTAACATATCTAAATTGTTTAACTGACAGACCAATAGTGAAAAAATATTTTCCTTTTGTGACAATGTTGCTGATTCAGTCACTTACACTGGATTAAAAGGTGACTGGTTACAGAAAAGTAATAAACTGTACACACGTTGCGTTTCAAGAAGAGTAGTACTGCAACCAAAGCTAAATAATTATAAGCGATTTCTTGCAGAATCAATTAGAAAATGCATAGCTTGGGTTTTTTGTTGTTTGAGTCAAATGGAGCATAAATCATAGATCAAATGTATAAAGTTACCATACATATAGTATAAACTTTAGCTCATCACATAAACACTCTGTAAGGCTCAGTGGGTAATTAAGAAGAAGCAGTTATCTGGGGTAATATCAGCCACACAAATGTCAAAGGAAGCATAGTTTGCATTTCTATTTAGTGCTACACTATATTAGTACTACACTAACACATCCCTCATTTATCACTTCAGATAACAGTAATTAAAATGTCCCCACTATGATCTTATATAACAGTGGAAAATTCTAAGACTGCTAACCAAGCAGTGCTAATACTGAACAATAGAGAGACACAGTGGTGGCAGCATGCATAGCTGGGTGTATTTGTACTTGTAGTGGAGATGTTGAGGTGCATTAATGTGTGTTTATGCGTGTGTTTGCTCTCTCCTACTTGGCCAGTGACATCACTGCTTAACACAATTTGACAGCTCCACTGGTGGAATGACTGCTAACAAGCTCCCACAACTCCCACTGACCTGTGACTTGTCACACTGACTACTCAAGTAGAAGCCCCTGCTCTAAATCTGCAGTTCAATGAAAATAAATCTTGGTTTTCTAAACCAAATAATGGTCTTAGTAATTATGTTCAATAAAACTGAGTTGGTCTGTGTAATGCACCAGTTGAAAGTGTTTCTTTGAATAGATTCTCTGGAGCTTAAATGGAGTGATGAATGCCATTTGCCAAAAACATAATCCCTTAATTTTTGTGTTGATTGTTTATAGCATATTAATAACATTTTTCATATTCACCAAACTATTCAGCAAGTATGGATGGAGTAGATTAATCCTGAAAAGGACCACTCCCATCAGAAAAGAAGTGTTTCATCAGAACAACACTGATTTGCTGTGACCTTTTCCTTTAAAGGAGCAAAAAGATCCAAACCATGCCCCACTTCACAACAGAGCCACCAGATCCACACATTGTAGGACTCTGTATGTTCACATATAAACATATACATACAACACAATGCAACATGGTTATTACCCTTTTTGTAGTGGAGTTGGACTAGATAGTCAAGCATCTCCACTGCCTCTGTGAGACTTTTTCAGCAGCGTTTTGGATTCAAAACAAATTTTAAACCCATCACGGAACAGCTGTAACTCACAAGGTCGAACACGTCATCCACTATTAGGAAGGTCAGTGGTTAACTGTCAATTGGACGCATGCATTGATGTGTGAGTGTATGACAGATAAAGCACTATGTGGATAAAATAAGTTCAATTCAACTGCGTTTTATTTATATAGCACCAAATCAAAATAACAGTTGCTTCAAGGTGTTTTATATTGTAAAGTAAAGACCCTGCAATAATACAGAGCAAACAGAAAAACCCCAAGAATCAGATGACACCCTATGGGCTTTGGAGACAGTGGGAATGAAAAACTCCATTTTAACAGGAAGAAACCAGGCTCTGGAACCGATTGGGGGTGAGGGGAGGAAGACGAGACAAAGTCACATTGTGGAAGAGAGCCAGACATTAATAATAGTTAATCATTAAATAAAAAGTGGTAAATAATTTGTGAAAAAGGTGAGTGATGAAGAAACTTGTGAGAAACCCTCAGCAACTTTGACTTATTGCACAATGACAACCAAATGACAGTTCAACCCTATAACTATATGCTTAGTAAGTATATGCTATGCAAAAAGGAAAGTTTTAAGCCAAACCTTAATACGAGAGAGGGTGTCTGTCTCCCAAATCCAAACTGAAAGCTGGTATCACAGAAGAGGGGCCTAGAAGCTGAAGGATCTGCCCACCCATTCTATTTTTAAATATCCTTGGAACCACAAGTAAACCTGCAGTCTGAGAGTTAAGCGCTCTATTGGGGTGATATGAGTAGAGCACCATGAGGTCTTTAGGATAAGATGGGACCTGATTATTCAAGATCTTGTAGGTGAGGAAAAGGATTTTACATTTGATTCTGGATTTAACCATTAGCCAATGAAATATCAGAGAAATATGCTCTTTCTTTCTCATCCCTGTCGGATCAACTGAAGGCTTTACAGGGACTGTTTAGGACATCCTGATAATAATGAATTACAGTAGTGAAGCCTACAAGTAATAAATGCATGAACCAGCTATTCAGCATGAAGTGAAATGCCCTCTGAGATAATTTGACCATGTCCTGGTCAAAAATGACTCCAAGGTTCCTCACAGCGTTACTGGAGGCCAAGGTAATGCCATCCAGAGTAAGCATCTGGTTAGATACCATAATTCTATGCTTGTTAGGGCCAAGTGCAATAACCTCAGTTTTATCTGAATTTAGAAGCAGAAAATTAGAGGTCATCCAGGTCTTTATGTCTTTAAGACATTCCTGCAGTTTAACTAATTGGTGAATGAATAAATTGGAATCTATTAGAGTCTATTAGATAGATATGATACAAACCAGATACAGTGCAGTACCTGTAATACCTACAGCATGCTCTAATGGCTCTAATCGAATATTATGGTCAACAGCCTCGAACGCTGCACTGAGGTGTAGCAGGACAAGCACAGAGATGAGTCCACTGTCAGAGGCCACAAGAAAATAACTTGCAATCTTTACTATTAGCCTTGTAATGTGTCAAGCAAGTCTTCCATGTGTGGGACATTGAGTCATAGGCTGTCTGGTTTTAGAATCCTGGTGTACTGGTCTATCAACCAGTAGCAGGTTCTTTGGCCCTCTGGTGTTATTTCCAATGCCCTTCTGAGCTGCATTCACCTATTGACTCGTATACCTGCTCTACTTGGTTGCTATGATGCTTAAGAGGACTTTCCATGTTGTGTAACTAAACCATGGTGTCATAACTTCATGGAAATCCTTCATGATCACAATTTATTGTTTTATTATTAGGAGCCCCCTTATTTTTGCTGCCAGCCTGTCATCGAGTGCCGTTAAGTTCTTCAACCAGTAGGTGTGGATAGCATCAGATCCTGTTGCTGTTCAGTTCTTTATTCTGGAGACTCACTGTTGGTTGTCTTCTATTGTGATGTTGACTGGCTCTTGTTTTCGGTTGGGTTGCTGTCGTCTGCTCAAGCCTAGTGGATGCAAGTATTGAGCTCATGTAGAGCCCAGGTTTAGTGAAGAGAGTTTGACATAACAATATACCAGCCATATTTAAGTTGATCAGCGCTATTTAATTAAATTGGCTAAAATAGTGACTAACCATTGCATCTGCTAGCACACAAAATGACAACTGACTGGAGCACGATAGCACAAAAGAAAGTCTGAAAGGGACAGTAACGGAGAGCACAAATTTAAACTAATGACCAAAGAAGGAGGGCGAGAAGATGATTGGAATAGAGTAATGATGTTAATATTGAGACTGCCAGTGTGGGAACGCGATAATCAAAACCAACAGATAGCCAAACACCCACAAAGAGCTCTAAATATGAACTCTAATAATCAAAACACACAAAGAGGTGTGTTTTGATAGATAGATAGATAGATAGATAGATAGATAGATAGATAGATAGATAGATAGATAGATAGATAGATAGATAGATAGATAGATAGATAGATAGATAGATAGATAGATAGCTGTATTAAAACTGGTAACTGTGGATTCAGCCGTCAATCTATCATATTTAGATATAAAATATGATAGACTGACAGTTGAATCCCCCCACCAGCAGTCACCTCCTGCTGCATTTTTCAAAGAGCCATATGTGCCAGCCAGGCTGGGTTCTTGCTGTGTGTGTAGGCAGAAGGAGAAATGAAAATAGGGCTGAGATCAAGTTATTTTAGGCTAAATGGAAGCTGGCAAATAAAAAGCCTTTGAGTCACCCTCTGAGGGTGGATACCAGAAGTGGAGGATGACAGGATAATGTAGTCTGATGGGCATATATGTCGATACCAGAGATGGCACAATACCACTTTTTATGTCCGATACCGATATCATAAATTTGGATATCTGCCGATACCAATATGAATCCGATATAGTTTTTTTTAATCAATAAAACTGTTTTTTTTAATATCTTGCTGCATTTTGCCGAAGTTCATAATCAAGTTTAAAAAAAAAAACAACAACACTAAAGCTATTCTGTTATACCTGTATGCAAAAAAATATTTCATAGTTCAGCAATACTGATCAATCTAATAAACTTAGACCTACACCATCCTCCCTATTCTGGTATTTTAAAGAGTACTTAGCGTAAATATTAAGCAACCTAACTAATAGGGTTAGGTTGGTAACAGCAACAAAAAAAAAAAAAATAGGGAACCACCCCTCACGCTCCACCTCATGATGCTTAATCGACGTAATCAACCTTAATTTGATGCAGTGTGAGAATCAATTATTGCACAGAAATCAATTATTTTTCAAGAAATATTAAGTAGATTCAACATCTTTCTTTAACAGAACTGCAGACTGCACAGATGGTATCTTCCCAAAGGAAAAAGTACTATAGGTTACTAGGGTATATATATTAGACTTAATAGTTACTATATACAGTAATGGACTTCTATTCATTTTACATCAAATTAAAACTTTGGGTGTCAGATAATTATTTATTAAAAGCTCGACATTTTAAATGAGAATAAGAAAGAAAAGTATGTCTTTGTGCCCCCTTTTCCCAGTTAATGCCCTATCGGCCCCCCTGGCTAAACTTTGCTAGATCCACCCCTGCACAGTTACCAGCCGTCAGCTACGTAGAAAAAGATCCTGGTGTAGAAAGTAATATTAAATAAATTCTAACAACAGCTGATCAAGCTTAAACGTGCTGCTGTTGTTCAGCCGCTGGTTTCCTCTTTCTGGCGCAAAGTGGGCCAAAAACAAAGAAGAGAGACGAACTCGCCACAGAAAAGCCGATCAGCTGATCATTAAGAAGTTTCATGATTGAAGTAGCAGCAAGAGAGCGAGAGAGAGAGAGGCAGTCGCCCCATAAATCACTTGAATGCTTTACAAACATTCAGAGATGAACTTACACACTTGCTTTACTTCTCTCTGGGATAACTTTCTCAGAGATGATAAGGTTGTGCTAAGGTTATGAGGCGAGTTACCGCGTGTCGCAAGTTTTGTGAGGTGCTTTCGTGATATTTCATGGATCGGATTACATTTTTTATATCTTTCCGATATCCGATCCAGTAATTTAGGTCAGTATCGGACCAATACCGATACCTAATATCGGATTGGTCCATCTCTAGTCGATACCCGGGCACAGATATTTTGTCATAGATATGAGACACATGAAGTTGTGTAATGTACCAAATTAAATTTACATACAAACACTACAACCTTTTATCTAAAACAAAACAAAACAAACAAAAAAAGGTTCGTAAAGACTCTAGACAACCTGCTGAAGTTGAAACTGAGCATCAGAATGGAAAGAAAAGTGATATATGTGACATTGAGCACGGTAAGTTTGTTGGTCCAGAAGCCGCTTAGTACCAGCAAAACAGGGCTTAGTATCAACTGAGCATTGTTTACACACCAGAGCCTACCTTAGTATTTTGCTGACCACGCCCATTTCTTTATGACTAAAGTGTAATTTTGACAAAGGTCAAATGATCTGAAAGTGGTTTCTTTAACATATCAATGAGTTCACTGTACTCAAGTGGCCGCCACAGTCGCCTGATCTTATTCCAACAGAGCACCTCTCTGATATTGTAGATTGGGAGATTCACATTATGGATGCGCAGCTGAAAGAACTGCAGCTACTGTGTCATGCTACAGTGGCTTGCAAAAGTGAACTTTCCCACATTTTGTCACATTACAGCCACAAACATGAATCAATGTTATTGGAATTCCACATGAAAGACCAACACAAAGTGGTGCACATGTGAGAAGTGGAACAAAAATCATACATGATTCCAAACATTTTTTACAAATAAATAACTGCAAAGTGGGGTGTGCGTAATTATTCAGCCCCCTTTGGTCTGAGTGCAGTCAGTTGCCCATAGACGTTGCCTGATGAGTGCTAATGACTAAATAGAGTGCACCTGTGTGTAATCTAATGTCAGTACAAATACAGCTGCTCTGTGACGGCCTCAAAGGTTGTCTAAGAGAATATTGGGAGCAACAACACCATGAAGTCCTTGCAGGAAAAGGTGGTTCTACAAAGTACTCAGGGGGCTGAATAATTACGCACACCCCACTTTTCAGTTATTTATTTGTAAAAAATGTTTGGAATCATGTATGATTTTTGTTCCACTTCTCATGTGTACACCACTTTGTGTTGGTCCTTCAGCATCATTCGGAGGGAGATTGGGGGCATTGAGTTCGAATGGACCAAGCTCAGCACCTCCATTGCCGAAGCCGCTGCACTGAGTTGCGGCCGCAAGGTGGTTGGTGCCTGTCGTGGTCGTAACCCATGAACCAAACAATGAACACCAGAGGTCAAGGGAGGCACTAAGCTGATGAAGGAGTCCTATTGGGCTTGGTTAGCCTGTGGGACTTCGGAGGCAGCTGTTAGGTACTGACAGGCCAAGTGGAACATGGCACGGGCAGCGGCTGAAGCAAAAACCGCCTCGAAGAGATTCTGCCAAACCATCAGGTGACTCAGGAGGGGGAAAGTGGGTGCCGGTGGAGTGCTGCTGACTTCGACTGAGAAAATTGCCATACGGTGGAAGGAATACTTCAAGGACCTCGTTAATCCCACTGTCACATCTTCCGTGGTGGAAGCAGAGTCTGGGGATGAAGGAGATGAATCTCCGGGGATGACGTCACTGAGGCAGTTTAACAACTCCTTGGTGGCAGAGCCCCTGGGGTGGATGAGGTCCGCCCTGAGTTCCTGAAGGCTCTGGATGTTGTAGGGCTGTCCTGGTTGACACGCCTCTACAATGTTGTGTGGAGATCACGGGAGGTACCTCTGGATTGGTAAACCCGGGTGGTGGTTCCCAGCTTTAAGAAAGGGGACCAAAGGGTGTGATCCCACTATAGGGGGATCACACTCCTCAGCCTCCCTGGGAAAGTCTATGTCAGGATGCTTGAAAGGAGAGTCCGCTAGCCTCAGATACAGGAGGAACAATGCGGTTTTCGTCCTGGTCATGGAACACTGGACCAGTTTCTTATCATCTCAAGAATACTTGAGGGTGCATGGGAGTTTGCCCAGCCAGTCTACATGAGTTTGTGGACTTGGCATTCGACCATGTCCCTCGGAGTGTCCTGTGGGGGGTGCTCCAGGAGTATGGGGTGTTTGGCCCAATGCTACGGGCCATTCAATCCTTATACAACCATCGCAAAAACTTGGTCCGCAGAGCCGGCAATAAGTCGGACTTGTTCCTGGTGGGTGATGGGCTCCGCCAGGGATGCCCATTGTCACCAATTCTGTTCATAATTTTTATGGACACAATTTCTAGGCATAGCCAAGTGGCGGAAGGCTTTCACTTGGGTGGTCTTTGCATCTCATCTCTGCTTTTCACAGATGATGTGGTTCTCTTGGCTTCATCAGGTGATGGCCTCCAGCTCGCACTGGAACAGTTTTGCAACCGAGTGTGAAGCAGAGGGAATGAGAATCAGCACCTCCAAATCTGACGACATGGTCCTCCGCCGGAAAAGGGTGGAGTGCCCACTCTGGTTTTTGAGCGAGTTCCTGCCCCAAGTAGGGGAGTTTAAGTATCTCGGGGTCTTGTTCACGAGTGACGGGAGAAGGGAGAGGGAGATCGACAGACAGATTGGTACTGCGGCTGCAGTGATGTGGATGCTGCACCGGTCTGTTGTGGTAAAGAAAGAGCTGAGTGTAAAAGAGAAAGATCTCTATTCCCTACCCTCGCCTATGGTCACGAGTTGTGGGTAGTGACTGAAAGAACGAGATCTCGGATACAAGTGGCAGAACTGGGCTTCCTCCAAAGGGTGGCTGGCCTTTCCTTTAGAGATAGGGTGTGAAGTTTAGCCATCCGGGAGGGGCTCAGAGTAGAGTCGCTGCTCCTTCATATCAAAAGGAGCTAGTTGAGATGGTTTGGGCATCTGACTCTGACTCTGTGCATTATTATAAATCCTCAAGTGATAATCCCCCCTTAGACTGTCTTGGTGCAAAACCAAGACATAAATCATGTCTCCTGGAAGGGGGAGGACGTATCACAGGCAGGGCACAGCGAGCTGAAATCTCTGAAACCGACTGGCCTTCACTTCCTACGAGACAGAGAAGCTCTTCTACCCCTGTATACGGGAGGAAACAGGACTGGACAACCGTGAATAGGAAGGTTAACAACAAACCTCCAAAACAACTGAATGTGAAACTGCAGAACAGATTTGCTCCACTATCAAAGGACCCTGGATCTATATCGGACAACCATCCATCTAAAAGCAGCGAAATAAGGTCTGAAAATCTGTTGAAAAGTGAAAGGCCACAGGGAAAGCTAAAGGCTAGGCCTGAAACTCTGATTGTGGGTGACTCTGCCGTAAAGGATGTACAAAGGATGTGCGGTAAGAACACTAAAGTCCTCTGCTTTCCTAACGATATGGTCAACAACCTGAAGGAGAGAATTCTTCAAATTGCAGATGAATATCCAACTGTGACAAACATTGTTCTGCATACAGGGTCAAACGATGTGTCCAAACAACAGTCGGAGGTTCTGAAACGGGACTTTACTGGATTATTAAATACTGTAAACTCTCTGAATGCAGCTGTATTCATCAGTGGACCTGTACCGCCCGTCAGAGGAGGAGACGAGAGATTCAGCAGGTTGTTTACACTGAATAAATGGCTTATATCAGCATGTGCTGACCACTCAGTGCACTTTATCGACAACTTTAATATTTTTTGGGAACGCAGGCATCTGTTCAAAGCAAATGGATTTAATTTTAACAAGTCAGGGGTGAAACTGTTCACCTCCAACTTGTTTTATTCCATACGTCATCCATCCGTGCTTGGTGCCAAGGCTGAGATAAACGAGGAGTTATCTCATAAAGAGGAACAAACAGTACTCCAAGAACAGACAAAGCCCAGCAGAAACCTTGAGGAGGAGCTCCATTTGCCCCCACCCGGGAAGAGCCTCAGAAAGGAGAGACATCCATGGCATCTGAGGAAGAGCCTCAGAAAGGAGAGACATCTAAGGCAAGAAGAGGGGTCCCTATTTGCCTCCAACTCTCTCAACAACACCAACGACCAGGACAAGGGACCACGACCTTCCCCAGTCCCCCAAACCCCTGACAGGCCATCACCCTCCTCCCCCTCCCTTTCTCCCTCCTCCCCACACCTGAAATTCACTGAGGAGATGATGGAGCGGGTCAATGCTGGGCTCAGATCTACCCCCCGTCCCAATCCCTTTTTGTCCCCCATAAACCCCCCACCAGAGCGGCCAAAGGTTCGCCATCGAGCCCCACCCTCAACAGAGCAATCGAAGTCACATTGCCCAGCCTCGCCCCCCTTAGTTCCTCTTCATGCCCTGTCTCCGCAGTCTGATGTGTGATGTGTGAAGGGTCCGGGCTGTGAGGATTATGGCAGTGATGACTTTTCCCAGGAGAAGCTGGGACCCTGTTTACTAGAAGGTTTTAAAATTTCTGTACTTTTAGGTGACAGGAGACATGTGGCCTGGTCAAAACACAGAGAGCTGCACTCTAAAAGATCTTTAAACATAGTAAACATACCTTGTGTGCCACAGACTGCTCCCAAACACGAGGGGACAAGTAATGCCTCTAAAACACTTAAGTTGGCTTTATTAAACGTTAGATCTTTAGCTGGGAAAACATTTTTAATTAATGATTTAATCACTGAGCACAGCCTTGATTTTATGTTTTTAACTGAAACTTGGTTGGACCAAAGTAACAGTGGAGCTGTTCTCATCGAGACGACCCCTCCTAACTACAGTTTTATCAGTGAGGCCAGGGTGAGCAGGAGAGGAGGAGGGGTTGCTGTCTTATTTAATGAATCATTTCAATGTAAGCAGCTATCTCCTGGAAGTTTTCAGTCTTTTGAATATGTGGCTTTACAGCTGAAGGCCCCATCCAAAGTTGTGTTTCTTAATGTTTACAGGCCTCCCAAATACTGCACAGACTTTTTTAATGACCTCAGTGAACTGCTGTCTGTGATCTGTGTTGATTTTGACTGTGTAATTATTGCTGGGGATTTTAACATTCATGTGGACAACCCTCAGGACAAAGGGACTAAAGACCTGAGTAACACTCTGGGCAACTTTGGGCTGACTCAGCATGTAACAGAGGCCACACATAATAGAGGACACACTCTTGACCTACTGATCTCCAAAGGCCTGAGCATTTCAAAGGTTACTGTGTCTGATGTGGGCCTGTCTGATCATTACTGTGTTTTCTTTGAAAGTAAAATCTCAGCCCACACAAATATATCAACAACAGTGATCACAAAACGGTGCATAACTGAACACAGTAGTGCAATTTTTAACCAGGTCTTCCCATTAACACCTGACCTGCCCAGAGGGTCAGTCAATGAGCTCGTCAATAGCTTCAATGCTAACATGTTAAATGTAATGGACACTATTGCTCCCATTAAGGTGAAGGTTATCTCTGGAAGGAAAAAGTCTCCATGGAGAAACTCCACACTGGTGAAAAATGAAAAAAGAGAGTGTAGGAAAGCTGAGCGCAGATGGAGAAAAACAAACCTCCAGGTTCATTATGACATCTATAAAGAGAAACTTCACAATTATAATTTACAACTGAGGAGTGCAAGGAGGTCCTACTTCTCTGACATCATCACTAAAAACAGCCATAATGCTCGGGTCTTATTTTCTACAGTTGACAGGCTAACAAACCCTCCTGTGTCAGTGGCAGCTGAACTTCATTCGACCATGGCCTGCAATGACTTTGCCAAATTCTTCACAGAAAAAATCCAAAAAATTTGACAAGCAATTGGTACATCAACAGCAGATCCAGGATATGTACTGTGTCCACCAAAAAACTGTTTAAACACCATGAAACAGTTTCAACCTATTAACAGCAAAGACCTGGAGGACATCTTAGGTCAACTGAACTCCTCCTCCTGCTGTTTAGATGTCCTGCCAACAAGTTTTTTCAAAAAGGTCTCAAAGACTTTAGAGTCAGACCTGTTACAGATCGTCAACTTTTCTTTATTATCAGGTGTTTCCAGAATCACTAAAAACTGCTGTAATCAAACCTATACTGAAAAAGGACAATCTTGACAAGACACAAATGAACAACTACAGGCCGATCTCAAATCTCCCGTTTTTAAGTAAGATCATTGAAAAAGCAGTTTCCCAACAGCTCAGTTACTTCTTAAAACAGAATAACTGCTACGATGCCTTCCAGTCAGGTTTTAGACAGAACCACAGCACTGAAACCGCTCTGACCAAAGTGTTTAATGACATATGTCTGAATACAGACAGTGGAAAAATGTCAGTCCTAGTTTTACTGGATCTCAGTGCAGCATTTGATACAGTTGACCACAACATATTACTCAAACGACTGGAGAACTGGACAGGTCTTTCAGGAACTGTACTAAACTGGTTCAAAACATACGTGGAAAAACAGGAAATACTTTGTATCAATAGGTAACTTCACATCTGAGCAGACAAGTATCACATGTGGAGTTCCCCAAGGTTCCATCTTGGGACCCCTTCTGTTTAACATCTACATGCTCCCACTGGCACAGATTATAAACAACAACAAAATAAACTATCACAGCTATGCAGATGACACACAAATATATATCACAATGTCACCAGGAGACCGAGGCCCTGTACAGGCTCTTGGTAAATGCATTGAGGAAATCAATGACTGGTTGTGCCACAATTTTCTCCAGCTAAACAAAAACAAAACTGAGGTAATAGTCTTTGGCGCCAAAGAAAAACGATTACAGGTCACCAGAGAACTTCAATCTATACACCTAAAAACCACAAACCAGGCGAGAAATTTGGGTGTAGTGATGGATGCAGACCTAAACTTAGAAATACACATTAAGACAATAACAAAGTCAGCTTACTATCACCTCAAGAATATTTCAAGGATAAAAGATCTGATGTCTCAACAGGACCTGGAAAAACTAGTCCATGCATTCATTTTTAGTAGGCTTGATTACTGTAACAGCATCTTTACAGGTCTACCTAAAAAATCAGTCAGACAACTACAGCTCATTCAGAACTCTGCTGCTCGAGTCCTCACTAAGACCAAAAAAGTGGACCACATCAGTCCAGCTCTGAGGTCTTTACACTGGCTGCCTGTCCGTCAGAGGATAGACTTTAAAGTTCTGATGCTGGCCTATAAAGCTCTGAATGGTTTAGGACCAAAATACATCAATGACCTCCTGACCCAGTATGAACCATCCAGATCCCTCAGGTCATCTGGATCCGGTCTTTTATCAGTTCCCAGAGTCAGAACCAGACACGGAGAAGCTGCATTCAGCTTTTATGCTCCTTATATCTGGAACAAACTCCCAGAAAGCCTCAGATCAGCTGAAACACTCAGTTTATTTAAATCCAGGTTGAAGACTCACCTGTTCTCAGCTGCATTTGAATAAAGCACCAAATCCACACTTTAAGCTTAAATTTCAAAACTTACATTTAACTACTGATTTTATCTACTGTTCTGATTTTATCTGTTTTGATTTTATATACTGTTGTTTGTTTGTTTGTTAATTAGTTAGTTAGTTTATTTGCTTGTTTTATTCAATTTTAAATCATGCTTTTTATTTGTTCTTGTTTCTAATGTCTCTGTAAAGCACTTTGAATCACCTTGTTGTTGAATTGTGCTATACAAATAAACTTGCCTTGCCTTGCCTTGCCTTGACAAGGATGCCTCCTGGGAGCCTCCTGGGTGAGGTGTTCTGAGTATGTCCCACCGGGAGGAGGCCCCGGGGCAGAACCAGGACATGCTGGAAAGATTATATCTCTCTGGCCTGGGAACGCCTTGGTGTTCCCCCAGACAAGCTGGAGGAGGTGGCTGGGGAGAGGGAGGTCTAGGATTCTCTGTTTAGGCTGCTGCCCCCACAACCCTGCCCTGGATAAGCGGATTAAGATGGATGGATGGATGTCTTGTGTATTCACCATTGGGAACGGTGTGAATGCGCATTCATTTACAGGCAGACCTTTGTTCAGGGATTCTATAATTATAACAGAATCATAGTGTTGTGCCTTTCTATATAATAGTGATTTAGATATTTGCCTGCAGCAAATAAACTGGATGTTGTGCACATTTAATAAGCAAGACAGAAGACAGAAAGTGATGCTTGCACACTGTGATTATTGCTGACAGAAAAGAAAGCAAAAACACTGGAAGTTACTCTCACCTACAGAATGTGGTTATTATAACTGCACTGCCAGTATTCTTATACAAAATGCAAAAACTGAAATTGAAATGCTCTCCAATTATGCAACAATGTGTGTGTATTTTTTACAGAAATATGTGAAACTTTATTTTAAACATTTCAGGTGATTAACAAGGTCAGTGACCCTATTGGTAACCCTCACCATTATTGGCAACATCAGTTATGTCTGCTTATTTAGGTTGTCTGCTGCTAATCTTAGAATATCACTTTTGTGATTTGTTTCAGCACTCTGGAAAAAATTCTGCGCTTTAAAAAGGGACATATATGGACATTCCAACTCGTACATGTCCCACAAATGTCCAATCTACAGTATCTATTTAGTTATTTAGATAGGTGTAAGTACAACAACTCTATGTGCTGACAGGAAAGAGAATTAATAGTTATTAATAAATGACTCTGCAAACAGTAAACTCTTTAATAACACAATTTATTAAATATATTATGTAGCTATCTTAAAATTAAATGTCTTAACAGTAGTTTTACCAGTAATTTATATATTGCATAATTTTAAAATGCAGTAAATTGCCTGCTGTGAATCACCTTGTGGCGGGGCGTGGCCTGCGGTGCCGTGCAGAGGAGGCGGACGCACCTGCACGGCATCCGCAATCATGCCCCGCCGAATTAAATATTGTACTGGGTCCTGTGGTTGTGATAGTGTTGAGCGGGCAGCGGGAGAGCTGCAGCTCTGTGAGTATTGTGGACAGCAACCGTCAAAGCTTTAATAAAAAGCATCAAAATGCCACTGGGTCTGCCGTGTATGTTTACAGTGGTGCCGAAACCCAGGACGGGAGGCACGGCAGATCCAGGAGTGGGCCAGCAGAGGGAGGAGCTGGCGAGAATGGTGGCCGAGCTGGCGGCCACGCAGCAGGAGCAGGCGGCGGTGTGGCGCCGCAGGCGGGAAGAGCTGCAGGACCAGACTGAACGCCATCTGCAGAGAATGGAGAATCTGGCGGCGCTGATCCGGTCCTGCCCGACACCACCACCACCCCCACCGGCGCTCCCCAATGGCGCTGGAGTGGAGGAGATCCAGTCCGTGCAGGCGCCAGTGCCGGCCCCCAGGTTGCGACCAGCTAGCACGCAGCCTGCCACAGCGCCTGTCCCCACACCTCGCGTAGGAGCCGCTGGGGCTCTGCAGGGCCCGGTGCCCGTTCCTGCGCCCCGGAAGAAGGCGGCGGAGCCGGCAGCGGTGGAGGCGGCGCCCGAGGAGCCGCTCCAGCCGGGAGAGACAGCGGCGATGGCGGCGCCCGAGGAGCCGCTCCAGCCGGTAGGGACAGCGGCGATGGCGGCGCCCGAGGAGCCGCTCCAGCCGGTAGGGGCAGCGGCGATGGCGGCGCCCGAGGAGCCGCTCCAGCCGGTAGGGGCAGCGGCGATGGCGGCGCCCGAGGAGCCGCTCCAGCCGGTAGGGGCAGCGGCGATGGCGGCGCCCGAGGAGCCGCTCCAGCCGGTAGGGGCAGCGGCGATGGCGGCGCCCGAGGAGCCGCTCCAGCCGGTAGGGGCAGCGGCGATGGCGGCGCCCGAGGAGCCGCTCCAGCCGGTAGGGGCAGCGGCGATGGCGGCGCCCGAGGAGCCGCTCCAGCCGGTAGGGGCAGCGGCGGAGGCGCAGCGAGGGGAACGTGAGCTGCTCCCACCGGGAGGGGCGGAGAAGCCGCGGGATAAGTCGGTGGTGCCCGTGCTAAGGGAGTCCGCGCCACCGAAGCCCGAGGTTAGCAGGGTGAGCAGAGCGGCCTCACCTCCACCAGAGGCCGGTGCCTGCCGGACATCTGCCCAGCTGCCTGCGAGCCGGGGCGCACGACCGTACCGACCGCGCCGCGTCCACCTGCCACGTGGCTGACCTCTGGACCAGCTTCGCCGAAGCTGCTGGGTTCGCGGGCAGCCACTTGAACTCACAACTCCCCGTCGCTTGGCCAGGGCCCGGGGGCGCCGATGGTTCGAGCGGATCCCCTCTCCCGCTCGCGGTGGGGGGGGAGTACGTTCGGCCGGATGGTTCCCCGGCCTCAGTCGGGCGATGGGGGTATGTAGCGGGGCGTGGCCTGCGGTGCCGTGCAGAGGAGGTGGACGCACCTGCACGGCATCCGCAATCACGCCCCACCGAATTAAATATTGTACTGGGTCCTGTGGTTGTGTTGTTGTGATAGTGTTGAGCGGGCAGCGGGAGAGCTGCAGCTCTGTGAGTATTGTGGACAGCAACCGTCAAAGCTTTAATAAAAAGCATTAAAATGCCACTGGGTCTGCCGTGTATGTTTACACACCTGTATTTTTTTTTTTTTTTTTTTTTTTTTTTTTTTTTTTTAACTCTGCCCTCTGGACATCTCTGGTAAATCGCTGCAGTAATTTTAAGACCAAAGGTAAGAGTGCACAGACTGTTATTAGCATCACAGGAGATTCTTTTGTCACACATTAGGTGACCATTCAAACAGCTCTCCGATCCCCACAAAAGGGCAGTGACTTCCAAATCCTGGCCCAAATATCCTCAATATGACTGTGATTTTTACACATCTGTTGACAAGCAGCCCCCCTCATCTCTACCTGTCTCTAAAACGTTCTTATTGAATGCCACAAAAGATTTGTCTGATTCTTAAATTACTGTTACAATCCAGTTTTTTAAAGTATGCATTTCAGAGTATGTTATTAAAATTGGTGTTAAGGCATCTGCCAACTTTGTGAGGTGATGTTGAATTTATAACAAAGAGTAACTTAAAAATGCCGCTTGTAGCCGCAATCTCTTTCTTCAGAATCATCATACTTTATTAAACCCTAAGGGAATTATGTGGATTATAGTTGCTATTATGTGGGTTACAATTATATAATAATTCATAGTTTTTTCGGTCACTACCCATAGCTCGTGAGGGTAGGGATGTAGCTCGACCGGTAAGTTGAGATGTTTCGCTTTTACAACAGGCCGGTGCAGTGTCTACATCACTGCAGCCACAGCACCAATCTGTCTGTTGATCTCCTGCTCCCTTCTAACGTCACTAGTGAACAACACCCCGAGATACTTGAACTCCTCCACTTGTGTAAGTACTCGAAAACTGTAAGTCATTCTCACAATTCAAATAGAAGTCTGAACATTTTCCATTTTCCACCAGTCTCAGAAATAACATCCACATGTGGAAATTAATACACAAGAATATTTTTTTCTGTATATTGTATCTATTTATTAGATTAGATTAGATTGAAATGGATGAATGAAGAACTGTTCACTGTTCTTCATTTATGGTGATTACAGTATAAAATGTATCCATCTATTTTTCACTTTAATGTTTTATATTTTAATGGGTGAAGAGGTTCATGAGTGAAAGCTTTCAAAAGAATGGGATATTCAAGGCATTTCATTTGATCTATATTAATATTTATTAATCACAACAAAAGTGCCCTCAATGCGCTTCATATTATAAGGTAAAGACCCTACAATAACACTGATAAAATCTTCTACAGCTAAGTATCCAAGCCAAAGTTTTTATGACACAGCACTAACTCTTGGTGCCAAGAGAGCGAATCCCCTTTACTTTCTCTTTCCATCTTTGCTCAGTGTAACTTGATTATGACAAACAAATTATGCACACTATGTACACTTATACACTTATTCTTTTTGTGTGACGTGTCAGACTGTATTATTGTAAGCTCTTTACCTCACAATGTAAAGTGTCTCAAGGTGACTATTTGGTAAAATATATAAATAAAAATTAATTGAACTGAACTGAATAGAGATCCTAATCTCTGCCTACCAAGTCACTAAATCAGTTTTTTCTTTTCTGTATGTTTACGTGTTTCTTTCTATATAGAAAGCACAGTACAAACTGCTTAAAAAAGCAAAAGTATCAAATACAGGAAATAAAAAGACAATTCAAAGCAAATCAAAATCTTTGTTATCATAAAAGTGTGCTTTAAGATATGACTTGGAGAAAGTCACTGACTCCACCGACCTGATTTCCTTGGGCAGGTCGTTCCAGAGCCTCGGGGCTCTGTCCCTTTTAGTTTTCAGGTGGACCCCTGGAACAGACAAAAAACCTCTACCTGAGGATTTCACGGATATACAGGTGCATATGAGAGCCTATAGGTACTAGTTAATATCAGTAATACAAATTGTGTAATTTAGACATTACTCTAACACAATCCCATTAATAGTTGTGTGACACTGCAAACCCATCGCGCATTGTAAAAACTAATTTGGCTGCTTCTAAAGCAAGACACATACTTGTGTCTGGATGCCTATGTCAGGATTTTCCTCCTTCACTCTGACACTCCAGGTTCAGTTCAGTTCTGCAGATTGAAGACTCAGTGTAGTATTACAGGAGTGAGCCTAACACTGTGCTCACAACTTTGAGACATCTACCACTTGTTGTGATAAACCTTCCCCCTTTCATTCCAAATATATTAAAAATCCTGACAAACTACAAGAAATAATGGCATGTCACAAACCATAGAAAATCTGCTCTCTGGGCCTATGTAAGATGGTGGTAGAGGTGGGAATGGTGGAATTTGGCATCACCATCTCTCCACGCTTTTTAGGAGGTTAAGCTGATACCCCCTTTGTGGCTCCTCCCCTGTCTGACTGCGCCACTTCATACTCAACATTACCCACTCGCCGTGTGACCACAAAGGGTCCTTGTTAGTTGGTGAGTAACTCTGCACTAGTTTGGTGGACCAGGGTCTGCATACAGCCCAAGTCCACCATAGCCTGACGTGTACCCCCCCAGGCACCTGAACAGAACAAAGCCATCCCTTTTGGACTGAGGGAAGGTATTGGGGGCCCGGCGACGCAGAACACCTGACCCACCTCCAGTAACAGACACTCATGGAGGAGGTGTCCCGTACCATCAACACTCATGCCCTGACATCTGTACAACCATCAGTGAGTCAGGTGCAATGCCCGAAGCCGCCGGGACCTGGGGAGAGGCAGCAGAGAGGAATGGATTAGTATTACATCGCAGGCACTCCTCAGTGGCCGGAGGTGTTGGGAGACTGCTGGGAAGCCTTTTCCTCTGGGCCAGAATTTGGCGTTGCCTCCCACCCCACCCCCATCTATAAAGTGCTCCAGCATGATCAGGTCGAGCAGCTGTGCTTCTCCCGGTGAAAGGCCAGGCTGCAATCACTCCATCCCACAGCAATTGGGGATAAGCAAAGGGTCGGTTTTGCACCACCATATAACCCCCCCGGCGCTGCTGGACCTCCAGGAACAGACCCGCCTGGTCTGGGATAGCCTTGCAAACACCATTTAAGTCACACCTCAACATCGACGACAGGGTGATTGCAGTTGTGACCTTGAGAACCTCCAGAAAGGATTGTGGATCACCCCCCTTTGGTCATCCTGTGCGAAAACAGCGGAGAAGAGGCACCAGAGCGACCAGGTTTTCGAACACTTGTGTCTGCCGCTCAGCCTAGTCATGCAGCACCTCTAGCTGCTTGCACTGGGCCGCTCCCTGCTCCCGGTGCATAGCCCCCAGCTCTGCCAACAACTGAGCCAGGGCATGCACTGGCTGCACAGTCTGTGGATCAGACATCTTGCGGCACCACTGTGAACAGTTAGGACCCAGAACACACACAGCAGCTGTGAGAACTCTTTTATTGTGTGTTGTGCTTTGCCGCAGCTTTCGAGCTGTCACATCCTACACTTCCCTCTCCTCTTCGGCGTCACTGAAGTAGCATGACCGCAATTACTTAAGTGCTGTCAGCTGCCCTAACAGCCTCCCTGGCACTGTCCCTCAAGCCCGCTGCACCTCCCCTCAGAACACACCTCCACCGCAACTCCATTGTCCATTCATTTCAGACACTGTTTACTGTGGGCAAAATTGGCCTTTTAAACACCAAAATAGGGTTTGATGTTGTTAGTAAATTTGGCCATATTGTTCTTCTATTGGTCTTTCTACTTCTGGTCTGTCTTCCTGTTTTGTTTTACTTAGGAGGTTGTGTGTTTCTTCTACTCTTTTTTTATCTTTATTTTTTATCAGTGATTACAGGTTTGCCTTTATTCATTTAACCTGCCTCCATGACTACTCTCCAGTGGAAGTGGCAAGCTGTAACTAGATGTAGAGCAGTGAGTCCACTTCAGCTGATCTCAGATATTTATATTACTCCATCTCTCAGAAGGTCTGACCATGATCTGTGCATAACTTTATGACTGCATTACAAATGCTTCACATAAGGAATGCAGTCTAATATGAGGCATTTCCAGGGAGAACCCACGGTTGCTTGGTGCTTTCACTGTTAGATATAGCTTGGACTGTTCAGGTTTCAATTTCCTTTAATATAGATAAAGATAAAACCAGCTAACTATAATCAGGATTCTGTAGTTTTCCCTTTGACAATGGGCTGGTGTACAATCCTTATACAAGACGCAATATACAGGGACCACAATATGCATAAAGTATGAATCAATTACACTTAGTCATGCAATGCAAACTTTGCAATAATAATTCAAATGTATATAGGCGTTTAGCATTTTAGAATTCATTTCTATAATGCTAAATCATATAAAAACTTTGTCTGTCTTGTTGCTTTGGATGAAGCAGTGGAATAAATTTCAGAGCACCATAGCATCAGCTTGTTCTTTTATCCAAAAGACATGATGATGACTTTAACTTAGTAATTATGGAAGATAGCTGAATAATTGTAGGAAGTTCAAATTTGGATAGAGAAACAAGGACACCCAGGCCTCCCTCTCCCCAGCTACCTCCTCCGGCTTTTCCAGGGGAACACCAAGGTGTTCCCAGGCAAGTCAAAAGATATAACCTTTCAGTGTGTCCTGAGTCTGCCCCAGGGGTCTCCTCCTTGTGGGACCTGCCAGGAACACCTCTCCCAGGAGCAAGCACTCCACCCTTTTCCAGCTGAGGACCATGGCCTTGAACTTGGAGGTGCTTTGAGTTGTGACAAGTTTCTGAGATCAAATAGACACTTTCTGCCACTTGGCTATGCCTAGAAATTCTGTCCATAAAAATAATAATAATGGATAGTTTATTGATCCCCATGGGGAAATTACTTGTTTTTTCTCTGCATTTGACCCATTCACTCAGTGAAGCAGTGGGCAGCCCACTAAGCAGGCGCCCGGGAAGCAGTGTGTAGGGACGGTACCTTGCTCAGGGGTACCTCAGGGTAGCCGTTAAGTGGATTCGAACCGCCGACCTTCCGATCATGGGGCGACCACTTTACCTACTGAGCTATCCCTGCCCCATGAACACAATCATGAACACAATCGGTGACAAAGTCCATCTCTGGTGGAGTCCAACACCCACCGGGAATAAGTCCAACTTATTGCCATGGACCAAGCTCTTGCAATGGTTGTAAGGATCAAATGACCCTATACTCACCCTAAAATGAGATCCGATGGCTCTCTGACCTTAGTATTTGTCCCTGAATACAGGTTCTCACGCAAAAAGCCCAGGGACTTCTAACTCTTCATGACCCACGTCAGGGCTGAGGTATGCAATATGTGACCAGCAGAGAAAATATCTGACAAAGTCTTAATAT
The DNA here is from genome assembly GCF_041146795.1 of Maylandia zebra. Lineage (NCBI taxonomy): Eukaryota > Metazoa > Chordata > Actinopteri > Cichliformes > Cichlidae > Maylandia > Maylandia zebra. The sequence goes on along the minus strand of NC_135184.1, from coordinate 33,543,516 downwards.
GTAGCTAATGTATTCCTCCATGGGCTGGAGGGATTTAGTTCTGTACATTGCCACAATGAATAAAAATGACACTGAAGAGCTGTTTCATTGTTTCAGCTTTTTTTGGAAGTGCAGTCTATTCTATCTATGTTTTAGGCTTATGAGTGGCTTGCAACTTTCAGTGAACCTTTTGTATTTCCTTTCCTGCAGTCTTCTTTTTATGGTAGACTTGGATATCCACTATATTCACTTTGTTGGATGTTGTGAAGCAGTTTCTCATCACCATTAGGGCTGGGCTATATCATACCGTTCACAGTAATACCGGTATAATGTTGGGCAATAATAAGAAAATGAAATATCGCAATAGAATTTGGGTAAAATGCACATGCGCAGTGCCTTTGTTTTCATACGCACATGGCGGAAAATGCATGGCAGCGACGGAGAATAAGAAGGGCGAAAGCGGATCGTTGAATGAAACAGATGAACCAGAACTGGTTTGTAAAAATGCTGCAACTTCAGTGGTGTGGAACTGGTTTGGCTTTTGTCCATCAGATACACAACAAAGCACTATTTTTGGTAGCGCATGCTAGCAGGCCGTCGTTATTACCATGTTTTTTGGAAAATACGGCACTTAAAATCAATCCTTTGATTTTTCTGAAAGTCGACAGATCCCCTTATAATCCCGTGTGACTTATGTATGAACTCTGGTTGTGTTTACTGACCTCGAAACGATTTTATGTACACGGCGCTCGAAAATCTGTCAAATGTTTTAGTACGACTTTTTCTAAGCTACGAACCCGCACCGCTTGATGGATTGTCGGAGCATTACGGCTATCGCAGGCAGGAGCCTCGCAGAGTGATATGTACTGTGCTTAAACATAATATTACCGTATTGTGTGTGTATAACCTCTTTTTAAGTGTTGTGGATATTATACATGGTTATGCTGAGGATATGTCGGCCAGTTTCCACTGGAAATGCCTTTTGGTTGAACTGTCAGCGAGAAATTTGCATTTGCACTGTTAAAGTTTATATAACTTTAATGTATAAATATTTTTGGTCATATCGCTCTGCTCTAATCACAATGGATATGAAGATGAGATGACGCTGCATACGGATGTACGGATGCACCACAGCGCTTCTAATTACTGTGCACTTTTTGTGTTTTTGTTTCCTTTTTGTTGTATCTTCCTGAAGTGCACTGATCATCAGAAACTGATAAACATCAGCCTTAGCCTGAACCCGGACTTTACTTCAAGTTGGATCAACAGTATCCCACCCAAGATTGCGAGACCACTGGGTGCACCATGGGTAATTGTCTGGAACAGCAAGTGACGCAGACGGTGCAGGGAGAAAAAATAAAATGCAGGACTGACTATCGCTTCCAGCTGCGAAAACAAGAACCCGCTTCCATCTATCATCAACACCATATCCCTTGCAAACAAAACAAAGGAGCGACAATCAGAGCTTTACTACAACCTCTTTGTCTAGGAGTGTAACTGAATTCTGGCTAAAAAATAAAAATAAAGGGCTATTCTATTTTATTCTTCGATTCTGTTTTGATCATCCACCAAATCAAATCAAATCACTTTTATTGTCACATCACATGTGCAGGTACACTGGTACAGCACATGTGAGTGAAATTCTTGTGTGCGAGCTTCACAAGCAACAGAGTTGTGCAAAATACAATAACGTAAACAAGCAAAATACAAGAATGGCTACATCTGAAACTAATAAATATATGTACAATATATAATAGTGTATGCATTTCTGGATGTGTATACTAAATATTTTTCTACGTGTGTGTGTGTGTGTGTGTGTGTGTGTGTGTGTGTGTGTGTGTGTGTGTGTGTGTGTGTACACATATTTTACAAATTAAATAGAGTAAACAATAAATAGAATATATAAAATAAATAAAATAAAATATACAGAGTGAGACATGTGCAAAACAGTGGCATTACTGTACAGTATGGAGTGCATAATGTTAAAGTTCCAGTAGTGAAGCTGAGGTGTCTATGACGTGTTCAGCAGTCTGATGGCCTGATGGAAAAAGCTGTCTCTCAGTCTGCTGGTTCGGGACCGGATGCTGCAGAACCTCCTTCCTGATGGAAGCAGTCTGAACAGTTTATGGCTGGGGTGACTGGAGTCCTTGATGATCCTCCCCGCTTTCCTCAGGCAGCGCTTCCTGTAGATGTCTTGGAGGGAGGGAAGCTCACCTCCAATTATCCGTTCAGAGCACCGCACTACTCGCTGGAGAGCTTTGCAGTTGTAGGCGGTGCTGTTGCCATACCAGGTGGTGATGCATCCAGTGAGGATGCTCTCAATGGCACTGTTATCTTCCGTGGACATTCAGGTCTTTTTGCATTGCTGAGTTTAACATTGCTTGCTTTCTTTCTCAGGATGTACCAAACTATAGATTTTGTCACTCCTAATATTGGAGCGGTATTGCAGTTTCTCAGATGGCTTAAGGACGGCTTGTTTCACCTACATGGAGAGCTTCTTTGACTTCATGATGTCTGTTCACAGCAAAACCATCTAAATGGAAGCACCACATCTCAAATCAGCGCCAGGCCTTTTAAGGCCAGTAAGGTTTGCTGTCCCACCTCTAGCTATTCACTGTTTGGTTACTTATACCTGCACAAGCCACATCTGTAGTAGGAAGTAAGGATAAGTAAAAGAAATGCTGTTGCTTCTGAAGTACTGAAGTGGACAAAAACTTCATGCCAATTCATCCAAAGTCTGAAACCCCTGGCTATATATGAAACCACCAAAGAAGTAACCGTACTGTCACAGTATAGCTTATGCATTAAAAAAATAAGTAAATTGGGTGGTTGTTACATTTACAAGAGTCTAACTTGTAATTGGAACAGAAAAATTTCTTGTTTCTAAGGTGAACGTAATTATATCATGTTAGAGCTGCATGAAATTCAGAAATGCAATTTAATCACGTGGAAATCCTTTCCATGATTTTTGTTTATGTTCATTCAAATTGTTATTTTTTTTTGAGTTTGGGGATCTAAATAACCAGTTTTCTCTTGTTATTCTTGTTTATTTCTCTTGTTGCTGTATTCAAAAGAAATGTGAGGAGCTCACACACATGCTCACTCTATAGCCTTCCTCCTCCTCTAATAATGTACACAGAATCACAACAGTATGCCCGGTTTCCCCAAGTTGATGTTCTGAGGACCAAATCATTGTGCATTGTCAATGCAACACCATATATATTACACTGTTTAATCCATCTGTGCATCTTTGTTTGACATAATGTGCTGATTATTGTGTTATTAAAGTCCAAATGAAATACTTTACAATCTTTATTTAAAAAAAAAATTGGTCAAAATAGTTGACTAATTGTGGTAGCTAAGTGGCATAAAAGGCAAAAACACATAACACAAAGCCTTCACGTAGCAATAACAGCATTATTAATAAAAAAAACCATTCTGTTGGTTTACTATGAAAATGCAGTTGCTGCTTTGCACAGCTAAAATAAAATGTCAGCTAACACATCAGTGTTCATTTACTCTCTGTTTTTGTTTTGGGGGGGTTTTAATCTATAAGAACTACTGTTATTGCCCTGAATATGTTCCACAGTTCTTTACCAGAGTAGAGTCTTTATTGCCAACACTCAGTGTAGACATTTGCTTTAAACAGTTAATTTCTAAGTCATACGTATGTCTAATATGTATGACATATGATGTATGTTTAAGTCAGCTTCTGGAAGAAAGTCACGACAATTTCCCCCAGCTGGACAGATTTTACAAAGAGACAGCCATTAAAATCCAATAGAGAGAGAGAGAGGGAGACACCCAGAGCTGTTGGAAGCTATCAACAACTCCCTCTCCATCACTTTCTCTCTTTCCTATACTCCCATTATCCTACTTCATCACATCATCAGATGACCCCCAGTCAGCTAGAGATGTACGTCAGAATCTGCGTGGAAAGGATTTTTTTCTCTTTCTTTTCGCCCACTTACTGTTATGATTCAATTCACCCTTTAGAGCAAGGTTGAGAAGAGAAGAGCGTGGGCCTACCCTGTTTCTCCCTGAATTTCTCTCTTTATCTCACTACCTGCTTTCCTTCTGCACAGAGCTGTAAAGCTACCCTTTTTTCTTCTGAAATTAAATCCTGGGTTAGTGCCTGCCTATGAAACCTACAATAGACAGACAGAAAGGAACAGCTCAGCAGTGGGATGTGTGAAAGAGGTGGGGACGGAAACAACCAGCTGACTGTAAAAGAAGCATGAATCATATCTTCAACACCTATCTTCTGTCATTTTCCTCATAAACTTTCAATTTTGATGTAGCTTTGAACTTCTGCAGGTTTTCCTGAACACCTCTACATGCCTACATACATTGAGTTGTTACCGTGTGATTGGGTGATTAGATAGAGAAAGGTAAATAGATGCACTTAATAAGGTCACTTCACACTAGAGCAAGTATTAATTGTGCAAAGGGTTTATCAAGGATTACATTTTATTCACACCCTAAAGGAGTGTACATACATTGAAAAGATTCACTGATAATGTGGAAGATGCTATTAAGTGTGCATATAGCATCATCTATACAGTTTCTTTGGTTTTATACTGTAAGAATTACTCTTTGAATTTTTTCGGGGTCATTGTTCAATTTCACACTTAGTAATTTCACTCACATCACTAAGTAATGACAACTACAATATCATCCTTCCGGCACACAAGGGTAGGTGCACGGTTTGTTCTTCACTTGTATTCCAGTCACTGAAGTGACAGGACCACTCTCAGCATCGACCAAGTGTTTGCTTTTGGAACTGTGTCTTATTTCCACATATTTCACATACAAGGGTCAGTACTACAGGCAGAAACATGGGTGTGCCATGGGCTCCCCAGTTTCACCCATCGTGGCCAACTTGTACATGGAAGAAGTGGAAAAGAGAGCTTTGCTATCCTACCCTGAAACACCACCAAGTCATTGACTCAGGTATGTGGATGACACCTGGTTGAAAATCACATCTCAGGACGTACCACAATTCATAGATCCCATTAACTCAGTGAACCAACACATCAAATTCACCAGGAAGGATATGAAAAGTGGCAGGTTAGCTATCTTAGACTGAGAGATTTCCATCAGTAATGGGGGACATCTAAAAGCTGATGTGTACCATAAACCTACCTACGCATATGGATCCATATAAACTGGGTGTCATCAGGACATTACAACATAGAGTGAACACCATCCCCACAGACACAGCAGCCAGAGAAGCAGAAGAACATCACACCAAGAAGGCCCGGAGTAATTGTGTTTATCCCAGCTGGACATTTGTCAAAGCTGCGAAGGCGCCTAAAGAAAGCTCCAGCTGATCCAGAAGAGAAGAACAACCGCTGCCTAAGTGAAAAGGAGGCCATTTACATGAAAAGGGAAAGACCATCTCTGAATCAAGGAGGGGGCCTAAGGATACATCTGTCACCACCATACTGTGATTGCAGCCATTCTCTCTCTCGCTGTGAATGGTACTCATGGCAAATGATCTGTGATCAGTGGTTGTTGATCAATGGTCATGACAATTGGCATATTCACTAGCTGGGCCCACATCCTCATTTTAGGTTTGACAGCGTTTGCAACAAAACATCTAACACAGGACAGCTTTGATGTAAGAAAGGGAGAAGTTTCTAAAAATCACTGGACCGAAGAATCCAGACCCAGCTTTATCCTGATGGTCTCACTCACTTTCCCCCAGGGTGGATGTAGCTGTCAATAATAATATGGAATCTGTGTCCTGTTGTTAAAAGAAAAAAGCAAATTATATTTCTACACAATATTTTGTTTGCTTGTTTTTAAATCTAACATTTAATATAAAATGTTCTTTTTATATATTATAAAGTGCTCAGTGAATACCTCAGGCAGCAGAAACCCAAGAATGAGGAGGAAGAGGAGGCACTATCATGGAAGGACAGGCCCCTGCACGGTATGTACCACCGGCAGGTGGCTGATATTCATAAATCCTACCAGTGGCTGGACTGAAAGACAGCACAGAGGCACTAATGCATGGTAGCACAGGAGCAAGCTCTGAGCACAAGATCCATAGAGGCCTGGGTCTATCACACCAGGCAAGACCCCAGGTGCAGGCTGTGTAAAGATGCCCCAGAGACAATCCAGCACATAACAGCAGAGTGCAAGATGCTAGCAGGCAAGGCATACATGGAACGCCATAACCAAGTAGCCGGCATAGTGTACAGGAACATCTGTGCCGAGTATAACCTGGAAGTCCCGAGGTCAAAACTGGAGACGCCCCCAAGGGTGATGGAGAATGACCGAGCTAAGATCCTGTGGGACTTCCAGATACAGAAGGACAAAATGTTGATGGCTAACCAACCGGACATAGTGGTGGTAGACAAACAAAGGAAAACAGCTGTAGTGATCGATGAAGCAGTTCCGAATGACAGCAACATCAGGAAAAAGGAACACGAGAAGCTCGAGAAATACCAAGGGCTCAGAGAAGAGCTTGAGAAAATGTGGAGGGTGAAGGTAACGGTGGTCCCAGTGGTAATCTGAGCACTAGGTGTGGTGACTCCCAAACTAGGCGAGTGGCTCCGGCAAATTCCAGGAACAACATCGGACATCTCTGTCCAGAAGAGCGCAGTCCTAGGAACAGCTAAGATACTGCGCAGGTGTAGCCCAGTGGCAAACAGATGCAATTAGAGACTGTTTATTGTAATTATTATTAAAGGTGTTTTATTCTGTTCAGTTGAAAACACTCATAATTGGAGAGAGACTCTAAAGAAAAAAAATCCAAATTATTTTGTACGGAATTGCATTATTTGTGTTATTTATTTATTTTTGTTTCTCAAAGGTTATTTTTTGACCTGGATACAAATGCGGTCCAACCAATGGGATTGTTTGTCCCGCCTTGTGCTTTCATGTTTTGCACTGGTGAGTAACCAAACTGTTATAGCCGCTGATCGGCATCCTGAAATGTTGACGTTGTTCGCTTCAAAAAACAAACGCTAATGGTGACGGTACTATGCAAGTAGCTAGCGGGTACTAGCTAAACGCACACTCCCGTTGTTAAGTGTTAGTTGAGAACTTATTAGCTGTTGTTAGGGGAAAAAAGTATGTCTCTCTGTTGCATTGAAATGTTTTATTGTGTTACTTTTATTCATCACTGTTGTTACTTTCAAGATGGCAGCGCGCACAGACGCAGCGGCTCACTGCTCCTCATGTTCAGTGTTTTGTTTTTTACTTTTTCTAAGTGTATCTGTGTGGATGTGTGTGTTTTTTATTATTATACATCAAGTAGAGTCCACCTACAGTCGTCAGGACCTTCTGAGTTTGTTTCCATAGTTTCTATAACCAACAAAATCGACGAACTGAGATTACAAATTGCAGTCAACAAATGTGTACGGAACAGCAGCATAATATTATAACTCACAGAGACTTGGCTGCAGCCATCAATTCTGGACTCGACTATTGAGCTAGCAGGCCGCACGGTCCACCGTCACAACAGGAATGGCCACTCCGGTAAGATCAAAGGAGGGGGTTTATGCATCTACACCAATGACAGCTGGTGCAAAAACACAAAGACTGTAGACAGCCATTGTTCCCCAGATTTGGAATATTTGACTGTGAAGTGCAGACCCGTCTACATACCTCGCGAGTTTACTGTTGTCATGGTAACGGCTGTGTATGTACCACCAGATGCTAATGCTAACTCGCCCATGGAGGAGCTGCACAAGACAATAAGCAATCAGCAGAACTCCCATCCAAACGCAGTGCACATTATAGCTGGGGACTTCAACCATGCTGATTTAAGGTCAGTATTCCCCAGATTTGAACAGCATATTAAATGTGCAACGAGAGGGAAAAACACATTGGATAAAGCCTACAGCAACATCCAAAAAGGCTACAGAGCAACCCCTCTACCACATCTAGGTTTGTCAGACCACATGTCCATGCTGCTGATCCCTGCATACACTCCCATTAGGAGAAGAGCCCCCCCCCCAGTCACAAAAACTGTGAAAACCTGGCCAGAAGGTGCATCACATCAGCTGCAGGACTGTTTTGAAAACACGGACCGGAGCGTGTTCGAACATCAGGACCTTGAAGAGCACACAACATCAGTGCTCTCATATATTAACTTCTGTGTCAACAGTGTCACTGTGGACAAACGTCTCCGGGTGTATTCCAACCAGAAACCCTGGATGACTAAAGAGGTCCAGGTCCTGCTGAAGCAACGTGACGCCGCTTTTAGATCCGGTGATGGTATGCAGTACAGTACAGCCAGATCTGAGTTGAAAAGAGGCATCAGAGAGGCCAAGGCAGCGTACAAGAGAAGGATCGAAGACCACTTCACAACGAACAACTCACAACAGGTATGGCAGGGAGTTCAGCATTTAACCAACTACAAACCTTGCAATACCACATTGACTGAGGGTAACGCGGAGCTTGCGGAGGAGCTGAACCACGCTTTGAGGTGAAGGGACCAGAGGCAGCAGCAGCAGCCCAAGCCTCATAGTGCAGGAATATGAGGTGAGGCACACACAGAGGGCAGTGAACCCCAGGAAGGCCGCCGGACCAGATGGGGTAACCGCAAAGGTCCTAAAAGAGTGTGCAGACCAGCTGGCTGGGGTCTTCACCAAGATCTTCAACACTTCACTGTCCCAGTCCTGCATCCCGCCGTGCCTAAAGTCAGCCACAATTGTCCCACTGCCAAAGCGTACTAACATTAGCAGCCTCAACGACTACCGACCAGTTGCTCTAACACCTGTTATAATGAAGTGCTTCGAGAAACTGGTCCGACGTCACATCATGTCCTGCCTGCCACCCACACTCGACCCGCTCCAGTTTGCATACAGAGCTAACAGATCAACTGAAGATGCCATTGCTACAACGCTCCACACCACCATCTCTCACCTGGAAGTGCAGGGCCGTTACGCCAGGCTGCTCTTTGTTGACTTTAGCTCTGCTTTCAATACGATACTCCCGGACAGACTAATAGTTAAACTGCTGGAAATTGGACTTCCTTCCACCACCTGCCGCTGGATCAGAGACTTCCTCTCAGACCGTGTATAGAGAGTTAGAGTGGGGCCTCATCTTTCCTCAGCCCTCAACCTCAACACCGGCTCTCCACAAGGCTGTGTACTGAGTCCCCTACTGTACACTCTGTACACACATGACTGTGTTAGTTCCCACCCAGACAACACAGTCATCAAGTTTGCAGATGATACCACCGTGGTGGGGCTCATCTCAGGGGGAGATGAGACTGTGTACAGAGCTGAAGTTCAGAGGCTGTCAGATTGGTGTGTAGATAACAACCTGGACCTCAATACCACCAAGACAAAAGAACTGGTAGTTAACTTCAGAAGGAGGAAGTCCGAGCTGCAGCCTGTCAGCATCAACGGGGAGTGCGTGGAAAGGGTCTCCAGTTTCAAGTTTCTGGGTGTGCACATAGACACAGACCTCCAATGGAGCTCTAACACCTCTGCGGTCTTAAAGAAGGCCCAACAGCGTCTCCACTTTCTGAGAATCCTCAGAAAAATGGACCTGAAGAAGGAGCTGCTGACCGTCTTCTACCGCTGCTCCATTGAAAGTGTGCTGGCATATTGCATCGGTGTGTGGTTCTCTAGCTGCACCACAGCACACAGAAAGGCACTCCAGAGGGTCATCAACATGGCCCAAAAAATCATTGGACATCCTCTTCCCTCCCTGAAGGACCTGTACAGCACTCGCTGTCTCAAGAGGGCACGCAGCATCGTACGGGACTGCACACACCCAGGACACTGGGTGTTTAAGCTGCTGCCATCTGGCAGGAGGTTCAGGCTGCTGAGGTCCCGAACAAATAGACTCAAGGACAGCTGTTACAACAGGGCAATAGCCCTGATCAATGTAAATAGCTGACCTGACTGGATACCTCCCTGGACTTTTTTAGGGGGGAGGTAACAATGTTTAAAACAATAACAATAATAATATTTATATTTATAACAAGGTGCAATAATAATTAATGGTAAATGGCCTGTATTTATATAGCGCTTTACTCGTCCCTAAGGACCCCAAAGCGCTTTACATATCCAGTCATCCACCCATTCACACACACATTCACACACTGGTTTGTCACACAATTAATGTGCAATAATAACAGTGTGCAATACAAATACACTTATTCTTCTTTTTTATACTAAGTTAATATACTGTGTTGTGTTGTTTGTTGCGTTGTGATGTGTCATATCGTGTCGTGTTGTGTTATATGTAGTGCCGACGTAGGACAGTTTTCCAATTTCATTGTACTACTGTACTATGTATGACTGTGCAATGACAATAAAGAGTTATCTTATCTTATCTTATCTTATCTTATCTTATCTTACTTGACAGTGAGCAGAGTATATTGAGTTTGCTGCTTTTAATGAGCAGTGTGAATTGCTTTAATGATTGTTGATAGCTACATTGCCATGTAATGAAAACGTTTAGAATTTGATTAGTTGTACAACATTAGAAATTGAAACATATTTTGTTCATGCTTTATACTTTAAACAGAAGTGTTGTTAGTTAAGTGTGAACAATGTTCATTTGAAGTAATTCTGACCTCACTCTTAGGTCAGGTTTTTTTCAGTTGGAGAATGAGCTGAGACTCCCCGGAGAACATTGGATTACAGACTTTGTGGAAATCCGCAGAAGAGGAATAAATTTCCATTGTAATGGATGGCGAGCCACAGCCCATTTGGAATTTAATCTTGAAGTGTGGTTGCCTGAACTGTGGTAGGACAAAACAGTGCAAACCATACATCGATCGTGGACTGAACTCACACCAATAACTCACCAGATCACCAAACAGGCCTGATCTGGATCCTATTGACACTTTAAAAGACCCGGGTCTAACATTCGTTTCTTTTTTATTTTGGGTATCTGTGCGCGCACACACAATTTTGGTTGTTATTGTAAATGCAATACAGTGCAAAAATTTCAAATACAGTTGAACCATTGCTTCATCATTTGCAGTTGTGTTTTCATTGTGGTTACCCATCCTCTGGGCTCCTGTCGTTCCTGAAGTCTTCTGATTTGCCCATTGTTTATATATTTTGTTACATACTGGTTACACAGGACCCTCAAGCTCCTCTGGTAGAGGACCCAAGCTTGGAGGATAGACCGTCCACAGGGGCGAGCAGGGAATGATAATAATAATAATTATTATTTTATATATATATATATATATATATATATATATATATATATATATATATATATATATATATATATATATACATACACATATGTATAATGAAACCAATTACATAATTATAATGTAATAACAATTTGACCTGAACCCATAATTTGTCTTTCTCAACAGAACAGCTGCAGGTTTTGCTGACAGTACATCATATGGTAGTTTAGCCTGTGTACTTTATTTACTCCAGTATTAAAACAAATAAGTGTATTCAGCATAAAGTGTGGACATATATGATGATGCTGTCACTAGCTCATGCTGAAGTCTGAATTTGAATCAGCTCCTGTGATCACAAAGAGAAAAGAATCATCACAAACTGTCAAACACGTACTCCTCAAAGCTGACAGAATTCAGGTTTGGAAGTTTTCTTAACTTTTTCCAGTCTATAGCTAAGATGTGGCCTGTTTGTTAAGTGAAGAAAAAACTTTATATACCAACAGTAGGGCTGCCACGATTACGTCGACTATTAAAATCGTCGACGACTATTTTAATAGACGACGCGTAGTTTAAAACTTTATAAGATCCCAAAAGACGCAGGAATAAGTAGTAGGATTTAAGAGTGTAATAACGGACTGAAACAGAAGATGGCAGCACTGCATGTATAAAGATGCCAGCTGCCGTCAAATCTCGAAGAAGAAGAAGAAGCAGTAACTGTGTCCAAATTCAGGAACCGCATCCTCCTGTGCCCGCATTTGTAGGCCGATTACGTTACAGCGACACGACGATGACTGTCCAAATTCGAAGACTCCGACAAATGCGGCCGACAAATGCGTCCTTCATTTCCCCAGATTTGAAGGATGGGTCGGGTGTATACTTCGTGGCCCATTCTATCCCAGAATTCATAGCGCGGCCATCCTCAGTTTCCAACAATGGCGGGCAGTAGCGGTTTTTGATACGGGCGACACGGGCGGTTGCCGGGGGCGGCATCGTGGTGGGGGGGCAGCATCACGGGCATCGGCAAAAAAATTAATAAAAAATAATAAAAATTGCTCGTATTCATGCTGCCCCGACGTCATGCCAGCGCATACTGGGAATGGTACAGGCACCGATCGGTTTTCTATCGCCCATTTGCTGGGAGTAAGGGAGCCCTCCGTTTGCGAGGTACGCCTGCTGCTTGCGGCACAGGGAGGAGAGGGCGGGGCGGTTTTAATATTAATTAGTCATTGTCAATTGTTGATTTGTCCCGTTCTCATTGTATGACAAATTATGATGGCTGTTTGGTAGCCGTTTGCATACTATGCATACTCTCTCTCTCTTCATAAAATTTGAATTTGAATTTCATATGTGTGTGTTTTTCTGGTGAAATTCAGTATGGTTCCGACAACAGTTTTATGTCAATGGACAATCCTTAATGTGTGTGTGTGTGTGTGTGTGTGTGTGTGTGTGTGGTGGGGGAGGGGGGGCACCAGAGGGTGTGTTCGCCCAGGGCGCCAAACAGGCTAGGACCGCCACTGATGGCGGCAGCTGGTTAGTTTTAATGTTACTCTTATTATTCTTTCTGGGTCACAAAATAAACGTTTAACATATTTTCAGGCGAGAATGTAGCTGTGTAAACCTCAAATATCTGCTCAGTTTATCAAGACACCACATATTTTCAAAAGCGCTCCGACGTTTTCGGAGACGTCTGTTACCCACCAGCTCGATAGCGAGCCGGGGGCAAGGCTCACTAGAGCTGGTGAGAACTCCAGGCAAATTAAACATGATAGATAAGTCACTTAGATAACTTAAAAATGTTATTGTTTGGCTTTTTTCAGTATTTTATTTGTTCCTCAGTAAATCGGTTTGGCTGAGATTAAAGTTATAGTTTTTACACAGCTGAATCAACGTCAAGCAGACAGCTGATCATCAGAAGTGTGAGATGCTCGAGAATATACTTCGGTATCTTGTTATATTTTAGACAGCAAGGAGCAGACGGCTGAGTTTATTAAACTCCACCGAAACAATCTGCAAATTTCATTAAAATTTAATAAACTATCATCTTGTCTTTATTGTTAGTTAGCACATATCTTAAACACTTAAAGCTGTAAGCTAATGATAGTTATATAAGAGCAGATGCTGCTGGTGCAATAAGCTGTACGTTTTACATCCAGTGGATGATGATCTGATTAGTCGACTAATCGCAAAAATAATCGGTGACTAGTCGACTATCAAAATAATCGTTTGTGGCAGCCCTAACCAACAGTATAATGTTTTTACATTGGAGCTATTGGTGCTTTTTAAAAGGAAAGTTGCAAAGATGACATGAACCAGGAACAGGTTTCTTGTCCTGATTCTGAATTATGGTCACCTGCAGGAAAAAACAGAAAAACATCCTGTTCTTCAATCAAAACAACAATTTTAACCTAACACATCAAATATCATGATTTGGTCTCAGAATATAAATATTATGTTCTATTAGGTATTTTTTATGTCCTTTCAAAAAGAATAGTGTTACTCGTCACTTATTACTCTTCTCGACTCTGCATAAGAGTCCAGCCTATTGCTCTTACAGTATACTATTCATAATAAAAGTACAATAACAATAGCATTAGGTAGTGACTGAGCAGCTGCCTGCTGCAGTCAGAGCAGCAGAGCTAATGTCTGAACTAGAGCACTGACTTTTAATTAGCATTAAATCACTTAGCTCAACAAAGTGATTTCTCTACTCAGTGTAAATTTGTTCGTGTACAAAGCTACCAAACACTGTTGTTTTCCCTTGCTGACTGCTAAAGGCATGAATTTATTGATTAGCTCAAAACACAAATTTAACTTACCAAAATAAAGTCAGGATGCCTTAGGTTCTTCTGTCAGTTACTCCCGTTTATTGTAGAACACCTAACACTGTCAGTTTGAAACAGATAGCTGTGGATATGGTTCTAGCTGCAGTCCCGGAGCAGAGACGTGGAAGTTTGTCGTGACTGCAGCTGACAATCAAAGCTGTCATGATGACGTTGCATCCCAATTTTACAGTTGATAATTAAAATTTAACTGATGAGAACTTAGACCCCTTGAACCCAAATCAGCAAGATGAGAACTACTAATAATGGCAGAATGAATCTTTCAGGAAATGTGATCTGATTAGACCTTTTTGGTCTTAATTTGACAGAAGGTGGGGTTTATAACACCAGAGGGTGATAGAGACGTTTTGGCTTCACTGTTTGATCTTCCATATACTGTCGTTGTGTATAATTAAATGTTATTAATAGTTAGTATTAGACATTGAGTTTTGGTTCATGCCTACTCACCTCCTTTAAATCCCCATCATTGTAGAGTTGATGCTAACATCTCTGTATAAGTGGTCTCACATTAACTCCAGTTGCCTAGGACGATGGAAACAACAGACAAATACCACAAAAACACACCAACATAAACACACCATCACTATACTTACATGTTACATGTGTGCAAAAAATACCTAAGAGACATAGATAAATTCCTCAGAAGTCCTACGAGTCATTTTCAGCTTTGTATCTACCTGTATGTGCCCTTTTTGAAACAACAAAATTGTTTATTCAACATTCAGTATTTTCCATCCATTCATCTTCTTCCGCTTATCTGGGGGCAGCAGTCTAACCAGAAAATCCCCAGCCTCCCCCTCCCCAGCCACGTCCTTCAGCTTGTCTGGGGGAACACCAAGGCCGAGAGATATAATCTCTCCAGTGTGTCCTGGGTCTAGCCTGGGGCCTCCTCCCGGTGGGAAATGCCGGAACACCTCACCCAGTGGGCCTCCTTGTCAGATGCCTGAACCACCTCAACTGGCTCCTTCCAATGTGGAGGAACAGCGGCTCTACTCTGAGCCCCTCCCGGATGGCTGAACTTCTCACCCTATCTCTAAGGGAGAGGCTAGCCACCCTTCAAAGGAAGCTCATTTCTGCTGCTTGTATCCGCGATCTCATCCTTTCGGTCACTACCCACAGCTCGTGGCCATAGGTGAGAGTAGGGATGTAGATTGACCAGTAAATCGAAAGCTTCCCTTTTACTCTCAGCTCTCCCTTCACCACGACAGACAGGTACAGCATCCGCATCACTGCAGCCGCAGCATCAGCCTGTCTGTCGATCTCCCTCTCCCTTCTCCCGTCACTCATGAACAAGACCCCGAGGTAATTAAAGTCCTCCACTTGGGGCAGGAAGTCGTCCCTGACCCGGAGTGGGCACTCCACCCTTTTCAGGTTGAGGACCATGGCCTCAGATTTGGAGGTGATGATTCTTGTTCCCACCGCTTTACACTCACTTCTAACCGTTCCAGTGCGAGCTGGAGGCCATCACCTGATGAAGCCAACAGAAACCCATCATCCGCGAAAAGCAGAGATGAGATTCTGAGACCACCCAATATTTTCTAACATGCTTAAGTAACTGTCAAGTGTACACATGCGCAAAATGATGAGGTGCTTGAGTGCTGTGGATGTTTCACAAACATCAACAAACTGCTCATTTTTACAAGTATTTAGCAGTATTCGCATAAGTCTTCTTTAAAAATGTAATAATTATTACAATTTGACTAGAGTTTATGCCTTGCATGGACCATCATGAACAATAACAATAATTGGGCTAAATCTTCATGCCTGAATACTGAGAAAACTGTTACAATGTATTTTACAAGGAACTACAAAAGTGCATTTTCAAATATTTCAGTTGATAGTAGGACTGTTCCATTGTTCACAATAATAATGGTATATATTTTTACATGATGTAACATTCTCATATCATCACTGTGTATGCAAGTGCTCTCAACACAGCCGTAGCACAAGTCACAACATTTCCACTAGGCCTTCATGGCTTTGGCTTCAACACCATCTGCAACAGTGGTGACAACACTTCTGACACTGACATCAGCATAAAGTGCTTTAGAACTCCAGCATAAATGGAAAGTTATTTGCTGACCGAACATTTCTGTCGAAAAATATGAGCAGTTTACAGTAGTATTCATTTCATGAAAGTAATTTGTTTTGTTTTTTTTTAGTAATCATTGTCGCTTACAGTGCACGTCATTGACTATAGGAATATAGGAATTATTAGGCAACAGAAAACTTCTAAGAACTGTTGGGAATCATCATTGAATTTTAATGTCTCTATATTCTCTGTGTTACCATGATCTTCCATGTGATTAGTCAGTTTTCAGAGGCTGTGTTTAGAGCAGTGTGAGGTGAGCAGTCTGACCTGGACAATGCATATTTTTTTCTCTCCCAACATTCATTGGATTCTGCTCAGAAAATTCATTTCCAAGGGCCAGACTATTAAAGTGGAGTTGTGCTGTGATAGCCTCAGGGGTCTGAGTGGGAACATTAAGAGGAACAAATATAGAAACAACCTGTGCTCTTCATCAATGTACTATCTTCCACATGATTTAAAGTTAGATTCGCCTCCATTCAGCTTAGTTCACCTCCCATTGTAGAGGCCCAAATAGAAGAGGACATGGCAGGACTTCTAGTAAGAGATCAGAAATAGCAGCCATGCTGGAAATGTTCTAGAGGTACACAACAATTAATTATCAGCCAATTTTGAATCAAGTTTTGAACTTTATTAACTTGTTCTCATAACAGTTTGAGAATTAGTAATAAATGAAAGCACAAGTGTGCATTATATGTATAAAATAGATGAGTTCAGGTCTTAAGAAAAAGACAAGCTTTACAACAGGGAATGGACAGTGAAGTGGAACAGGTCAGCAGCACATTTTGTTACTACTTCTGGAATAAACATTTATTGTTAGACCAAGTTATTAGATATTGAAGATATTCCCACTAAACACTGGATTTCGGATAGACATGCACATCATGTCTATGTTTGGTTGTTGGTGACCAATTCTGGACATCTATATGATGTCCAAACTAGGCCTGCAGATTGGACGTCCAGCCATGACCCAGCTTGGATTGGATCAATATGTTGTTCAACATTTGACCTTTAGACTGGGTAATCTTTGTTTTTATTGACCTGAGAAGAGAAGTTGTTGAAATTACAAGAAGTTTGTGCAAATGTGCTTGTATGAACTGACTATCTGCTATCTGCTGCAAACTGCCTGTGGCAAGCTGGGGACATTTCTACTTGAAAACCACTGTGCAGCTGCTTACTTTTGTTTTAGCGTCAAGACCCCCCACGCCATCTTGGAGATGTCCACTGATCGCTCTGCATCCTTTCACACATAACTGTTTCCCATGTCTCCCTTTGAAAACATGAGACCACAGCAGTATAAAAATGATGTATAAAATGAGTCTAAGTTTGATGTTGAAAGGAAGTCCACAATGACCACAGCATGTGCACGACTGAAGCTCCAGCCCCAGTCCATCTGTCAATTTCCTGCTGCCATTGCCCCTCACTCATGAACAAGACTCCGTTCTAAAACAGAATGATGTCTGGATTAATATTTGCATGTGTATTTTCATTCTGAGGCTGTAATAACAACTAATGTGGGAAATGTTACGTAGTATTTAGGACTTTATTCTCTATAATTTAGAGCACTGAAGTTCAGTACAAGTATCCAGTCCATCTATCCATTCTCTTCTCTCCTTCGCCTGGCCTCAGCCACCTGTACCCAAACTCCCACCCATGTAACAAGTAAGCTCTTAGTTTCACTAATCCTCCCTTTTCGTTTCACTTACTGTGTTTACGCATCAGCCGTTCACTGACCCTCGTCTCCCTCTCTGTCTGCTTGCTCCCTTGGTTGGATTTGTGTAAATAGATGTGTGACAATAAACTTTTTCACTGTGATTCGTGTGTGTCTGAGTGATCAGCTCCATGAGTGTATTTCTCATTACACATGACACTGAGGCAGTAAAGACGTTTGAAAGCATAAATTCTAATTAATCACAATTTTTCACAAGGCATTTTGTCTTTGGGTTTTTCTCCATTAGACATCAGCCTTAAACGTAGCTGCTTGTGTGCTTATAACACACATGAGCAGCAGTTGCCTAATTGTCTACAAATAAGAAATGTCTTTTTCCCCTGTTTGACTGATTAATTTGTTAACAGCTCAGATTTGTCTCACAGCTGATGATAGAAAATCGCACCCTGAGGGCCTATTAAGCTTTTTTTTTTCCCCCTCTGGTGGAAACTTGATTAAGATGTTGCCTAGAAACAGGCTCCTCAAAAAATGGCGCTTGCTGAACCAAGAGTTTGAATTGAAGTCCTGTTCAGCCTGTATGTGCTAAATGCTACATGTTGTGAGACGGAAATATCAAAGTGCTACTACTCTTCACTCAGCTAACTGCAAAAAAGATACATCATGCACAACTTATTTATATATAAAACCTACAGTGCAAGTTATGATAAACGTAATGACCACCATATAATAAACCAGCAAACGCCTGCTGGCAATCATCATCACACTTCCTGTGTTTTTTATTGCCTGCATGAGTGTTTGGCATTCCCCGATGAGTATCAGTGTGAGATTTCTGGAAATATGTAACAGTTTGTTGTGTGTGTTTTTTCTGCACACACTAATTAATTTCAAAGCAGTTTAATTTATCCGTAGGTATTTGTATAGCACATAGCTGCACATTATCATAAAAAAAATTGATTGCATACTTCATATAGAGCACCTGTTCAGCAAAAACACACTGAAAATAACTTACAAGTCTAAATGATAATGCAATCCTTTTAAAAAATCAAAAGTCCAATTGAAATGAGAGCTCTGACAACTCTAGAAAAACCTAGTTTAAAAAAAAATCCCTGCATAGAGCAGGGCCTTCTTACTACACATCAGTGATCAGGAACAAGAAACTCCAGGTTTCTCTTCAGCACTGTAGCCAGCCTGACAAAGAGTCAGAGCTGTGTTTAGTATGTGTGTAGTATGACTGTGTACAATAGACATATTTAGCAGTTTTACCAGGTTTTTTAATGTTGTAAGTTTAACACGTTTGTCTGGAACAGGTCTGTCTTGTAAATGAGATATTGGGTCTCAATGGGACAATGTGTGTAAATAAAGGTTAAATAAAATAAATAAATACACTCTTTCTCAAAGATCGAGCCTGATTTTCTTTTCTTCTACAGAAAATGGGATAACACAAACGGAAATTTTAAAATTCATACCATAGGTGCATCTACGAAAAATGTGTGTGTGAAGCATTACATAGAAAGAGCTTTTAAAAAGTACCTGTGTGAAGTTGTGTAAAGCGCTTTGAGTGCTCAGTTAGAGTAGAAAAGCATTATATAAGAACCAGTTCTGCAAGACTAGAGCAACCAGGAATCAAACCACAAACCTTCCAATTAGTAGATGACCAGCTTTACCTCCTGAGCTACAGCCACCCACCCAGAACAAACTCTTACATCTATACTTCTTTAACAATACCACACACAACAAAACCACAGCTCTAGTGATGACAGCCACCCTCTTGTTTTTATGGGTGTGGTTGTTGCCATGTCTCCTGGCTGCTAGTTATTACTTGAAAGGCCCTATAAGGTTTTCAAAGGAATTCAATATTGTGTAGAGCTCTGTAGTCTGATAGTGCCTCTGGAGTGTGTCAGGTGATTCTGAAAACTGAACTGACTTTCACACACTATTTGTAGATTAAACTCACGGGCAACTGGAGCAACGTGAAAACTGGGAAAGATCTTAAAGAAGGAAACACACGAAGCACGTGGAATATCAAACGTGTATTAATGGTATTAAGACTGCAGCTACATGGTGGGATGAAAGGAAAGACTCCTTCGTAGGAAACACTGTGTCTGAAGCACCAGTTCACGTGAAATAATCAAAGTCTGTTTCCAGGGAGATTTCACAGTTATGCATATTAGCTAAAAAAAACTCTCTAGTACCAACACTAAACAAGACGAAAAGGTAAGAGACAGAGAATGCTGTAGGTGTGCTGCAAGTCCTCGCTTTTCTTCCTTCCCCTTTCTTTCACTGCATCGATCACCTGTTTCCCGACGCAGTCATGAACAACAAACTATTTTTACACATCTGCACGGCACAATCAGACACACACGCTCAGCTTTAGCGCATCTATTGCAGCCTCCCAGTGCACACAGACATATAGAACACACACACACAGAAGTGTGTACACGCTCGCTTGTATAAATTAATATACACACACTTAATCAGACTTAAAAATGAGTGATGTATTTCCTTTTTCCTCACTCGTTTGTGCATCACACGCATCGTGCAACATTAGCTGTACACACACAGCTATGGGCATGCTAAGGTTTGCCACATGGAATATGAGAGAAGAGGTTAAATGTATTCAACCAGTTTAAAAAACTGATGTTTGTTTTATTACAGTAGACTCATAGACCTAATGTGTTCTCAGTCTTCTAAAACTAGGCAAAGGGGAGTAGCAACTTTAATACATAATCCATTACATTAATTAATACATTAATTTCGCAGTATTCAACGCACTTATAGATCCAGAGGGTAGATTTGTAATTATTAAATTGTTAATACTTAACAAAAAGTTATGTATTTAAAGTATATATGGCCCAAATGTTGATGACCCCTCCATGTTTTTTTGGTGCACCTCTGAACACCTAGGTTGCTCGCTTGTTCTTGGGGGCGACCTCAACTATTGGACTAAATGAAGAAATGGATAGGCTCAACACAGCAGGAACTCAGCAGTCCACAAATATACTTAAACAGTGCATGAGTGATTTCGGACTTTGCAACACATGGCGCTCCCGTCACTCCAACTGTAAGCATAACCATCAAATCCTTAGAAGAAGCCTATGTGTCCTGCCAGGAACAGGAAATACTGAACGAAATATGTAAAACTAAATTAAATGAAATTATTAATTTAAAAGATGCAATTCTTAGTACAAAGACTTTGCTTGAAAAACTTTGAACATGGTAACAAATCCGGTCAATTTCTAGCTAGCTATTTAAAAAGGAAGAAAGAAAAAATGGGGCGGCACGGTGGTTAGCACTGTTGCCGCACAGCAAGAAGGTCCTGAGTTCAATTCCACCATCAGGCTGGGGTCTTTCTGTGTTTGCATGTTCTCCCCGTGTTTGCGTGGGTTCCCTCCGGGTACTCCGGCTTCCTCCCACCGTCCAAAGACATGCAGCTTGTGGGGATAGGTTAATTGGATAATCCAAATTGCCACTAGGAGTGAATGTGAGTATGAATGGTTGTCTGTCCCTGTGTGTTGGCCCTGCGACAGACTGGCGACCTGTCCAGGGTGTACCCTGCCTCTCGCCCTATGACAGCTGGGATAGGCTCCAGCACCCCCCGCGACCCTGAAAAGGATAAGTGGACGCGAATGGATGGATGGATGAAAGAAAAAATGCCTATATGTGACATTAAAGACTTATCTGGGAACACGGTATATGACCCTGAAAGAATAAACACCACTTTTAGGGACTTATATAAAACTTTATATTCACTACAGATAAACCCAACTAAAAACTACCATG
Source organism: Maylandia zebra (assembly GCF_041146795.1). NCBI lineage: Eukaryota > Metazoa > Chordata > Actinopteri > Cichliformes > Cichlidae > Maylandia > Maylandia zebra. The sequence continues at coordinate 33,522,034 of NC_135184.1, read as the reverse complement.
ATAAGTTTCTTGACAACGTAACCCTTTAGAAATTACCAGACAGTCAAGCAAAGGCACTGGATTCACCACTGACATCAGGTGAACCCCAGGAGGCCCTAAAAACTATACCCAATAATAAGGCTCCAGGTCCAGACGGCTTTCCATCAGAATTCTACAAAGAATTCTGGACAAATCTGGCTACCACCAAGTATGAATTCATATTTACATTAGTCTCCTGCTACGACCAGGCAAAGACCCTGTATTTCCCACCAGCTATTGTCCAACATCCCTCATTAATGTTGACCATAAAATTATCTGAAAGCTCTCTAAAAACAGATTAGAGAAGAGAAACCCCCTCATAAAACATCCTGACCAAACCGGTTTCATAAAAGGCAATCAGTCATCAACAAATATATGTAGATTACTTAATTTAATAGACTATTCATGTAGTAAAAAAATTGAAACCACACTATTCTCTAGATGCCGAAAAAGTGTTTGACAGGGTTAACTGGAAATTTTTATTTGCAACTTTCCATAAATTTGGTTTTGGAAACTCTTTCACAAACTGGTTAAAATCTTATATTAATATTATAATTCCCCAAAAGCATGTGTTAGAACAAATGACCAAACATCCTCCAGCGTCTGTCTCCAGAGGGGCACCAGGCAGGGACGCCCACGCTCCCCTTTACTGTTTGCAATTTTTATTGAACCACCAGGAGCAGCAATTAAACAGGCTAAAGTGATGAAGGATATGAAATGCAAGAATGTAGAACATAACATCAGTCTTTATGCAAATGATGTGTTACTATTCTCCAGTACTCACAAACCACTCTCTCTGAGGTAATTATATTAATAAACTCTTCCCCATTATTCAATAAACTGGTTGAAATCTACAGTTATTGCGATTAATTGCTCCTTTCCATTATTCTTCTTCTACCCCACTGCAATATGGAAATATCAAATATTTAGGTGTTAATGTCTCTCGTAAGCTTGCAGATTAAACCACATCCGACTTTAAAAGAAAATAGAAGACGATCTTTCTAGATGGAAATCTCTACTCATATCACTCATTGGAAGGGTCGCTTCCACTAGGGGTGGGTTTAAAAAAAAATCAGTTTCCCAATTCAAACTGATTTTAGTTTGAATAATGTGATATCGATTCATTAAATCCTGAATCGGTTTTTAAATATAAATTTATTTTGCCAGAAACGCCAGCATCTCAGGTTAAAGCTCACAAAACTATTTCAACAACCACCAAACAGCTAAAACAGTAAATGATTAAAGAGCAGGTAAACGAATTCCACAAAAACCATGAAAACACAGAGCGCGGTTCGTTCACCTGACAGCACGTCTGCAGACATGCCGTCGGGTGCTGAAAGAAGACATCTCACAGATTCTGAAGCTGCAGGTTTCATTACTCCTTCATGTTTTTCTGTGTTTTATCCTCAGTTACTTTGACACAAAGGCAGCTGCTGTGATGCTCACACCTCTGATGAAGTCTCACAAGTGACAGCTTTGTTTTTATACATATATATGGATAAGTACTGATAAATGATCAGAATTATAATATTTCTGACTGTCTGAGTTAAAACTGAATCAGAATTGAATACTCAGCCCTAGCTTCTTGCCAAGAATCAGTAATTTATTTTCAATGATCCCAAGTTAACCATCACCAGGCTGGTTTAGATTTCTGGAATTGTCTATTTCTTTATTCCTTTGGAAAGATAAACCCCCATGTATTAGCTTCGAAATGCTACAAAGGACTAAGGATAAAGGATGACTAGCTCTGCATAACTTTCAACTTCTTAGCCAACAGGCTACAATTCATTTCAAGGTGGTTAAAACACCCTTTTAGATGAGCCCTGGATAGACAGCGATCAGGCACTATGCAGTAATATAGAGATTTCAGACTTACCATTCATTAGCTCAAACATTAAATGACATGTATGCTTCAAAAGCATCAACATCAGCTACGCTCTGGCAGCATGTTGGGATTTTCTAAAAATGACAGAGTCTTCACACCCAATTGGAACAACCCTGATATACTACAGAATAATAATATGATTAACTTCCAAGATTGAAGTTGTAGAGGAATTAAATACTTGGAACATGTATTCAAAGGAACAGACTTTATTACGTTTAACAGACTAGCTGTACAGTATGGTATTAACAAGAATCGATTTTTAGAGTATCAACAAATTAAATCTATAATTAAAAAGAAATTTAAACCTAATCAAGTAGAATTACGAACTCCATTGAGTGTGGTGCAATTCCTTAATCTCAAAACCCCAAATTACTGTCTAAAATATACAGGACAAAATAGATGAATCAATGTCTCTTCTTACTGCAAAACAGGAGGCGGCTCTATCAGTCAGCTTAGATCAGACCTTCCCAAAGTGTGGGGCCCATGGCAGGTGGGGCGCGGGATGAAAAGGGGGGAAAAAAACAAAACACTTGGACACTGCCAGCACAGGGCGCCTACAGAAACGCAAAGCAGGAGATGAAGCATCGCTGAATATGTTTCCAAACCAACTTCATTCTAAGCCAAAGACTAGAAAATATGGTGAAGCAAATCTGCCCTTTGGCTTCACCTGCACAGGTGCCGAGGTAGGTCTCCCCTACAGGATTGGTTTTCCCTTCGTCGGGAGCAGCGCTGGGCTGTTCAAATCACGGACAAACAGGATCCCACATTCTTGATTTTTAGTTCACAAACACATCTCATAATGACTAACTACTCCTGACATTTTGGAGATGTTAGCTCTTTATACAGTAAAGTTACAGTGGGATACAAATAACATCAGGCTGATCCTGCCACGATTTGTTCCCCCGGTTCAAATCACGGACTAACAGGATCCTACAGCTGTTTATGTTTTTGAACCCATTTTGCACAGAGAGGCATTTTTTGAAAAATGTATTGAGATCAATGTTGAATATTATTACACAGGAAAAAACAACTACAGTAAAATTATCACACCGTGACGCCTCTGCCTTTGTAAATGGAGGGACAGTAACTGTATGTATGTAAGTGTGTAAAAACTGCAGACAGTCAGATTAACAGTATTTTGTCTCTATCTGCCATTCTGCTATTCATCTCATGTGAACAATAATGTGGCGCACAGCGTGACATGAATAAAGGCACATACCTTTGACGGTGCGTGACGAACTCTGTATTCCTCGTCCACACGTAAAGGCAAAAAAGGAGTTTTAAAAAAATCTCAGTTTTCGGTGATTCAAAACGCCGTTTACGTGTGGACGAAACAGCTGCGTTTTCACAAATACCCCTGTAGGTGAGGACCCAGCGTAACAGAGTTAGTAGTTTATTTTCTTACTACCTGTAATTTATTGCAGATTACTTCTATTTGTTTAATTGTTTACTAAATGTTTGAGGTGTGAAATAAACCGCAGTGGAGCAAAATATGGGCGTGTGCGGTTGGAGGATGTGTGCGTGCACGCGGGGGGCGCGAACATTTTTCTTGTAAAACAAAGGGGGGGCCAGCAAAGAAAGTTTGGGAACCACTGGCTTAGACCAACAATTCTGGTCTCAGATATGCTTAAAAACCTTTAAATGTATTAGAAACCCCAGTCTACAATTAACACAACATAAAATACTACACAGAGTGCACTATACAGGTCAACAGATGTCAGGATGGGTTTTACATCTTCTAACAACTGCTCACACTTTCATTGATCGGCTCCATCACCTAGTGGGGGCTTGGTGGTCATGGTTTTGTCTCGCCTTTGTTATTGTAGTTCATGTGGGGGTGGGTACAGGCTCGGGGTATTGGGGATTCCCTAGGGACGGGTTTCTTGGGGGTCTCAATCTGAGGGCTGTGGTCATGACCTGGACGGGACTCTGGTGGCACTTGGGTGGTGTTCTTTTGGTGGCTGCATAGAGCAGGGGTGGGGGAGGGTATGTGCCGGTTGACATACATTACCTTGGTAGCTGCACTGCTCTTGGGTGGGTCCAGGGTGGGCTTGGGGTTCAGGCTGGTGTATCCCTGTGGTTGTGGGTGGGTGCATGCACGGGGATGTGTAATGCGTTCATTTCATTACTTGTATATGTGTGCATGAGGTTGGGAAGTAATGTTTGTGTCTGTGTGCCTGTTTAGGGTTAGGGTTAGGCTTAGTAAAATTCAATATTTATTATATTACTTTTACTAATGCTTATGCTGGTCGTTGCTGTGGTTTCCCTACTGTGTTGTTCTCTTTTTGCTTGTTTTTTTTCAGCAGGTGATCAAACTGATTTTTATTGTCTTTTCTCTCTTCTCCTCCGTTTTTCCTTCCCTTTCCTTCTGTTGAGTCTCTTCCCAACTTCTCTTTACTTCATCCTTCTCTTTCCCATCCTGTGCGTTTTGATTGCAGACAATAGTTCAGATTGCTACAGTGTCAGACAAAGGTTTGCTTTTTTAACAAAAGACTTTTATATCAGATTATATTCTTGTTTAGAAATGAGGTAGTGACTTATGTAGTTTTGTCTGAGTTTCACACCTTTATTTGTAGACATATGTTTTAAATAGGATCAAAAGCTCACTTGCTCAAATTATCCAACCTGCGCTCATGCAGCTAACAGCACTGTTCCCTCTAAGCTGCACGTGTGCAGACTGCTGACGGGGTCTCCGCACACAGACAATCTGCGCTGCGCACAAAAAAAAAAGTCCAACATGAATTGAAAATAAAATAAACATGTTCTGTGCTATTTTGCAATGTGAGCCAGTGAGTGACCGGTGACTGGCTGTTCCAGCCAATGATGCGATTCACAAACGCTTTTATGCAGCTAATCAACGTCCTTATGCTAGTCATCATCCTTATTCGCCGCCATCCGCATTTTAGCTAGCAAAACGGTGTGGCAGATGAGGAGTGAACAAGCATTAGAGATGGGAAAAGGACACACAGGAAAAATAAGTTGAAATATAGGTTCTCAATCAGATTTGTGCTCATCTAGCGTATTTATAATTTTCATTAAATTGATCATTAAATACTGTCATTAAATACATTTCTACTACTGTACATTGCAGACAAAGAGTTACAAGACTCTTTCCCAGACCACAGTATGACAGTCTCACCCAGTACCAGGAGCTTCGCACACTGGCTAATACTCATAATACAAGTCAGAGCATTATAATAAAATGTCAAGTGTGTTTTCAAAATTGGAGTTTATAGTTGGCTTTGTTTGGTTGGCAGTTCATGTTTTGCCATAGTTAAAATTAAATATTTATACTTCCAATAGTGTTAACATTTTACAGAGGTTATGAACAAGATTGTTGTCATTTTTACTGTAAGTGGGACAAAGCACTTAATTAAAAGTATTCTAACAGTAATGTAAATGCTGTAATTTGGTTCTTTTAATTAACCGTGTAACTTGGATGGATGCGATGCTGGCGTGACCATGGTGCTCACGTCTGATGTTGCTCACAGCGGTCACCGAGGGACCGCTCAGGGAGTTTGTGTGTTTGCTCAGACACATAAAAAATTAGAGGGAACAAAGCTAACAGTCTGTGTTGTAGCCATTCCTTTTGAAACTCCTTGCTCTCATTATCTGACCACACAGCAGTCATGCAGAGCCAAATGTGTTACAATGCAAGCAGACAGACAATCTTCAGGACGTACACGTGGTAAACTGTGAAAACTATTCTTTCCAGGGATAAATGTTCAGGTCTTCTTCAATTTCCTATCACAAAAAATGCTAGAAGGTTTCTGAATGCAACCGGTTTTGTATTGTTACATAATGTAAGAAACTGTGACATTCCGATGTGTTTCTCAGTGTTCCAGAGAGTTTACCGTCAATCCAACATGTCCTCTGGGAGGTGTTTGTATGCTGTGTGCTGAGAGGGCAAAATCTTCCCATGCTGTCAGCGTTCTGACTCCTGCTCAAGAAATTAACATTTCTTCAGCATCCTGACAAAGACCAAGCAGGAGTCTGTCTTCCTATGTTACCAGTACTCTTTCTTTCGCCATAGTTAAATCTCATCACCATAGTTGGAAAACCTGTTTCACAGATTACTGCCGAAATTAAACCTGACATGCTGAGCAGTGTACCGAAAGAGCTAGTCGTGATGTTGATGCTTAAACTTATTGAACTTATCATTGTGAAATAATATGGATTGTACACTATTTGCTTTCACTCACCCATCCAGTTCGTTGAATTCAGGTGTTCTAATCACTTCCATGGCCACAGGTGTATAAAATCAAGCACCTAGGCATGTAGACAGTTTCTACAAACATTTGTGAAAGAATGGGTTACTCTCAGGAGCTCAGTAATTTCCAGCATAGTACAGTGATAGGTCCTGTCCAGTCCAGTCGTTAAATTATTACATATCAGCTGTTAGTGGTATTATAACAAAGTGAAAGTGATTGGGATCTACATTTCCAATCCCAAACTGCTGTGAGATTAGTGAGACCATATGCTCCTTGTCTACCAGTGTTATTCTTATAGCCCTATGGGCTTCCCTCCAACATGTTCCAACAATCATCAGCATTTTCTCTGTTTGCATGTATGTAGTTACTTACATAGAAAAATTGGGGCATAACTGTATGTAGATTGCAAATAGGGGCCTGAGAGCCTGATTCAGTAACATATGCAACCTTTGTTAACAAAATATTCCTGTGTGCACATTTCTTGAATCCCAGGGATATTTTGAGTGTGGATTTATTTTTGCAGTTGCTATATTACAGTCATAATGTACTCGAAATTTTCAACATAGTGTTCAATATCTGCCATCACAGGCATGTGAACTTGAGTGACATCCCATTCTTAGTCCACAGGGTTTAATATGATGTCAACCACTGTTTGCAGCTCTGACAGCTTTAACTCTTCTGTGAAGGTTGAGGTGTGTGTTTACCAGTGATGGGAATAACAGCGTTACAAGTAACGGCATTACTTTTTTCAGTTACGAGTAATCTAACTAATTACTATTTCTATCATTACAACGTTACTGACAAGAAAATGTGGTCGCGTTACTATTTTTCAACAAACAGACGATTGAAGCTGTGTTCAGCTTACCGCATCTTATATCAGTTTCTGGCAGACGATCACTTTTTGGCCAGTGTTGCCAACTTAGCAACAAAGTCACTATATTTAGTGAGTTTTCAGATCCCCTTAGCGACTTTTTAGAAAAAAGTCACTTTTTTTCTAAAAAGTCACTTTTTTCTAAAAAGTGACTTTTTAGAAAAAAGTGACTAGCGACAAATCTGGTGACTTTTGTTGGTGTTATTGTGTGTGAATGGGTGAATGACTGAATGTAGTGAAAAGCGCTTTGGGGTCCTTAGGGACTAAGTAAAGCGCTATACAAATGCAGGCCATTTACCATTTATTGAAGACTTATGACGGCTTTTTGACGTGAAAGCATGTATTGCTTTCACTTTCAACAAGCAGCGGGTTCTGCCGTGGGCACCTCACCCGTGCAAAGCGCTCACAGGCTGCGGATAGTCCTCACGTAGCAGTCGCCTCCAGCTGCTGTCAGAACAGGAGATGTTTCCACCTATGCATCCAAACTGCAAATAAATCGCGCATGAGCGAAGCCGTTGCTCCTGCACTGACTGTAATGCAGTCAGTTTTTCTTTTACTGTTACTTTTTGTGGATGACAAGGCTTAAAACTACTTAAAAGCACGCACACACATACTATGCCACTATGCCAGAGTGCCTATTTTGGGTCAATTTTGTTGATCGCAAGCCCGAATAAAGGCGAGGGGTTGGAATTGTGACATTAAAAAAACATAATTGCTAGAAGAAATTTAATTTGTAGTTATAAATATATTCTAAATGCATTTAGGGTGTTTTTTACTCACTTTGTGTCTCTTCCACGATGTTATTTCTCTCTCCTACAGCGTCGGTTACAATAACATAAGCATTACCAATTATGCAAATTAGGTGATGACGTCATTTAGCGACTTCTAGCGACTTTTAGGACATCCAGTAGCGATTTTCCTTACTGAGGAGTTGGCAACACTGTTTTTGGCACAACACCTGGAGCTCGGGGGCAAAACATTGCATGAGTGCTGCTGTTTGACTGAGGAACACTAAAGTAGTCGTGGTACGCCAATCACATGACCACTTCAAGATGACAAAGCAACAAAAAAAACAAAGCAACTGGTGAGATATACCAGCTTTTAAATTGTGCTGATAGGCCACGTAAAACCAGAGTCATGATAAACAATATATACGCAGTGTTTTTTCCTGAATAGTTTTGTCACATTTACTGTCTAAGTACAGCGCTAGCAAGCACTCTCTGCTTATGACCAAAAAACAAAACAAAAAACAGGCCTTTTGTGTTGGTGGAAAAATGTACCATGTTGACCAATGAAAAAATGATATGATACATGACATTTGGTTGTTTAGGGAAAGGGGGAAGTTTTAGGAGTGACGGCGAGAGAGCGAGAGAGAGAGAGAGAAAGACTGCAGAAAAAGACAGCGACATCGAGTTTTGAGATGTTTAGCATGTTTAGAGTGTGTAGTTAATGTGGTGTCTTGTGTAGTTAGTGTGTAGTGTTGTGGATAGTTTTGTGTTGTGTGTCAAAAAAATGCTGAATGAAAACAGGAGCAGTGATACACCTGCTGTCAGACCTGCAGGTATCAGGCTGTGATGTTCTCCTTTATAGTGGACAGAAAATGTTTTTTTGGAGTGGGACAAATAATTTGTGTGACATCAAGGGTGTAGATTTGGTTGTGGCATTGGTGGGGATGGATGATTCAACCATCGAACCCGGTCCCGTTTCTTATTTTTTCCTTTTTGTTTTTGCTTCTTGATAAAAGTAGAACTATACTTGCCTACATATGCTATTCTACCTGCTTTTAAACCATTTAAAATTACAATTCATAGTTTTATATGTGAATTATATAATGTTAAATTACTATTAAACCAATGACTGACTAAGTATTTTAGACTTCAGCCATATTCCATATAAATCAGGTATCATACAAAAATAAAAATAGCTTCAAATACAGTCATGACAATAAAAGAATATGACTTTAAGGACTTAACATCATTACTTCAGTTACACCAACATCTCTGACACATTAGCACTAAGGCAACACTGAATGACCTGGTGGTTTTTGTCCATAAAACTACTCATCTAAGATTACCACAAAGTAAAAGATCTCTCAGCAACATTATGCAACATTTTAGGCACTACTGCCCTCTATCAGATCAGTGAGCTGGGATGTTTTATTCTAAACATGAACTACAGCAACAGACATGGACTACATGCCCCACACAACAAACACATGCCTGCTCCTCTCGTTAGCTGAAATGACATGTACATATATATACAAAAAACTTGAATCTTACAGTGTTTATTTATCGGATAAAATAAGTTAAATGTCACCGTTATTATTGTCCGACCGGAAACAGGCCGCGGGTGTCCAAATTCAGAAGCTGCGTCCACCTGAGGATCTGCCCTTTGTGGTCTAAGTGGGCCGGTACTCCAAAAGCCGGGTAGACCGGAAATGACTGTGAAAAAACGGTGAAATCGGACTAGTCTAGCCTTCAGAATTACGTCACCTGCCGTCTGCTCCTTGCTGTCTAAAATATAACCGGACGCTGGCGTAGATGGTCGAATAAAGTGCTGTTTTCACACAGCAGTTTATTCAGCTGTGTGAGAACCCCAGAGGAATCCTCCCGAGGGATTAATAAAGTTTTATTTAATCTAATTTAATCGAATAACTTTAATCTCAGCCAAAACGATTTACTCACCAACAAATAAAATACAGAAAAAGGCCAAACAATAACATGTTTAAGTTATTTGACGTTTACACAGCTACATTCTCGCCTGAAAATGTGTTAAAAGTTTATTTTGCAACCCAGAAAGAGTAATAAGAGTAATATTAAAACTAAGTAGCTGCAGTAATGGTAGCCATCGTTGGAAACTGGAATTGGCTGGGCCAGTCTGGGATATGGTTTTCAGTTTTGTTGTCCGGGTGGAAAATCGGGAAAAATTGGGGAGAATGGTCGCCACGGGAGATTTTCGGGAGGGGCGCTGAAATTCGGGATTCCCCGGGAAAATCGGGAGTGTTGGCATGTATGTCCTAGCATAGCCTGTAACGTTATTGTGACGGACACACTTGACTTTAAGTGACTTACAGGTTTCTTTGAAAAATACTTTCTTATATCCAGGTTCTTCCTTTGCGCTGCCATCCTCCTCTCAGCGCAGGTTTGCCGCTGCTGAAACTAAACAGAGCTCCCTGAAAGGCACAGCCAATCACATTGGTCATATTTGTCACATGACATTGGACTCCAGTAGAGAACAAATTTAACTCTTTCTGCACCGCTCGCTGAATGAGACGCTGACAGATCGTTTTTTTCTTTCTATCGGGTTGTTTTTCTTTACTTGAAGAGATCAAATTATTGGTGGGGACAATTCAATAATCGCTGGATATTGGTGGGGACATGTCCCCTCCGTCCATGCCAAATCTACGCCCTTGTGTGACATCTTATTAAACGCAAAACACCTGAATGTTAAGTAAACAGTTTGAAATGGTTATAAAAAAAGAGTAAAAGGTAAATGGCTGCAAATAACTTTGTTGTAGGGCTGGGCCATATTATACCGTTCACGGTAATACCAGGATAATGTTAGGCAACAATAAGAAAATTATATATCACGATAGAATATGGGTAAAACACGCATGCGCAGTGCCTTTGTTTTCATACGCACATGGCCGAAAAAGTATGGCGGCAACAAAGAATGAGAAGGGGGAAAGCGCATCGATGAGTGAAACGGATGAACCAGAATTGGTTTGTAAAAATGGTGCAACTTCAGTGATGTGGAACTGGTTTGGTGTTTGTCCGTCAAATACCCACCAAAAGACATTTTTTTGTAGAACATGCAAGCGGGCCGTCGTTATTACCATATTTGTCGGACTAAGGTGCTCGTATATCTGGGAGTAATCTGGGTCCAAAACTCCATCCATTTCAGGTCCCAAAGTCAAACAAACACTGCGGCACATTGAGAGTTAAAAACTGTCTAAATTCTTTCACCTTTAATAAAAATGATCAGCATTGCTGCTTTACCAGGTGTAACAATTAAGTTTAACATCCAGGCATCCATGAAAACAGAATTTGTTGCATTTAACAGAGTTAGAAGTTAGCAGGAAGTTAGCAGAAGTTAGCTCGCTAGTTTCGCTAGCTACCTAAGCATAACATAGCATGTTCTGACTGAGAAATTTCTGAAAAAATTCAAACGTACAGCTCCGCTAGCACTTCCAAGGTAAATGAAGACAGAAAACTAAACAGCAGTGACATTTGTAGGGTTACTGAAGTTGGGCTAGCTGGCATATAATGATGTGCTACAAGATTGCTAGCGACACAGCTATGTTAGCATAACATAAACAGTGAAGCTGCAGGGTGAACGCTAACACTTTTCCACTCGATAAAAGTTAACGTGAGGGTTCCTGATGGTTAGGGACAAATACAATCACATGGCAGGATGTTGTAAACAGACCAAACTTCAGTCTGGAGAATCTGAGATAATCCATCCACAATATGAGGTTAGTCATTAATATACTGCAACATGGGAATAGAGCAGCTGTAATAGAATACAGCATTAATGAATCAATGATACAGAAATGGAGGAAGCAAGACGTATGAGTTGAATAAAGTTTGATTTATCTGACTGCTTTGTTTTGTTTAATGTGCCTTATAATCCCGAGCACCTTATGGACCGAAAAATACGTATTTGGCTTTTTTATTTGGCACACTGCAGTTTAATGTTGCAAATTTTCAAATATATATCATGTTAAAATATTTTTGGCCATATCGCCCTGCTCTATTTTGTTAACATGTTTGTGGTTGTTACAGTAAAAAATGTAACTTTATGTACTCGGATTGTATGGTTTTTGTCTGATTTTAAATCAATTGTGTTAATACAGTATGTCAAAATGAAAACATAACTGTAAATTCAGACACGTGAGGTTGTGCTGAAAAGGATGATACCAAACAAGGCAAAGTAAATCGTTTTTAAAGGTAAAATGTAGAGGAAACATCAAAAGGCCAATTATACCCTGGACCACATGGTTAAACATTTTTTAAAAGTAACGCAATAGTTATTTTTAAAGTAATTAATTACTTTTAGAATCTTGTAACTCAGTTACTAACTCAGTTACTTTTTTGAAGAAGTAACTAGTAACTATAATTAATTAATTTTTCAAAGTAACTTGCCAAAAACTGGTGTTTACGAAAATCTTTTAACATTCTTCCAGAAATGTACTTGTGTTGGACAAGGAGACATGGCTCTAATTGACCCCAAAGGTGTCCTATCATGTTGAGGTCATGATTCTGTGCAGGCCAGTCAAGTTGTTCACTCCATGGACCTTGTTTTGTGCATGGGTCAGTCTTGTTGAAACAGGAAGGGGGCATCCCCAAACTGTTCCCACAAAGTTGGGAGCATGTAATTGTCCAAAATATGCTGGTATGCTGAAGCATTGAGAATTCCTTTCACTGGAACTAAGAGGCAGAGCCCAACTCAATTTAATTTTCTTTCTATAGCACCAAATTACAACAAAAGTTGCCTCAAAACACTGTACTGTAAGGTAAAGAACCTACAATAACACACAGAAAACCACTTCCTGGGTCTCTTTTCAGGGGCTCATAAGTATTTTTGTCACTGAGCAGTGACAAAATTTTCTCATGATGGTCTTTCTAGTTTAGCAAAGCCGTGCACCATCTCAGATTCCTATCTGCAATCTGCATACAGTTATGCCCTCATTTTTCTAAGTACCTACATACATGGAGAAAGTGCTAATGACATTGGAAGAGGAAAACCCATAGGGTCATAAGAACACAGGTACACAGGGAGCACATGATCTCACAAATCTCACAGCAGTTATTAAAAGCATCCAGCTTTTCCATTATCTGTGGGATAGTGCCAAGAAATTAGATTGTAAGTGATGACAGGTAATGAAATATTACTGTCATGTATTTAACTGCAATTCTGTGTATATTCGACTTTCAGGCTTTTGGAAAACTAAATAGTGACCAAAAAGAAATAAAAAATAATAATAACATCAACAACATTAGTAGAGGTAGGAGCACTGAGTACATTTTCTAAAAAAGCCAGGCCTTCATCATTAGGTTTGAGTAAGCAAATATTGATAAATCCCAGATTGTTTGTATGCATAATTTATGCACAGATTGTTTTTTTTTAATGCAGCGCTTGGAAAGGAGGCCCAATAAATGTTCCCAACAACTTCTCATCAACTAAGAAATTAGCATAACCTTTTCCTGGTTTTGTTTGGCCATTTTAGTTCTGATAGTTTACTCCATTACTGTTGCACACTGGAGTTTTATTTTCAGCCTCCCTGTCAGAGGACAAAGTCTGAAGTGTGGATTATATAAGAGTACTGAGGGAGTCTTGATCAAACATGGTCACCCTGTCTGCAGAATATAAAGAAAGAACATCACTTTCCAACCATCACCCACTACTTTATTTATTGTTTCCTCAGTACATCATGTAGGGATCTCATGGTGTCAATGTATTGTAAATACTGCTTGCCATCCAATCAAAATACGTGAGTCATTAAAAGAAATAGCTGTTGTTGATTTGGTTTTAAGTGTTCAGCCAGAGAAAAACCGTAGACTACATGGAAGACTCCTTATTATGTATTCTAAAAACTTATTCATGAAATTGTGCATGATGCCATTGAATATACTGTAAGTTACTGCAACACTGATAAACGTGTGTGTTGTTTTACGTACAAAACCTAGTATCATACACACTAGTTATTAAACAGAATGCAAAACCCTATCATACATATCTGTGTGAGTACAATTTAGATGTCAATTTTCTTTCATTCAATAAAAATTATTTGAATTGGTACATGAACACTTGACATTTTCAGAGATAACCCTGATCATTTTGGTCACTAATCATCCCACCCAGTATGGGATTCATTGTTTTAGAGAAGTGAGCTACTGCACTTCAAAATAATCAGGAACTACTAAAGCTGTTTTAACTGAATGCTGGGCACACACATACCCACACACAAAGCCCTCAGAATGTATCCCTGAGGAAAAACTTGAACCTCACTCCATCTTCTGTCTCCTGCTGGCTCAGCCCTCCCTGTGGGACAGTCACTTCTCTCTGGTGCAGTGGAGCTCATTTCCACACAAATAGTGTGATACTTCACTTTCGTAAAAATAATTTTCTTGTTTATTCACATACATGTATATCGGTTAGAGGAACATGTATGCTATTTCCATTAGTTCATGAAGGTGGTGGAAGTGTTTGTAAATATTCAATGAGATTACTGTGCACACACAATGTGAGCGCCTGTTATAGACTGCTCTTCAGATGGAATATTCCTCTCTACTACATGGTCTTTGTGCAGCACAGATATTATCTGACTAGTAGGGAATCCTCTGTCTCTCACAACATGAGCGTATCTATGATTTCAAAGAACATAACACTGACTTGCATTCATTTTCTACACAGTAACTCTACTTGCCTAGCGCTAACCCTTACGCAAACTTTCAATACAAGCTTTCATCTCAAACGTTTATTGACTTAGATATGGTACAAGTAAGAGATGTTCCACTAAGTAACCAGGTAAAGATAAAAAGGTCTGCACAACATGAGTAAAATTGCTCTAGCAGTCACCTTCCCATTATAGGATTTGAAGTAGGATTAGCTCATTGTTTACACTACACATACAATACACACACACACGCACACATTAGTTAATTAAGTAATTGCATTCGACTAAGACTTTACAGAACACTACCAACACTACCAGTTTGCCACCCTGTGCAAACTACTCTCACAGACATCTCAAAGCCACTACTTTTAGGGAAAAAATGTCTGCAGGCCCACAACTCGCAGGAGGCACTAAAGGGGTCAGGTCCATTGTGTGTCAGGTAGCAGTCTAGTGTGGAGGCCCTGGCAGACTGATCCCCAGTTATCAAGGCTGGCTGTTGGGACATGGAACGTCACCTCTCTGGTGGGAAAGGAGTCTGAACTAATTTGTGAGGTTGAGAAATACCAGCTAGAGATAGCCAGGCTCACCTCAATGCACAGCTTGGGTTCTTGAACCAGTGTCTTGGAGAGGGGCTGTACTTTGTTTCAGTTTGGAGTTGTCCTTGGTGAGAGATTGCGGGCCCTGTTGGGTATTTTTATATCTCCTCAGTTTCAGGCTGCACATGGCTGTGTTTTGAGGTTTAGGCCAGTGGACGAGAGGGTTGTTTCCATGCGCCTTGGGGTTGGGGTCCTTATTGTTTTTTGTGAAGGGGGCATACTTGGGAGGAACGTCCTGCCTTATCTGGTGTTCTGTTATTGGACTTCTGGGCAAATAGCAGTTTTCCCACAACGAACGACAGACTCGAACATAAGGATGTCCAAAAGTGCATGTGGCACAAGGACAACCTAGGTTGCAGGTTGATGATTGATTTTGTAATCGTATCATCGGATATATGGTGAGTTCTGGATGTATCTTCTGAACACTCAGGTGAAGACAGGAACTAAGCTGTCAACTGATCACCACATAGTGGTGAGATGTATCAGATGATAGGGGAGGATGCCAGACAGACCTGGCACACCTAAATGTATTGTGAGGGTGTGTTGGGAATGCTGTGGAGAAGCCCGGGTCCATGAGATTTTCAACTCCCATCACTGGCAAAACTTCAACGACATTCCAAAGTAGGCTGGGTACAGTGAGTCCAAATGGACTATGTTCTGCATCTCAATTGCCAAGGCTGCTGCAAGGAGCTGCGGCTACAGGGTGGTTGGTGCCTGTTTGGTGATAATCCAAATACTAGAGAGTGGACACTGGAGGTAAAACGAGCCAAAGCTGAAGAAGGAGTCCTATGAGAGATGGTTAACCTGTGGGTCTTCAGAAGCAGCTGATGAGTGCTGGCAGGCCAAGTGGAATGTTGCCCAGGCAGTAGCTCTAGCAAAACCTCATGGGATGATTTATGTGAGGCCATGGAAAAGTTTACCTCAGTGAGATTCTGTTAAATTCTCAGGTAACTGTGGATGAGAAATTAGTGCCCTAGACACACTGTTTATAATGGGGGTGGGGTGTTGCTGACTTCAACTGATAACACACTCATCACTGAAAACTCAGTTAAACAGTTCTAGTGAGCCTCGACCTCCCGGTCAGCTATCGACCTAGTAGGGCAACAGGCAACTCCGAAAACATCAGAACTCTTTTGCAAATATGTGATGTCTTGATAAAAGAGCAGATATTTGGACAGCCTTTGTCGCGTCGCTGTGATGTAATTGCCTACAAATGCGGCCTCCGAAACATGCTGCCCCTGAATTTGGACACAGCCAGGGACTATCAAAATAAAACAGGAAACAGGAGACAGGCAAGGACTTGAAAAGGAGGCTGACTGGTGAGACACAGGAGATGAACAAACACAGACTGATATAAACACTAACACGAACACTGTGGCATCACTGAGAGTTAAAAACTGTCTAAATTCTTTCATCTTTAATAAAATGATCAGCGTCCAGACATCCATGAAAACAAAATTTATTCAATTTAACGGAGTTAGAAGTTAGCAGGAAGTTAGCTCGCTAGTTTCCACCTACACATGATATACCATGTTCTGTCTGAGAGATTTCTGAAACAAATTAAAACGTACAGCTCTGCTATCACTTCCAACATAAATGAAGACAGAAAACTAAACAGTAGTGACTTTTTTAGCATAACATAAACACAGTGAAGCTGGAGGATGAACGCTAACTTTTTTTCACTCGATAAAAGTTAACGTGAGGGTTCCTGATGGTTAGGGAGAAATGCAATCGCATTGCAGGATGCTGTAAACGGACCAAACTTCAGTCAGGAGAACAACTGAGATAATCCATCCACAAGAGAGCAGGGCGATATGGGCAAAAATATTTATCACGATATATAGGAATACGATATATGAACATTTGCGATAATGATATAACTGACAAAAAATGCAAGACAAAATACAGCTCCACAACGTTTTTTGGGTTTTTTTGCCTGTCCCGTTTGGATCTTTAGCCATCAGAATTGTTGTCTAAGGGCAAAGAAAGATGCCCAACAGATTTACTTTACCAAATGGACCATCCCAGCCTCGCCGTAATGGTCTATTTGATTCACCTTTGCTTTTATTATTTATTTTATTTTCATTTGCTGAACACGGGATAGACTTGACTGGGGGAAAGAAAAGGGAGAAAAAAAGAGGGAAAGAAAAAGAGCGGGGAAGAGGGACGGTGATAAAGGGCAAAAACCAACAAAACAAACAGACAAAAAATACATCTATCAATCACCTGGATCACCTGTTGAGAAAGAAAAAAGAGAAGACAAGCAAAGAAAAAGAGAGTAATATAATAAACAACATCATTACGATGATCTATGGGAATAACTGTAAATACTAAATATTAAACATTATTGTGTAGGATCGACAGCGCACAGTGTGCTTTGAGGTAGGAGCCAAAAAGGGTGTAGTTTGTGTGTTTGAGCACCCGTGTGTACACCTGTGAGCATGGACGCGCTTGTTTTTAAAAGGTTCCTTCATGTAATGATCTGCTAGAGGGTGTGGGGGGGCCACAGCCCCGTCCTCCAGGGCATGAAGCAGGTATGGAGGAGATCAAAACTCCAGACATCCAGAGGCCCCAAGAGCAAAGTAGACCAAGGAAGACCAACAGAGGGGCAGCCGTGACACTATCCCAGAAAGAGCTGAGGAGAGTCCCAGATGAGGGGTCGCTCAGCAGCCGCG
Organism: Maylandia zebra; assembly: GCF_041146795.1. NCBI lineage: Eukaryota > Metazoa > Chordata > Actinopteri > Cichliformes > Cichlidae > Maylandia > Maylandia zebra. The sequence continues at coordinate 33,504,379 of NC_135184.1, read as the reverse complement.
GAGCAGAAGCCAGGGGGGGTTGCAGTGACGTGCCCGTGAGCTCCGCCGGCAGCCAGCTGTGCCTGAGTGACCGAGCCCCAGGCCGAGAGGCCGGGGGCACCCCACCTCCGAAGTGGCCCGAGCGAGCCCCAGGCTCCAGGCCCCGACAAGCAGCCACCAGGAGTGAGCCGGTGTGTACCTGGACGCCCATCCCCGGACACAAAGAACCACCGATGCACCGATGTCTGAGGGCGTCTGCCACCGGCAGGGGGAGTGGTGGGGGGAGATAGGCCTCCATACCTTGGAGGGCCTGAGATATCCCAAATTTTTAACAGCCTTCTCCAGTAAACAGACGTGGATACCAGCAGAGGTCAACAGCAGACAGACTAAACTCACTACAGATAAAGAGCACCCAGACCTGTTTGTCCTGCAGCAGCCACCACAGCCAATTACGCAGTAAAGATTACTGAATAAAATAGGATAGTAGGAGAATGGCTTGAAAAATGAGAAAAACCCACAAAGAACAATGCTGGAAATTATCTATTCTTCTGTAATTTTTATGAATATCATTGTGACCATTATTATCGCTGTTGCAACTTTTTACTACTTTTAACTCAACTCAGCTTTATTTAAAAAGCTGTATGCACTCATTCAGCTGAAACTAGAGCAAAACGTTAAGCTCTACAAATCCTATTGTTAAGCCTGGATTATACTCCGTTGCAGACATAGGCACAGACAGCTGGAAAATCGATGGCCAAGTAGTCATTGTAGTTATACTACATCATCTGTGTCCATCTCACCCTAACCCTAGCACCCTCTTCTGTCACACTAACCCTCGGCATGTGTCCTCCTTCACTTCATCCATCCTCTCTGAGGTCTTCCTCCTACCCTCCTCCCTGGCAGCTCGAGCTTCATCCTCCACTCTCCCTCCCTGCACATGTTCAAACCATCTCAGCCGTGCCTCTCTAACATTTTGTCAAACCTAACCTGTCCCTCTGATGTACTCTAATCCTGTTTATTCAGCTCCCTCCCAATCAACAGCTTCAGCTGCCTCCTGTCTTTTTTGTCAGTGCCACCATCTTCAAACCATACATTATAGATGGTCTCACTATAATCTTATAAGTCCCCCCTTTCACTTTTGCTGCTATCCTTCTGTCACAATAACCCCAAATAACTCATCTTCAACACCTCCACCCTTCCATGCACTCTCTTCTTCACCTTGCTTGTCCACCGTTTGTTGTTTTGGGTGGCTGACCTGAGGTGTTTAAACTCGTCCACCCTCACTCCCAGCACTGTCACACCTGTCTCCCTCTCATTCATACACTTGCTTCTTACATTCCTGTTCCCTCCAGAGCATGCCTCCGCCTCTCCAGACTCTCCTTCAGCTCCTCCCTACTCTCACAATAGATCACAGTGTCATATGCGAACATCGTAGTCTACAGAGACTCCAGCCTGACATCACCTGTCAGCCTGTCCATCAGCACTGCAAACAACAAGGGGCTCAGAGCAGGGAAAATCCATCCCCACTCCTACCACACATCTCACCACTGTCTCTCTGTCCTCATACATGTCCTGCACTAAAATTAAAATGAAGTATTCCTTTTATAAGACACTACAAATGGTTTCTTTTTGAATGTCATAATACCCAATGAAGATAAGAAACCACAAAATGTACCTGCGTGCCAATTTTGGTTGGTCATCTCCTGATCATGTAGTACGAGCTGGTCAGTAAACAAGCAGATTTGATGTACTGATGTAGAAACAAAAAAACAAAAGAAGATATATGTTTATGCTTAAGCAGGCAGCTTCCTCTGAGGAATGTATGTAGTCAAAGGATGCTAGAGATAAGGTGATATGGAGGAAGATGGAAGATGATCCACTTTGGTGATCCTTAAAGGGAGCAGCCAAAAGAAGAAAATATGATTAAGCATGTGTTCTTTTTCCCCATGGTGTCAATGCATGTAATTTTCTTTCCTCCTTAAAGGTGCATAAAGTCAACAAATGACCGATGTACAGATTGGAAACACTAAAGAACATTACCCAACATATTAGTCCGAGTGCTCAAGAATAAGCAACTGTATAGGTCGGGTTGTCCAATTCCAGGCCTCAAAGAGAATTGAAGAATTAACCACATATTTACATGGCAATGGCCCTTTTCTGCCATGTGTTTAATTGGCCTCTGGCCCTTTAAACTCTGAGGGGCCGTAACTTTGGTTTCTTTTGGTCAATTTGCATGATTGACACCTCATTTTAATCGTTTGAGCCAATAGGATCACAGTAACGATGCTACGTCTTTTTGCCCCCGGTACCCAGGGCGTGGGGCTTAAGTGGTTAAACCTGCAGGACACCGGCCCTTGAGGCCTGGACTTGGACACCGCTGGTATAGGTGAACCTTTATTATTTCTTAAACAGCAGAACAAAATGGTTTTGGTTTTTGCTGAATGTGGAAGCAGAAACCAGCAACAACAGGAATTTCTTTTAAATAAAATCCCAGTGAATAACTCACTGAAAGTAAATTTAGGTCTGTGGCTCATTAACTGTTAAACTCTGAAAATGCATTTTCAGTATTCCAAATTTCCACAATAGATGGCAGCCATGCATAAAATCAGCCAAACGTGACACATTGGAAGAACAAAAAGAAACATTATTATTAAATCTACTGAGGACAATGAACATTGCACATTGAGTAGAAATAACAGAGGATGAGTAACAAGCCATTCAGATAGAACATGTTGCATCACATTTTAAGTGTCAAGCCACTCATTGTGTTCACATGACATGTGTCGTCTAGGCAGCACACCAAAACCAAGCGCTCTAAACTACCCACAGGAATTCTCTCTGACACCATGAATCACTTTTGCCCAAATATGTTTGTTGTTTTTCAGTTTTACAAGAAAAGGAGAAACCTACAAACAAACACTTTTAAACAAGGACACCAGAAACAAAATTCAATGGTTCGGTTTCTTAAATAGAACTTGTCATTGGACCCAGCTCCTTGAGTTAACTGCGTTTTTCTGGTTCCTTGAGCAGTAATGATTTAGTTTCTATAATTTATTATTGAATTTAGCCCTTTTACTGTAACTGATTTTATTGGTAAATTCTGGTTCATGTTCTCTTGTCTATTAGGTCCCTTTTGTGCCTTTGTCTTTGTCTCCATGTCTGTTCGTCCGTGTTTACGTTTCTGTGCATATCACTCCCTCGCCCTCGGTGTGTCTTAGACTACGTCCACGTGTGCACGGGTATTTTTCTGAAATTTTCCGTTTTTGTTTAAAAAAAAAAAAACCATTCACATGTAAACGCAAAAAACAAAGTGAAACGCTATTAAGAACATGCCAAAGCAACAGGTGGCGATATAATCCATACTGTGTAGGAATGTTGACCAATCAGAAATCTAGAAGCCTGGGAGGGAAAAGGTAAACAAAGATGGTGCATGGAAGCAGAAATGAGTCCTAATATGGACAGACAGTGGAATTATTCCTCAATATCACACTGGAATATAAAACACAAGAAAACGTGAAAAAGTGCAGACAGTAGATTGACAGTAACAGTATTTTGTTTCTATCTGCCATTGTAGAAATTCATCTCATGTAAACAATAAGGTGGCGCACAGCATGATGTCAAAAAAGGCTTTGAAATCTCGGTTTTCCTCGTCCACACATAAACACAAAAACACCGTTTTCGAAAATCATCTTTTTAAAATTCTCATTTACAAGTGGACGGAAGGCCCAAAGCCACAGAAACAGCTGTGTGTACATGTGGACCGTAGCCTTAGTTGTGTCGTTATATTTCATCTCCCTTTTCTGTTCCCATGTTCCCCTCCTTGTGTTTCATTCCGTGTTCCCCTTGTCATACATTCATGTATGTCCTCTCTGTGTTAAATGTTTCTGTGATTTGTTACTTCCTGTTTTATTTGCTAACTATTTGTATTTGTTTATATATGTAACCTTTATCTCTCTTCAGACTTTGTCAGGTTGTCTGTTTGTAATACCCATGTTTGTTCCCTTGTGTGTTTTATGCTCCTGTTTTGAATTTCCACAGCACCTGTGAGTCCTCCGTTTGGGTCCTTCTTGCCTAACCTTGACAAAAATGTACTAGTTTGTACATGTACTAATTATTTTAGTTCAAAAGGGTGACTCTACAACTTTTTAGATTTTAAATGCAACTGTTTAACTGTTTCTGTTTTACTATTGTACAACACTTGTGCTTTTTTTAACCTTCTCCAAAGATGTATGTATGTATAGGTTTCTGTCAAATAATGCAACACAGACTAATTGGTGGCTGAAAGTGCTTAGTTCCATGCCTAGGCACCAGTAATGCGACACAGTGACCCAGGACAAATTCTGCCTTCCAGCTCACTGTAGTGCAGTGCTTCTCAATTATTTTCTGTTATGCCCCCTCTTAGGAAGAGGAAAACGCCCACCACTCTCCCCCGTGACTACAAATAGTATCATTTGTTTATAAAATTGTTATTATAACTACATCTCCGTATAACATTGTATCCTTATAAACATAAAAAAAAGAGAGAGAAAGAAATTTGGATCAGCTTAAAACAAAGAATAACTTTATTAACATTGTTTTTTAGTCTGTAACAGTAAAGATTTGAAGTGCATGTAGTACTGCAACTCTCTAAACTGCTACTACATTTAATAATGTATATGTGTTAGTCCCCGTAGGGAAATTACTCATATGGAAAAGATATATAAATCTTATAAAGTTTGTATCTGTCTTGTGTGAAACTTGTACGTTTTGGATACTTACTAAAACAATATATGAAAGTGGCCACTTTCATGAGTAAATCATATAAGCCTTATATGATTCACTATATGAAGTAAGCCACATCTTATGCAAGTCTTTTATAAGTTTTTACTATTTCTTTTCCATATGGGTATTCCTCTGCATTTAACCCATTCACCCAGTGAAGCAGTGGGCAGCCACCAGTGCAGCATGTGGGGATGGTATCTTGCTCAGGGGTACTTAAGGGTAGCCGTTCAGTGGATTCGAACCCCTGACTTTGTGATCATGGGGCAACAACTTTAACTACTGAGCTATCCCTGCCCCAACTGAGATATGCTCCAATTTGCATCAATTTGCCTGAAATAACAAAGAAAAAACCTAAATCCTTATTCAAACTTTAAACATTTTTTGACACCGCGGTCTTTCCTCGTCTCGCACTGTAGTCACAGTGAAGCCAAGCTCTACATATGCTTCGTCATAGTTCCTTTTCTCATTTGTCTCATTATCTCTGCCTTTCTTTTCTTCACTGTTAAATATCTTTCCTTTTTGCTTGATGGTTTGTTTACTATTCTTCTATTCTTGGTGCAAAAAACACTGCCACCTACTGTGGTGGATGTGCAATTACACTTTATTCTAGTATGGCAAAAAAGCATGTTCCACCGGGTTACGCGCACCCCGCCTGACATCGCACCGCCCCACTATTTGAGAACGCTGCTGTAGTGTGAGGCCCTTTTTTCACTGAACTGGCTTAAATTATAGTCTATATGACAAGTACTTAAATGGACTCTTTTGGGGAAATATTGTAAAATTAACTTATCGACGTCATATTTCACAAGGATTTTCATCAATTTTAAATAGCCCAATAAAAAGACTATTTGTCGGGGGGCACGTTAGGAGACCCAGGGTCCTGTGGAGTCGTGGAGTTAAGCCCAAACTGACAGGTGTTTTTGAAAGTAAAGCCCATGTCACAAGGCACAAATTGGTCTCTATCAGCCTGCAGTCTCCATCATAGGATGTCTGTGATGGCAGAAAGGCACAATGAGAAGCTCAGGCTGTAGTGGAGTCACGTGACTCAGGAGACCTCTACAGCAGCCACAGCGATGTGAGGCCGACAGCTCTCGCTACCCGTGTGTTGATTTGCTGTCAGCAACTATCAGCTGCAGCTGTTAACGATCTTTGCACAGGTTCCCGGATCAGAAACTTTTACACCTTGTACTTGCCTTTCCTTCCTTTTTGTGGCCAAAGGCTTTCTGGTATAGTTATTCTGAAATCTACATTATCTTTCAGTTTTGGGTAACCTTACCTTTCTTTTTTAACCTCTGGCAGTTCACACCTTACCTTTGTACCATTTCAAGCTATTCATTGGACTTGAACGACTTGAACTGCAATAAATAATTGGAAAAATGAAGGTGTTCTAAAACTTTTGACTGGTAATGTATGTATTCCCCGACATATCAGGGGGTGAGCTGTAGTTTAGATTGAACTTTTGATTGAGCTTGACTTCACGGATCGACTCCGTGAAGTCAAGTCTTTTGGCATGCGTGTTATCCACAGAAACCTCTGAATCTCCACTAAAAGCTCATATAAACCTTTTCTACAAAACAACCAACCAAACACAGTGAAAACAACAAACAATTAAAAGAGCAGTTGCATAATTTCACAAAATATGCCTAAACACAAACAACCAAGCCATGAACTCACTCAGCTTCATTTAACCAAGCAAACGCCACATTGTCTAAAAGCAGAGATCGCACCGATTACAAGACTGCAAGTTTCGTCATACCCGACCAAAATTCCAGCCGCAAAAGAAGACTACAAATATATTTCAAATTCGAAAAACAATAACATGGAAACTTGCACATGCTATTTTTCTCTGTTCCTCTCGCCAATAGCCGCTGTAGCTCCTTTACTGGACACAATCTAGTTGTTAAGTGATGACATATGAACCCTGCTTGTGGCTCCAACCTACTCTGCGTTTATTAATGCTGTTGTGTTTTTAACATGTTTTAATGCTTTGTATCTTGTTCTACTTAATCTGAATAAGCCCCTAAAAAGAAAAGTCAGTGATCACTGTCGGCCCCTCTCGGTTTTTATTATCACTGTTCATTGGCAGAACATTTTAAAGCTCTGTTTTTAAAACCTCATTTTTCACTGTTTCATTTCAGCAGCATCAGTCTTTGCACAAATAATATCCATGTTCATTCCTGGTTTTCTGGAGTTTATTGTCTTCTGATGCATATTTTCAAAGTGGGTATATGCAATAAAATCCTAAATTAAATTAGGCAAAGAAAAAAATGTTAAAGCATTTCTATGTTCCAGCCTCAGTCACTTAACATCTGCTGTAATATTTACACTCTGATGAAAGTGTTAGCTTTATTTTGATACCAATATTGTTTACACAGAGTTTGTAATTGCAGAGGAATACTTTATTCATTTTGGAGCAGGAAGCTCAGAAAGCCCAGTGGTGCTTCAGATGTTAAATCATGTCCAAAAACAAATGTTATTTTCAAACATATAGTGGCTAAAATAGCACTGGTATACTCATTCAAATCAACTATTCAACATTTTCTTGTTTATAAAATTATAAAATAAAAAATGTGATGAACTCAAATTGCAGAAACAAAAGCCTAGACAGTGACAAAAAATACGACTGACCAAGAACAGTCACAGGTATCACAGCTGGTTTATTTAACGTTTTCTTTAGTGTGTGGGGAGACACCGACATGCAGAGTTTAAAACATTCTTCATTTTGCAATGGATGACTTTTCATCTGGTGGAATAATTTCACAGCAGGAATTTCAGGCTGTTGCCATATTTGGTCGCATTTAAACAAGCATGCTCGCCGCAGTGTGCCGGGTAGAAAGTTTTTCGGGTGCGGGGGAGGATTTATTATGAATTCGCACCGTGTGAGAAAAAAAAAAACTCACAGTGAATTACATGCAGATAGCTTAATATTTCCATGGCAACCTATACTCGATGGTTACAATAAAGCCATTTTAACCATTGTACGTGGAAACTGTAAAGGAGGAAGTCTTGATGCATGTTCGATCATCCAGGTGAGTAAAACCCAGGTTGATTCTGTTCATCACTGGGAGGAACCTTTCGTCACTCATCCAGTGACTTCTTCAGTCTCAGCTGACTGCAGGTTTGCAACCTTATAAACAGGGCATTTGCACAATGACTGAAACTAGCACCACTGAATGAACAATGGGCTGTGCAAATGTGCAAAAAGCTGACGTGTACCGTAAACCTACGCATACGGATCAGTATTTAAGGTTTGACTCTCATCATCCACTGGAGCATAAACTGGGTGTCATTAGGACGCTACAACACAGAGCGAACACCATCCCCACAGACACAGCGGCCAGGGAGGCAGAAGAACACCAAGAAGGCCCTGAGTAAATGTGGTTATCCCAGCTGGACTTTTGTCAAAGCTGGGAAGGCGCCTAAAGAAAGGTCCAGCCGATCCAGGAGAGAAGGACAACCGCCACCTAAGCGAAAACCTGTAGTGATCCCGTATATGTCAGGAGTATCCGAACAGTTGAGACACATTTTTTCTAAACATCGCATCTCTGTGGCTTTCAAACCCCAAAACACGCTGCGCCAAAAAACTGGTCCACCCAAGGATCGGGTCCCCCGACACAAACAGAGTAATATACTGTACGCTGTTACGTGCCAGGAGGACTGCCATGATTTATACATCGTGGAAACCAAACAACCTCTGGCGAAGAGGATGGCATAACACAGAAGAGCCACCTCGTCAGGCCAGGACTCTACAGTCTATTCACACCTACAGGCCAGTGGACACTCTTTCAATGATAGACAGGGAGGAACGCTGGTTTGAGGGCGGAGTCAAGGAGGCCATTTACGTGAAAAGGGAAAGACCATCTCTGAATCGAGGAGGGGGCCTAAGGGTACATCTTTCGCCATCTTACAATGCTGTGATTGCAGCCATTCCCCAACTCTCTGTAAATGCTACTCATGGATAGGGATGGGTATCGAAAACCGGTTCTTGTTGAGAACCGGTTCCCACTGTTTCAATTCCTTGGAATCGTTTGCCACTTTTAAAAACGATTCCCTTATTGATTCCAGTCGCCCCGAATGACGTCATCACGTTGAGTAGCGTCTTTTACCCAGTAGGAAACACGGCGCCTGAGCGGCACAAACGCTCAAAAGTTTGGTTACACTTTATGAGAAAGGATGACAACAGGGCAACTTGCAATACTTGCAAAGTAGAGATTTCATCAAAGGGAGGAAACACTACGAACATGCAAAAGCATTTGCTCAAAAAACACGCGATTGCTTTCAACGAATGTCGTGTTTTTGATCCGCTCCGGACTAGCGAAGCTCAACCCAGCAGCAGCGGTAGCGTTTCCACGTCCTCTCCCGTTAATACTGCAGGTAACTAATCAATTAGCATTGCATATTATGTTAGCGCGATTTACCTTATTACAAAACCTGCTATTACTGTGCGTTGCATTTAGATAACCATGATGAGAGAGACAGAGTCTGGCTGGCTCAGATGCTGGCAGTTCTCGCTGCAGTCTACCGGTAGCGTCTCCTTTCAGGCAGGATAGACGAATGTCACCCAGCAGTGTCTAAGTTTGTGGTCAAAGGCTTGCACCCATTTGCCACAGCAGATGCCCCCGATTTCACTTTGGTAAGTGAATGTGTTTAATTGTAGGCAGGACATTACTGGATATTCTTGTGTAATTGCTACAGAATAATTTATGTTAAACTTTGTTATTGCTACAGGAGAATATTTATTTTATTATTTTACATATACATTTTTTTTTCCTGGGGACCCTGTGACACCCCATTGAAGAGCCGTAGGCTGGATCTCTTAAGATCTCACTGTTGGGTTTGTAAGGCCATGTTACTCCTAAATTTCTATCTTGTTCAAAGAGAAGATATAAAACACAGTTCTAAGCTAATCTACTTTAGTGTTCTCCTTTTTTTTTAAAAAGAATCGATAAGAGAATCGATAAGGAATCGAATCGTTAAAATCTTATCAATACCCATCCCTACTCATGGCCATTGATCAGTGGCCATGACAGTTTGCATATTAATGATCCAGGAACTGACCTCCCAGCCCATTGTTCATTCAGTGGGCTGGTTTCAGTCATTATGCAAATGTACTGTTTATAAGATTGGGGAAACCTGCAGTCAGCTGAGACTGAAGAAGTCACCTGGATGATTGACGAAAGGTTTTTCCCACTGAAAACGCTTCGTCCAGATGAACAGAATCAACCTTTTGGGATGTACAGGAGAAAAAAAAATTTTTTTGTTCCGGTCGCAGAACAATGGACTGGCTCTTCACCGTTCTGAGGATTGTTGCATAATTTGCAACAATCCTCTGTATAACATTCAGGTATACAAAGGAGACTGTTCATGGAGGAGCTTGGGCAACAACTGGTGATACCTCACATCAAGCGACGGAGGTTAGCAATTAAGCTACATTTCTTTTGCTCTTCCTTCTATAGTGATCTCAGAATTTGAACTACTGTATTTGCACTGTGATTTGTTATAATAAAGTTTGACTTGACAGGCTATTCCCCGTACACCAGCAGCAGCCAGACTGGTTATGGAGAACCAGTCCTTCCTTGCCTAGCTGCCCCTCCTGGCTCATCACCCAAAAGCAGAGGGTGCAAATTCTGCCCTCGCCAGAGTGATCTCAAAACATCAAAAATGTGCCAAAAATGCAATGCATACATCTCATAAGTCAGGTAACAAGCTGGAATAAAGTTGAACAAAAAATTGAAACACAGAGGTGGGTGATAATACTTTATGCCTTATACAAAGCGAAACCAGACGGGGTCATTTTTAACCCAGGAGGACAACAGGTGTGATAATGTGCAGCCGTTAAAAAAAATTGAAGTGGTTTAAAACCAGCATCCTATCTCAACATCTACTTATATCAGTCTGTGATGATCTATCAAAACAAGTCACTCTGATTGTTAACTATAATAAGAATACTTGATGATTTTATTTATTTTTACTCAAAAAAGGTCATGTGAATGAGGTCTTATTGGCAAATTTCAGATGGCATAAAGAAATTGTGTTAATGTGTCTGAACAAGCTGTAATTGGAAGTGTAACAGAATTGGGTGAAGTATCACCTTTCTATTCTCTAAATAACAATTAAACCACATGGGGCCAATTTTGACCCTAGAGGACGAGGTGTGATATACTTTAATGGAAACGAGTTCTATTGGCCCTAAATTCACTGATTGAAGAAAATAAGAACAACCCCAGGTTTCTCTTCAGCACTGTAGCCAGGCTGACAAAAAGTCAGAGCTCTTTTGAGCCAACCATCCCTTTAACATTAACTAGTAATGACTTCATGAACTTCTTCACAAATAAAATTTTTATCATTAGAGAATAAATTACCAATAATCATCCCACAGATGTAATATTATCTACAGCTACTCTTAGTACCATTGATGTTAAGTTAGACTCTTTTTCTCTAATTGATCTTTCTGAGTTAACTTCAATAATTACTTCCTCCAAACCATCAACGTGTCTTTTAGACCCCATTCCTACAAAACTGCTCAAAGAAGTCCTGCCATTAATTAATGCTTCGATCTTAAATATGATCAACCTATCTCTAATGATCGGCTATGTACCACAGGCCTTCAAGCTGGCTGTAGTTAAACCTTTACTCAAAAAGCATCTCTAGACCCAGCAGTCTTAGCTAATTATAGGCGAATCTCCAACCTTCCTTTATATCAAACATCCTTGAAAGAGTAGTTGTCAAACAGCTAACAGATCATCTGCAGAGGTTTATTTGAAGAGTTTCAGTCAGGTTTCAGAGCTCATCACAGCACAGAAACAGCTTTAGTGAAGGTTACAAATGATCTTCTTATGGCCTCTGACAGTGGACTCATCTCTGTGCTTGTCCTGCTAGACCTTAGTGCAGCATTCGATACTGTCGACCATAATATCCTATTAGAGCGATTAGAACATGCTGTAGGTATTACAGGTACTGTGCTGCAGTGGTTTGTATCATATCTATCTAATAGACTCCAGTTTGTGCATGTAAATGGAGAGTCCTCTTCACACACTGAGGTTAATTATGGAGTTCCACAGGGTTCAGTGCTAGGACCGATTCTGTTTACATTATACATGCTTCCATTAGGCAGCATCATTAGAAGACAGAGCATACATTTTCACTGCTACGCAGATGACACCCAGCTCTATCTGTCCATGAAGCCAGATAACACACACCAATGAGTTAAACTGCAGGAATGTCTTAAAGACATAAAGACCTGGATGGCCGCTAACTTTCTGCTTCTTAATTCAGATCAAACTGAGGTTATTGTACTCGGCCCTGAAAATCTTAGAAATATGGTATCTAACCAGATTTTTACTCTGGATGGCATTACCTTGGCCTCCAGTAACGCTGTGAGGAACCTTGGAGTCATTTTTGACCAGGACATGTCCTTCAACGCACATATTAAACAAATATGTAAGACTGCTTTCTTCCATTTGCGCAACATCTCTAAAGTTAGAAATATCCTGTCTCAGAGTGACGCTGAAAAACTAGTTCATGCATTTATTACTTCCAGGCTGGACTACTGTAATTCATTATTATTAGGATGTCCAAAAAACTCGCTGAAAAGCCTTCAGCTAATCCAAAATGCTGCAGCAAGAGTCCTGACAGGGACTAGAAAGAGAGAGCAGATTTCTCCTGTTTTGTCTTCCCTTCATTGGCTTCCTGTTAAATCCAGAATTGAATTCAAAATCCTGCTCCTCACATACAAAGTCTTAAATAATCAGGCCCCATCTTATCTTAATGACCTTGTAGTACCATATCACCCTATTAGAGCACTTCGCTCTCACACTGCAGGCCTACTTGTTGTTCCTAGAGTATTTAAAAGTAGAATGGGAGGCAGAGCCTTCAGTTTTCAGGCCCCTCTTCTGTGGAACCAGCTTCCAGTTTGGATTCAGGAGACAGACACTATCTCTACTTTCAAGATTAGGCTTCAAACTTTCCTTTTTGCTAAAGCATATAGTTAGGGCTGGACCAGGTGACCCTGAATCCTCCCTTAGTTATGCTGCAATAGACGTAGGCTGCCGGGGGATTCCCATGATGCATTGAGTTTTTCCTTTCCAGTCACCTTTCTCACTTACTATGTGTTAATAGACCTCTCTGCATTGAATCATATCTGTTATTAACCTCTGTCTCTCTTCCACAGCATGTGTTTAGCCTGTCTTCCTTCTCTCACCCCAACCGGTCGCAGCAGATGGCCCCGCCCCTCCCTGAGCCTGGTTCTGCCGGAGGTTTCTTCCTGTTAAAAGGGAGTTTTTCCTTCCCACTGTCGCCAAAGTGCTTGCTCATAGGGGGTCATATGATTGTTGGGTTTTTCTCTGTATCTATGAATCGCCTTGAGGCGACTTTTGTTGTGATTTGGCGCTATATAAATAAAATTGAATTGAATTGAATTGAATTGAATTGAATTGAATTCCAAAATGAAGAGAAGATTTTGTGGTAATGAACTGAACTAAGACTAAAGATGTAACACAGAACTATATACACTATAGGCTTTAAATAACAGTCAAATAACATGGGGTCATTTTTGAGTGTGAAACTTCTTTGAGCAGTCTCAACTGATCTCTAACTCTTTGTCAGCTTTGCTACAGTGTTGTATCACATTTCTTTTCTTTTACTTATTAAACTGGCCACTGAACATCCAAACTTCATCTGAGTCACAGAAAAGAGAAATGAATCTGAACGTGAGTCACAGGAAGTACTTGGAAAAAACAGAGAAGCTTGATAATGCTCAGAAAAAGTTCCGCATTACTACACACTTTACTGCCTCTAACACATTGTGTCGAATGAGTGCTGCATTGACTGCAAGGATAAATATGAGAGACATACCAAATAACATGGGAACAGGCTAGGACTTTGAAATGATGACCAAAAACATGGTTAGACCAAATGATTCTGACATTTACGTCCATTTGTGCATTAGTGGGAAAGAGAGAGGCGCAGAGAGTGCAAGAGGGGAAAAAAGGATGATGACTATATAAGAAAAAGAATTTCAAGGCTGTGCTTCTTCCACTTTACCCTGTGTGACAGATTCTGACCGTGAGCTTTGAGTTCACCAGACCCAAATCAAACCTGCATTAGTAAGAATCCACACTGTAAATCATTCTTTACAAAACAGATCATGTGTCCAGAGCAAGGATAGATTAAGAGAATACAGCGTCAATCTCAGCTAGCATATTATAGTTTATGACAGCAGTATGTATTTGATTTCTCCCCACAGCAACTTGTCTTGCATTTGTGTGACTGGTCAATGCACAATGCTCGCAGGTGATCAACACAAGAAAGACTGTTAATTTTAGCTATTTTTAAGCTCTTAATACGCAGCAGTAAGAGCTTAAGGACACTGCAATGTAATGTGTCACTGTGATTTGTTGACTGCATCCACAAACACAGCTGAGTGAGTTAGGTTAGCGGGAACTGGAAAAAGATTTTCTGTCACCATCCCTGTCCAAAAACAAAAGTTTTAGTTCATCTCCAAAACACAAATGAATATGGGGTTTTTCTTTCAAACTACTCATCACACAATTTTGTTTCTGTGTGATGTTTTGAGATTAATGATGTGCACCAGAAGGCATTCTTCAACAGCCCTGTTGGCAACAGGTATTCCTTGACCTTTAACAGTAAACAATGTTTAAATCATACTACCTGAAAACACACTTTGCTTGTTTTCCATTTGTCTGAAAAGATTTAGACCAATTTATATAATTTTTAATCACAAAATATTGTGCATAGATAACAGTCTTAGAATTCCTTTATTGTTCGAGCTCTAGCTGCCAATGGACTGATTCTTATAGCGCTTTTCTACTCTCCTGGAGCACTCTATACATGCTGCATTCACCCAAGCACTTTGTTCTCTTAAGCTAATATTCACACACATTCATACTCCAATGGAGTTAGTATCTTGCCCAAGGACACTTGGCTACTTGAATACTGGGAACCACCCAACCTTCCAATCAGTAGATGACCTGCTCTACCTCCTGAGTTACAGCCACCCCATAGATGTAGCCTGAGTTTCGATCATGGAGGCACTTAAGTCAGCACAAGGCCCCGTTGGCTTGCATGACTGTCATGCAGTCATGCATGCAGATTTCAACTGTGATCATGGCACTTAAAAGAATCATTTGAGTCATTTGTTTTTTGGTTTTCTGTTTTTTGAGGGGGGTTTTGCCATGTGTGATAACTTCACTCTTAGAGATGGAGAAAAAAATGAGTAAGAGAAGACAGGAGAGGAAGATGAGAGGTTATTTTTAAAGCAAGACCTGCCGATAAACTGGAAATGTAAAGCTTAAATGTGAATTTGTGTGAAGTATGTTAGATTTTGACAGTAAATCTACATGATAGGTTGCTCAAGTTATCTTGCCATTTTATATAGAGAAATATCTTTAATATCAAATTAAATGGTAAATGGACTGGTTCTTGTAAAGCACTTTTCTACTCTACCTGAGCACACATGCTTCGTATGCCTCATTCACCAATTTAAACACATTCATACAAATTCATACTCTAGCAGACACGTCAGAGATAAACCTGGCCCACATAGCAAAATTGGTATGGCCTGGATCTGGCCCACACAATGTGCTTACACATGGCCCACATATCGCAAAGAATGACGGCCCTTTGGTGGCCCACATTTGGTTTGCCAGATGTGGCCCACACATGGGCCAGCACAAGGCCAGTTGCAGGCACACTGGTGGTCCTGTGCTGGTCCATGTGTGGGCCACATCTGGCAAACCAAATGTGGGCCACCAAAGGGCCGTCATTCTTTGCGGTATGTGGGCCTATGTAAGTTTTGTGCACCCACGGGCCAGTTGCAGACACACTGCTGGCCCTGTGCTGGCCCAGAACAGTTTCAGCTCTGGCATCAGATGTCAGTCTAATGTGTACCTTAATCAAGCCATGTAATAACAACATGCGCCAGAACATGCAAAACAGTGCAAAAGTAACGTGAAAAAACTCTGTTCAGACAGTGAATTGACTGACTCTTATATAGCGCTTTTCTAGTCTCCCAGATTACTCCAAGTGCTCTATTCAACATGCCACATTCACACACTTTCTCTAAACTGAGTGCTTCCTAACTACATTCACACACATTCACGCAGACTAGAGGACCCAGGGATCAAACCACTAACCTTCCGATCAGTGGGTGACCTGCTCTACCTCCTGAGCTACAGCCAACCAGTGGTACACATGAGTAAACCCTCACTAGGTTTTGGATAAAGTGTACACTCACAAACCTGTCAAACCTGCATTAGAAACGTTGGCTACCATAGCAGTATAGTATTGCAACATGGCATTTTGGTCTTCTACCTAAAATAGGAAAATAGGAACATAAATATCATTGCCAGACCTGGCCCACATCTGGTTGACATACACCCTGCCATGACACCAGCCAATCAGAAGTGCCAGCTTGATGCTGGATCCGGGCCAGACCTGTTTTCTATGAGCCTGGGCCACATAAACCAAAGCACAATCAAGCCAGATGTGGCATGCCATCACATAAACAGTGCCATCTATGCCAGGCCTAGCCCATATCTGGATGGCATACGTCTTATCATGTCAGAAGTCAGCCAGCAGTGCCGGCTTGATACCACATCCGGGCCAGACCTCCTTACTATGTGGGGGGGTTTGCATGTCGGCATGCAGACTGGGATCCAAACACTAAACTTCTGATTAGTAGATGGCCTGCATGACATTCCACGTTATTCAACATTGGTACAGTTTCAACACAATATCACAGCAAAGCATGTCATGTCAGACGCGCCAGTCCACTGTGTCCATTTCACACTTTGCCTCTCCAAAGCGTGAAATGTACTCACACACAGAAGTTGCAGTACCAACAGGGGAGATCATTTATTTAAAGCTAAGAAGTTACTATTGTGCAAGGAAGGTATGACGTACATTTCAGGGTCCTTCTATGCCAGAAATGATTAAGCTAGGTGGCTAATATGTATTTATATGTAAATGTGTTCGTAATGTCTGCCTGATTATTTTCATGTTTACTTGAAATAAAATATCTCTCTGCAGGTCCTGCAGCTTACTGCAACTTCTGCATGTGTGTCCATTGAATGCTGTGGACCGTTATGTCTGTTACAGGGCCAAGTGTATCCAAGCCACTGCTAGAGGAGCAGGTCCTGGGTAGCAGCAGAGATGTTATCAGAGTGGCATGTCACTCAAAGAAATCTGAATTGAGATTAGAATTCTAAAACGAAAGCATCGATCATATTTTGCTGGATGTTCTGTATATGCAGTTTTTATGTCTCCTTGACCACTGAAATAAAAGTTAATTCAGATGTTGCTTCCAAATATGAGCAAAGATGTATTTCAACATGGCTGCTTAGTAACAGGACTTGCTTGTATTTGTCTTGGTGCTGGTGACATCTGGCTCTCAGAGTAATAGTTAATCACGAAGGGTAGCAGAGGGCATCTTTTAGTGTTAAAGTTCAGTTTCTTTAGCTTCAATATGTTGACAACCGGTCAAGAGAACAAGATCGGGGACAGCCAATAAATATGCATTTACATGTGTTTTAACTTAAAAAAGAGCAGTCTTCACTTTGTATATTATTATTTTTAAAGGCTCAAGATGTGATTAAACTAATGAAGTTGATAAAGAAAATATTGTCCAAGCACACACATCTTTTAACTGTGGGAGGAAGCTGGAATACCTGAAAAGCAACCCCCCCCAGGAGATTTGAACCAGGAACCATCTTCCTGTGAGGCAACACTGCTAACCACTGCAGCTACTCTATGTTTAAAAGAAATGCTTTTTATTCTGGTGCAAAATCAACCTTTCTAATGGACTTGGACGCTATAAAACCCTAACGTTTAATGTACAATGGCATAAAGCTGGAGCACATCCTCATACTGTGTTGAGTTTTGCAAAAACGCCTTGAACTGAAATCATTACACAATTACAAACACTGTCACAGGATTCTTGTTAATAATGCCAATGAATAGCAAATGCTGCTTCCACCCTCCCTATCAGATAATTATGCATTTACAATGTGTTATTGTGTGGAATATCAACGCTTTCTTCTTATGCTGAATGTATAAATAGAGAGAGGGTAAACTAAATTTTGTGTCTGATGTTTTGTCTAAGTCACTTCTGTAAGAAATGACTGTACTGCATAACTGAGATTTCCACATTGTGTGGGAGAATAATCACGATAAAATAATCCTTTCAGAGCTGACACTCACACTGCCCACACTGTTATCATTAGCCTACCAGTTGGTCTTCTTGAATTAGAAACATGCTGGATCTGCATGTCCTCTCATCCTCAGCCACAGGCGACAACTGACATAGCTCCTCTGAGCTCACAACTCCTCACTGGAGCGGAAGATACAGTGCGTACATCCCCGCATGAGACTGCAACATACAGCACGTCTGACATCTCATCAACCTTTGCATTTAATGTCGAGATAAGCTCATTTTCGGCCAACGTAACCTTGACTGCTTTTCTCCACAAAAACCTCCATCCAGCTGTGCCAGTGCGGTCTGCACAGGCACATCCAGTCCAACAGCATCGAGGTATTCCTTCATCAGTTATGTCTGACTGGCACGGAGCGAAAGCCACATTACATGTCCAGTCATTCGTTATGTGTCTTTTGAAGCCGACAGCCCCCCCGCAATACCCTAGCTTATTATTCACAATCTCTTTGGGGAAATCCTTCAAATTTCGACACACCTTCTCTTTAGCTCCACTGGCTTCTTGTCAGCACTATTTTCTTTGCTAGCGGCTCGGCGCCGATCACATCCACAAACTTTGACTTGCACTGATATTGATGACGCGTTGCGTGGAGACATTTAACCGATTTCTGCTGAACACATCGAAGATTTTCGTCAAAATATGTTAAGGATTTGACAGCTTAAGAACAGAGCAATACCACCTCAAATCAGCCGACAATTTGAAAGGCGACAGCAGCATACATTCCCACGCGCGAGCCTGGCACGTTCTCAGGGCTGCCGCTGGATCTTCCATTAACGCCGCTGCAGCTCAGGGCAAAATAAATGTGAAGCATACGGCTGTTAATGACAGCTGTCACATTACGAAGCGCGTCTAAAGGTATCACCGGGTATCGTTCTGTTACCGGTGTGACTCATTCCAAAACAGGTAGCGGATGTATTGATAAACTGTTGTATCCTGTCACGCGCTCCAACCTGAATCTATCAATTAAAGCACATCTTACCTCTGGCAGCTCCTTACACCATCGCTGAAAGGACGCACCGGCTGCTAAATCCAAAAGCACGTCGGTATCTGGAAGCAAAGCGATGACTACAGAGTCACCGGTGGAATGTGTGTGTATGTGTGTGACTCGCTTGGATGTGCGTTTTTGCGTGAGCGTGGATGTGGGGGCACGGGTGGCGCAAGACAGCCGTCCGCAAACGATAAATTACCAACAGGCAGCCAGAATGACACCGGAAGACCGGCGGGTTACAGCAAGTTTTAATGAATTAATATGGCTTACCTACCAAAATTAGACTGGGGTCTTTCTGGAATTTGTACTATCCTCAGGTCATCCTTTGACAGAGGTGTCGTTATATACGAGCCTCCAGGCAGACATGTGTTCGAACTGTTTCATATATACCTAATGCAGATCTGCTTTTTTTTAACGTGTAAATGCCCTAAACAGCATATCTAGCCTTTGGCAACCATGTGACACCAACAGTGACTACTGCAATCAATAATTCAAAATCAGTCCAAAATATTTGAGTCTTTTTCTGATACTGATACAGCATACATTTATGTAAATACAATCAAGTGTATTTTATTTTGAAACAGAAAGGAAGTGCAATTTTGTTACTGCAACAAACTTAACTCCGGGGGAAAAGGGACTTGGAGAATTGAGGGTTAAGATAAAGGAAAACAGGAATCTTAGTGTGTTGATAAGGTTTTTATTCAATGTAATTTTGAGCAGAGACTCCATTTCCAGCCTTCTACTAAACTATATGCAGCAATTTCTCATTTTGCTGTATCAGTTTATCATAGAAATGTCTTTATGTATAAATTTGGAGGTACACAAAAATTATGCGTGAGGTATATCATTTTCATGTATTGAGTATAATGCAATGGAGCTCTTGTTCATTACTGTAAACACACAGACATATAACCAATTTAAATGAAGTTGTTCACCTGCTCTTTTAAGTGATAAACTAAATGGTTGTCTGTCTTTCTTTGCCAAAACCGCTAATGGTGAGCTATAATTGTTTATAGTCTGCTGGCGATATTCACATGTTGGTGAAATCTTAAACGCAGACAAGCTTGGTTTTGGCTTCATTTTTAGCCCTTAAATGGATGTGGGCACAAATTATTTCATCATTTCCATATAAAACATCAGGTTATACTGGCAATGGAAAAACACAGGAAAAAAAGTAACACTAGCACAGTAAACACATATTAACATGTAAATCAACACCACCAGTGCTAACTTATGTGATGAATGCTAATGACACAAAGACACCTTTGCCAAGTAACCTTAAGCGTTTTGAATTAAACCCATAGTCAATAAACTTTAAAGAAATATTGCGTAACTGCATAATCAACATCTAATTAATTTTTACTATTAACCAAGTTTATCACATGTTATGGCATGCAATAGAACGGTTTAATTTACCTACAGCAGCACTGTTGTCTGTGTTCAGTCATGTTATATATGTACGATGGGATAAAAATGTCCAATATTATATTTCCTAACTCATCTTAAATTCAATTGTTCCATCTGCTTGTGTACAACAGTGTACATGTGAATGTTTGATTATGATTTGTAAATGGTTTCTATGCAGATACTCATTTGTTCGAGATGTTTAATGTTTGTGAAAGAGTTATACTTCATGCTCTGGAGTCTGCTGTCCTTATGCAGAATCAGATGGGGCTTTCTGAGGTATTTGCAGTATTTGCTCCATAAGCCTTGTCTCAGAAAAGTATCTGTGTGTCTTTCCTGCATCATATAAAGGATAGAACAAAAATCACAAGAGTCATAGACTGAATTTTACAAAACATATTTATTTTTCTAAAAACAAACCAAAAGAATAAAACAATTAATAAATATACCTGAAAGAGGTAAGCTAAATAGGGCAGGTTCTCCTAAAACGTGTTAATTCTAACATCGTTAGGGATGGGAATCGTTCTTGTAGAGAACCAGTTCCCAATAATCAAATTCCTTGGAATTGTTACTCTGCTTGTCTGGAACCCGCTTATCGCTTCCAGTCGCACTTGCTCTACAGTTAGCTGAATTCAGTTTGTGTGGATAATAGTGGCACAGTCTACAGCATGGATATGGACATAGCTTTATTTTTTACTTCTTTGCACAAGAGGACAAAAGCACAGTGGTATAGTGGAAACTGCATCCTGGATGAAAACAGCTGCATTATGCATAATTTTCGCTCTTAGCAAGGACCAATGACTGTAGAAAAGACGGACGACCTGGCTGCACCTGGCTCCTATTGTACAAAAAAGGAAGCCTAAAATTTCTTGCTTGTGGGAGCTGCCATGTTATAATTTTAGAGGCAGTTTCTGCAGTAGTGACTTGAGGTGGACTGGCTGTGTCACGCTCCTGCCCACAAACCTGCTGGACATGTCCACGAACATGCCCCCCTACACTTTTATTTACACTCCATTTTATCTGCAGATGGGTTTACTTCATCTGACGACTCGTTAAATTATGCTATTATGAAAAAGAAACACTGCTAATCATCTTATAGTTCTACAACATCTAACATCACTCTGTTGTTAATTTGTTTGCTATTAGTCGTTACTATACTGTATTAGAGGCTTGTTGCTAGCTAGTTAGCAATGATGCACAGTGAGTGTGCAGTTGGATGGAGGGAGGTACAGTATCTGGGGTACCACTTGTGGGGTGGGCAGAGAAAACAGCAGCGATCGCATCCTGCCTGCGCCCCAAGACCAAAAAGGAAGTGAGACGGCCCTTGGGGTTGGTCAGGTCTGCAAAGCCAGGCACCAACAGGCGGAAGTACTCCGCCAGCCCCGAGAACCCTGGGTCTGCCTGGTCCTGCCAGATTTGGCCAGTAATGCTGCACTAATGAATAAGACTAACTAGTCACCAACTATTCACTTAGCTAGCTAAAGTTATTAAGTTAGCTAAAGAGTTGGGATGCTGCGTAAGACATAAATAAACCTGAAATACAATGGTTTTGGACATTCTTTTGCATATTTCCCTACTGTAGGGGTCTCTGCAAGCATACGGGGCTCTGAGAGGGTACAGGATGACAATTTTGGAATTCTACTGGAAACAATCGATCATATTTTTAGCTAACAGCTACAATAAGCATAACAGTTACTGTTAGGTTATTTGTTTACATGATGCTTTTTCTTAGACAGATAATACATTTATTAGACGGAGGTTCTGAAACGGGACTTTACTGGATTATTAAATACTGTAAACTCTCTGAATGCAGCTGTATTCATCAGTGGACCTGTACCGCCCGTCAGAGGAGGAGACGAGGTTCTTTGCACTGAATAAATGGCTTATATCAGCATGTACTGACCACTCAGTGCATTTTATCAACAATTTTAATATTTTTTGGGAATGCAGGCATCTGTTTAAAGCAAATGGATTTAATTTTAACAAGTCAGGGGTGAAACTGTTTTCCTCCAACTTGTTTTATTCCATACGTCATCCATCTGTGCTTGGTGCCAAGGCTGAGATAAATGAGGAGTTATCTCATGAAGAGGAACAAACAGTACTCCAAGAACAGACAAAGCCCAGCAGAAACCTTGAGGAGGAGCCTCATCTGCCCCCACCTGGGATGAGCTTCAGAAAGGTGAGACATCTGAGGCAAGAAGAGGGGTCCCTATTTGTCTCCACCTCTCTCAACAACAACAACGACCAGGACCAGGGACCACGACCTTCCCCAGTCCCCCAAACCCCTGACAGGTCA
Source organism: Maylandia zebra (assembly GCF_041146795.1). Taxonomy (NCBI): domain Eukaryota; kingdom Metazoa; phylum Chordata; class Actinopteri; order Cichliformes; family Cichlidae; genus Maylandia; species Maylandia zebra. The sequence goes on along the minus strand of NC_135184.1, from coordinate 33,481,722 downwards.
TCACCCTCCTCCCCCTCCCTTTCTCCCTCAGATCTACTCCCCGGCCCAGTCCCTTTTTGTCCCCCATAAACCCCCCACCAGAGCAGCCAAAGGTTCGCCATCGAGCCAAAACGTATGACGCCTTTTGTATGGCCTGCTTTAACAACGTGCTAACCTTATTTACAATCAATATTGTATGGATGTAATAATGATACTAAATGTACCTCCTGACCCAGTATGAACCTTCCAGATCCCTCAGGTCATCTGAACCCGGTTTTTTATCAGTTCCCAGAGTCAGAACCAGACACGGAGAAGCTGCATTCAGCTTTTATGCTCCTTATATCTGGAACAAACTCCCAGAAAGCCTCAGATCAGCTGAAACACTCAGTTTATTTAAATCCAGGTTGAAGACTCACCTGTTCTCAGCTGCATTTGAATAAAGCACCAAATCCACACTTTTAAGCTTAAATTTCAAAACTTATATTTTAACTACTGATTTTATCTACTGTTTTTTTAATCAATTTTAAATCTTGCTTTTTATTGTTTTTGTTTTTTAATGTCTCTGTAAAGCACTTTGAATCACCTTGTTGTTGAATTGTGCTATACAGGGAGTGCAGAATTATTAGGCAAATGAGTATTTTGTCCACATCATCCTCTTCATGCATGTTGTCTTACTCCAAGCTGTATAGGCTAGAAAGCCTACTACCAATTAAGCATATTAGGTGATGTGCATCTCTGTAATGAGAAGGGGTGTGGTCTAATGACATCAACACCCTATATCAGGTGTGCATAATTATTAGGCAACGTCCTTTCCTTTGGCAAAATGGGTCAAAAGAAGGACTTGACAGGCTCAGAAAAGTCAAAAATAGTGAGATATCTTGCAGAGGGGTGCAGCAGTCTCAAAACTGCAAAGCTTCTGAAGCGTGATCATCGAACAATCAAGCGTTTCATTCAAAATAGTCAACAGGGTCGCAAGAAGCGTGTGGAAAAACCAAGGCGCAAAATAACGGCCCATGAACTGAGAAAAGTCAAGCGTGCAGCTGCCAAGATGCCACTTGCCACCAGTTTGGCCATATTTCAGAGCTGCAACATCACTGGAGTGCCCAAAAGCACAAGGTGTGCAATACTCAGAGACATGGCCAAGGTAAGAAAGGCTGAAAGACGACCACCACTGAACAAGACACACAAGCTGAAACGTCAAGACTGGGCCAAGAAATATCTCAAGACTGGTTTTTCTAAGGTTTTATGGACTGATGAAATGAGAGTGAGTCTTGATGGGCCAGATGGATGGGCCCGTGGCTGGATTGGTAAAGGGCAGAGAGCTCCAGTCCGACTCAGACGCCAGCAAGGTGGAGGTGGAGTACTGGTTTGGGCTGGTATCATCAAAGATGAGCTTGTGGGGCCTTTTCGGGTTGAGGATGGAGTCAAGCTCAACTCCCAGTCCTACTGCCAGTTTCTGGAAGACACCTTCTTCAAGCAGTGGTACAGGAAGAAGTCTGCATCCTTCAAGAAAAACATGATTTTCATGCAGGACAATGCTCCATCACACGCGTCCAAGTACTCCACAGCGTGGCTGGCAAGAAAGGGTATAAAAGAAGAAAAACTAATGACATGGCCACCTTGTTCACCTGATCTGAACCCCATTGAGAACCTGTGGTCCATCATCAAATGTGAGATTTACAAGGAGGGAAAACAGTACACCTCTCTGAACAGTGTCTGGGAGGCTGTGGTTGCTGCTGCACGCAATGTTGATGGTGAACAGATCAAAACACTGACAGAATCCATGGATGGCAGGCTTTTGAGTGTCCTTGCAAAGAAAGGTGGCTATATTGGTCGCTGATTTGTTTTTGTTTTGTTTTTGAATGTCAGAAATGTATATTTGTGAATGTGGAGATGTTATATTGGTTTCACTGGTAAAAATAAATCATTGAAATGGGTATATATTTGTTTTTGTTAAGTTGCCTAATAATTATGCACAGTAATAGTCACCTGCACACACAGATATCCCCCTAAAATAGCTAAAACTAAAAACAAACTAAAAACTACTTCCAAAAACATTCAGCTTTGATATTAATGAGTTTTTTGGGTTCATTGAGAACATGGTTGTTGTTCAATAATAAAATTATTCCTCAAAAATACAACTTGCCTAATAATTCTGCACTCCCTGTATAAATAAACTTGCCTTGCCTTACCAACCTAAGACTTTATCTGCTGGTCATTTGACATGACGAATGACTTCTGAATAGGGATGGGTACCGGTGTCCGGTGCCATCATGGCACCGGTTCTGACATAAACGGTAGTAACCAGACCGAAAAGCAGCGCACATTTCGGTGCTTTTTTTTCCTGAGCTGTGATACACTTCTAGCCAATCATTTTACGTTTCCGAGGATAGTAGGCGGGCCCAGGTACGTACGTTCTTTCAGAATAGAGCTACAGATTAAAAATGCCCAAGGCGAAGCGGTCAAAAGTCTGGCTGTACTTCACAGCAAAAATGCAAACTCAGCAGCAACAAGTGCTTTAAGCTGATACTGTGATACTGTCAAAGGAGGTAACACCTTAAATCCGATGAAACACCTGGCGACGCATACCGTTTTTTTTTAAAAGCCAAGAAATGCGCTGTATTTGAGAGCTTGCTGCGAGACCTCACACCGAGCACATCTACTGCGGGTGTGGTGCCTGTTATCGGACCTGGAGTTAGCAACATCCCCAAAAACAGGAAGAGGAGAGTCCTGGCCCCTAGCCCTGCCAGTGTAGCAGGAATGATGAGGATGATGATGCAGCAGCCGTTCTTCTCTGCGTGAGTAGCTTAATGTTGTTCGTGTGTAATTTACGTTGAGTAGGCTAACCACATTATTACATTAATGCATGTAAGGTGAACTAGCAAACACCATCATAGCTACATGCGGCTGTCTTCTTGTTTGATGGCAGATACTCCCTTCACCCTGGCCAAAAAGGCTAAAATGACCAAAGAAAAAGAGGGAAACAGCTGAACATGAGAGGTTTTTGGACAAAGTTTGTGTTTTTTCCATTGTTTAAGCACTGCTTCCAGCCAAGAGTGATACCATATATGCCCCATAGCTGCAGAAAAGGCTAACATTGTTATCTTTTTACAAAAACCAGCTGAACATGAGAGGTTTTTGGACCAATTTTGTGTTCTCCATTCTTTAAGCACCGGTTTGAGCACCGGCACCGTTTCAAAAGTACCGATTTGGCACCGGTACCAGATAAAACCTAAACGATACCCATCCCTACTTCTGAATACTTAATCTGTGCACTTCAAGATGCTGTAGGTCCGCTCACTAACACTGGGTGCGCAGGTACAACATAGCACTATTAACCGGCACTCAATTACTCTGCGGCTTTCAAGATGGACCCGGATGTATAACCCCAAAAACTGAAGTCAGAACTGAAGTTGAATGGTGTGAAATGAAACTGTAGGCATTCAAGAGCTAAATATAAATAATGATGGAATACAATTTGAAATTGAATTAATTAATTTTCAAAATATAAAATTCAGTTTAAATTTAGTGATGATCAATTTCAAACCAATACATTTGATTGCAAATTAGGCCTATTCAAATTCAGCTTTAGAAGCTTTTATTCAATCTGAGCAATTCAAATTTGAATTTAACTTATTCAAATTCAGTTTCTGATGGCACAAATTTCTGCCCATACATAACACCACACATTTATTTTAGGTTTATTGTCCATTCATTTAGAAACCTGTTGCTGGCAAACTGTTCTGAATACTTTGTTTATGCATCCAAACATTACCCAGTGTTGCAGAGTGATATGCACAGAACAATTTGCTCCTTGAGGCACTATTGCTGCGAATTGGCTGTCACTTTTAAGAGGACCCAAACACAGACCACAGGAGACAAAACTGCACTTTGACTGAGGGCATGTTGATTATTAAGGCAGATAACAGGAACATGAACTGAAACACCTAATCTAAAATAATGAAAAACAGACTGTGGAACACCTAAACTGGGGAAGCTAGAATAAACAAAGGACGGTTGGTTCAAAAGCTGGCTCATGAACAAGGTACATGAATCTTTCCAATAACTGGTCAGAAACTAAATACTGCTTATTGCTGCCAACTGTAGCCCTGTGTTATAAATGGCTGATCTTAGGGTACAGGAAACGGTGACTGGCTCAGAAACATTTAACATTTTCTTATTACGCCCATTAACAGAAATTAATATGTTATTTTTAATTGTCTCAGACCCCAGAGAATCTTTAAATACGGCAGATTTGGCCATACTACATGGAGTCCCGTTCCTATTGTTAACCACCTCTACTGGACATAGCTATAATTCGTTCCCCAATGGGGAATAATAATCTCAACATGGCAAGGAAGAGCAGGCCCGCTGCTGTGGCACAATGATGACTGGAGAGCTGGAAGGCAAAAGTGAGGCTGGTGAATCTCGCACTGGGAGGAGCCTCAGGGTGCCGATCTTAATCTGCTCTGGACCCCAACGCTGAGGATGTGATGCTGGCTTACCGGGTTGCTGCTGACGTGGCTGCTGCATCGGAGACTGCGTGGCTGAGGAGGTCCTTATGGCCTGAGCTAATCCCTGGGCATGGAGCCCCTGTTTCAGGGGAACAAGGAGGTCCAACGCCTTCACGAGTCGCAGAAACTGCAGGAGGTTCCCTCCAGATTATAGCGTCCATAGCCGCCAAGCCAACGGACAGAGTCTTTGAGTCTATAGACCCAATGATGCGAAGAGACGACTCTCGGGAGCCTCTCAAGCTCCTCACTTAACTCCTCTGGGATGTCTGCTGGGTCCATCATGTTTGTGATCTTCTGTCGAGGATGGCTGTGTGAAGCAGGCAGGATAGGACCAAAACGCAGACTCATGGAGGCAACAAAACCTCAAACTCAGCTTCATTACCAAAATGGAGAAAATGTAAACTAAATTGAGGCTATTTTATATATTGGCGGCTATTTATTTGGTACAAATAAAACTCAATTGAATTGAATTGCCAAAGGTGTTCTACTTTCCTACCGAACTTTCCGTATGGCATCATTTATCCATGGATGAGCTTTTTTTTTTTTTTTTATTAACTCCAAACAGTGATTGTTAAAACACTGTGTAGCAACATCAGCATCATTGTAACCCCTCATCAAATTTGGCTCAAGCAAATCAAAAAACCTCTGAGCAAAATCCTGATTTATGAACTGCTCATGGATCATGAGATCCATGAGCCAAGAGAAAACACAAGGGCCAAGGTGTGGCTTTTAAAGTGAGTGGGTTCAGAGACATGCTGAATAAAATTAAAAGTAATAGATAGTCAGAGGCCATGCTACAGCTAAGATCATCAATGTGAGAAACTGTGCAAAAATAGGAGTGCCAAGCTTTGTTTCATTATACTTAAAGACTTAAGGCTGTAATTTACGGTGGCCCCTAGAGACAAAGCACGTACAAACTCCAAAACACTTGCAAACTCCAAAACACATGCAAACTCCAAAACACGTACAAACTCCAAAACACTTGCAAACTCCAAAACACGTACAAACTCCAAAGCACGTACAAACTCCAAAACACTTGCAAACTCCAAAACACATGCAAACTCCAAAACACGTACAAACTCCAAAACACTTGCAAACTAAAAAACACATGCAAACTCCAAAACACTTGCAAAATCCAAAACACTTGCAAACTCCAAAACACAACGGAAGTGCTCCAGGACGCTAGGGGCAGTGTTGAGCTCGATCTGCAAAATAAACGGCAAGTTTGTCTGTATGGGACGGTCTAGTCTCCGTCGCGCTTCCCAGGTTGCCTAGCAACCGTGATACTAACCGCTGGAAACGTGTCATACAACTTTGTTTGACAGAAATGAAGGAGAACATATTTTGTTCATTTGTTTGTTTGTTTCTACAAGAGCTTTGTGTGACTTGATAAGTATCTGAGGCTGAGACCACAGGACAGTAAAACATGATTTTTGGGCTTCATTTCTGTGCTGAACAGTTATTTCAAGATTAGTTAGTAAAGAAGAATTAGCTGATGTTGTTTATGAGACTAAAGTCATATCACTTTGGTAATGTAAATATAATATGGCCAATATTATGGTTATTATATTAGTCATTGTTAGCTATTACAGCAGTGAACATGAACTCTGTGTTAAATACTGAGCTTCAGTACAGATTCAAGTTGCAGTTATTTACATGTCTTATCACCTTAAATCTTCACTCAAAGACAAGTATCTTTGACAGTGCATATATAGGTGTATCATATATAAGAGACAAATGTTGTTCCTTCAGTATGTTGGCATTACTAAATTTGGCTCATTGCTTACATATATTTATTAAAAGAAAATGTACAAGCTGTGATAACTGTTTCTGATAAAATGAAGAGTAGACTGATATATGAAATATTCCTTTATTGGGTGAGAAAATCAGACCATGTCATAACTGCTTTAAGTCATACAGAATAGTAGAGCTGGGTGATATGAGATTTTTTCATATCACGATATGTTTTTTTCATTTCAGGCGATAACGATATCTATCATGATATAAGCCAAATAACTATATTTGTAAGATTTAAATGTGCCGTTGCTCACAAGTAAAATGTGAAATAATCAGCAGCTTGTTTTTATTTAAATATTTATTTCCCATATTAAGTTCAACAGGGTAGATGTACTTAAGGAACATGAGACTTTTTCAGATAAATAAAGGCAAATATTGCAAACTACACAAAAGGCAGCCACTAAAGCGTTTAAGTTTCAAAATAGAACAAACAAAACAGACTAAATTGTCAATTCCACTTAGAAACAAAATATTAATTCTAAAAATAAATCTTAGTTTGTTTTACAGAAGAACAGACAAAACTGACTAACTTTTGTCAATATCAAATAAACTGAGAACTAAAAGGAAATTCTCAATCTCTCCTTGTTGTATAGCTGAGCTTTTCAAACAGTTTTAACAGTTACTATAGTCTGACAAAAGCCGAATGACGAATTAGCGCTTCCAGTCAGAGACTGAGGCTACGTCCACACGTACACGGGTATTTTTGAAAACGGAGATTTTCCGTTTTCGTTTTAAAAAATAATCCCGTTCACACGTAAAGGCAGAAATGAAGGAAAACGCTGCTATGAACATGCCAAAGCAGCAGGTGGCGCTAGATTCCTAACCGTGCCGAAATGTTGACCAATCAGAAGTCTAGAAGCCTCGGTGGGAAAAAGTAAACAAAGCTGGGGCATAGAAGCAGAACTGAGTCGTATGTGTGGACGGACAGTAACTGTGTGTATATGTAAGCATTTAAACACTGCAAAGAGTAGAATTAACAGTAACAGTATTGTAGAAATTCATTCACCGAAACAATAACGTGGCGCACAGTGTGACGCATGCACCGCTTTATTGTATTTCCAGACTTGCTTTCGGCACAATTTACAGTGCACGCTACTCTATTTTTTGTCAGACTTGAAATAGCCGAAATACCTTCACACTACGGAACATCTATGGCTCCTCCGTTCGACAATCTCTCCGGCGTTGGAACCATCATCTGTTTTCTCTTCGGTCACGCTCGGTTGATTTTTCTAGTCGGCACACTCATTTCCTCCATTACCCGCTGGCTGCTTCCCAAACAAACACACGTGCGGCTTGGCACTTGTGCTGTACGTAACAAGTCACGCGACGTGACGCTGCGGCTGTGATTAGTTCGGCTCTGCGCTACTTAATTTGGATTGGCTGACCTTTTTAATTTTTTTTTTTCCTTTTTTTTTGAGGACAAGAGCGGCGAGGTCTATCGCGATAGCTTAATTTCTCTATCGAGTAAAAGTTATATCGCGATACATATCGTTATCGTTCTATCGCCCAGCTCTACAGAATAGATATCAGAGCCTTAAACAGGCTGGCTTCTGCTAAATGGGTCAAACTGGGCAGAAAGTATACAAACACATAACATCCTTATAGAATATGATGTAACACTATAGATCAACTTACCTCAGAATATATAAAGCATATAAACAATTACAGCAATATGATGCAACAAACACAGCAGCTACTGATCCAAAATACTCAAAGCTTCATAGAACTGAAACAAACATTTATTTTTAGCTCCATCCTGCTGCTGATACAGACTTTAGGTTTCTGAACATTAACCTTGTTGCTGCCTTTCATAGTGTGTAACTTGAAGGCCCTGAGTACTTTCTCCCACACTGAAAACACTGGGATGATCACATTATTTGAACATTACCTAATAAGACTGATTCAGCACAGACAGTTATGTTAAACTTTCCTAGCAGTCCTTCACAAACAGGGAACAGTCTGTCTATTCTCTCCATCTGTCAGCTGCTGCTGGCTCTTCCTCCTCCTCTTCCTCACACACTGCTGAGTTTGTCCTGGTGGATCATCAGGGGTGCAAAGCCTCACAGATGATGTGCAGCAGTGGCTCCCTCAGTCTGTCCTCACGCTGGACACTTGCAGTCGTCACACATGGAAATCAAATGTGTGATAAGCTGCAGGACTCAAACACAAGTGTAACTTATAAACACACGTTCATACTTTTATTCCACAATCAGAGAGAAAGAAACAGAGAGAGAGTGCAGGACAGACAGACAGGTGACAGTCTCAGGTGTACACACTGCTACAAAACAGCACAAAAGAAGGAGGATTTAGTGTTTGTGTTATTACGAAACAAGAAGAGTCCCAGATGGTACAGTGGACACATGTGTGACTCCTGTGATTAAAGCATCTTTCTTTCAGCTTAACGAGTGAACCGTCAGCTCGTTCAAACACACGTTAAAGTCCGTTTGGCTCGACACCACCGAACAGAGGCAGCAATATAACATAGCTAACATTAACAGTGCAGTGAATCCTGCTTGTGCCGTGATATTCAGGACTGCAAACCGAGCAGCATCACTGACTTTCAGCTTGTTGTGTTTGTGGATATATGACTGACTTTAATTCCACAGCATGTCTTTAGCCTGTCTTCCTTCTCTCACCCCAACCGGTCGCAGCAGATGGCCTTCTGCCGGAGGTTTCTTCCTGTTAAAAGGGAGTTTTTCCTTCCCACTGTCGCCAAAGTGCTTGCTCATAGGTGGTCATATGATTGTTGGGTTTTTCTCTGTATCTATGAAGCGCCTTGAGGCGACTTTTGTTGTGATTTGGCGCTATATAAATAAAATTGAATTGAATTGAATTATCCACAAAATCATCACAATCTCTGTAAGATTAAGGTCGCCTATATATTAGGGGTGCAACGATACACAAAATTCACGGTTCGGTTCGGTTCGATACTTTGGTGTCACGGTTCGATATTTTTTTCGATACAAAAAAAATGTTCATGCCTTTTTAATTTGTCATTTATTAAAATTATAAATATATATTTTAACTCAAAAGTACAGTTTTTAAATTTAATGTTGCTGAAAGTAATTAAAAAAATAAATCTGATTGAGGAATCACTCATCTTTGGAAAAGAGAGTTTATTACAGAGAAATGGCTCTTTCCAAAATAAAAGCTATACTATACGCTTCTTCTGGGCTATATTCTCAGCAGCATATTGTAGCGGGTCAGGGCTGTTCGGGGTTCTGTTTGTACAGTTATGTTTTGTTTATGTTGCCATAGTGACGAGTGACGCCCTCTCGCTGCGACGGTGTGTCCTTCCGGGGTCAGAGGGCGCCCTGTGTGTTGTTGTTGTTGCTGTGCGGTTGCCGTGCTGAGCAGTTAGCTAGCGGCAGTGTTCTTCTGCAGATGTCAATAAATGGCTGTGCTCCCTGGCTAGCTCACGGGAAGCAAGACCAAACGATACCTCCGTCTCCTCGTTGTCTGAGCTCGCCACATTGGTGTCAGAAGTGGGATGATGGTGGCACCCCATGTTCTGACCCGAGTGACTTTTCCCCCGCCGGTCGTGACCGGCCGGTGCGCCAAAAGAAGGCACCTGGACATTTGCAAAGTGAAAGCAAAAAACAAGCGCAAATTCAAACGCGATTTCAATATGTCACATATTGACAGTGGCTCACCGATGCCAATGACATAATTACCCAGCTACATTTCTGAAAGAATGCATCTGGACTCCCCAGGAACCTACGCCAGGATCCTGTTTGTGGACTTCAGCTCTGCCTTCAACACCATCCTTCCAGACCATCTCCGAGGCAAGCTTTCCCAGATGAATGTGCCTGATCCCATCTGCCGGTGGATCACTGACTTCCTGACGGACAGGAAGCAGCATGTGAGGCTGGGAAAGAATGTCTCGGACTCTCGGACCATCAGCACCGGCTCCCCTCAGGGCTGTGTTCTTTCTCCTCTGCTCTTCTCCCTGTACACCAACTGCTGCACCTCCACCCACCAGTCTGTCAAGCTAATCAAGTTTGCAGATGACACCACCGTTATTGGGCTCATCTCGGACGGGGATGAGTCTGCCTACAGGAGGGAGGTTGAACGTCTGGTGTCCTGGTGCAGCCACAACAACCTGGTGCTGAATGCCCAGAAGACAGTGGAGATTATTGTGGACTTCAGGAAGCACACAGCCCCACTCCCCCCCATCATCCTGACTGACACCCCCATCACCTCTGTGGACTCATTCCGCTTCCTGGGTACCACCATCACTCAGGACCTGAAGTGGGAGCCCACCATCACCTATGTCATCAAGAAAGCCCAGCAGAGGATGTACTTCCTGAGGCAGCTGAAGAAATTCAACCTGCCAACACGGACGATGATGCAATTCTACACCGCAATCATCGAGTCCATCCTCACCTCCTCCATCACCGTGTGGTACGCTGGAGCCACTATCAGGGACAAACAGAGACTGCAGCGTGTTGTGCGCTCTGCTGAGAAGGTGATTGGCTGTAGACTCCCATCTCTGCAGGACCTGCACACCTCCAGGACACTGCGGCGTGCAGCTCGGATCTCAGCTGACCCTTCTCACCCTGGATACAGTCTGTTTGACCTGCTCCCCTCAGGCAGGAGGCTCCGGTCCATTCGCACCAGAACCTCTCGCCATAAGAACAGTTTCTTCCCCTCTGCTGTTGGACACATGAACAATAACCGTATGACTGTTCCCACCACTAACTCATGACCCTACGCTGTGTCACTGCATCATTCTATGTTTGGCACTGATCACCACCTGCACTCATGTATATATCTTTCTACGTAGCACTTTTAATTCTTATTCTCATGTATATATCTCATGTATATCTCATGCATATATCTTTCTACGTAGCACTTTTAATTCTTATTCTTACTTTTATTTTTTCATGTCTATTTAAGCGCAATTTATGACAGCATGTTTGCACTGAAGCACCGCAGCAATTTCCTAATGTTGTAAACCTGCTCAACATTTGGCAATAAAACCCTTTCTGATTCTGATTCTGAAAAAAAGCATTGACATATATTTTTCCTTCCTACGATAGGCCGACGGGCAGGGCAGAGATAGATTTTGGTAGCCCGTCTGAAAAAAATCGCTAGCCCCAGGACGTCGGGCTAGCGATTTTGCGAGCCCTGTATCTGATTGAGGAATCACTCATCTTTGGAAAAGAGTTTATTACAGAGAAATGTCTCTTTCCAAAATACAAGCTATACTATCCGCTTCTTCTGGGCTATATTCTCAGCAGCATATTAAACATATGAGAATCATGTGCTAACAGCTGTCTAAATGACTCGGCTAAAGTTAGTAGCATGCTTGTTGTTTTTGTCTTTGCACTAGGATGATGTCGGCGTAAATGTGCAGTCATATTCGTTGTGTTCCCACTAGTGCTTTCAGGTTAATCTCGTTGAAATGACCTTAACGCCACAACACGGCAAATCTCCGTTAACGAGCTACCGCCGATCGCTCCGTGCATGGGGCTAGACGGCCAACACATTAACGAGCTAACTGCGCTAACACACTAGTTCCCACCCATGTAATTGAGCATTGCATGGCACATCCAACATACTGTTTTACTTTAGTCCATGACTCGCTTACCTTCAGGGTCATACGTCACATGAAAACCAAAATAATTCCAAACGCCAGATCTGAATGAGAGTGGGGGAGGTCCATGTTGCAAGGAGAGCTTAACTTCTGTCTTGCTAGCTTGCCCTGCGCTCTTCCTTCTGACTATGCTGTCTGTGTTGAGCGCTCAGTGGATCTGTGCTCGACAGTGCAGCCTAGGCGGAGTAGTCGAACGCAGATTCACTGAGCGCTCAACACAGACAGCATCGTCAGAAGGAAAGTTGATAAAATAAATTACAAATGTTGTATTGTTCGATACATATGCGTACCGAACCGAAAGCACTGTATCGAACGGTTCAATATCGATACGAATATTGTTGCAACCCTACTATATATATATTTTTTAAAGTAAAGGCTTTAAAACCAAGTTAATTCTGAAAGTATAGACATCGCTAATGTCACATAACTTTCCTGACATGTGGCCAACAATAATGGTTTAATGTTCTTCATTAAAAAATATTTGCGCATAAATAAGTGACATAATATTCAGTACTTACTTCTGAAAGTTTACTCTTCCTCCGCTCCGCTTCCACCGTTTTTTTTCGGCAAAATTATCCACACCACCACCGCACTATGAAGTCTGGGATATGTTGGGCCATGAAGGCTACACCGACCCATCCTTAAAATTCAGGGAAATTAAGGACGTACACTCAACAAAAATATAAACGCAACACCTTTGTTACTGCTCCCATTCCCCATGGGATGGACGTAGAGACCTAAAATTCATTCCAGATACACAATATAACCATCCCTCCCAAACAGTGGTCACAAATCAGTCCAAATGTGTGGTAGTGGGCACATCTGCTATATTGAGATAATCCATCCCACCTCACAGGTGTGCCACATCAGGATGCTGATCTGACATCATGAGTAGTGCACAGGTGTACCTCAGACTGCCCACAACAAAAGGCCACCCTGGAATGTGCAGTTTTGTCTCACAGCAAAATGCCACAGATGCCACAAGCAATGAGGGAGCGTGCAATTGGCATGCTGACAGCAGGAATGTCAACCAGATCTGTCGCCCGTGCATTGAATGTTCATTTCTCAACCATAAGCCGTCTCCACAGGCGTTTCAGAGAATATGGCAGCACATCCAACCGGCCTCACAACCGCAGACCTCGTGTAACCACACCAGCCCAGGACCTCCACATCCAGCAGGTTCACCTCCAAGATCGTCTGAGACCAGCCACCCAGACAGCTGCTGGAACAATTGGTTTGCACAACCAAACAATTTCTGCACAAACTGTCAGAAACCGTCTCAGGGACGCTCAACTGCATGCCCGTCGTCCTCATCGGGGTCTTGACCTGACTCCAGCTCGTCGCCGTAACAGACTTGTGTGGGCAAATGCTCACATTCGATGGCGTCTGGCACGTTGGAGAGGTGTGCGCTTCACGGATGAATCATGGTTCACATTGTTCAGGGCAGATGGCAGCTGAGAATGTCCCAGTTCTTGCATGGCCAGCATACTCACCGGACATGTCACCCATTGAGCATGTTCGGGATGTGCTTGACCGGCGTATACGACAGCGTGTACCAGTTCCCACGAATATCCAACAACCTCGCACAGCCATTGAAATGGAGTGGACCAACATTCCACAGGCCACAATTGACAATCTGATAGATTCCATGCGACGATGTGTTGCACTGCATGAGGCAAATGGTGGTCACACCAGATACTGACCGGTTCTGGGTCCCCAGACCCCCAATAGCGCAAAAAACTGCACATTCCAGGGTGGCCTTTTGTTGTGGGCAGTCTGAGGTACACCTGTGCACTACTCATGATGTCAGATCAGCATCCTGATGTGGCACACCTGTGAGGTGGGATGGATTATCTCAATATAGCAGATGTGCCCACTACCACACATTTGGACTGATTTGTGACCACTGTTTGGGAGGGATGGTTATATTGTGTATCTGGAATGAATTTTAGGTCTCTACGTCCATCCCATGGGGAATGGGAGCAGTAACAAAGGTGTTGCGTTTATATTTTTGTTAAGTGTATTTGAGGGCCGCATGTAGAGCAGCCTTTGAATTGGGAAAGCCTTCTCTTGTCGCTGTGACGTAATCGGCCTTAAAATGCGGCCTTTAAGGCTGCAAACCCCCTTACTTGACTGTATGTCTAAAATGTGATAAATGAAGTTAAAAAAAAAAAAAAAAAAGGCTGCAAACCCCTAATCCGGTCATTGGTACTTCCTGGCTTGTGTAGTTACTAGGTAACAAAAGCTCAACACTGCCCCTAGCGTCCTGGAGGACTTCCGTTGTGTTTTGGAATTTGCATGTGTTTTTGAGTTTGCAAGTGTTTTTGAGTTTGTACGTGTTTTGGAATTTGCATGTGTTTTTTAGTTTGCATGTGTTTTTTAGTTTGCATGTGTTTTGGAGTTTGTACGTGTTTTGGAGTTTGCATGTGTTTTTTAGTTTGCATGTGTTTTGGAGTTTGCATGTGTTTTTTAGTTTGCATGTGTTTTGGAGTTTGCAAGTGTTTTGGAGTTTGCATGTGTTTTGGAATTTGCATGTGTTTTGGAGTTTGCAAGTGTTTTGGAGTTTGTACGTGCTTTGTCTCTAGGGGCCACCGTAGTAATTAGTGTCAAAGGTGCTTCAACAAAGTATTAAGCAAAAACTGTGAATATGTATATACACGTTATACTTTTGTTTTTCATTTTTAATTCAATTGGATTCATTTTAAACTGTTGTTACCATAGGGTAGGCTATTGTGTGTAATATTTTGAGGTGAAAGATTCATTTAAACTTGCTCACACTGCACCAGCTTGGCCAATACAGTCTCCAATGTGGGGTAAAGGATTAGTATCCTTTACCCCACATATAGTTAGTTCCATATAGTCACTGTGCTTTCTCCAATCTGTAAAACACTGTGGCAACTTTGATTTTTTGATCAATAGACAAGGGGAAGTCCAGCTTGATGAAGACATCACTGCAATGTTATTTTCCTACCATATACTGAACTTTAAGATTAATTTTTTTCTTTTCCTCAGAGACTAAAATCTTTGCCGGATCAGTTTTGCATTACTCGCATCAAAATATGTTCAATCCAAGTTATTTTAGAAGGTGTGTCCCCAAAGCAAGATGGAAAACTTCTATAGATCAGCTCAATATGTTTGTCAATAGGCAAATAACCCAAGAAACAACTCAAAATTCTGAAGTTCATTGATTTGGTTTTAACAAGTTAATGTGGCAAAGTTTGCTTTTCTCCAAAGGCCTCCTGAAGCTAATACTCAGCAGATATAGTCCCCAGAATATCAGTCAACCACAAATGACCAAACTGTGACTAATAACTCGGACTTTCTCTAAAGGCAAACCCAAAGATACGACTAGCCAATTTAGTGTACACAAATGTAACACTGAAGTCTTACAAAATAGCACACCAAGCTTTTAATTAAGCATAAAAAAACTTGAGAACAAGATAATTGTGCAGACGAGTCTCCATTTGTCACAACCAGGCTCAAAGTATGTGATAAAAAAAGAACAAGAACACATATAGAGTTTGGAGGCCATTGGACTGGTTCTTATAGCACTTTTCTACTCTACCTGAGCACTCTACACAATTTGTTCATTCACCCAATCACACCCATTTAGTGCTAACTAACAACCATACATTCTTTCACACTCCAATGGATGCATCAAAGGGCAACCTGGGATTAATATCTTGTCCAAGGATACTTGGCATGCACACTGGAGCAGACTAGAATCGAACCACCAACCTTCCGGTTAGTAGGCGACCTGCTCTACCACCTGAGCTCCAGCCACCCCTGATATTTTACAATATTTCAGTTAAATAAAATAAAGACACCTAGCTTGAACGACTGTCAGCATATCAACACATGATGTCTGAATTCACAGAGGGTATTTGAGAGAGCATGTGCTAAAAACAAAACTGAAATGCTTTATCAGCTAAGCAGCGTCCATGAAAAATAAGCAGAGAAGAAACCCAAGAGGTTCTGGCAGAGCTAGTTTATGGGCGTTTTATACACCAGAGCCCTGCCTGCTCAGGTGTGCTGCCATTTGAAATTGGGTCAGTTTCACCCACCATACAGGCAACAAGAAAGCAAGGCAAGCACTATCTATAATATATAAAGAATAATAAAAATCTAAGACCCTTCAAGTTACCAATCAAAGCAGTTCTGTTGTATTGTCCAATGTCAAAATCAAAATGAACTCGATCTTTATGTTAAAAATTAAAAAATATTTTATGTTTGCTGTCAGATATCTAAACCAGAAATATTTTTAACTGGTACTTATTCAGCAAAATAACTTCAATTGCTTCAATTAACTCACACTGAAAAAAGAGAAACTCAAAATATTGAAGTTATAGATTTTTAGGGGAAATTACGTTTACACAATGTATTTAACTACTTTGAGTATTAGGGTTTAAAGTGTATTATATTATTTATTTGCGTTTTGACCTGTTTCGCTTAGGATATTGAAAACTAGGGCTATTTTGGTAGGAAAGTGTGCTTGTGTTTAACGGTTTAACTGCGGGGCTGAAGCCTCCACTCCACAACTAAGCTCCTCTGAGCGTGCAAAGGCATGAACATCCCGTGCACAAAGCTACACCAACAAGAGCTGGCAAGAGGCTTCACAATATCAGATCCGCTGGAAGCACCGAAAGACAGCATCGGCACGCTGCCGGGTGCTAGAAGAGATACATGTGTGGAGGATGAGCGCGCATCAGGTACTAATCCTTCTCTGCCAGGGGAAGAGAGAGCGGGCTGAAAAATCGCCATCACGTGGTTTCAAAAGTGAGACCCCGCATATCGTGAGGAAAGCAGGGGGGAGGAGAGGCGAGCAGGAGGACTGGGCTAGTAAAGGACGCCACCATCACATCTCTGAATGGCTGCCCTGTTCTCTCTTAAGAAGCGGCAAGCCAAACCCACCGGGGTGAGGACTGACACGGCGTATATAAAGCAACGCAGCGAGTGGTAATTACAGATCACCCTTCGCCTTTTTGTCGTCCGGCAGACTGACGTGGATTAATCAGTACCAGGGTAGCTTACAGTTGGAGCAGCCATGTCTCATGGATGGGGATACGAACCGACCAACGGTGAGGATCTTAGAGCATCCTACCGGGTTTGCTGTAGGAGAGGATGTTGCCCCACTCAACTCCGTTTTCTATATAGTTGTGTAGACAGTGGCATATATTACAAACAACAATTTGTCCATTTTCTATAATAATTTCATTGCTTAAACAATACACCACTGCGGCTAAGCCTGGGGTAGGAGCAGACCTACAGAGACCCTGATCGTTTACAGAAGCTAAGCGTTCTTATTTATTTATTCCTTTATGATTAAACATTAAAACCATAATTGTATTTTAATGAATGGATTTTATTACAGTTTTTAAAATAAAAATAAATATGTAATTTGGTTTGTTTTGATAAGTTAGTTGTTAGTTTTATTAGTTAAGATAACTGTTTCTCTGGGACACATTTTCTGTAATTTTATGTTCAAATAAAAACGGGCTGTTATGTTTTATTTAGTAATATATTTATTTAATTATATATTTATAGAATATATTTTCACTGCCTATAATACCTGGATGTTATAGACAGGAATAAAATGGGAAAATGTTGTGTGTGTGTGTGTGTGTGTATATATATATATATATATATATATATATATATATATATATATATATATATATATATATGTATATATACATATTTTGTACAGTTGAGATTTAGAGCTGAGGACATTTTGGAAGAGACTTATTTCGATAGAATGGCTTTTAAAACTACAATTTATGGATTATAAATAGACTTGACTATTACAACCTTTCATTAGAAATTGTATGAAAGTTTCTGTATCTAACCTACATGTGAGGTATTATCTAGCAATTTATGTGCCAAGTGTAATAGATTTCCAGTACTTACTGTGTTCATACTGTTAGCATTTACCTTGGAAAGAACTCAGATACTTTGAAAGTCATTTGTATCGTATGTATTGTGGTACTGCTGCTTTTATTAACTAAACAACTTCAACATCAAGGTTCTCATTTAGGTCAGTAGCAGTATGATCGTTTAAACGTGTTAATTTTTCAACTCTCTCATAAAGGATGTGAGCACCTTAACCTTGAGACCTTGTACTTGATAAACAGAAATGAGAAATTAAATATAAGTTCTACATTTCTTAGTCGTAAACATCGTATATTTACATTTAACTTCAGTTTGAAAAACCAATAGAAATGGTGCATTTTAAAATTCTCAGTATACTTATGTATAGCATGGAGAGTCATATGTGGAACGTATGTGTGATGTTAACACATGCATGTATTTGCAGGACCTGACACATGGGCTGCAGATTTCCCCATAGCTGATGGGAACAGGCAGTCTCCCATTAACATAATCCCTAAAGAAGCTCATTATGACCCATCTCTGAAGGCTCTGAAAATCAGCTACGACCCCTCAAACACCAAGGGCATTCTGAACAATGGGCACTCCTTCCAGGTGGACTTTGTGGATGACACAGACAGCTCCAGTAAGTACAGAGCCACAAAAAAGATATTCATCTAGTTATTTATGTCTTGTAAGGTGTGGCTAAATCATCAAATAAATGTCTAGATGTCCAATGCAATCTTCTTAATGTTTTGTACAGTTATAAAGCCTTATGGACAAAAGTGTAATGAGTATATAATATTCATTATATTGCAGTTGTGTAGAAGAGGGTCAGAAAATGTGACTCTTTGATTAAAAAATTCTAAAGTGTATGTCATTGTGTACATTTACAGTTGATCCTAGCATTAGTTAGCTTTATCTGTCTTGTTTATGCAGCCACCCCTGCTGTATGTACTGTAGTAGATAAGCGTGATGATGTCAGCATGCAGTTAATCATAATCAGCTCTATTTCATTATCTGCAGGTCAACAGACATCTACAGTACCCCACCCTGTTATACTATACTATACTAGTACTTTTACTGTTCACCTTTTATCCAGTGTACTGCATGTCATTACAAAAGTAAAAGTAAACACAGAATTAAGTCATTCTACTCAGTTCAAAAAGTTCAAAAAAATTGAGAACCAGAAAAGACTTAAAATCCTGTGTTATCCTCATACAGGTCAGACTCTGAAAATCCTGGGTCTTTTGCTTTTTCAATGCTGAATACAAAGATCAACACATGCAACATCTGTCCTTTCCTGACTGTGGCCCCAATGATTATGATGTTCTGTTATTACTAGCCTTGACTGGGGGTCCTATTTCTGGAGTCTACCGCCTGAGGCAGTTTCATTTCCACTGGGGAGGAAGTGACAACAGAGGCTCTGAGCACACTCTCAATGGCATCAAGTTCCCCTGTGAGGTAAAAAGATCTTGACACTGCATAGGATTAAAAACAGTTGCACACAATATGCAACTTGTGGGTCTGTTGTGTAAACAACTATTTAGTTGTTACTTTACTTTCTTCAGCTTTGTGCTTTAATATTTCAACTTTGTTTGATTTTCCTGTTAGCTTCACTTGGTGCACTGGAACACTAAGTACCCCAGTTTTGGAGAGGCAGCTGAAAAGCCTGATGGACTTGCTGTAGTGGGGGTATTTCTAAAGGTGAACCGTCAGAGGCTAAAAAGTTCAAAATGAATAATGTAAAAACAAAAAATGTTAAATATAAAAGTTTGTTGTCTTTACATTGTGTTCCAGATTGGTGCTGCCAACCCCCGCCTTCAGAAAGTTCTGGATGCTTTGGATGCCATCAAGAACAAGGTAAAATCAGCTGTCTCAGAATTGGTAAAATACAGGTTTGCTGAAAACAAATGTGCTCGTACTGTTTGTGCAGAGCAGTTTAAAGGCGTTGGAAACTAATGATGCCACTATCATGGTTTTTCTTTTGGTATTTCCTTTCTTCCATTTTCTCTTCCCTCATGCCTACAGGGAAAGCAGACAACCTTTGCTAACTTTGATCCAAGGACTCTTCTTCCTGGTTCCCCGGATTATTGGACCTATGAGGGCTCTTTGACGACTCCTCCCCTCCTGGAGAGTGTCACCTGGATTGTACTTAAGGAGCCAATCAGCGTCAGCCCTGCACAAGTACTTATCTTGGCCCCCAACCCCATCCCTTTCACACACATAGGCAATGTGTAGTTATAACTATTTGATTCAATTCAATTTTATTTATATAGCACTATATCACAACAACAGTCACCCAAGGTTCTTTATATTGTAAGACCCTACAATAACCCTACAATAATACCAAGAAAATCCCAACAATAATATAACCTCAACGAGCAAGCCCTTGGCGACAGTGTTATAAGGGTTTAGGTAGAATGTCAGAGTGTGAGTGTATTAGTCCAAAGAAAATATACACTTTAGTACATGTGCACGAATGTGTACATGCTTTTTAGTCATTTTGTCAGCTGAGAATGCTGAAAGATTTTCACATCAAATAGGAAAGTGAAAGGAAAGTATTAAGCTTCATAGACTCATGAAATCAACACAATTTCATTGTTGTTGATTAAAGAGAACAGGCTGTTTACCTGTTACTCTGTTTTTTACAGTATAATTGTACACACGTTTGTATGACTATACATTTCATTTAGTGGTTGTGCATGGTTTGGGGGGCCAGAATGTTGATCCAAACATTATCACTGTCAAGAGTGTAGTTACAGAAGCCATATCAGACTTAGTAGGGTGGGTCTGAACCTTAAGTAACTGGTGTTTCACTTAGATTACACTGACTGCCTGTATCTCCAGGGCGCAGTTTGCACTCATGAATGTAACCCTCGTGTGACACAAAACTCACACAGAGGTGGCAATAAGCGTTCTCCACTAACATTAAATGTGCTCATACATTTATAAGACACACATACACTCAACAAAAATATAAACGCAACACCTTTGTTACTGCTCCCATTCCCCATGGGATGGACGTAGAGACCTAAAATTCATTCCAGATACACAATATAACCATCCCTCCCAAACAGTGGTCACAAATCAGTCCAAATGTGTGGTAGTGGGCACATCTGCCATATTGAGATAATCCATCCCACCTCACAGGTGTGCCACATCAGGATGCTGATCTGACATCATGAGTAGTGCACAGGTGTACCTCAGACTGCCCACAACAAAAGGCCACCCTGGAATGTGCAGTTTTTTGCGCTATTGGGGGTCTGGGGACCCAGAACCGGTCAGTATCTGGTGTGACCACCATTTGCCTCATGCAGTGCAACACATCGTCGCATGGAGTCTATCAGATTGTCAATTGTGGCCTGTGGAATGTTGGTCCACTCCACTTCAATGGCTGTGCGAGGTTGTTGGATATTCGTGGGAACTGGTACACGCTGTCGTATACGCCGGTCAAGCACATCCCGAACATGCTCAATGGGTGACATGTCCGGTGAGTATGCTGGCCATGCAAGAACTGGGACATTCTCAGCTGCCATCTGCCCTGAACAATGTGAACCATGATTCATCCGTGAAGCGCACACCTCTCCAACGTGCCAGACGCCATCGAATGTGAGCATTTGCCCACACAAGTCTGTTACGGCGACGAGCTGGAGTCAGGTCAAGACCCCGATGAGGACGACGGGCATGCAGTTGAGCGTCCCTGAGACGGTTTCTGACAGTTTGTGCAGAAATTGTTTGGTTGTGCAAACCAATTGTTCCAGCAGCTGTCTGGGTGGCTGGTCTCAGACGATCTTGGAGGTGAACCTGCTGGATGTGGAGGTCCTGGGCTGGTGTGGTTACACGAGGTCTGCGGTTGTGAGGCCGGTTGGATGTGCTGCCATATTCTCTGAAACGCCTGTGGAGACGGCTTATGGTTGAGAGCAGGTCAGCCACTAATCAGAAGGTCGGTGGTTCGATCCCAGGCTGCCTCCTGGCTGCATGCCAAATATCCTTGGGCAAGATACTAACCCCATGTTTGCCTACTGGTGGTGGTCAGAGGGCCCGGTGGCGCCAGTGTCCGGCAGCCTCGCCTCTGTCAGTGCGCCCCAGGGCAGCTGTGGCTACAATGTAGCTTGCCATCGCCAGTGTGTGAATGTGTGTGTGAATGGGTGAATGACTGAATGTAGTGTGAAGCGCTTTGGGGTCCTTAGGGACTAGAAAAGCACTATACAAATGCAGGCCATTTACCATTTGAGAAATGAACATTCAATGCACGGGCGACAGATCTGGTTGACATTCCTGCTGTCAGCATGCCAATTGCACGCTCCCTCATTGCTTGTGGCATCTGTGGCATTTTGCTGTGAGACAAAACTGCACATTCCAGGGTGGCCTTTTGTTGTGGGCAGTCTGAGGTACACCTGTGCACTACTCATGAAGTCAGATCAGCATCCTGATGTGGCACACCTGTGAGGTGGGATGGATTATCTCAATATAGCAGATGTGCCCACTACCACACATTTGGACTGATTTGTGACCACTGTTTGGGAGGGATGGTTATATTATGTATCTGGAATGAATTTTAGGTCTCTACGTCCATCCCATGGGGAATGGGAGCAGTAACAAAGAGGTTGCGTTTATATTTTTGTTGAGTGTATATATAGATATAGTTATTTTCCACAAAGTAGAAATCAGTGCAGCAACACTGAAACACAGTGCAACATGTATTTAGTGACAGATAAAGGGAAACTTTGGCCTGCTAAAGTAAATTCAAGATCACCAGCTAGCTAAAGGCTAAAATAACTATTTCACTCCCAGTGAAATAGTTATTTTAGCAATTTTACTGCTTTCGGCATTTATCTTTCTTTCTCTCTCTCACACACACACATACACTGCAGTGAGATTATTCCATGTTGTCTTAGTAATTTAATTGTTTAACATCTTTCATTCCACATTGTAGTCCTAGCACACTGATGTTCAACTAATCCTGTCCTGGGAATCCTGTGAAACAGTGGTGTGAATGTTCTCAGAAAAGTGCATGAAGAAAAGTCCTTTTAGCTTCCGTTTGGTTAAACCAATGCCTTCATCAAATTGGACCAAAAAGCCATTTGACATGATAAGGGAATGCTAAAGAGGAAACTTTTATTGGATGGGCCTCTCCCACATACCAACCACTTGCATGTAACAGTAATTAATGACACTTCAATGGATGTGAGGTGGATGAAACATTATTTCATTAAAAGGTTTATTATTTGCTTATGCATGTATTACTGTTGGGTAGAAGTGCACTGTGAGCGTACATGTAAAATAGGCTGTTTTATATGATACTCAACTGCAAACGTCTTTCTTTCATTTTAAATAAGGCTTAGATGATGATTACAATTTGAAATAGCTGTTTGTTAAATATGTCTGTGTGGGAACATTACGGTGAAATGGTTTTGTTCACCTATAAAAATTTAAAAAGTAATGTACATCATGTAGTACTTTTTGAAAGGTAGTGTACTTGCTTACTAGATACAGTAACTGGTTACATTGCAACACTGACTTTGTAATTTTGTAAGTTATCAATATAACCAGCCCTTGGTGATACTACAGAGTATACATTCACCTCTCACTTGTAATCTCCTAATCTAATCTGCTTGGTGATGATTGCTAGAAATTGTACTAATGCAACTCCAAAATTCTGCAGAAGTCCATGGAAACATGATCTTTTATTACTCTCCCTTTGTCACTTTCCTTCCTCATTAGATGGCCAAGTTTCGCAGCCTCCTCTTCACCGGAGATGGAGAAGCTCCATGCTACATGGTGGACAACTACCGCCCTCCACAGCCTCTCAAGGGCCGCCTGGTCCGCGCATCCTTCAAATAAGCCCTTCTTCCTTGTCAGATCCTCTTACTCTTTTCTTCTTCTTTTGGTGAACATTCCTGTTCCCTGTGTGCAGGCTTTACTTACTTTATTGTTGCTCTGTTGAAATCACATGGAAAATTGTAACAGCCAATAACAATGATGTAGGACTTCTAGTTAGATTAGATTAAATAGATTTTTTTTGCAGTATCTGCATTTTTAAAACAACAACAACAAACTCTTTCCAAAGTGAATTATTATTTATAAGTAAGTGTCAGTAAACAATAATATCTAATATCTAAACAATAATATATAGTTGTTGTTATCAATTTCATCAAAAAGACACTGTAGACTAGGTTTGCTTTTAATTTGTCATATAAAGCACAAATGATCTATTCATGAACAGTTTCCTGTTTATGAAGCAAAAGTCTGCTTAATGTTCTTCTTAAAGTCTTCTAAATCTTTCCTCGTGCTTAAACTTTGCCTTTATCAACATTTTGAAGCTTTCTATGAATTGATTGTGTTGTGATTTGTGCTGCAGACAGCTGCTCAGATTGTCAAAGGCTTACCGATGGCTAATTCTGCCACTGGTCAGTAAACCGGTCAGCAAAAACAGGAAGTTACTGAACTTGGATATGACATTCTTCTGTAGTCGTACTCCTCATTTTACACACTATACAGCAGTTGGAGCCACCACCTATCAGGTAGTGCTTTTACGTAAGTAGATTTGACTTTTGACCCCCCCATTATGGTACAATAACAGAAGTAAGTCTGTTGTTAAGGACTGTCTAATCTAGCTTTAACCAATAGTACAACCAAAGGCCATGTGCATTCCTGTGGATATGGCTTATCTTCTCAGTGGCACTACAATACATTTTATTTGTGTCATTTAATTTTCTTTTCTTCCTTTTTTTGGTTTGTTTGTGTACCGGTCACCATAGTGCCTTAACCACGGTCTTGAAGGCTATTTTTCCATTCTTTCTTTTTTTGGTTTGTTTGTTTGTTTGTTTACTGGTCACCACAGTGCCTTAACTGCTGTCTTTAAGACAAATTGGAAAGAAAGTGGCATCATTTTATGGCTATGAGCACTGTTCCTTTTTACTCTTTTTTTCAGTGCCTTTAACTTATTCTCCATTTAACTAAGCTTAAATAAATAGCAGGTATTTATGAGAGACCAGAGCAATGTAAGTTTTGTTTTTCATATCAATTGTTTTAGGGTGTATCTATAGTAAAACAGGTTTAACTGCTTATAGTCACATTACACGTGTAAATGCCTGTGAGACTCTTTCACTTAATAAATGGAAAAGTGCAACAATTTCAAAAACATATGTATTATTGTCTTATTTCACAGCAATATTTGTTCTTCTTTTGGGAATTAACTGGATTTACTACAGTTCATTTTATATATGCTTGGTTTCCAGAGGAAGACTTATCTTAAAATCTCTTGTTAAAGAATAAAAGTGATCTTCTCACTTGCATCATTTAGCAGGTTTAGTTTTTACTTCTTTAGTAAATTATCAGTGAAGGATCAAGGATTAGCACATAATTTTCTATCACATTCAAAATCAATAGACAATGAATCCTTCTGACTTTGTTAATCTTCCGTATATCTGAAAAAGACAGGCAATAATTGCATCATTTTTGTCAAATATTTTGTCAAGATATCAAAATCCATGCGTCCATTTTGTCCTCCTTATTTGGGTCTGGATTGCTTAGGAAGCAGGCTGAGTGGAGTAGCTCAGGCTTCTCCCTCCCCGGCCACCTCCTGCAGCTCATTCAGGACAATACCAAGCCTTTCCTAGCCAGGAAACGTAATCTCACCAATCTCTCCAGCATGTTCTGGGTCTACAACAGGGCCTGGAACATCTCTCCCTGGAATTTCCCATGAAGCATCCTAACAGCTCCCTGTATGACTTCATCTGGCTCGTTTCAATGTGCAGGAGTAGCATTCTGTCCCAAATCACTGAACTTGTCACGCTTTGTCTAAGAGAAACACCAGCCACCCTTCAGAAGAGCTCATTTCTACCACTTGTAACCACAATCATCAGAGCAGAGCTTGAGATTGAATAATGGATTGGGGCAGTTCCAATCTGTTGTGACGATGAAAAAGCTGAGCATAAATGCAAAGCTGCTGATTTCCGGAGTTACTCGGAAATCTTACAGAGGAGGGGTGTGTTTATACATTAATCAGAAATGGTGTAAAAACTTTATTGTCCGTGAACAGGTGTGTCTGCCGGACATTGAGGTTCTTTCCATGTCTATGAGGCCATACCTGCCGAGGGAATTCCCGCAGACCAGTGTCACTGTTGTGTCCATCATAAAGCGAACCCAAAGATTGCGGCTGACACCATCTCCAACGTTGTGTACTCACTCCGATCTCTCTCTCCTGAGGCCCCTAATATTATTCTGGGGGACTTTAATCACTGTAATTTGAAGAAGACATTGGGCAGTTTCTATCAACATGTGAACACACTTCAATAAAAGTCTGGATCTATGTTATGGTTCCATAAAAGGTGCGCAAACATCTGTGGCAGGCCCCGCCCTCGGATCCTCTGACCACAACACGGTGCATCTCCCGCCAGTTTGTGCTGAGGAGCGAGATGGTGAGGAAACACCACATAAAGGTTTGGAGTAACAACGCCTCTACAGGGATGCTTTGACTGTACTGACTGGTTGGTGTTTGTGGAGTCATCCAGAAACATGAATGAACTGACGGACATTGTCTGCAACTATATCTCCTTTTGTAGAGATATGATTCTTCCTTCCTTCAAGTTGTGCATTTTTTTTCTCTAATAATAAATCAGCTCTCATGAGGCTGATTTATGAAAGGAAGAAAGCTTTTAATTCAATTCAATTCATCCATCCATCCATCCATTCGCTTCCGCTTATCCTTTTCAGGGTCGCGGGGGGCGCTGGAGCCTATCCCAGCTGTCATAGGGCGAAAGGCGGGGTACACCCTGGACAGGTCGCCAGTCTGTCGCAGGGCTAACACATAGGGACAGACAACCATTCACACTCACATTCATACCTAGTGGCAATTTGAATTATCCAATTAACCTATCCCCACAAGCTGCATGTCTTTGGACGGTGGGAGGAAGCCGGAGGACCCGGAGAGAACCCACGCAAACACGGGGAGAACATGCAAACTCCACACAGAAAGACCCTGGTCTGATGGTGGAATTGAACTCAGGACCTTCTTGCTGTGCGGCAACAGTGCTAACCACCGTGCCACCGTGCTGCCTCAATTCAATTCAGTTTTATTTATATAGCGCCAAATCACAACAACAGTCGCCTCAAGTCACTTTATATTGTAAGGTATACAGAGAAAAACCTAACAATCATATGACCCCCTATGAGCAAGCACTTTGGCGACAGTGGGAAGGAAAAACTCCCTTTTAACAGGAAGAAACCTCCGGTAGAACCAGGCTCAGGGAGGTTACGTCCGATTGACGTAACCGGGTGTCATTACTGCTGATGTGAATTAAAATTTTAATGAATTGATGTTTATCCTTAGCCAGCAGTTTTAAATTTCTCTCAGTGTCGCCTGCTCTGGCCCCTGGAAGACAATTGACTATGGTTGCCGATGGGGGCTTCTGTTTAAGACTATGCTTCCTCCTCACCGTCACCCAGCCGCCCTCTTTCACCAACTGCTTGGGGTCTGCCGGGGGACAGCTAGCGGGGCCTATGCTATCTTCGGCTGCACCAGCTACAGGGGCCTGGCTAGCTACGGGCCTATCAAGGGTGCGAAGCTGAGTCTCCAATTCAGTAATCCTGGCCTCCAGAGCTGCAAATATGCTACGTTTGTTACAAGTATCATTACTGCTAAAGGAGTAACTAAACATCTGACACAATGAGCAGGAAAGTGCAGGAGGGACAGGTGAGGAGGCCATGCTGCTAGCGAGTCAGCTATGAGCTAAGCTAAGCTAGCGAAACAGTAAAGACACAGTGAATGAATACTTTGGCACTGAATTAGGGAGTGAGTACACAGAGAGTGTGCTTCGGATGAAGCGCGTGAAGATTATACTATGAAAACAGAAGTTATCTAAAAAATTTTTAATTAAATTGCTATGGAAATAATCTATTCAAAAACACCACTGTGTGTTGGAAAAGGAAGGGATACTCTACCGCAGAGAGAGCAAACACCAACAGCAACACCAACACCAAGTGACAGCGCCACCTGAAGGAGGCCCTTTGAAGGGAATATCTCTAAAGTGAATCTGAGGTGAAGAAAATTAGGAAGGCGATCAGATCCCAAATAAAAAAGCCAAAATAAAATGCAAGCATAAGGTAGAAGTTGAGATGGGGAAGCTATGACTTCCGGGTTGCCTGGGCAGGCATGAAACACATGACTGGTCACTCTCATGTAATAAGTCTCCCTGGTTTTAGCTCAGAATGTCAGTTGGCTAATGAGCTGAAGAGATTTTACTTGAGAATTGATGATAATCATAATTTTAGTAACGCACTGGTTTTGCTAAGAGAGTATTGTAATTTGTCTTTGACCAATACGATCAGACTTTGTAACCTGGTTAAAATGGCTGGTCAGATTTCAGGGAGGTCTCAGGTCCAGCTTGTGGACTTTTATAACAGGCAGGTGCTGAGGAAGGCAGCCTCTTTCATGTTATGTTCAGACAATCCTCTCTTTAATAATTTTCAGCTGCTTCCCTCACGTTGCTGGTATAAAGTGCTTGCAGTGAAGACCAAGAGACAAAGAATGTCTTTTATACCTGCTGCTATTATCATGCTTAATAACACTAAACCATAAGCGTTGTTGCCATCACTACTGCACGTTGCACTTTGTTGATGCTACTAATGAAACTTGGGCCTGTTCTACATTTTTTTTGTTGCTTTTTTGTATATGTGTTGTTTGGTGTGTGTCTGCAAATCAATTTCCCATTGGGGAAAATAAAGTTACCATTGACCATTACCAGTCAGTCTACATTCCTATATTACTTACTTACCCTATAGTCATGAGCTCTGGGTAGTTACATAAAAGAATGAGGATTCCTTGTATCCTTCAAAGCAGATTAGTTTTCTTTGAAGTTTTTCTCATCTAGATTCACTTCTGTCAGTGCGCCCCAGGGCAGCTGTGGCTACATGTAGCTTGCCAACACTGGTGTGTGAATGTGTGTGTGAATGGGTGGATGACTGAATGTAGTGTAAAGCACTTTGGGGTCCATAGGGACTAAGTAAAGCGCTATACAAATACAGGCCATTTATCATTTACCATTTATCCAGATTAGACCAGATACATACAGAGAGGAGGTTGCAACAGAGTCACCAACCTGTCTCTGAATGTGGACAAAACAAAAGAGATGATTTTTGACTTCAGGAGAGCACAGAGAGATCACTGTCCACTTAGCATCAATGGATCCTCTGTGGAGGTCTCCAAGAGCACCAGATTCCTTGGTGCCCACCTGGCGGAGAACCTCTCCTGGTCTCTCAACACCAGCTCCATAACTAAGAAGTTCCAACAGTGTCTCTACTTCCTGCGAAATCTGAGAAAAGCCCATCTCCCTCCATCCATTCTCACCACGTTCTACAGAGGGACTATTGAGAGTGCCCTGAACAGCTGAATCACTGTCTGGTATGATAACTGCACCGTATCGGATCGCAATACCCTACAACGGATAGTGAGAGCAGTTGAGAAGATAATTGGAGCCTCTCTTCCCTCCATCATTGACACTTATAGCACCCGCTCCATCTGCAAAGCCACCAGGATTGTGGAGGACCCACACACCCCTCACACACACTCTTCACCCTGCTACCTTCTGGAAAGAGGTACCAGAGCATCCGGGCCCTCACTGCCAGACTGCAGAACAGTTTCTTCCCCCAAGCTGTCAGACTCCTAAACACTCAGTGACTGGGATGACACACACACACACACACACACACGCACACGCACACACACACGCACACGCGCACACACACACGCCTTCAGACACCAAGGTCCTTTTTGCACAGTATTTTGCACATTTCCATTGCACTGTCTTGTGTCTGTACCGTCCTGTTCTGTCTATTGCTGCACTGTCTTGTCTTGTTTTTTTGCAATGTTGGAACATTGCACTTTACGTAGTCCTGTGTTTGTCTGTGATATGTCATATGCAGCACCAGGGTCTCAGAGGAACGCTGTCTCGTTTCACTCTGTACTGTACCACTGTACATGGTTGAAATAACAATAAAAGCTACTTGACCTGACTTGACTTGAGATACCCCCAATACAGGAAAGTTTGGAATAGGCTCTCAGTTTAAAAAGTCCAAGTTTATCCTGTCTTATCACCCACAAGGCTATGCAGAGCTTAGATGCAGCCAGAGAGGAGACTCGCTCAGTGTTAACTGCTTTTTTGAAGTTCTCCAAATGTCCATCCTGCTCCCTCTAAAGGCACTGTTGCCTGGCTGTCCTTGCAGGTCAAGTACAATCCTTCTGCCACATTAAAATTTAATGGCCTGGAAAATAGCCCCAAGGATCTGTTCATTTTCAAGGCTAGAGTAAGCTGTAAGGACCCCTGTAGTGATATTATAACAATAGACAGGCTTTTAACTTTTTTGTTTCACAAAGCATGAAAACAGAATGTCTACAATTTAGACGTTTTGAATGCAGGATATTTTATTAAACCAAATTAGCAGGACCAAAGCAAAATCTAAATCAAATAATAATAATCACATAGTAATCACTGTAATCGTTCTTATAATAATAATGGATTGTATTTATATAGCACTGTTCGAGACCCTCGAAGCACTTTACAATTCCACTAGTCATTCATACACTGGTGGAGGCAGCTACAGTTGTAGGCACAGCTGCCCTGGGGCAGACTGACAGAAGCAAGGCTGCCATTTCGCGCCATCGGCCCCTCTGGCCAACACCAGTAGGCGGTAGGTGAAGTGTCTTGCCCAAGGACACAACGATTGAGACTGTCCGGGCCGGGGCTCGAACTGGCAACCTTCCGATTACAAGACAAACTGCCAACTCTTGAGCCACGATCGCCACTTATCCAATTAATCTCCTCGTAGTTAATGCTGATTTCTAATACTAATCTTGAGAAGAGTGAGAGTGAGGAAAGCAGGTACACCGATGCACTTATCTCTGTTCTGTGTCGATATAATCCAGCAGGAAACCAGCCAAATCCTTGTAGGTTATAATCCAACATGGCAGAAACGTACATTGTGCTGTAGTGGTATATAAACACATGGGGAGTGCATTACATGAGTACTTCTGTCCCCGTGCATGTCCTGCACCATCCTTGTATATTTCACTGCCACCCATGACTTCCTCATGCAGTAGCAGTTCCATCTAGATGCACAGCATCACAGTGAGGCTCCTTCTTACCTTCTCTATACTTCTCCATCAACACTCTCAAAGCAAACATCTGTAGAGCTCTTTCTCAGCATGAAGCAGCATGAAGCCATACACTGCTCACTGATCTTTAGCTGTCCGTTAACTCCGTGTGTGTTTGAGTACTTGTTTTATTCACCTGTGTGAACACTTGTGCATACACCTGTTCGTGTGATGCACCTGTATTCATAAAGTTTCTCCATGTAAGTGTCTAATAGCCCCCCAGGACATGAAGCAGGCATGGAGGAGATCCAGGCTCCAGACATCCAGAGGCCCCCTAGAGCACAAGAACCCAAGGAGGACCACCGCAGCAGTTGCACTACCCACCTTCAAAAGAGCTGATTGTCTTATCTCGCCTATAACGTGTGTTTGTCTGGTCTTTCTGTGCTCTCTTTTTTCCCTTCACCTACCAATCACTTGTGGCAGATCCCATTATCTCCTTCTGGTTCTGCCAGAAGTTTCTTTTTGTTAAAGGGGAGATTTTCCTTCTCACTATTGCAAAGTGCTTGCTTGCTTGTGTGCTTCCAAGAGATTTCTCCAATACTGTACTTACAGTACACAGTGCCTTGATGACTGTGGTTCTGAAGTTGTGCTACATAAATAAACCTGAATTGAACTGAAATGACAGCAAGACATAGAAGAGGTGTGTGAGCCCCTTCTTTCTTCCAGTGGTGATGGAGACCCTGACAGATTAACTCAGGAGAGACAAGAGGGATGAAAGTCAGTAGAAGCAAGACACAATGCAGACAGGTGCAACAGTGATGCAAGGAGCAGAGGTATTGAGGGTGGACTGCTGTAAATATTCTCTATTTGAAAATAAATAAAAAGCGTTAAAATGAGATTTTTTCAATTTTCCGGTTTGCTGGTTTTTGTTTTAATGAAATTCTGTTTATGATACTTGTGTAAAGAAATCCTTGTTAAAGATGTTGAAGACCCTGGTTAAGTGTAATAAGAGGCTGTATGGTTTTTCGGTCAACTTGGAGAACATCTGACATAATGCCCCTGAGCTCAGTTTTGATTTGCAAAACTTTCAAGCATTTTTTCCACATAGCATTGTGGGGTATTTTATGTAGAACTGTGACATGAAAAGTCATTTTGGAATCAGGCTGTAACATAAAAAAATGTGGAAAAACTGAAACACCGTAAATATTTGCTGTAGGTCTGTATTTTTTGTTTCCTTCTTAAAGAATAAAATTGTCGTATTTTTTAGACCACATTACGCAAATCAACCACTCCAGAAATACTTTACATTAGAGCAGATCTGTTGCGTTTTCAAAACAAATTTGATTATTTAATTTTATTATTAAACAGCCATTTTGGTCCAGAGAGCCAATTAGTGATCACCTTTATCGATTCGAGTTTTGCCATTACATATTAAGAAACATACAATTTAAAGGTGTTGGCTCACCAGGAAACGAGTTTATCAACATTTATAAATGCAAACATTTTGACTTTTTGGGTAACATTTAAAACAGGGGGCATTAAAAAGCTCATATATAACATGGTTAATAATAACACTTTCATACTTTATAAATGTTGGATTAACTATTTCTAAATTATTATGTCAAGTACAAACCAGTTATTTCGGAGCTAGTAATGGTTAGCAGTGTGATTTAAAAAGTCTAAGTAAATAATTACCAAAGTATTTAGAATCACATTTGTATGCCTATTGATTAAGATAAGTACTAATTAACTGTGTGCGTTATGACCTAATCTGAAGGGAAGACTATTTCTGTGTGCCTTTTTGGATCTTTCAAATGTTTATTGCAAGATCTTAGGTCTCCTACTTTCAGTCTGCTAATCCATAGTGTCATCATGTCTTGGTTTTCTGTCACATGCTGCACGTGTATAATCTTGTTTAGGGTTGGCTGCGTGGGTGAGGCTCCATTTTTATCTAGTGACTCCAGGCTCTAGGTACAGAATGAGCAACATTTCTCAAAACATAGTTATCAGACTCAAACCCTAACATGCAGTGGCGGTCCTAGCCTGTTCGGCGCCCCAGGATAACACTCCCTCTGCCCCCCCCCCCCCCACACACACACACACACACAGACATAAAACATATTAAAGATTGTACATTAACATAAAACTGTTGAAATTCACCAGAGAAGCACACACACGAAGAGAGAGAGAGTATGCATTGTATGCAAATGGCTAAAACAGCCATCATAATTCGTCAAACAATGAGAACAGGACAAATCAACAACTGACAAAGACTAATTAATATTAAAATCTGTAACATAATGTAATGTTTGGAGTTTAGTCTGTTACTGTTACTATTTTTACCATTTCTTCTTGGAGCAACTGTAACTCACATAATTTCCTTAGGGATTAATAAAGTATTCTGATTCTGATTGGTTCAGGATGACCTGCCATGATCCAATCACACATCTGCTTACCTGCATCTTTTGCTCGTTTCTGCTCCTCTTCTTTTCTATTTTTTCTAAGCTGAGCACCTGACGGCTTTGAACTTTTCTTGTCCATCTTCGATTGGGTTTCATTTTGCACTCCAGTATGAACACCCATCCCCCAACCCGAGGATCACCACAACATAACCTAACACACCTACACCTTAGTTCACAGATTCACTTTGTCTAAGGTGTATTTCTGGGATTTTGCACAACCCAGGATTCAAATCATGAATACATAATTTACAACATTATGAATGAAATGTGCTCTACTTGGAAGCAGCCCCTCCCCTTTCGACGGGTTGTGTGTGAGATTTTAAATCATCAAACTGTAAATTATACATTTTAAATTGTTATTGATCCTTTACCCCGAGTCCTAAAGTGTATATTTATTTTCTTACTCTTCTTATATATATTGTTTGTTTACTTGCACTGCTGTAACTGGAGCCTCATCGTCTCGTCTCTCTATATACTGGACCGTATGTAGCGGAGATGACAATAAAGTTTACTTTGACTTCAGCAGCGAGCAGGTGTGACCTCTGTGTAGTGTCTTCTCTGGTCTGCATTCACAACAAAAAGGCAATGGTTAGAATGCTCTCTTTTTAATGTCGTGGGCAATCAGCACAAAATCTAAACAGGAAAGCTACAACAGAGTTAGCTATGCTCCCATTTTGTTTCCTCTCTTCCCAATAAAGAAATCTCACCTAAACATGCACTCAATTCTACATAAAGACTGGAGAAATGACCCGCAACAAATGATGTATAAACAACAAAAATAATCGGGTCAGACTGTATTACTTTAACAACCTGCGATATGATTTTTCTTCCCCCCGACATTTGCACATTCCTTACCTTGCAGGAATCCTCCATTATTCTGAGGATTACCCAGAATCCCTTGCCCTTTGTGAATGTTGCAGGGTGACTTTTTCAACAGTAGGTGGTGCCAATGTCCCATTTAGCGGGATTTAACTTCGACTCTATTTAACTATGTTACACAGGCGCACCGAGGGCTCTCGCGCTCACTTTTCGCGTATAGAATTTCGAAAAAACATCGGTGCAAATTATAAGTCTGTATCATGATGTCTGGTGTTTTCGTGTTTGTTGGTTTGTTTTCATTTTGTTTTATTTTGCGAGTTGGTTATTAGATGCTGCTTCCCGCCGCCCTGCCCTCTCCTCCCTGTGCCGCAAGCAGATGGGTTTGGCTATTGTGTGTGGACATAATAGCCAAACCCATCTGTTCTCTGACTGGATTGTTAAATTTGTGATTGACATGACATTGACCAATCAGATGAAAGGAAGAAAAATAGGGTCAAAATTCATACTTGTAACTTGAAACTTGAGCGCAGAGTTTCACACGTATTTTTTGGCTAAGTCCACATACAAATCTTTTTTACGCACACACAAATTCTTTTTACGCATACAAATCCTGATTTACAAGTACAAAATATTTATGACCACAATTTGAGCCCATACAACCCCATTTACAAGGCAAGAAATTCCACAAATGAACCCTGACAAGGCAGACCGGTGGTCACCTGAATGTAGGTTGCCTGTGAAGGAATTTCTTTTGTTTTTCTCTTTGCTACATAATTCCATATATCCTGCTTCATATATTTGATGTCTTCAGTATGTTTCTACAATGTAGAAAGCAATAAAAATAAAGAAAAAATATTAAATGAGACGGTGTGTCCAAACCTTTCACTGGTAGTGTACATCTATTTCCTGATCTATGAAGTATGACTTGAGGTCAATATTTTGAAGTGGTTACAGCTCTAGATTTTACTGATCAACAATCCTCTGTAGCAGTGCACAATTTCCAATTTTTACATTCAAGAACAAACAACGAACAGCTTTAACCGGTTTTACTTGCTAGCAAGGGAGGCTGGTCAGAACCAGCCCGCCTCCTAGCCAGCATCAAATAAAACAGCCTTCCTTGCTGCCTTTTACTGAAAACAGTTACAGTACACACAAGCACCACCCACTGAAACTGGATAAAGACTAAACATCCATATTCACAATATCAGCAGACTTCAATTATGTTTCTCTCTTATTACAAATCCTGTCTGCTGAGACATTGTGATACTAAAGTTACAGTCAGGAAATGGACACCTGATGCTACTGAGGCTCTAAGGCTACGTTCACACTGCAGGGCCCTATTTCAGGAAGCCGGTTTAGAAAACTCAGAGTGAAAAACGATACTCAGGGTTGAGTAACCCCGAACTGTCCAACTCGGAATATTCGGTTTCAGAAAGGCTGATAACAATTAGTTCAGTCAACGCGGAGTTGCTTTAACCCCAAGTTAAGCGCGCGCACGAGGATACATAAAGCCCTGATTAGTGGAGCACAGATTAAGCGAGTCACCATGGAGACGGAGGGAAAGAAGGCGCGGTCAATGTATTTTACAGCGCTTGAGGCCGAAATTCTGATGGCAGCATATGCTGATAACATGCAAATTCCGCAGAAAAAAGGTAACACAGCCTCAGCTGCAAAATACAGTGAACTTATTTTCATGTTTTAAGAATCAGTTTGCGATTATTTAAGATTCTAGATTTGGCAATGCCTTTTCCTGCTAGAAAGATCCACATCAACAAGGTATTTTCACACAGAGAACTGCTGCTCACTGGATAGCTTCTCTTTTTTGGACCATTCTCAGTAACCCTAAAGGAGACTGTGGTAAAATCCAAGTATATCAGCACAACCATGCCCTGATCAGAGTCATTTAAATGTTCTTTCTTACAAGGGATACACATGCAAGTGATATGAAACTGCAATAATTTTAGAAGCTGCATTACAAAATTAATGTAAAAACTAGACTTAAAGGGGGAAAAAAATAAAAAAAGAAACCAAAAAATAAAAAAAATAATTAAAAAAAACTAGACTTATATCTAACACTGTAAGTTTTTTACGGCTTTGTTTCCTTAATGCCATAGCTTTGATGATCTATAGTAACTGTGTCCCCACCAATAGGTAACAGGTGAAGTGTCTTGCCCAAGGACACAACGACCGAGACTGTCCAAGGCGGGGCTCGAACCGGCAACCTTGCGTTTACAAGGCGAACTCCCAACTCTTGAGCCACGATCGCCCCCATAATAGTGACCTGTAAATCCTTTCCAGCTCTCTTTTTAGCCAGTTGCCTAGATTTCATGCCTAATTGCAATGCAGGCTACAGTGTTGGCTGGATTTGGTGCAGGAAATCCTTTCTTAGTGTCCTTTGATATAAAATACCTGGATGTTAGGCAAGGATAAGTCACTCCATAATATGGCCCGCGCCCTGGAAAGTACAGGGTACTTAAGATGTAAGATGGAAAATATTGTTTGATTTTCTGGAAATTTACCATGAAATAACCCAGTACATAAAACTACTGTTGCTGTACTTAATTTTACTTACAGTGCAATTATTCTATTGTTTGGTGTACAAAAGCAACTACCTGTAATTACAGGTACCTGTGGTCTTACAGTGTAATTATTTTATTGCTTCCTTCAAAAACCTCAATTGTTACACAAAATTACATGGAATTTACAGGCTACTTTTGTCTTAGTTGTGGGTCCAACAGTGTAGTTGTTTCATTGTTTCACAGATCTTGCAGGTGACTCCATAATACGCCTCGCATTCCAGAAAGTACGTTGTACTTGTTGAGCCTTAATGGTGGGTCTTACAGTGTGATTGTTTCATTGTCTCCTGCAAAAACCTGACTCGCTGCCTGCAGAATGTGCGTAAGAACTGTTGCCTTATTTGCAGGTCATGTTATAAAGTGTTACTGGAATCTGTATTAATGCATGCTGTATCCTCCTCTCTGCAGCTCTGCAGCTTTTTGTGAAAACAGTCTTTAAGGGCATTTGTAGTTCCATTTGCTATTATGACATTGATATCAGGTGTCAGGAGGCAAGTTAGGCTGATCCATAATCTGCTTCTCTGCTTATCTGCTGGGTGTTCTAAGATGAGAGTTTTATCAACATACTACTCTAGGCAGATTTATAAAGTGAGAACAGTGGCACCCTGCAAGAAATTCTTATGAACTCAGGCACATTTGATGTTTTTGTGTTTACATCTACACAGCCAGTAATCCTGCTCCGTATTCAAATAATAAATAATATAACTAAATAATATTATTGTTGCGCTGGGCATTTGTGTTTCTTGGGATAAGACTGAAAAAAAGCAAATAGGTTATGATGTGTTGTATGTATATATATATATATATATATATATATATATATATATATATATATATATATATATATATATATAAAGATGGTCATTGTGTTTGCAGTTTTCTGACGTGATGTACATTCTGTTTGAACTGTTACATTAAACCACCAATGATCCGTGCATCACTTATAGGAATCTATTTTGAAAGTAAAGTAGATATCATAGATATTTAGTATTAAACAAATCTTTTCTGCCCTAGTCCATGTGCTTGGGGTCTTGGCTTATGCACCTTCTCAAAGGTCACATTGACAGTACAAGCTTTTTCCTTCTCCTTGTGTTTGAAGTACCAATATTGACACTGATAAAACAGCAAAAGAAACCTCACAAGATAGCTTGATTGTTCTGTAAATGTCTGCTGAGATCAGATATGGACCTTTTCAGAGTTTATCTTCTGTGGACAGCATTAGAGGATATTTTCTGGGGCAGTGGTAATCCTGTGTTAAGGACAAAGCAGGGTTAAAATCTAAAATTACATAATCCAACACATATGGGATCCTTAACATGGCAGAAGAGTGTTTAAATAGATTTCCTGGCATGTCAATATTTATAGTTTCTTTATCATTTTAAGGGGTAGAATATCACTTTGGTGGCTACTTTTGGACTGTGTGCAACCGATGTCCCAGTATCATACTTTGGGCTTTTGCCACCAAGTTAGTGTATGATGAAATGGCTTATATGAGCACAGGTTAGTTTTCTGATACTTCAGTGCAAAAAAGTATGCAGATGTAATTGTAGCAAATGTTTTATAGAAGACTGAAATCTATATATCTGCCAGAACAGCCTCATTAGATTCATCATTTGTCTGAAGTTTGGCTCCATCTAGTGTTTAGATGTCAGTCTAACAAGACATCTTAGTGTTAGAGACCTGCTGCAAACTCCAAATCAGCACACAGTAGACACATGTGTCTAATCAGGAGCTACTTAAGATCAGGTGTTCATCCCCACTTCTATTTCATTTGTGTTTGCTCTGTCAGTTAACCATTCAGGTCCTTGACAAGGTAAAATTGATAAATATATATGTATATTTTATTATATATTTTTTAAAATGTATCAAAGCAGGATTTTGAATGGTGCTAGTATCACAATGACTGATGAGCTTTTTCCATCTGCTGGTTTCAAGGTTCAGTCCTTTTGGTTTTCTGTTTCTGACTCATTTATTCTCTTAATTAGGCTTGGATAGAAAATGCTGTTTATCTTTGCAAATGTGTTCCATTTCATTGATCATCCCATGGTGGGTCCTAAATCTTACACTATAGCCCACTTTTTTTTTTTCTTTTCAAGAAATCAGCTGATGTATGAACACTACTGTCAAGCCAACTTAATGTATTTCTTAAACTGTTAACCTTCTGAACACTTAAACCTGATGCTGCTCCTTGCAGAAATGTTAAATTGACAATGGTGTACAGGTTTTTTGAGTTACAAACACACAGCTTCAAACTAAATGAAAATTTGGTGCCATAGTAAGGATTTGGGCTGTATCAAATCTGTCATAGATCCCACTGGGTTGAGAGATGATGGCTGAAGACCACAGCGCAGGTTTCTCTCTTTCCAAACCAGGTCATTTACTCTCTCCTTGTATGTGGTCATGTTTCTGTATGGCATATGCTGAATGAAGAATAATGACCTTCATTCCCTGTGTGTAATGTCTCTAAGATTTGTCTTACAGGTAGTAAATGTCTTTTCCTTTTTTAAATTTTTTTTTAAACTGTTCCTATTAATACAACATAGATTCATAACTGACACCCCTTCCATGTAGGTTGACTGAACATGGCAGCAGCGGTTAACACGCCTCCTCTGGCTCCTGAAGGGCCAAGTGGAGCGAACCCACACGTTCAAGTTAACGCTGACGTTGCAAACTCTGCACAGCAAGATCCAGGACTACACAGCACCAGCCAAGATCCTGGACCATCTCATCCTCAACACCCTGTCTTTCCTAGACCTCTCTTTTATGTTCATGCTCCACCGCTACCCCCATTCCTCCAATACCAGTGGCCCATGCCCTTGCCTTATAATCCCTTTCCAGGCTTCCTAGGCATGGGTAAGTTGAGAATTTTCATTAGTTTATAAATATGTTAAATTGGTGCTGTGCCTATGGACTCAAATTGTGGTCATAAATCATTTGTACTTGTAAATCAAATGCGTATTTGTGAACTGGGTTTTGTAACCTTGTAAACCAAAATATCTGCATTTTATGTGTGTGTGTGTGTGTGTGTGTGTGTGTGGGGGGGGGGGGGGGGGGTCTGGTTGCACATGCAAAGCAAAAAAACTACGTGTAAAACTCTGCGCTAAAGTCCCTTCACTTGCGTGCTAGTTTAAAGTTACAAGAACAAATCTTGTTCTTCATTTTGAACCTGGAGGATGTCTTTGTAAATATCCCATAGGGGTCATACAAGCCTTTCAGTAGCTGTTGAAAGGGTAAAGTTTTGTTATATCAGTGGCTAGAAATACCATTTGTACTTTAGGATTAGTCTAACACAAAGTCAGGGCTAGTGAAGACTCTTTTTCCACAAAACTGAAAATGCTGTGTTGGCATGTAAAAGGTAGTGGTGTGCGGATCGATACTGAAACATCGATTCTTCTGATACCAGTAATTTGTTCTAGAATCGATTCTCATATTAAAATATCGATATTTTAGTACTTTGGGATAAATTTGCAGTTTTTCATTAACAGGAACACAGTGGAAAGAAACGATCATTCGGATCGTCCAAATTGGAAGGAACTACTCCTTTTCTGCCTTTCATAGTCATATGCAAAATACGGCTGTAGAAATGTGTCGCAGCCCCTGGCCTTAGTGGCCAAGTATAGTATATTATTCTTATTACTGAATCGAGTTTGAATGAGTCGCTCACCAAAATGAATCGGGTTTGAGTCAGTTGCCCAGAGAGTGCAAAAAATGTACATTTTCACTCAAACTTAATGTTTCTCTTTTCATGTAAATCCTACTGCTAAGATGAGTGATTGAAAAACAATTATTTTTATAGAGCAAAAAAAATTTAAGATTTCTAAAGGGAACATTTATTTTACTTTTATTTTATTAGTATTTTCCTCAAATGTGTCAAATATATATATTTTCATCTAAATGTCCACTGAGCTGTGAGCCAGGGGGCGGTATTGAACGATTGGGTCATGATTGGCACATCACTACCTGGCGTGCGCACTCACAATGGCTGAGCGTAAACGGAGTCATATGTGGACGTATTTTACCTCCACAAACAGCCAAGACTCGGTTTGCGATACATGTGGCAGGACAGTGAGGTGTTGTGACAACACCACTAACCTCGTCAAACACCTCACGGTAAATCATATCACAGAATGATTATGTTGAGGAGGAGCGGGACAGGTGCTACTAGAGACAGACTTCTCTCGCGGAGTCCTTTAGTCCTGCAGGCAGGCAACATGCTCAAATAGCGCACAAGTTCAGATTTTTTTTCTATATGATAATTCTGCATTATTAAGCAATAAGAACAAGTAGTCTGATGTCCTGTAATCATTATGAAGCTATATTATTACAATTTCATAATACAATTACATATTGTATCATGAAACATTAAGTTTTTGTACAGTGTATCGGATCAGTATCATCGATACCACCCTGAATTTTACTTGGGATCGGAAAGGAAATCGGTGGTATCGCACATTAGTAGTAAAAGGGCATTTATTCTTCCAGGACCTGAAGCTCAGTAAAGCACCTCTCCAACAGCCAAACCCATCTGTTCTCTGATTGGCTTGTTAAATTTGGTCAATGTCATGTCAATCGCAATCAGCTGAAAGGAATCTGGTCAAGTTTTGTATGTGTAAGCTGAGTAACAAACAGCCAGGGAATCTGAGCGCAGAGTTTTACATGTATTTTTCTTTTTGCTTTGTGTGTGCAACTAGACCTTAATGAAAAAATTTAACTTATGTAAATATTTTTACACACACAAATATTCTCATCTACAGATGCACAAACATAAAATTTTCAGATATTTTGGTTTACAAGGTTACAAAACTCAGTTCACAAATGCACATTTGATTTAAAAGTACAAATTATTTATGACCACAATTGGAGCCCATACTGTACCCCTTGCGCGCTCTACATGTATGCATGCAAGATTCAGTCTTTCTAACATGTGTGAAATGGCTCTGCAGCTCCTATCATCACATACAGAGCAGTAACATGTTTATATCTTGTAGAGTAATTAAACTGTAAGGTGGTACTGTCTGTATATTATTCCAAAATGATCACCTTCACTCATTTTTTCTTTTTAAGGATATGGTATGGTCATGCCCCCACTTCCCCCTCCCTCTTACCTGGAGTCTCCAGCTTACATTGTACCACACCCTCAGGTACAACCAGTCGACTATAGACGCCTGCTTCATCCCCAAGTCCACAGTCATGCTCCTTGTGGATCGTTTCAAAATTTAAACCAGACTCGCAGAATTCGCCTGCCTCATACTACCCCTGTTAGAGAAACGGTGAATTCTGAGGTCCAGACGGAACCCATACACAGAGGTGGAGGTGGCTATGATGAGGGGTGCCCAATTCTCAGCTCAGACTCTGGACGTGCAACTGCCTCAAATTCTCCTTCATCCTTAAGCTCTGGTTCCCAAAAACAAGGCTCAGCTGAGGTCGAGACCTATATGTTGGCCAGTACTGAGGCAAAAGAACAGGTCAAAGGGGCTGGCACAAACAGAGTCATACAGGACTGTCACATGGTGCATCCTACAGGGATGACTGTTCAGTCATCTAGAAGGGCAACTCAAGAAATGCAGGGATGTAAGGATGGTGCTGTTCAGGAGTCCTCTCTTATCCCTCCTTGCAGAAATGCACATTGCAACATGTGGTCAGTGAGTTCTCAGGATAGCATGGGGCCAGTATGTAGCTTTTCTCAAAAAGAGGATGAAGTCAAAGAGAGGCGCGTCTCTGTTCCTGACATTCTAAGCTGGGGAGGTGATGCATCACAGAAAACGATGACAATGGCAGCTGAGACACTCCTTCAAAATAATCTTGAGATTCCATGTTATGAAAATGAAGTGGAGCATGAAAAGGCTTTTTATCAAAGTCCAAGTAAGCCAAAGAATTATGCAGTGGTGGTTAGCAGTGCTGATGATGTCGATACCGAAGTTATTTCAAGTTCTAAGGACAGTGAAATGATCTTTAAGATCCTCAAACTTCCTTCTCTTTTAGAACCCTTTTCACTGTCAACAAGAGATGCAGATTCTGTGGAACTACTTGTTAGACCTTGCCTGTCTAATGGAGATGAAATTCTGCAGGCACTAAATGCACTCCGCGAGGGGACAGAAAATGGCAGTGAGACGCATGAAGAGTCTACAGAGGCCACTCCAAAGCACACATTTTTAAGTAGATGTCAGATGAATAGAAATATTAATGAATCAGTTTGGTCTGTGGAGTCTCTAGCTCCTTTCATTCCTACTAAGGAGTGGCTACAGCAGAATGGTGTATTTGAACCTGAAGTCATTGTAGAGATGGAGAGGGCTGACAATGGTAAATGGTTAACCAAAAAAGATGACCTAATTGGTACATTTGCTAAAGAAAGAAGGCAATCTTCAAGATTTTCTTCTCCGGACTCTGTTCTGGTGTCAGAAAGTGTTCTTACTTTTAGTACCCCAGCTAAGAAGCAAAGTCCTCCAACGACCCCAGACATGGTGTGTGAAACTGAAGTCTCTGAAACAAAAGGAACTGAAGAAAACCAAAGCACAGTTCCTTCAGAAAAGTATCCTTTAACTTCACTTACTACCCCGCAGGGTACAATTTTAACTGCCTCCAGTGATGAAGAGATGAATGACCATGGGTCTTCAAATCCTGAGGCTAACCAAAGCCCAAACCAGGGAACTCTTATATATGAGCAAGAGGAGAAAAACTCAGTTGAGAGAAAGGAAACCTGCCCCATTAACTCTGCAGCAGAGGACAAAGTCTCATCCACTTCCCAAATGACTCTCCAAAATGACAC
Source organism: Maylandia zebra (assembly GCF_041146795.1). Taxonomy (NCBI): domain Eukaryota; kingdom Metazoa; phylum Chordata; class Actinopteri; order Cichliformes; family Cichlidae; genus Maylandia; species Maylandia zebra. Next base: position 33,438,249 of record NC_135184.1, on the reverse strand, counting down.
ACAAATGGAGGTGGCGACTGGCGCACAAAAAGTAGATGGTCAAATGAGAAATGTGGAACTGGGCGTGCCAACAACTGACCAGAAGACGGCTCAAGTGACACCATCAAAGGGAAATTTAGTAGACTGTGCAATCCAGTGTACTGAACTACAGGGTCTAAAGTGTTTATGTGAGGAGTTAAAGGGAGGCGTGGGATCAAACAGAAAACCTCATAAATATCCAGGTGGTCTGATTTATTTAGTTTTTTAATTGTTTTTTCCTTTCATGCGGGTATAGTGCTCTAATTGTAATTTATCTCCATAGACTGGAAAAAGGCAAATGATGGAAAAGCTGAAGTATTCTGCAATCAGAAAAATTCAAAGAGGAATGGTCAGTGGCGAAACAGAGGTCCAGGTAATGAGATGCAAGCGTCACATTAAAATAATCATGGGTCATCTGAAGGCCTGCCCAAAAAAGACTCGCTGTATCTTTGCTGTCACATTTTTCTAGTGCAAACTTGTTCAGTCCTACAGTGACTTGCGTAGCTTCATGCCCATGGTGAGCAAGTTTGCTGCACACGTGCAAGGCTAACTTTATTCTCAGATGGCCTTAGCTTCAAGTCTTTGATTTATATATTTGACGGCCAGATGAGACTCCTTAATTTGGGAATGCACTGTTGTATACTGTACCTAGAACTGACGCACTGTACTTTAATAACCTGATGAAAAATTGCAGCGGAATGCATCTGGGCCATTGAATGAAAGAGTGGCCATGTAGGACCAGTCATTCGTATTAAGTTAGAGACAACACTACTTCTTTGTTGACAGAAAAGCATAACGGCCAGCAGGAAGACTGCAATGGATACGGAAGCAGACCTGGGAAGTTGAAAGGTGAGTCACTAAATGATCCTGGCTTGTCATTGGATGGAAAATTGTGCTCACATGGGGCAGATCTGATTTTAAAATTGAGTACCAATTGGTCATTTTGGTTTGTTTAGCTCAGGGCTGCCCAATCCCAGTCCTCGAGAGCTACTATCCTGCAGCTTTTAGATGCATCCCTACTCCAACACAGCTGAATCAAATGAATGGCTTGTTATCAGGCCTTTGCCAAACACGATGGCATGCTGAAGAGGTAATCAAACCATTTGATTCAGCTGTGTTGGAGTAGGGATGCATCTAAAAGCTGCAGGACGGTAGCTCTCGAGGACCGGGATTGGGCACCCCTGGTTTAGCTGATCAAGTAACATTATCAATAATTATGCAGTAACTCCACAACTCAAACTGAGGTAAATATTGTGTATAAAATAACGTTTCAATACAGTTCTATATCACAAGATCATTAACTTGATATCCTTAATGGTGGGCTGATGGCATCTGATCTTGGAAGCTAACAAAGGTTGGACCTGGTTAGTAGACCAGGTCGGGAAGTTGATGGTTTGATCCCCAGATCCTCTGGTCTGCATGTCCAAGTATCCTCGGCATGGTTGTGAATGTTGGAAAGTATTTAGGGTATAGATAAAAGTACTTTATGAAATTGTGAAGGTTAAGTCTTTAGAAAAAGAAAGGGGTGCTTGAATGAAAACAAAGCGTCTTTGCATAAGAAAAGAAGTAGAAAAGTGTTTTGTGTCAGTTTACCACAATTTCACATCTTACTGAAGTTTGCATTGGTTATTCCTCCTTCAGGTGGGAGTGGAAGGTACCCACGGTACTGACAGTGACCACACTTCACACAAGTCAACACTTGGTTTTTTTAATTTAAATTGAGTCATTAAAAAGTTTCTTACTTTTCAATAAAAGCCTTGTATTAAACATGATTTAAGTGTTTTGTTTTTTGTTTTACGCCATCTTGCTTGTCAGACATTACTTTGGATGCACAGGTTTCTGACTGGTATAGCAAACTTAACCAGTTCTTCAGGTAAATGACAATGGTTACTTAACAACATTCACCCCAAGTCGGTGATAATTTCACAGCGGTGAAATTGGGTGCTTAGAAAGGTGAGAACTTTTTTTTTTTTTCTTTTTTTTTTTTTTTTCCCCTCCAGAATTGGAATTCACACTTGATGCAATCATTAAATGTTAGGGTTAATTGGAAATTACTTTTAACACCAATTTATTAATTGGCACTATAAACTTAACCAAAACCTAGTTACCCTCATTTACTTTCACAAATTTTCCCACTTCTCAGTGGGGCCAAGCAAGGATGTCCTCCTCTTTGCTTTGTTCATGGAGCCGCTAGCAACAGTAAGAGGAAAATATATAAAGTATTTAAACAGTCACTACAGAAAACAAAACTATAGACCTTTGTATAAAGATCTCCTTTATACAGTGTTTTATTCAAGATCCATCATATCTATAGTTGTTTAATACGTTAAATCTTAATCCAGTTAAATCGCAATCATTCATTGGCTTGTGGAATTAAAAGGTATGATAAAGTCATCTGGATCAGAACCAAAAGATAGCGTCACCCCCCCCCCCCCCCCCAACTAGAACCACAGCAGCCTCTAGAGAAGCCTTTGACAACATCACCAGTCCTACAGAGGATTTGAGAAAGAAATGCGGTGTTTATCTTAGTTTCCAAGTGTTCTGGCAGTAAACTAAAATCTATGAATTAGACAGTCCAAAAATTACTTTGTGGAGTTGCTCTGGAGCTGATATGGTGTCAAGGTTAAAGACTGACCCAAATCTTTTGATAATTTGATCACCAAATTCAAAAGTGTTTAAGGGCATGAACCCTGATCTGGCTGTTCATAGACATTTTACGTCGAAACAAGGTTACAGGAGTGTAGCAGACTTTTAAGTAGATTTTTTTGATACTCTTTAAAGACACCTTGCACTCCTCTGGTTCTTGGTCACCCCTGGTTAAGCCTCCATAACCCAAACACAGACTTGAGCAAAAACAGTAACCTTGGCTGGATTATCTGGTGTCATCACCATTGTTTGAAATCAGCCTCCCCTTCTGTTAACTTGGACTCTCCCTCCATGTCTTTAGATCTTCCTCTGGGCCTTTCTTAATAATTTTCTTTGTTTATTTGGATGACATCCTGATTTTCTCCAAGTCTATCCATGAAAATTTGTCCCATGTCAGGCAACTCCTACACCCTTTTTTTTTTTTTTTCTTTTCTTCTTCTGTCCCATTTGGTTCTTTAGCCGTCAGAATTGTCTGAAGACCAACAAGGATACCCAATGGATTTACTTTGCCAAATGGATCATCACGGTCTTGCCATATTGGTCCATTTGATCAACCTTTGTTGTTATTGTTTATTTTATTTTCAGTTGTTACAGATGGGACAGACATGACTGAGGGATAGGAAACATAGAAAGACAGATGAAGGTAAAGAAAAACAGGAGTGAAGAGGGACAGTGAGAAAGGAAACTTAAAAAGAGAGGGAAAAAAATCTCCTGGATCACCTGTTGAGAGAAAAAGAGAAAACCAGCAAAACAAACAAAGCAACATACTAAACACGACACCATCACGTTAATCTAGCTAAGTGTAAACAGCAGTAAATACTAAACATTCAATGTTGTTGTGCAGCAAGGAGGACCGACAGCGCACAATGTGCTTGGAAATAGCAGCCAATAAAGGTGTAGTTTATGTCTATGAACAGTGAACACCTGTGTGCACCTGTGTGAATCAGCGCGCTTGTATTCAAAAGGTTTCCCCATGTAATGGTCTGCTAGAGGATGTAGAGAGCCATAGCCCCGTCTCCCAGGGCATGAAGCAGGCATGGAGGAGATCCAGGCCCCAGACATCCAGAGGCCCCAGAGTGCGAGAGCCCAAGGAGGACCACCGGAGGGGCATCGTGCCACCCTCATGGGAAGAGCTGAGGAGAGCCCCAGATGAGGGGTCACCCAGTAGCCACGCAGCAAAAGCCAGAGGGGGCGCCCGCCGGCTCTGCCGGCAGCCAGCTGTGCCAGAGTGAACCGAGCCGCTGGCCCGGAGGCCCGAGGGCCCCTTTGCCCCGGAACAGGCCTGACCGAGCAACAGGCACCCGCCAAGTAGTCACCGGAAGTGAGGTGGTACATCCCCTACACCTTCTTGAGAACAATCTCTATGGCAGGGGTAGGCAACCTTTCTGATGGCGAGTGCCATTTAAAATTTCCTCAGAAGTCAGTGTGCCATATGATTGCACTAGCAAAGGCTAGCGAGGCTACAAATACACACAGCCGCTCTATCACGTGACACGTACTGCTGCAACGTGCTACGGTTATGAGCCGAGGTACGCCATGTTGCAAGTTTTGTGAGGTGCTTTTTTGATATTTAATGGATCGGATTACATTTTTTTTATTTTTCTCCGATATCCGATCCAGAAATTTACGTCAGTATCAGACCGATACTGATACGTAATATCGGATCGGTCCATCTCTACTTAAAATCAAAAGGGCTGTATCGCGACTGATTGCGCCCAGACGCCAAGAGACGGTACTTGGAAAAAATAGCGTGCATCGGTAATGTGGACCCGTGTGAAAAAAGGCAGTGGAGTGGAAACCCAGACGGCGGTAGTTGTCCTATCCCGATATCTTCATGTACCTTGTCTGTGGAGTCAGCGCATACACGGCGAATCATTTTCGAAATTATAAATTCCTGGAGGCGCACATCTAATTCACAAACTGTTGGGTACAAGATTTGGCCGTTTTTAAGCCTCCACGTTGTGAGTATGTTGACCATATGACCAAGATACAGCCAGAGGTTGCCAGCTGTGCGTTGCCATGTAAATAGTTTGCATTTCATGTGTATGCACTTGCTAAGTACATGTGAATAGATCTTGAATAAAAAAAGATAAACATACTTTTCTTTTCTGTTTCATATTTCATATGCTGGTTTGCCTGCAATAATGCCAAATAATAAGCTACTCTGTCAACATGACGTGGTTCTGCAGCATCGCACATTAGGATGTTTTATCTAATGATCTATGACCTCAATGCATTCAAAATAACACTAAAACCCTATTAAGCGAGATATGAATTTATTTAGAACTCACCGGAAAGAAAATGCTGCGAGCAAACCAACAAAAAAATGGGGATGGCAGAGAACTCGATATCTGCTCGTAGGACCGCTGCGATCCAAGCCTGACGTTTAGTAATATCGGATACATGAGATCCCTCCCGTTGCCTCCAGGAGGGGAAACAATGAAAAGAGAGCCCATTTTCCAGCTTCTTGCCTTCCCTATCGTGTGATCTAACGTTGCAACCGACAACACAGCACGTACGAACCATAGCTGACGCTTCCGTGTGCTTTGTTTGGCCTACTGTCATGGCGGGAGGGGGCGCGACACCACGCTCCAAAGCCCTATTGTAAGACCAGGAAAGATGCCTTTCCTGGTCCCCGTATTGAGGAGTCTTTAGATATTCTTACAGGCGCATGTTGGTCTTCCACATTGGATTTGGCTAGTGGTTACAACCAGGTTCCAGTTGCTGAGGTAGATCATCCAAAAACTGTTTTTTGTCTCTTTGAATGGACACGCATGCCTTTTGGCCTTAGTGATGCTCCTGATGCAGCAGACCTGTCTGTGTCAGTCACTGCTCCTATATCTGGATGACATTGTGGTCTTCTCTTCTACTGTTGAGCATGTGGTGGAAGATTTCTTTTCTGATATATTGATCACATATTTTAACCATATCACTTTAGTAATTGTAGACTCATATTGTCACCAGTTGTATGCATGTAGAATAGCACCACAAATTGGTCTTATACTCTATCACTCACATACACATAAACAGTCGGGCCATTGTAAGTTCATGGGAGATGTTAAGCAGGTAGTGGGACTCCTTCTGCTTATCAGGGATGTAAATTTCTAGGTGACAGCTAAGCAGAAAACAAGGTCATAGTTCTCTGTCTCTGAAGAGAAGGTTCCCAGGATGAGCTGAGCTGAAGGTATAGACTCACGTGATGTGTTGTGGAATTTTCTTTGTTTGAAAGTGTCTGTGTGTGTATAGAAGATGTGAGGGAGGCGGCCATCGTCAGAGAGCACCCTGGAGTTTGGCTACAGTGTTTCTCTCCACGTTGCAATGTGTTTATTAAATTCACTTCACTTTGCTCATGAGGTGTGTGTGCCGGTTATTTTAAAACATCCATGATAAGCAGCACATGGAAAGGTTGGAGGTAGTGCTGGGGAGGCTGCATAAAGAGGGTCTCAAGGTAAAGCAGGTAAAGCTCCTTCTTCCAGCAGGAGGTGTGTTACCTAGGACATGTATTTCATGCATCAGTAGTCATGCTATTTAAACCAGTGAAGTATTGATCTGGGGGACCCCATCACCCCTGCACAGGAAGTGTGGATCAGCTCTCTGTCTAACTAATCTGAATCTTTGATCATGTGGGTCTTACCAATAGCCAATACAGGGCTTAGATGGAGTTGATGGGTGAAGGGATTCACCCAGTACTAACTGCCTCAAAGCCCCCAGGTGTCCACCCTGCCTTCCCTGGTATATATAAATATATATATATATATATATTTATATAAAAAAAACAACAACACAGGAACTTTCATTAGACTTGCAGGCCTGGTCCTACCAGCCACACTCGTTAACAGCAGGTCCCCAACTAGTAGGTCAGTGCTCTTGAACTATAACTGGGCTTAGCTTAGCGGCTTGCTAAACTAAGCTCCAAGGGTCTGTTACTTTTAAAGGCTGGGGTAATGTGTAAGAGCTATTTGTACTAATGTAGATTTCCTTTTTCACAAAGGGCAAAAAAGGGAATGTCCACAATTGAGACTTTTTAATTGCATGTTTTATTAAATGAATTTAGCAGGAGCAAAGGAAAGCAGAATCAAATAATGATAAAAAGAGAATCAAATCACTTATGTTTATTCAATTAACCTACTCTGATCTAATGCTCGCTTTGTTCTGATCTTTGTGAGGAGAAAGGTTGGAGAGAGAACACCAAGCCTGAGGATGTGCTTATCTAGTGCTCCATGCTTAGTGGAAATCCTCTTGATTTTATAATCTAACAACACAAAAGTAAGCATAGAAAAACCGGAGCAATACAAAACCAATTTAAAAGTTGGGGCAGTGGTACATCCCTCTCATATCTCTGTTGGGTTATCCAACTGTGAATTTCTGAGATCCAATCTTCTGTACTGCTCATCCCACAGAAGACAAAGGGAAGAACAACTTATCTCTTCTGCACAACACTTTTATACCCGGTCATCCTTTCTCCTCCCTTTCTTACTGTATGTTGCATCTTATGAGATGACATCTGGTCTCACCCACGGTGACATCCAATCACCATTGTTAACATTTAATCACCCAACGTCCAGCCACACCTTATCATCCTCTCTCTAACGTTAACACATACTTGATTTAACACAGTTAAAGTTTGAAATCTTTAACTTTAAAATCAATTTATTACATTTTCTTATTTTCTGTGTTATTCTTAACATAGAAAGCTGCACTACATATGAACACTCAGTCACATATGAATATGCTTCATGTTACATTAATTATGCAATCTTACTTAATTTATCGTTAGCTCATTCTCACATGAACATTCATTTAAACATAACTGCTTTTAATTCACATATATAGGAAAACATTTTCTCTTCAAACGCTGTTTGTCAATCACAAAATAATGCAATTTCTTTTAATAAGACATGCCGTTCATAGCCAGACGTTCTTTTGCTGCTCAGTGCTTCTCACTTACTCACTCCTCCCATCCTTCTTGTCCACACACACACACACAGTTACAACACTTAATACCCTTTCTCTTTTTCAGAATTATGTATAATGATGGGCTGGCAACACAGACACACACAGAGACTAATCTGTCTGTTGAAACCGGATCACATCTATGCATACAAAATCCACAAATTAGAAACGTTTTCATTACTCAACTCATTAATGGTAAATGGACTGGTTCTTATGTAAGGCTTTTCTACACGCTTCATACAACTAATTCATTCACCCAATCACACAAGCACTTCTTCTAAGCTCTTAAGTGCTCTATCTAACATTCATATGCATTCACACTCCGATGGATGCATCAGAAAACAACAAGGGGTTAGTATCTTGCCCAAGGATATTTGGCATGCAAACTGGAACCTGGGATCGAACCACCAACCTTCTGGTTAGTGGCTGACCTGCTCTGCCACCTGAGTTACAGCCACCCCGGATTTATCAGACTTATATTTTAATTCATGTCTTTGATTAAGAATAAAGATGATTTATTTAAGATAACAAAACCACATGTAGATAGACTATTCTTATGCACTCCGTATAATTTTTAATATAAATGTCAAGTCCTGAATGTTGTCCTTTTACGCTGTCTCAGATGTAATGAGAGGTAAGCCAGGGGACTGCCTCTCTCGACAGAACACATCTTCCACTATTGTTTCTTACACATCATAACAATACATAAAAAATGTTGAGAACAATGAAGATCATTTGATCATTTGGTTATTTCAGATGGTTTCTGAAAGTTAAAGGGCCTGTTGATTAGACAAAAAAATCCATAGTAGAAAAAGACAATAACAGTCAATACTGAATTATTAAATCTGTGGAAAGCTGGAATATAAATCAAGAAAGTTTCCTTAAGCTTCTACACTATCATCAGGCTTTACTTCAATGCATATTATGTAGGCTAATGGAAAACTAAAATTACTTTATGCTTGTATAAATATCAAAAACCTGTTAACTTAAACATTTTAAAGGTCAGCACCCAGCTGGCAAATCTCATCCAGCAGAAAGTCGATGTCCTCTTGTTGAGTGGCAGGATTGGAAAACACACACCTGAAGAAATTGACTTTGGTTCCCAACGGTTGATAGCCAATCAGAACAGAGCCCTTTTCCATCATCCTGCCTTTGATCCGAGGAGCAACCTGCAGAGAAATATATTAAAGATCATCATTGGTAGTATGAACACATGAAGAAACTGAGACAGAAGAGGTCCCAGATGCAGACTAAAAAGACAAATCGTTATCAAAATAACACAGGAAGTAACATGACACAAATATCTAACACAAAGACGACAACCGCCTAATCATAACAGTCACTAATAATAATAGCCTTACTTTTAAAAGGTACCAAAGCTAACTCAGAAACCTAAGGATAAAAATAAGAAAATAATCAAAGAAATAAACCAAGAAATATCTACTACAACAATAACACAAAGCTTAACCAGAACTTAACCACTGTAATGATGTGCACTGACCTGATGGAGTCTTCTATCTCTGTCAGGTCCAGGTGGCAAGCTTCTCAGACTGGGAGGGATGTACCAGAAACACACATTACTGTGCTCTGGCTGTTTGAAGGAGGAAAAGGGACAGACCATGTTTGTTCATTTCAAAAGATGAGAAACCAAAGAGCTAAATAAAGTAAAGAGAAAAAGAGAAGAAAAAAAAACAAAAACAAATAATATCTAACTAGTTAGATACTAGTTAAACTAGTTAAAGGTAAAACAAACAAACCAAAACATGTATGTCCTACAACAGTTCCTGGTTACATGTAAGTTAGACCTGGTTCAGGTTCAGATGGGTTGTCACTTTGCTTATTACTGCCACATTACAGAGCACTGTGGAATTCTGTCCATGTCACACATTTGTCTCTAAACAATCTGTGCTGCTGCGTGCTAGGTGTGCTTAATTTTTATGTTTTGTTGTTATCACCGTTCAGCTAACCAGCCAACAATTTGTCACTGCTGAAATATTTCTTGCACAATTTTCTTTAAATTCTTTTTAATTTTAGTTTGATACATTTCTTTATTTACCGTACAAAATTAAAGCACACTGCACTAGTTTTCATAAGGTAATTAGCAAAAGCAATATTAAAGAGCTGTTTCTGGTTGGTCAATTATCCATCCACCCATCCGGTGGTAATGTTTGCAGTTACATGTTTACGGCACACTGAGCAGCAGTTTGTTGACAGGTTTAAATGTCTGTATTTTGTTATAATTGCTAGAATCCCAATGCACACACTCACACTTGCTGTTATGAGTCTTTTTTGTTTGTTTTTTCTTTTTAACACATCTTGAACATTAAGCAATACAGTGGTCCCCCGTTTATCGCGGGAGTTACGTTCTAAAAATAACCCGCGATAGGTGAAATCAACTTTATTTTATGTTTTTTCTTTTTTTTTTCTTTTTTTTTTACAATTATTATAGATGTTTTAAGGCTGTAAAAGTCCTCACTACAAACTTTATAAACTTTTCTCAGACAAGCATGAACGTTTTCACACTTTTGTTTTCATGTTTAAACACTCTCACAGTCCAAACCTTCGTAGAAAAATAAGTCCAGTATTATAGAGTGAAGCCAAAGGCACCCGCGGCTGCCTTTGGCGGTGCAAAACGTTTCATCGACATTGTTGTGTTTGTTGTGGAGAAAACCTACAAATTTACAGCGCTTCAGTCACACTGCTAGCGATCGAAGATTTATGTAAATTTGACAAGCTGAACGCATTCTGTACTGTACAAGATACACGGCACAAGATTGATTGACAATCTATAGCCAATCAGGACGCAGAACATGATGCGCTGTAAAAAACAAACAAACAAACAAACAAAAACTAGAAAAAGCTGCATTTCCTGCGAAAATGCAGTGTGAATGCCGTGTAGTGGAATCTGAAAAAAGCCGAAGGAGAACTATCTGCTCAAAACACTGTGTAGAAGCTGAACTCTGCTGAAAACTCCTTTATTTGAAAGACTACACTGAAGAGTGTCAAGAAAGCAGGGAAGATGTGCAGCCAGAGCCAGAGGTAGGATTTCAACCTGCGCTATATGGTCTTAAGGCGGCTGCTCATCTCACTGAGCCAAATTGGTTCTCAGGTGACTAAAAAGAGATGAAACTGAAAATTGTCCTGAAAAAGAGGTGAAGATGCTAAAAATTCTATTGAAAAGGGCAGAAGAGGTTGAGATTTGTGCTGATAACAGGTGAAAAAGCTGAAAATTCCACTGAAAAGAGGTGAAATTTTTGAACTTTCTGATGAAAATAGATGAAGAAACAGAAAATTGTGCAGAAAAGAGGTAAAGAAACTGAAAATTCTGCTGAAAAGAGCAGAAGAGGCTGAGTTTTGTGCTGAAAACAGGTGAAAAAGCTGAACATTCTGCTGAAAATAGATGAAGAAACTGAAAATTCCGCTGAAAACAGACCAACAAGGTAAAAAAATCTGCTGAAAAGACGTGAATCAGCAGAATTTCTGCTGAAAAGAGGTAAAGAAGCTGAAGTTTGTGCTAAAAACAGCTGAAGAAGCTAGAATTTGTGCTGAAAAGTAGTGAAAAAGTGAAAATTCTGCTAAAAAGAAGTGATAAAGCTGAAATTTGAGTGGAGAAGAGTGTAAACGGTTGAACTGTTAACTGAAATTTTTTTTGTCATAAGCGGGAATCGAACCCGGGCCTCCTGCTCCGAGAACGGCTGCTCATCTCACTGAGCTAAAACATGGCTCAGCCTGGCAAGCAAAACTGGTGATCACACTGATAATGTGGTCCTATTCAGCAAAACAACTGATAAAACAGAATTATGTGCTGAAATGAGATTTAGAAGCTGAAGTGCTCGCTGAAGATGGCTGTATGTGAAAGGGTACACTATGCAGTGTCAATAAAGCAGAGTGCATGCAAGTACGGAAGATGTGCAGCAAATGTCATATGTTCGATTCGAACCTGTGCCACTAGATCTTACAGCGGTTGCTCTTCCCATTGAGCCAAACCAGCTCTGGTCTCAAACAAAGATATGATGAGAGAAAAAATGTTCACTGTAAAGAAGAAGCTAAATGGTGCTGAAAAGAGGTAAAAAAAAATGCTGAACGTTCAGAAAAAAAAAGATAAGAAACCTGAAAATTGTGCTGAAAAGAGGTGAAAAAGCTGAAATTCTTCTGAAAGAGCAGAAGAGGCTGAAAGTTTTCAGCTACTCATTGAGCCAAACTGGTTCTCACGTAGGGCTGTGTGATATGACCAAAATCTCATATCCCGATATAAGAATTCTATCGTCCGATAACGATATAAATCACATAAATGTAACATTTTCTGTAGATTCTGTGAATCTCGGGAAGCTCGTCTTGCGGGAAGTGTTTCCAGCTGTGTGTCATGTAGCTGGATTAACCGATGCATGAAACGATACATTTTTAGACATAAGTTGTAACAGCCGCCGTTTTCTTTGTGAGTATTTATTACACGGCGTGCTGCGGGGAAAAGCCTGTTCTAACGTTTGAGTCTAAGGTTTATTTTTTAGCACCTGGCGGCTCTTTTTTACTTCTCATCCGTAAATACTCTGCTCTTTCACGTGATTCCGTTTATTTTGAAAAGTCTCAACAGGATCTTGAGCTTTATTGTGAAAGGTTTATGTGGAACATAAACAAGCGGACACGCGATGCTGTTACCGTCGTTGTTGCTAACCACAACGCATAAAAACAGGCGCTTGTCCGTCCGTAGTGTGGTTATATAAAATATAAGAGAAAGAGAGAACTTTAAGAAATTAATATAGCCACTACAGTGACCATCAAAACGATGAAAAAATATTGCCGTAAACAGTTTATTTTGCGACACCACGAAACAAACGATTCTGCTGAAAAGAAGCTAAAATTTGTGTTAAAAAGGCTGAAGAAGATGGATTGTGCTGAAAAGTAGTGAAAAACTGAACATTCTGCAAAAAAAGGTGATAAAGCTGAAATTTGCATGCAAAAGAGTTTAAACAGTTGAAGTGTAAAGCAGAGTGCATTCAAGCAGAGCAGAAGTGTGCCACAAGTAGGATTCAAACCTGCACCAACAGATCTCACAGCAGCTGCTCATCTTACTGAGCCAAAGCAGTTCTTGTCCCAACAAAAGATATGACGAGAGAAAAAATATGCAGGGGGCCCAAGAAGCTGAATTGTTGTGAAAAGAGGTGAAGAAGCAGAACTGTATGCTAGAAACAAGTTAAAGAGCTAAAATTGTGCTTAAAAGAGGTGAAAAAGCTAAAATTCTTCTGAAAGAGCAGAAGAGGCTGAAATTTTTCAGCTACTCATTGAGCCAAACTGGTTCTCACGTAACTGAAAAAAGGTGAAAAAGCTGAAAATTCTGATAAAAACAGCAGAAGAGGCTGAGATTTGTGCTCAATTTCAGTCCACCAATCAGAGGTGCTGCTTCTGTCTGCTTCATCAGGCTGTGTACTTGTAATTACAGGACTGTGATAGTGTATTAATTTATAGTGAAAAAAAATGTTAAACAAGGTGGAATTGAACCCAGAACCTTTGGGCTGCAGACCCGTGTCGTTACCAATTGCGCCACCTGGAAGGGGAGTGGGGGCCTAGAAAACAGAGTCATGAGCAGTCAGAATTAGATCGCGGTGAGAGGTGAAAAACGCAGTTTTTTGGTGTTACAAAACGTCGTGTAACTCAAAAAGTAGGTGGTATAGAAGCATAATTGTACGCGGATCTCTGAGTTTTCTCGCGTCCCTCCTTTTATCCGTGGGGTGAGGAACCGCGACACAAGAACCACAACACAAGGAGGTGTGGCATCGTCCTCAGAGCAGGGACCGGCTGGCCGTGACCCTCCGCCTTCTCTGGCCGCCCAGCGAGGTTGTCCTCCATCAGTGTAATGGCTGCCTCCAAGCTTGCTGGCTGGTGGCATCAAACCCACCATGCTGTCCCCTTGGAGAGCCCCGCCACAAACTTTTCCAGGACCATCTGGTACCTGTTGTGTGGGATCTCTGATCTCTGAGTGATGTGAAATTAATCTTTCACCTGTAGACATGGAGTGGTTTGGCAACCATGATACTGTGCAAACACAACATTAGGATTATTTTAAATTTGATGTTGAATTCGCGATCATTCCAGCATTTTTGGTATGATGTGTTCTGGACAGGAAAAGTATTTTGCTAAAGTAACAGTAGATACTGTTATAAAGTGGAGGTTTAGTCCAACCTTCTTTGTCACCTCTAATATAATATCTGAACTCAACTTACATAGAAGAAACATTCATCATTTTAAATGGCCATGTACCACGTACACCCAGTCTCCAACATAAGGTCATGTTGCAGTGCAAACTGAACAGAAAATTGGTTTGGCATATAGTACTATCAAAGAATCAATATTTCTGGAAAAATATCTGTGAAGAGCACACTCACTTTGTTTTTGAAGACTAGTTCAAATTCTGTCCTTTTCTGCAGCTGATCATAGAGATACTCAGCATTCTCCAGACATTTGTTGACTTGAGATCCAAAGCCGTCTGAGCCCTCACATATTAAATAGTGGACATAGTGAGAGAGACAAATAGTTATTGTTAAAAGGGCATAAAGACATCTCATAACCTGGTTTTGTTTAGGGAGGGAATTGAAACCATTTGCAAAAAACAAATTACTACAAAAAATAATTCACGATATTCTATTGTATTTCAATAATTTTACTCTTGTTTACTAAATGTTTGATATGCTTATACTTAAAGGTTATGTTAGAGAGGTTATGTTACTGACACTATCGCACACACACCCACACCAACATTGCGGTTTTAGTTGTACTTTAAAATATACCTTTGCCTTCCACATCAGCCAGAGTTTAAACACATCAACGTGTCGGCCACACTGGATGCTTTTATCTCCAGTGTCATAGCTCACATCGTATGGTTTGTCCGTCTGAAAAAGGTACTGGGCCCCCAACTTATTACACTCCTGTAAGAGACCCTGAAGATGAAAGAGGCAGAAATCATTCATACAAACTAAAGCGGAAACTACACAGATGGGCCACTACATCCTGACTACCTGCCTGCCTACCAGAAGCTTGCTAAGGTCTCAGCTCTGAGCTATGTTTCCTATAAATTGCATTTGCATACAGTTAGACTGCATTCATCACATTTTTTGTTTGAATAGGCAACTGGCATTAGCCTGCACTAGGCCTTTGTCTGGTTTACAGGGCGATCGTGGCTCAAGAGTTGGAAGTTCGCCTTGTAAATGGAAGATTGCCGGTTTGAGCCCCGGCTTGGACAGTCTCGGTCGTTGTGTCCTCGGGCAAGACACTTCACCCGTTGCCTACTGGTGGTGGTCAGAGGGCCCGGTGGCGCCAGTGTCCTGCAGCCTCTCCTCTGTCAGTGCACCCCAGGGTGGCTGTGGCTACAATGTAGCTGCCATCACCAGTGTGTGGATGACTGGATGTGTAAAGTGCTTTGGGGTCCTTAGGGACTAGTAAAGCGCTACACAAATACAGGCCATTTACCATTTTTAGCACTAGTGGCAGCTTTGTCTTGGAAACTAGTCATTTGTCCAGGAGGCTAGTAACACTAATTATCACTGGCTACCTGTTTTTCAGAGGTGTTATTGCTTGCTTGAATTTACTTATTCATTTCTTTAGATGGCCATGAAATCAAAATATATTGGTACATTTCCTGGCCTTTGCTCAGTGATTTAGAATCTTGACTACCAATTTGAGGTGTGATATATTGTTATTACTGTTAAATATTTAAGGTTATTGTATTTGTGTAAATAAAAAAAGTACAGTTTGTGATAGCTTTTGTTTGCATTTTCTATTTAGAGTTTAGGGTATGGGTATGTTTGTAAACACAGTTTAATTATTAAATAAACTGTAATTTGGGGAGCTGACCATTATTAGCTACCTGTTGCTACTTCAATCATGAAACTGATCTGCTTTTCTCTCTTGCTTGTTTATTGCCCACTTTGCGCCAGAAAGAGGAAACCAGCGGAGGTCGCGCTAAACAACAGCCAAGAGCCAATGTGGGCAGGTAAGTGACGGAAGTGACGGAAGTGACGGGCAAGGTAAGCGACTCATGTTGTAACTGACGTCAGACGCCGGAGATTTTGGCGGAAAATTAAAGCGAATGGTAGTTTAGAATTGAACAAATTCCTTTAAGTTTCAGTTTTACCAAATACACTTATCAATTGTCTTATAACTAACAACATTTGTCTAAATCATCTCCAACACCCTGGAGTTTAGAGGCTCTCCAAGATTACATTGATCAGTGCTTCCAGGATCTCGTAATGAAGAAGGCGCAGAGTGCATCTTCCCTGGCCAAATCTGAGATGCCGTCGTCGAAAAGATGTCACCCGGCAGATTCCCCCGGCACAACATCCCCAACCGGCAAAGATATTGCCGACATACTGGAGTCAATCGACCAACGATTGTCCAGTTTCGATGCGAGGCTGTCCTTGGTGGAGATTCTTCACCGAGAATTTAAATCCTTGCGAGAATCCCTGGAGTTCAGCCAGCAGCAGGTGGAAACGCTCGCTGCTGAAAATGCAACGCTAAGGGAGTCGGTGAAATGTCTCACAGACAATGTTACTCAGCCAAATAGAGAAAATAAAAAAATAAAAGAAACAGTTATTGATCTACAAGCTCGTAGCATGCGTGATAATCTGGTATTTTCTGGTATTCCAGAAGCTGCTGGAGAGGACGCGGAGACTACTGTAAAAAGCTTAATCAAAACCCACCTGAAGCTGCCAGAGGACACCGTAAAGAATATTGTATTTGATGGAGTGCATTGCATCGGCCCCATGCGGTCAGCGGCCGGGAGACCACGTCCTATTGTGGCCAAATTCAGCCACTTCAAACAAAAGGAACAGGTGAAAAGACGCGGCAGGGAATTAAAAAGAACGGACTTCAGCGTAAACGACCAGTTCCCCAAAGAGATCCTGTGTATTAACTTCACACCAGATAAGAATCCGCTACACTCTTCTCCTATCCACTCACACAAACTTGCATTAACATCTGTTTAACTTACCAATATCAAATTGCATCTTAAGTGTGATATCATAGCAGAATTTTTTTCTTCTCGTTTTTTCCCCCTCTTGTTTTTATGCTGCTCACCCTTGTCCTTGGTTTCTTTCTTAATTTCTTTCACTGCTTCGATCACCTGCTTCCACACTTCCACACACATCCACAAACAACATCCTTTATTTTGACACATACGCACAGCACGATCATGCACAATCATGCGCTCAACAGCAGCACATTTACATCAGTCAGACAGCGCACACAGTCGTATAGGATACACACACTTAAGCCAAGCCTACTCATATTAGTAAATATGCACACACATAGTCAGACTCAGGGAGCATCTCGCCACACATTCTTTCTCTCTCTTCTTCTCTTTATTTATGAACAAGTGATGTATTCTCTCCACCTGTCTAAGCGACACACACAGCGTACACCCCTAGTTATACACAGACATCTATGGGCGCGCTAAGGTATGTTACATGGAATCTAAATGGAGCTGGCTCCAGAGAAAAGAGGTTAAAAATATTTAAAAAACTACAGGCAGATGTTGTCCTTTTACAAGAGACCCACAGACCTCTTAGAGGTTTAAAAGAACTTAAAACACTTGAGTTTCCTAACGTGTTCTCAGCTTGTTATAATTCTAGACAAAGGGGAGTAGCAATTTTAATACATAAAAATATTAATTTCACAGTACTCGATACAGTTATAGATCCAGAGGGCAGATTCTTAATCATTAAACTATCTATACGTGATAAAAAGCTATGTATTGCAAGTGTATATGGTCCAAATGTTGATGATCCCTCATTCTTTCACGGTTTTTTCAGAGCACTCTCTGAACACTTAGATGCCACACTGGTTCTTGGAGGCGACCTCAGCCTTGGACTAAATGAAGAAATGGATAGGCTCAACACAACAGGAACTCAGCGTAATTGGCAGTCCGCAAATATAATCAAAGGAGTATATGAGTGACTTTGGCCTTTGCGATACATGGTGCTCCCTTCACCCCAACAGTAAGGAATACAGGGAGTGCAGAATTATTAGGCAAGTTGTATTTTTGAGGAATAATGTTATTATTGAACAACAACCATGTTCTCAATGAACCCAAAAAACTCATTAATATCAAAGCTGAATGTTTTTGGAAGTAGTTTTTAGTTTGTTTTTAGTTTTAGCTATTTTAGGGGGATATCTGTGTGTGCAGGTGACTATTACTGTGCATAATTATTAGGCAACTTAACAAAAACAAATATATACCCATTTCAATTATTTATTTTTACCAGTGAAACCAATATAACATCTCCACATTCACAAATATACATTTCTGACATTCAAAAACAAAACAAAAACAAATCAGCGACCAATATAGCCACCTTTCTTTGCAAGGACACTCAAAAGCCTGCCATCCATGGATTCTGTCAGTGTTTTGATCTGTTCACCATCAACATTGCGTGCAGCAGCAACCACAGCCTCCCAGACACTGTTCAGAGAGGTGTACTGTTTTCCCTCCTTGTAAATCTCACATTTGATGATGGACCACAGGTTCTCAATGGGGTTCAGATCAGGTGAACAAGGTGGCCATGTGTAACCACTGACTCATTTTAAATAGTTTAGGACAGCCAAACTACGGACCAGTTGCTAGGTTCGGCAGGGCTACAATAGAAAGCGAGGCGAATGCAGAATGAAATGGCTGGAGACAGGAATTTGAGCAGCAACAGTTATTATTTTGCACAAAAATGAAATAAACAAGACACAAATTCCACATTGACAGTAGTAGTGATAATAACCATAACAATAATAAGAAGAAGCCGGCAAAACAAAAATAACCCCAAAAATAGTCGTTTGAGCTCAATATTCAATTGTCTTTTTGTCTTTGGTCATTTGTCAAGTCAAAAATTCTTAGTCTAGTTCTTGTTCTCTTTCGTTTGTGGTTTGTGTGTTACCACTTGGAAGTCTCCATCGAGGAAGAAGAGTAAGTTCCTCTGCAAAGTTCAGTCTGGGCTCAGGCTCGCCATCTCCATCCAGAGAGAATCCATTGGAATCCAAAATCTTAGTTCCTTCCACACGGACAAGGGAAAAAAACCTAGCCAAAATGTTAGAAAATTCCGCACGAGCTATCCGTGACCTGTCTCATCTATTTCCACGTGCGAAAAGATCTAGCTCATGTGAAATGATGGTCTGGTGTTTCGGAAGACGGGGCTAAAACCACCTTCAACCAATGAAAAAGGCATTTATCCCTTGTGATCCAGCAACAGAAAATAAAAGTTTGCTAGAGGATCACACTTCCTTTTTTCAAAATAAATGTTTCTTTTCAAAATAAAATAATGAAAATACATTTATACAATCAAAACGAAAACAAGAAAAAAATAACAAAAGGTAGTTTTCTCTACTGGGTTACACATGTCATTAGTTTTTCTTCTTTTATACCCTTTCTTGCCAGCCACGCTGTGGAGTACTTGGACGCGTGTGATGGAGCATTGTCCTGCATTAAAATCATGTTTTCTTGAAGGATGCAGACTTCTTCCTGTACCACTGCTTGAAGAAGGTGTCTTCCAGAAACTGGCAGTAGGACTGGGAGTTGAGCTTGACTCCATCCTCAACCTGAAAAGGCCCCACAAGCTCATCTTTGATGATACCAGCCCAAACCAGTACTCCACCTCCACCTTGCTGGCGTCTGAGTCGGACTGGAGCTCTCTGCCCTTTACCAATCCAGCCACGGGCCCATCCATCTGGCCCATCAAGACTCACTCTCATTTCATCAGTCCATGAAACCTTAGAAAAACCAGTCTTGAGATATTTCTTGGCCCAGTCTTGACGTTTCAGCTTGTGTGTCTTGTTCAGTGGTGGTCGTCTTTCAGCTTTTCTTACCTTGGCCATGTCTCTGAGTATTACACACCTTGTGCTTTTGGGCACTCCAGTGATGTTGCAGCTCTGAAATATGGCCAAACTGGTGGCAAATGGCATCTTGGCAGCTGCACGCTTGACTTTTCTCAGTTCATGGGCAGTTATTTTGCGCCTTGGTTTTTCCACACGCTTCTTGCGACCCTGTTGACTATTTTGAATGAAACGCTTGATTGTTCGATGATCACGCTTCAGAAGCTTTGCAATTTTGAGACTGCTGCATCCCTCTGCAAGATATCTCACTGTTTTTGACTTTTCTGAGCCTGTCAAGTCCTTCTGTTGACCCATTTTGCCAAAGGAAAGGACGTTGCCTAATAATTATGCACACCTGATATAGGGTGTTGATGTCATTAGACCACACCCCTTCTCATTACAGAGATGCACATCACCTAATATGCTTAATTGGTAGTAGGCTTTCGAGCCTATACAGCTTGGAGCAAGACGACATGCATGAAGAGGATGATGTGGACAAAATACTCATTTGCCTAATAATTCTGCACTCTCTGTACAAATGTACTATTTATAAGGTTAGGAAAAACTGCAGTTAGCTGTGCATTAAGTGCTCTCTTGGATAAAAAAAAAAAATTCTCCCACTGAAAATGCAACTTCCAGATGAACAGAATCAACTTTTTAGTAATTTCCTGTATGATTGAGCATGGATGAAGAGATTGCAAGTTGATTGCACACAGTCACAATGATTTTGGTCTTGCCCAAACATCCTCAACCATTGCTTTCCTTAGTGTACTGCCCAAGTTTTTGGGCCCACACCCTCGTGAAGTCTGACAGTTTGTTTAGAAACATGCATAAAAAGCCTGCTGGAAGTCATTTTGTGGGACTCTGGCAGTGTATTTCTGTTCCTCCTTATACACAAAGGAAGAGATATTGGTCCTGAAGCTGAGTTTATGCTCTAGTGTAGCTCTGTTTTACTGTGAACCTGAGCTGCACCTGTTATCAAATGTACCTACATCTACTGAAACAATTTTTCAGTCTACAAGTGGCCAGATTTTTGACCTGCCTGGAGGACCAGGGAATTCGCCATGTTATTCAAAGTTTAGGAATATACTCGGCATTCTAGGTGGGCAGGGTTAGAAATCTAATAGGCCCCTGTAGGCTCAAAGATATTAACAGCAGAGCGGTTCTTTGTTCTTGAGTCACAATCCAATATATTATAGCCCATGTCATGTGCACTTGTTATAAGACAATTAACAAGACAAGTATAGTGTTGCAGCAAAAACTCAAAGTTTTGAACCTCCTCAAATTTTAAGGTTAGGGAAAAATCGTCAAAAGCTCAAAAACGGAAAGTGGACACCTAATTTTACATAACCATGCACATAAATCATGTGTGTGTACTTAATCTGATGCATAATTTATTTTGAAACAGTTTTCAAATAGTTTCAAAAATTATTTACAATATGCTACTTACTACAGTAGTTAACAAAAAACTAAAAATTGTATAAAACACCACAAACATACCTATTTCTTAATGTTCTAACAACATTTTATAGCAATTAATCAAACTGTCTCAGAAAAACTGAAGCCCACACATCTGCTTCATTAAAGTGGTAAACAGAGGAAAATACAGACTGACAATAGCAGTCTTGACTCCAGATTAAAGCAAATCTCTTACTCTTTTCTTGACCAGTATGGCAGAGCACTGCAGAGGGACACCCATCATCTTGTGTGGATTCCATGTCACTGAACATGCTCTGAAAATGAAACAAAAAACAAACACAAAAGAAAACAAAAATATGCGGCACATAGTTGTGGTAGATATAAAACTCACAAGGGTAGTAATTTTTAGTATTATACTGCAATGTGTATGGTTCATATCATATTCATATTTTTATTTTTCCTCTCCGTCATGTCTGTTCCCATGTACTATGCAGCAGGTGGAGGTGTGCATTCTTGATCAGGACTTAGTGGCCCAACCAACCTGAGCTGTATTCCAAGCAGGTTAAACTAACAACTGGTTTTCTGTTCCAGAAAAATGGTTAACTTAACCAGTAAATGAGGTAACGTAAAGCAGTTTCAGTGAATCTACCCAGGTACCAGTAACTCAGGACCAGAACTACCCGAACGTATCAGACTCCATAATGGATCAGCAAACTGGGTCTGTGTCTGGGTCCACTTGCACAACAGGACAGATCTAAAATCGATTCTGGATGAGGCTAAGCTGACTCTAATTCAACTCTGTCATTTCATTCCATCATCCAATCCAGATCTGTTCTGGATCCATTTAGAATGGCTTATTTGTCCCATACCCATGGTATGTGAGCTCCACTGATGATGGCTTTCTTTGTGTATTCGCACATGTGCTCTGCATGGACAAACTCAGTGAACTAATTCAATGAGTTGACTGAGTTCTGATCAGGTCTTCTGGAACAGAAATCTCAGAGTTGCCGATCTATGAGTTAATCAACTTAGAGTTTGTGTTTGTGTTGTGAATGTCTCTTGGAATAGGCCTCTACTCAAGGTTGTTGTTACTGTAATTTGATGTTGTTTTTGTTTGTTTGTTGTTGTTTTTTCTTCTGAGATCTTTTCCCCACAGCTGCAACTGCCCAAAAATAATTGACTAGTTCTCTTCAATTACAAACTGTGTGTAAACCATCTTGGTGCCAAAACCATCTTGGTACTTGTGAGACTTAACCAGAGGTGTGCGCATCAGAGCAGATGCCACTGGATAAAACAGAAAAATATATAGG
Source organism: Maylandia zebra (assembly GCF_041146795.1). Lineage (NCBI taxonomy): Eukaryota > Metazoa > Chordata > Actinopteri > Cichliformes > Cichlidae > Maylandia > Maylandia zebra. The sequence goes on along the minus strand of NC_135184.1, from coordinate 33,416,059 downwards.
AATTTTTCTTGGCCTGGTCTTTTTATAGCATATAGCTCCCTTGAAAATATGCTACTGTAGATCAAAAACTGAAGAAAACAATGAATCAACATATGGACATTACCTGTGCAAAGATCAATGCTGCTGCGGTGAAGCAATCTGGTATTCAATAGCAAAAATTAGGCTTTCTTGTCAGAGGTCATTTTTTTGGGGAAAAAGAAAACAAGTGGCCAAAAATACTATACACAACGGTAGACTGGTGTGTAATAAGCAAACAAAAAAGGCAGAATAGTGGGTCGACCTTACAATAGAGAGAGAAAATAAAGATTTTTTGTAAACTGGTATCGAAGTACACTTCCTGCACAGAGATTCTGACGTTTCTATGGATACCACACATGTCTATATTTAAATAACAGATTTGGTGGTACAGCCAATTAAACCAGATGTTCTCCCTTTCACCCCTGGCCCCAGGAGGCATTGGAAAAGATGTGTTTGCTTGTGGATACATGTGAAAAACATATGAAGAAGATCTTGCAATAGGATGTAAATTGTCACAAGCTTGTTGAATCTGCTAATATCTTTTTTTTTATTTTGAAGTTTGACATTAGATACACAACATTACCTTTACCAGTAAATTTCTTTTCTCAGTTTGTGCAATGCACACACACTGAGTTTACCTTCAATTAAATTTTGGGAGGGCCTCAAAGAGAGGCTCAGTGATAAACACAGATGGCTTTTCCATCTGGCAGGACATTTAATAAAGGAGGGGTTTCATTGTGTGTTAGATAATAAAAAAAATGATGCACTTCAAACGTTCTGTACTAACACGATGCAATATAACATAAATGCTTCCTGTGGTCAAGCTGGATGGTGGGTATGTTATTTTCTTTTCAGTTCAACTAATCATTATGTTCAGTGTCATTTGAAACCTTGCTTTGCTTTATTGTTGAGCTGGCTCTCAAATTGCTTGTTGGCTCTTAATAGTGCTGTTCCAGTGGAAATATGCTGTGTGAACTGACTGGGAATATTTGGATAGTTACCGTTCAATGCCCTCCAATTTCATTCTGTGTCTGTCTGACATCAGCAGGCCTCCACCCCAAGCTGCCTGGAGGGACAGAATCAAAGAATACAGGCACTTTAGATAGACCATCTATGTTTCTACAAATGTGTTTCTAGAATTTATTACACACCCCTTAAAAATTGACTATTTAGATTTGGGAGCAGGAAGAGTAAATTACAGGACTGTGGACTACCAAATATTAGGTCCTTGTTAGTAAATGATCAACATATTGATTCAGTCTTCCTTACAAAATTGGTTATGGCAAGATGAATATGAGTCAAATGTGACTCTAAGTCGCATTTGGATGCTTTATCAGATAAATGTTGTTGTGAATTGGGGCTATGTAAATAAAATTTAATTAAACTGTCTCAAAAAGTACTTTAAATGTTATAAGTAGCAGTAATTTGAAAACTTGCACAACATCAAATTTATTTGCATGATGCTAGTGGTGTGCACACAACACTCGGCAATCTGTACTTCCTGATTTTAGATTTCAGATTCTCTTTTCTCAAACACACAAAACGGAAAATAAAACTGGTGCATGAAAGACTCAACTCAAATGTAATAATATACAATTATGCACAAAGAGAGACTGGTTTGAGTGTATATTGTATTACTCCTGAAGTAGGTGCATAAATTATTTACATAGTCCAAACATGATACTGAAAACAAAAAGCAAGTATGCGCACTGTAATCCATTTGATTTTAGGAAAACATTTTGGTGTAGGTCAAAGGTTACACTGTAAATAATGTCCTCTGTGTGAAAGCAGGGAGAGGTGTAGAGAGCACTTACATCAACGTGCATCCAGAGTGTGTGTGTGTCGCAGATGTCTGCAATGGCATTAAGGGGATCAAAGGCTCCATACACAGTAGTTCCTGCTGTGGCGTTCACATAGAAAGGAACCAAACCCTAGAGAGAGGCAGGGATTTGTACTGACAAGGATTGTTTTTACTGATGTATTTTTTAAAAAACCTTTCATTCATACCTTTTCTTTAGCTGTGGCAATGGAAGTCTCAAGTGCTGCAGGAATAATTTTCCCTCTTAAACAAAAAGTGTATACATGTTCAGTAAATAGAAATGTGCTATTCCCTTTCATTAATCTATAACACATGAAAATCAAATCTATTTATGCCAAATATATGCAATATATTGTAATATAGTGGATCAGAATCAGAGGAAATTATGTAATATAATGTATGACACACATCACTATAAAAATATTTTTATTGTCTTTTGTTTTTTAATATCTATGAAACATAATATCAAATATCTTCTCCTATTGGAACAATTTTAGCAAAACATATAAATGAATACAGACAAACTGGGACAGGTGAGCAAACATGTTTGATTAGGCCGTGTTAATGTCAGGTGTGGTTAGCATGCACCTTACTCACCTTTCATCACATTTCACCACAACCACATTCTCAGTGCCTATGCCCAGCACAGCTGCAGATTTCTTTATTGAATAATGACTCTGAATAGAAGGAGAGACAGCCTTTCATCTGTATTTGTCTCACTTCAATATCAAGAAAAAGACTTAACCCCTTGATTCAACTGAAAGAAGTGCTCATAGTGATTCCATTAAGGCATTTGCAGGTGCTCGTTTATATTTATTATTCTGTAATTGTGTTTCACTTGTGCTGCACACAAGCCATTTTAGGATATTGCACTGACAAAAACAGCCAACCATAAACAGCACAGTGCAAAGGTTTTGAGCCAGTGCCACCCTTCTTTTTCATTAGCCTAGTTATGTATTTTCACTTTGCTTCCAAAGAACCAAACTTTCCTGAAATTCTTAAAAGAGCTCATCTTGAGCAGCTCAGCTTTCTGAGAGTTTTTCAAAGTTTTAGTTAGTTCATCACACCACTTGATGCTGGCATATGTACCATTCAAGCCTAAACAGGGCACCTAGTTCAGCAGATGAACCAAGAAGCCACCTTCTTGACAGCCAGTCTGCATGTTTAACATAACAATAATCTCAAATGGTAACAGAATACTCTGGAAACACACAATGGGAAGACTATCAGTGATGAGCAGGCTTCCCAATAACCCTGATCTTATTTTTGAAGCAGTTTGGGATCATCTTGACAGAGAACAGAACAAAAGACGGAGAATATTAAAAGTAGACCTTTGAATGGATTTCTGAAGACTACTTAAAGACATCTGAAGAATGCCTTCCTGTTCAGGCTGTGCTGAAGAATAAAGGTACTCGTAAAAAATAGTGATATTCTCTTTTAGTTTTTAGAATTGTAGAAACTCTGGTTTTTCTTATATCATTTTACATATATATTTCCCTTTATGTTTGCACATGCTTCACTGAACCTATTTACAACTTTCCTAGCAAAATACAAAGAAATAAGGGGGGGGGGGGGGGGGGGGGGGGGGGGGTGGTGGCTTGAAACTTGGATTGTAATTGGACTGAAGTACTGTAACTTCTTTTGGAGGTCTTATTAAACGCAAAAATGAACATCAGACATGTTAGACCAGAAACAATGCAAGAAGTCAAAATAATGCCACTTTCATGTGGAGCTGCAGGGCTTACGCCCATAGATTGAGAGAGTGTGCGAGTTATGATTACATGTTCTGACGTGAACATGGCCAGCCGAGGCAGAGCTCCCATCCCTCTGGTCTTCACCTCTGGGTAGAAGTGATACCTGGCCAAGAGGATGCTGTACAGATTGGATATCGTGCCTCCTATAGAAAATAGAATGCAAGTAGAAAGTTAGTCCATTGTATACCTTTCTTTAACTACTGATACTCTAAACTCAATTTACTCAATCTAAACTCAAAGTCAAATCAATTTTGTACTGATTTGTAAAGAGTGTAAATCATGGTGTGCATGCATTTTGACAAAATCCATGGCAGTAAAAATTCCCCTTAGTGCATAAAATGACCATAATATATAAAAAAAATAGCTTTATCATTCATAGAGGTCAAAGGTTCAGGTTTTTTTTTAATTAGTCAGTTATCCATATCTAAAGGTGTTTACTTTTAACTACTTGAAGCAGATTTTTGTCATATCTTTTTTTTACCTGGACAGAAGAGTCCGTCACCCTCATCATCAGCCCACCCCACAATGCTTCGCATTTTTTTCAGCAGAGCCTCCTCAATGAGGAGGAAAACAGGCGAAACTTCATATGTGAACCTGGTAAAGAAATGTACATTCTAGAATTACATAGAAATGTAATTCTATTACAAATAAAGCCTGTAAAACAAGCAGCATCTCCCAGCCAGTTTTAGATAGTTGCACATTCTCATATAAAACTCTGTGAACTCCGCTAACTGGTTTACAGCCTGTGGTTTTCTGAACAAAAGAGATTCATGCACATGATAATATTTAATCATTCTATGTCTATGTCTTAATAAATAATAATTGAAGAAAGAAGTGTTTTACTGGTGATTCCTCAAGGTGGATACATGAATACAACAGCACCCTGACTGCCATTAGGTATCAGAAAGAAATCCTTGGATTGTCAGAGCCTACGCTGGTGCAGTGGGTCCTGGGTTCCTCATGGTGCACAACAATGCCTCATATGCCTTCTGTGGCAAGAGTATGCATTTTCAAAGTGTTCATCCATTTTTTTGGACTATACATACATTAATATGTAAGTTTACACCAGGGGTCGGCAACCCTAGGCACGCATGCCACAGCTGGCACGCGAAGGGTTAACTGATGGCACGACCATAGCTGGACTGGCCATCGGGCATACCGGGCATTTGCTCGGTGGCCCGGTGACTTTTTTTTTTCTTTGTAACGGTATAAACAATGAAAGGTGGTGGATTGGCCAGATGCTGGTCAGTGTGTAAAAATAACTCAGTTGTTTGGTGGTGGCTATGGCGGTGCTTCCTCAGATTCAGTAACATTAGCAAGTGGTGGAGGCCAGCAGGTGGATGAGAGAAAGGGGAGGCAGGAGGAGAGCCCCGAGGCAGCTGCAGGTCCGAGTGTCAGGTGAACTGAACTTCAGGTAAGAAGTTATGACCTGCAGTCTATCTGGGTCAGATATAAACCAAGTTTAGGTGGAGTTTGTTTTCGTTGTGCTGACTTTTTACAGTCAGTTACAATAACTCGTGCTGCGTGCTAGCTAGCATGACGGAGTTTCTATACAGCTGGGTGGTGCTATGATGTTACTGATAGTGAAATTTATTTTATTCATAAGGTTAGTTAGTAGAGTTGCCAACCGTCCCGTAAAAAAATGGAATCGTCTCGTATTGAGCGAAAATATTACGCGTTTGGTGTTGAGCTGAAAAAGAACAGTTTGTCCCGAACTTCAGCTAGAATGGAAAAAGACACAAAGCTGGAGTTACTCTGTGTTTACGCTGCACAGCTTCCTCTTCTTCTCTCATTCTCTCCCCTCTCTCTCCTGTTTCTACTTCAATCATGAAACTGATCAGTGATCAGCTGATCGGCTTTTCTCTCTTGTTTATTTATCGCCCACTTTGCTCCAGAAACAGGAAACCAGTGGATGTCGCGCTAAACAACAGCAGCACGTTTAAGCTTGATCAGCTGTTGTTAGAATTTATTTAATATTACTTTCTAGTATCAGCTGATGTTTGCTGGAGCCACAGCTGTAAAGCTGCTGGTCATGATGTCGGTTTGGATATGTGGTGAGAGGGAAACATGAAGATGAAACCAGGAGATGTCCTTACTGAACCATCAGAGCTGTGATGGAGAAACAGGTTTACCTTTTAGGTGACATGAATGAGTTGAAGGGAAGTTATCAACTGTTTCTGAGAGACAAATAACACCAGGATCCTTTTCTAAGCAGCTGACAGCTGGTAACTGTGCAGGGGCGGGTCTAGCAAAGTTTTGCCAGGGGGCCAGGTAGGGCATTAACAGGGAGAGGGGGGCACAAAGAAACACTTTCTTATTCTCATTTAAAATGTCTCGCTTTTATTAATTAATGATCTGAAGCTTACAACCAAAGTTTTTATCTGACGTAAAATGTATAGAAATCATACATATAACATTGAAGCAGCTGGAATCCATAGCTGTGCGTGTTCATGGAGCTGCATTTTCACCTGCTGGACATCACTACCTGACAAAGTTAACTGTCTTCAGAACATTGCAGAGGCCTTATTGACAGTATTTGGCTCTACATGTCTGTGTGAGCAGATTTTCTCTCACATGAGTCCTCAGGTAGCCTCTGAATGCTGGACACTCGGAGACCTGTGTCTCTGAGTGGGAGACCAGAGATCACATTAACATGTGTGTCTCTGTATTAACAACCATGCCATATTGGCCCAGTTTATTTTTCTTAATTATTGTTGTGAGGAGACCGTAAATAGCATTTGCATTTTCTGTTGTACAGTTCATTTGCTGTTATGGATAAAAAGTCTTTTTTTGTTTCAAAATAGCTGATAACTATTCGCTGATAGCTGCCAACATCTGTGCACAAATATAATTCTATAAAGTTTTTCTATATAGTTTGTAACTGTTAATATAGAGCGTTCTAAAATTGATTGCTAATGCAATCATATGGCACACTGACTTCTGAAGAAATTCTAAATGGCACTCGTCATCAGAAAGGTTGCCTACCCCTGGTTTACACACACTCATCGGCATCGGTGTAATGGTAATTTCAATTATTTCTTTAAACAGTTCTTTTTCCTGGTTGAAATGATTGTCCATATTTATTTAATGAATTAAAAATTCAAATCACAGAGGAGGGGCCTGAAAGCTGGAGGCTCTGGCTCCTATCCGGTTGTTCAGTCTGACGTCACTAGCCGTGTCTGGGCCTAAACTCCGCTGCAGGTCCATATATCAAACGATCACTATGGCATTACTGAGAGTTGAAAAACTGTCTAAAGTCTTTCATCTTTAATAAAATGATCAGCGTTCTGCTCTACCAGGTGTAACAATTGAGTTTAACATTCAGGCATCCATGAAAACGGAATTCATGACATTTAACGGAGTTAGAAGTTAGCAGGGAGTTAGCTCGCTAGCTTCCATCTAAATACAATATAGCATGTCCTGACTGCGGGGTTTTGGAAACAAATTAAAACGTACAGCTCTGTTATCACTTCCAGCATAAATGAAGACAGAAAACTAAACAGCAGTGACGTTTGTAGGGTTACTGAAGTTGGGCTAGCTGGTATATAATGATGTGCTACGTGACCGCTAGCGACACAGCTATGTTAGCATAATATAAACAAGCTAACTTTTTTTCCACTCGATAAAAGTTACCGTGAGTGTTCTCGGTGGTCAGGAACAAATGTAATCGCATAGCAGGATGCTGTAAAAGGACCAAACTTCAGCCAGGAGAACAACTGAGATAATCCATCCACAATACGAGGTTAGTCATTCATATACTGCTGCATGGGCTGGGCTGTAGTTACATCCTAAGGTTTTAAAGACTGAGCCTAAATAAATGATTAGTGGTAATAAAAGCCGAGGGAGGTCAACAGTGATCACTGACTGTTTTAGGAGCTTTTTGAGATCAAATAGAAGAAAATACATAACATTAAACATGTTAACAACACAAAAGCCATATTAAACGCAGACTACTTTAGACCCGGAAGTAGGATTCGTCGCACTATGAGGTCTTTAAGATAAGAAGGGTCTTGATTATTCAAGAGCAGGAGGACCTTGCAGTTGCAGCAAGATTTCAATCCATTACAGCTTAGTGTGTCACCAATAGTGTTCTTGGTGAGCGTGGTTCCAGCTGCCTTCAGATCATTAACAAGCAAAGGTCAAAGGTAATTTTATATTTCCTCCATTTCCACCTTCTCACCAAGCTTTTCACTGATGGTCTTATAACAAATTCCAGCCTTGTGCAGGTTTATAAGCTTGTCACTGATGTTCCTTCACAATTTTTTTAGAATTGCCCAGGTTGGAATGGAACAAACTGATTTTATAGACAGCTTTCTACATTTAACAAGTTCCAAATCCAAATCCAATTTATTTATATAGCACATTTAAAAACTTTAAAAAGTTTTCCCAAAGCGTTGTACAAGAACAAAGCAATAGATAAACCCACTCACACTAAAACACTCGCACAACACACCTTAGTTCTATCCGGTCGTTAAGTGATGACGCGACGAATCCTACTTCCGGGCCTAAAGTAGTCTGCGTTTAATATGGCTTTTGTGTTGTTAACATGTTTAATGTTTTGTATTTTCTTCTATTTAATCTCAAAAAGCCCCTAAAAGATAAGATAAGATAACCTTTATTAGTCCCACACGTGGGAAATTTGTTTTGTCACAGCAGGAAGTGGACAGTGCAAAAGTTATGAGGCAAAAATTAGAATACAATAAGAATAAATACAGTACACAACTGTACAGAATAGAATAAAATAAAATACTATATACAGTAGAATAAAATAAAATAAATATACAATAAGATAAAAATAGAATACAAATACTATATACAACTGAGTAAAAATACAACGATGACTGAAAGGATTATTGCACTTAGTATTATTCTTAGTATTATTAGTAAAACAGTCAGTGATCACTGTTGACCTCCCTCGGCTTTTATTACCGCTAATCATTTATTTAGGCTCAGTTTTTAAAACCTTAGGATGTAACTACAGCCCAGCCCATGCAGCAGTACATGAATGACTAACCTCGTATTGTGGATGGATTATCTCAGTTGTTCTCCTGGCTGAAGTTTGGTCCTTTTACAGCATCCTGCTATGCGATTACATTTGTTCCTGACCACCGAGAACACTCACGTTAACTTTTATCGAGTGGAAAAAAAGTTAGCTTGTTTATATTATGCTAACATAGCTGTGTCGCTAGCGGTCACGTAGCACATCATTATATACCAGGTAGCTCAACTTCAGTAACCCTACAAACGTCACTGCTGTTTAGTTTTCTGTCTTCATTTATGCTGGAAGTGATAGCAGAGCTGTACGTTTGAATTTGTTTCCAAAACCCTGCAGTCAGGACATGCTATATTGTATTTAGATAGAAGCTAGCGAGCTAACTTCCTGCTAACTTCTAACTCCGTTAAATGTCATAAATTCCATTTTCATGGATGCCTGGATGTTAAACTCAATTGTTACACCTGGTAGAGCAGAACGCTGATCATTTTATTAAAGATGAAAGACTTTAGACAGTTTTTCAACTCTCAGTAATGCCATAGTGATCGTTTGATATATGGACCTGCAGCGGAGTTTAGGCCCCGACACGGCTAGTGACGTCAGACTGAACGACCGGATAGAAAATCTGTCCATTAGGCAGCCAAGAAGCCTAAAGGATTTTCTGAGATGTATTCTACTGTGCTTCCCAACAAGGGTTTCTCCACCAAGTACTAAGTCATGTTTTGATTGGAGATCAAATACTTATTTCCCTCAATATTTTTTCTCAATGACATGCAAATCAATGTATAACTTTTGTATAATGTGACTTTTTTGAGATCTTACATGTTCGTGTTGGCTGTTGAGGTCAACCACTCGCCAGCCACACCAATCACATCCAAACCTGAAGAGAGCTGATTGAAAAAACGTGGATGACCTGAAAAACATAAGTAAAGAAGAATTAGTGTATATATAGTTTTATAGTGTGGGTTTTTTCTGTTTGGGGTTTATATATGTGTTTTTATGCTTATGAGTGCATGTGTGTGTGTGTTATAAAATAATACATAATACTTTACTACTAAGGTTTGACATTTCTTGTGTGCATTTATACATCTCCAATAAAATAAAGACAACAAAGAATGTGATTAAAGATGTACAGTAACAGAAATGTCCTTCATTATTCCCTGTAACAGGGAAGCCTTGTTCCACCAGCAGTTCCGGTTAAAAGGGTTTTTTCCTTCCCACTGTCACCAAAGGACGTGCTCAGAGGGGTCACATGATTGTTGAGGTTTTCCCTGTATTCTTTTAGGCTCTTCACCTTACAGTATAACGCACCTTGAGGCAAGTGTTGTTGTGATTTGGGGCTATATAAATAAAACTGAATGAAACTGAATGTATTTGATGTCTGACTATTGTCTAAAGAATATTTAATCAATTTCTTTCTAACAACCCACATTCTGTTAACCAATACTTTTTATACCTATAGTGGTGCTCTTAAGGCATCAGATTGTTTGTTTGGAAACACTGGCATAAAAAGAGTAACTTTGGTGCATGCATCATTTTACAGTATTTCGGCAGCTGTGCTTGGGTGTGCGCGTGTGTGCATGTGTGCTTGAGTGCATTGGGTTTGGAGTGGCTGACTTGCCAGCATCCCACGAAGGTGCCTCTGACTTTTAAATGTTTGGCTCTTGGTGAGTGGGTTGGGTAAAGTAAATTCAGTTTCCCGATGAATAATGCAGTGGCAATTTTTTAGACAGCATAGATAAAATGCATAAGGTTGATTAGAGTGGTGTAGTGGTGTCCTCGGGATTCCCATATGCTTGTTTGCCATTCACCTAGGGACCATTTTTGATCCAAGGGTTACAGACACAATTTTCTTTTACTGGACCTTCTCCACTCATGTCTCCTTGCAAGTCTCTTCAGTTAAAACATATCATCTCCATTAGAAGAAAAATTGAACCTGGATTTCAAATTTAGGATTGACGACTTTGTTGTTGACGAACGTGCCCCCCTGGCTCGTTACCCACATCTGGTCAGAATTTCGAGGCAGTGGGAATATATTTTCTTAGAAAACTTGTGACATGCTCAATAATTACTTTATCTGCTGTATACGAAAAACACGGGAGAACTTGGACCAGGAATGCTTCGCTAATAAAGAGAGTTTCAATCAAGCAAAAACATTTTCAGTCTAGTCTGGTGAGATCTTAAAAACTCAATGTCACTATCATACACAGGACTGAGGATAACGGTGCTGATTGGAAGAGGAAATCTCATGGTGAAATTTTCCTTAGCCATAGAAGCAGCATCAGTGGTGAATATTATTAAGTATTTTATTACTCCTTCTGTTTACACTGATAAAGTGATGGCAGCTGAGATATTAAAGGTAAGGGCAGTGTTGGAAAATATGAAAGTTTTTTTTATAAATGTTTTTTCTTTTAGCTTGTGGTTAATTTATAATGCTGCTATGCCACAAACTACTCCATAAGACACTGAAAAACAAATTGTTCCTTGCATTTTCCACAAATGACAGAGAACAAGGTCAGAAAGTACAAGTAATATATTTTCCAACGCACTTCCTGCCATCAAATGTTTTAGAAAAGGTTCTTTGTACTAATCAGTGGGGAAAGCAAATATTTGCAGCCAAGGTTCATTAGGAAAATGTAGACTGCATAAAGAAGTTATGGTTCTACATTGTGACTCAAAACCTGACTTGGTTCTACATTCGCTGGAGCACTTGGACAAAACTAGGCTTATTCACTGCTGTTTAGTGTGCTAAAAACCAATTATATTTTTCAAAATAAATACATAAACAATTAAGTATTAATAACAAGGACCTGCAGAAGCACTTCAGCAGATTGCATGGCACACTGAGCACATCTGAATCTCAAGTGATCCAGGTAACGTAATTTGCATAGAGACAAATCCTCCATTGTTGAGTGGAACAGAACTTCTTTGTTTTTTAAGTTGCAAAAGAAACACACATCTGTAGGTAAGAACTCAGACCTGACACAATAAACATATTTTAGTACTTCCCATACCTGTACTAACACCATATTTGAGGGTGTCTCTACAGTCCACTAGTAACTGCTCCAGAGTTTCTGGTTGTACTGGCAGGTCAAGACTGAAGCCCTCCAGTCCCTCCTTTAGCTGATGAGGATGATGGAAGTCCAGCACCTACATGGTAGATACTATTTTTTACATTTTAAAATCATACACATTTTAAATCCTACACATACATAAAAACATTTTCAATCATGTCAGTTTCGCTGGGATTTTAATATGGGGACTCATTCCTCTATCATTTTATTAAGAATTACATTTTTTGCCAGTAGGTAGAAGTGAAAAGTGAAAAACAGGATTAACAGCATACATGTGCTTTACATATATTACAAATAGACAAAGTGATTTGAAATTAATGACTATTATTTTAGTTTTTTAGATATTAAAGTAATTCTATAAACACAGAATAACCTGTAAAACTACTGTATATACACTACTGGCCAAAGGTTTTTAGAACACCCCAATTTTTTGAGTTATTTATTGCAATTCAAGTCGTTCAAGTCCAATGAATAGCTTGAAATGGTACAAAGGTAAGTGATGAACTGCCAGAGGTTTAAAAAAAAGGTAAGGTTACCCAAAACCAAAAAAGAATGTACATTTCAGAATTATACAAAAAGGCCTTTTTCAGTGAAAACAACGTGAGTCAACAATTTAAAGCTGTTCTGCAGTAGTGGAGGTTGATTAAGCCTTGAAAGCTGGTTCTACTAATTCCTACAGGTTTGTTGTAGTGTGTAGTGTAGTTGTAGTGTGTTGCTACAAAAATGGTGAGAAAAAGGCAATTAAGTAATGTTGATCCAGTGCTTGTTACTGGGAAAACAGTGTACAGTTCTAGTTGGGAAGATCCCCACAGAAATGCATATAGGTTAATTATGCAGTCTGTGATGCTGTTGACATATTCACCATTTGGATCACAGAGCGTGTCCCAGTCAGGAGTTATGCAGAGCCTTGCTGGCTTCCTGACTCCACCTCCTCACAGACTTTGTGACAACAGGAGTGTGCAAAACAGAAAGTCCATGTTTTACAGTCAAACACACTGCTGGAAAGTTGTCACAGTGGACTCCAGACTGGCATTACACTACTAAGAAGAATATTAGGACACTAATGGTTTACACTAAGGCTGAACGATTTATCGTTTTCTGATCAAAATTGCGATTTCAGACAAAGTGATCACGTGATCACCAAAGCTGCGTTTTTTGTAGCACTCCTAACTGACCCAGGATCTGTAGTTTTTTTATGTTTTTTTTTTAACACACACATGTCATCTCTCTACCATCCTGCCAAGCTCACCAATCAGAAGTGGCATGCTACTGGACAGGTCACGCTAACCAATCAAAACTAGCTGGCCCCTTACGCTTTGAAATCTGAACATGTGATGATGGCTTCAGCCGAACCAGAAGCGCAGTTAGGAGATTTCTACGGTGGCCCTGAGAGGCCAAACGGACTGCAACTTAAGAAAACACCAGCAATAAGAAAAACGCTGCAAAAGCACACAGAACACAATGGAAATAGGAAAAACGACAACGGAAATAGGAATAAGAAAAAACAGATTTCCAAAAGCACAAGGGAAGTGTTTCTGGGAGACAATAACCCGGCGGACCAGTTGCAGGAACCCAAAACATGGTAGGTGTGCTTTATAATGATTCCTATAATACTGATGACAGATTTTTAGGCTAATAGTTAGGCTAACACACTTACCTCTCATCTTTTCTTTCCTCACAAAACCGATAGATCCTCCACTTCTCTTAAGTGTCTCCCATCGCAATTCTTAGCATATTTTGGTCATCAGTATTATATGAATCATGATAAAACACACCTATCATGTTTTGGGTTCCTGGAACAGGTCCATCAGGTTATTGTCTCCCAGAAACACTTCCCTTGTGCTTTTGGAAATCAGTTTTTTCTTATTTCTGTTGTAATTTTTCCCATTTCCATTGTGTTCTGTGTGCTTTTTCAGCGTTTTTCTTATTGCTGGTGTTTTCTTAAGTTTGGCCTCTCAAAAACCAGCATGTTGGTCATTTGGGAGTATTGCGGGTTTGAGGCTGCAGATGTGCACCAGAAACAGGTACTGTGCAACACCTGTTGCATTAAAGTTGCAACATGTAGCGGAAACATAACCAACTTATACTGACACTTGAAAAATCACCACAGGCATTTGCATGAGGAGTGCATGACAAAAAAGTCTGCTGAAAAGTCTAGTGAAAGTGGCGCTCAGGTTCATTGTAGCAAACAGTCTATAATTACTGCATCTTTTGACAGCTGAACTCTGTTTGATGAGAGCAGCAAAAGATATCAGGCCATAACAAATGCCATAACATATTACATTGTCAGGGACATGGTGTTTGTTAACACGGTCACTAAATACAGATTTAAAAACCTCCTTTGCATGTTGGACAGAAGATATGTGATACCCTCCCGCATCTACTTCAGCCAGGTTGCCATCCCACAGCTATATGCAGAGTGTAAAGAAAAAGTGGTAACAGAGCTGAAAAATGTAGAGTAAGAATGCACATGCATGTTTCTTGTTAATAAATACATTTGAAAGCACTTCTTACCTTTAGTTTTCATCCTTACATCATATTAATAGCTTTTAATGCTCTGATGGTATGATGTCATCTTCTGTGATGTTTGTAAATCTTACTGTACATTGTGAATTTTGTGCTGAAGCTTAATTTGAAGAATATCATGAATTGAATTGAAATCATAATTAGATCATTTCTAAAACTGTTCGGCCCTAGTTTACATATTAGTCTATCAAGGGAAAGATCACTAGTTGTATTCCAGGAGAAGACACAATCCCTTTAGGGTTGCACCAGGAAGAGTATTTGACAAAAGAAACAAAAAAAAGGTTGGCAAATTAATCATGTGCCTGATCTGGCAAGCACTTGTGAATAGGGGTACTGCTGTATTCTGAATCACGTACAGAGAAAGCTACTTTGATCAAAGTACAACTGTTTAAAGTAATAATAGAAACAGTACCTTAGAGCTCCTCTGATTAGACTTGCAGATAAAACCCAACAAGATGCCAACCAGTTCCTGCAGAAATCCTTTGGTCATCTCCTCACCGCCTGAAGCTGGGAGCAGGTCTGCACACACACACACACACACACACACAGTCATACACACACACACACACACACACACACACAGTCATACACACACACACACACACACACACACACACACACAGTCATACACACACACACACACACACACACACACACACACACACACACAATCCTTTCATAAATGTCAGGTGCCTAAATACTATTTGTTACTTGTAAGATGAAGCATGCACCAAAGCCAGTGTTTCCAATCAAACAATTTGATGCCTTAGCACCACTATAGGTATGAAAAGTCTTGGTTAATGGAATGTGGGTCATTAGAAAAAGAAATTGATTAAATATTCTATAGAAAATAGTCAGACATCAATTAAATTCAGTTTAATTCAATTTTATTTATATAATTCCCAATCACAACAACAGTCCATCTTTGTGGACAAGTTGTGGGAAGCCCCCAGTATATTAGGCCTATCCCAGCATAACTAAGTGCTGGCTCAGGGCCGCCTGAAAAAGGAAAGTTTTTAATCCTAATCTTAAAGTAGAGAGGGTGTCTGTCTCATGAATCCAAATTAGGAACTGATTCCACAGAAGTGGGGCTTGAAAGCCGGAGGATCTGCCTCCCATTACACTTTTAAATATCCTAGGAACAACAAGTAAACCAGCTGTCTAAAAAGCAAGTGCTCTATTAGGGCGATATGGTACTGTGAGGCCTTTAAGATAAGAAGGGGTTTGATTATTCAATACCTTGTAAAGTTAATATGGAAATAATATATGCTTCCTCCTTCTAGTCCCTGTCAGTACTCTCGCTGAAGCAGTTTGGTTAAATTGAAGACTTTTTTCAGGGAGTTACTAGGACATGCTGATAATGAATTACAATCTTCCAGCTTAGACATAATAAATGCACAAAATATTTTTTTAGCATCACTCTGAGACAAGATGGCAGCTCTGGAGGCCAGGATCACTGAATTGGAGACCCAGCTGCGTGCCCTTGAAATATCTGTAGCTAGACAGGCCCTGTAGCCGGTGCAGTCGAAGGTAGTGTAGACTGTTACAGCACAT
Source organism: Maylandia zebra (assembly GCF_041146795.1). Classification (NCBI taxonomy): domain Eukaryota; kingdom Metazoa; phylum Chordata; class Actinopteri; order Cichliformes; family Cichlidae; genus Maylandia; species Maylandia zebra. The sequence continues at coordinate 33,400,321 of NC_135184.1, read as the reverse complement.
GAGTTAATAACTGAACAACAAATCATAAACAAAAAGCTGTAGTTTAAGTATAAATGTTGTTTTCAATAAATTACATGCTCAGAAAATATTTTGTCTCACTCCCATTTCTTCTTGTTGCATGTTGAAGCGCTATACTTGTAACCAACCGATTGTATAGGAATTTCTTTCACTTATGTATTAATCATGTTATTGTAATGCCTTGGTGCCACTGGATTTTAACATGTCTGACACTCATACGTAAGACAAATGGTAGGGGGTGTAGTAAGGATGTTGGGGGAAACAGGAACTCCACAGGAAGAGTCTTTTGTCTCTTCGAGGACTCTGGTAGGTAGCAAGGGAGTGTGAACCTTAAGGTGTGAAACAGCTGTGTACTGCCTTTTGTTCCTGAAGAAGGTATTTAACTGAGAGCCATGCTGGGCTCAGTGAGACTCTGCTGACCGTCTGTCCCGCGGTCATGCAGGGACTTCATCAAGCTTGGTTGTCTGTTCTTTGTGTGTTTGGATCAAAGAATGTTAGCTACCGCTCACCGCTCGTCTGCAGGCTTTATTTAAATGGAAAAATTTCCACAATTATATAGTATTTATTTTATTGTCATTGTCAAGAACAATGAAATTGCGTTTGGGGCTTCCATACAACCCAACACATGCAAAATATGATTTTTATTGGTATTTGGGAGCCAAATTCATGCAGACAGGAGCCGGACTTTATTTTGATGGGCACACCATGTGGCCAATACAAATATAGATGGGATCATACCATTATGTAAAAGAAAGGGGGGCAGACATTTTGAAGACAGCTACACAGAGAGACGGGGGAGTCAGATTTAAATGGAAGCGTGTTGGGAAAAAGTAAAGAAACGAATTTCAATGACGTTGGAGACTGCAAACCTAAGTGCAGAATTTATCAAATTAGGAGCTGGCTAAAGTGATACCCATTTTTATCTTCAGCCATTTTCCACCGTGGAGGACAAAAGGCTTCAGGTTTCAGACTGAGCCATGGCTCATTGTCTGAGTGTCTAAATGAGTCTCACAGGCCTGAATGTGTGTTTGAAGCCGTTTATAATTGTTAACTTGTTTGATCTGCTGCTCACCACAAATAAGCACCAACAGAAACTTTGGACTTTTGACTGTATTTTTACAAGTTTTACAGCTTTTCCTAATGATAAAAACCTCCCTTATGGCCGTTCATAAAACAATGAAATGGCAGAAAGGTTTCACTTACTATTATAGAAATTTCCTTTTTTTATGACTACAGTTAAGAAAAGGGCAGTCTGGGCAATGAGCTACCAGAAACTTTTCTGTAATTTTACAGATTTATTTATTGAAGTTCAAAGTCTTGCTGACAGATTTCTTCTTTGTCACAGCAACTTTTTTTTTATTATGCAGAAAAACAGTTCAAATGTAACTTCTTTACACTGACAGAAAGAGGAGTTTCACTGGTTCAGGCCACTAAAGATCAAAGTGGGCAGTATGTGGCCTGTGATGTAAAATTAGTTTGACACCTCTAGTGCAAAACGAGCATTAAACAGAACTGGTCCAACCATTAATCTTAGTGTGTGAAGAGGACTCTCCATTTACATTAACAAATTGGAGTCTATTAGATAGATATGATACAAACCACTGCAGTGCAGTACCTGTAATACCTACAGCGTGCTCTAATTGCTCTAATAGGATATTATGGTCGACAGTATCGAACGCTGCGCTGAGGAATAGCAGGACAAGCACAGAGATGAGTCCACTGTTCTTATGGTCCAGGTAGGAAATGGTGTGCAGAGCCAGCACTGTTGTATAATCTGTGGATCTATCTGGCCTGTAGGCAACCTAAAAAGGCTCAAGTGTAGCAGGCAGTGAATATGTGATATGAGCTTTGACTGTATGCTTATAACCATGGAGGTGAGTGCTACTGGGCAATCATGATTGAGGGAGCTCACACTGGGTTTCTTCAGAACAGGGATGATAATGTTATTCTTGAAGCATGAGGGGACTACAGACACCAGCAGGGAGAGGTTAAAGATGTCTGTGAAGACATCTGCCACTACGTCAGCAGCATGGTATCATGGTGTGGAGGGGCAATGCAAGCAGTGGTGCAGAACACCGCTGTAAACTCTCTGGGCAGATAAAACGGTGAGACGAGGTGTTCATGATCAGGAGAGAACCCTTATGAAACTGCTTGTACATCCACACACCACTGTTTTATGCACACATCAATTCCCCTGCACTTACCCAACTTTGTACAGTCCTAACGGTTATTGAAAGAACAGAAAGGTCCATTGGAACAATGGTCAATGGGATCCACCCATGTCTCTGTAAAATGAAAGACATTACAGTCCTTAACAGGACGTAGTTCGTCTAGCTTGGCGTTAGCTAGAAGAATGCTGGGAAGTGGGGAATGCTGTTGTCTGTTCCTCAGTTTGACCAGGACTCGAGGTCTTTTCAACCCTTTCTTCCGGCGGTTTTTCCATACCCACGTACAGTCAATTGGTGTGGTTCCTGATTGTGAATATTTGAGGACATCTAAAAGAGTATCTGTCATAGGTGACCAGTGCATTGCATGCTAAAAAAATAGCGCTACACGAGAAAAATGCAAAACTGAGGAGAACATCGAGTGATGGCAGCCATCCCCACTGGTGCCATCTTACTAACAGACTGCATGTGCATTTGAGAGTTTTACCAGGGAAGAAAGCATCTGAATTGATGCTTTCTTTATCAGAGGAGCCACAGTATCCAGAGTTGTATGATGTGAAGATCTAATACTGTTAAAAAAGATAATTGGCCTCTGTCCGAGCAGTGTTCAGGTAGCTGCTCTGCACTGTGTTAAATCGAGTATTTTACCTACTTTACACAATTTGCTTTACATAACTGGCCTCACTCACCTATTCATTCAAACACATTTTTCTATGCTTTTAAGTGTTTTCTATCTAACATTAACACACATTCACACTTTGGTGGATGCAACTTGGGTTAGTATATTGCCCAAGGATATTTGGCATGATGACTGCACCAGCCAAAGATCAAACCACCAACCTTCCAATGAAAACCAAAGAAATCATCAGACAAAACGGGGTTTCAGTAAATACTTAGAAATGTTCACTTTCTATGCCATATGTGAGAATAAGATCCAGAGTATGATTAAAGTAGTAAGTGGGTTCTTTAACATTTTAAGAGAGCCAGTTGAGTAGTAATAGATTAAATGCCATGTTGAGGATGTCATTTTCAGTATCTACATAGATGTACTAAATCACTGAATCCACTACATCAGTACAATATAAGTTTGAGAAATTAGACAGAAACTCTGTATAAGGACCAGGTGAATGATAAATAAAAACTTCACAGAACACACAGATCACATCGAATGTCCATGTGGGGTTTTGAGAGAAATATCACACTGTCAACTTCACACAGATACACAAATGTAGGCCGTGTTCCTGTCCCAGTGTAAACCTGGGGTATCTGGGCCTCCTGAAGTAAAGCAGAACTTAATCATTTGTGTGTAAATGATCACTATTTATTATAGTTGTGGTCAAACACGTTGTCACATATCTGTGTATTTGTGCGTGGATTTGAGCATGCATATGCGAGTCCTCAAAAATTACACACAAATCACAGTACAGATTGATAAATCTTTGTTTATGTTCATATTGTATGAATTCATAACACTTTTGAGGTAAATTTCTCTCCATATGTCTGGGTCTTTATGATTGATTAATAAAGTTGTTTACACTTTTCCTCCTCTGCCTGCACTTCGAGGATTCTAACAGTTAGTATGACTTGGGGTGTTGATTCATGTCAAATAATATAATCCTTCTGCTGTAACCAGGTTTCTGTAAGGCAGAATAAATCGATATATTGATGAATTATTAAATCATATTCTACTTTCTTTGTTATTTCTTTAATGTTGAAATAAACGTTTGATGATATTTGGTTTGTTTTTAAGTGGTCAAACACAGTCTTTATAGGAATGGGGTTTTGGGAGTATAACAGGAGGAGAGAAGCTGCAGAGAGGCGTGTAAGACTGCAACTCTGCCTTCTGGTCTCAACCATGGACAATTATTTTGCAGGGGATTTAATAAATTTGGCCAGATTTGTGTAATAGGACATTATCTAAACATTTTTTATTAAATGGGCTACACCACTGTGAGATGTAACAGAAAGAGTAAATGAGACTGTACAGCAGAGAGAGCCAACACCAAGTGACAGCACCACCCATCATTTATTTATTAAAATGTTGCTAACTGGAATCTTCACTTGCTCTTCCTGTGATGATAAAGACCAGACCTGTACGAATCTGTGTTCTCACCATTGCTGTAGATGCCACTGAAGTCAGCTGGTGCCAGTTTTCTTTCACTAAATTCTGAGCTCCGCTTTGGTTTGTCCGTGCTAGCTGTTTCACCAAAGTCCCTGTCTGAAATCACAATATGGAAGATTATCCCCGGAGGGCTTTCGTTTTTCCATTCCCTCCACAAAGCTTCAACTTTAAAATAAGTAAAGATTGTACATATAACTGACTGAAACTGTGTGTGTGTGTGTGTGTGTGTGTGTGTGTGTGTGTGTGTGTGTGTGTGTAGATATAGATATATATATATATTTATTAGGGGTGCAACAATACTCGTATCGATATTGAACCGTTCGATACAGTGCTTTCGGTTCGGTACATATATGTATCGAACAATACAAAATTTTGTGTTGAGCGCTCAGTGGATCTGCGTTCGACTACTCCGCCTAGGCTGCACCGTTGAGCGCAGATCCACTGAGCGCAGCGCAAGCTAGCAAGACAGAAGCTAAGCTCGTTGCAACATGGCTACTGCCTCAACGCTACCCGAAACTGAACCTCCCCCACCCTCATTCAGATCTGGCGTTTGGAACTATTTTGGTTTTCATGTGAAGTATGACCCTGAAGGTAAGCGCGTCATGGACTAAAGTAAAACAGTATGTTGGATGTGCCATGCAATGCTCAATTACATGGGTGGGAACTAGTGTGTTAGCGCAGTTAGCTCGTTAACGTGTTGACGCCGTCCAGCCCCACACACGGGGCAATCCGCGGTAACTCGTTAACGGAGATTTGCCACGTTATGGCGTTAATGTCATTTTAACGAGATTAACGCTGACAGCACTAGTGGGAACACAACGAATATGACTGCACATTTACGCCGACATCATCCTGGTGCAAAGACAAGTGGAAGCAGACAAAAACAACAAGCACGCATGCTACAAACTTTACCCGAGTCATTTAGACAGCCGTTAGCACCTGATTCTCCTTGTGGGGACCTGATATGTTTAATATGCTGCTGAGAATATAGCCCAGAAGAAGCGTATAGTATAGCTTTTATTTTGGAAAGAGACATTTCTCTGTAATAAACTCTCTTTTCCAAAGATGAGTGATTTCTCGATCTTAGATTTATTATTTTGTTGTTTCAGCAACATTAAATTTAAAAACTGTACTTCTGAGTTAAAATATATATTTATAATTTTAATAAATGGCATGAACTTTTTTTTGTATTGAAAGAATATCAAACCGTGACACCAAAGTATCGAACCGAACTGAACCATGAATTTTGTGTATTGTTGCACCCCTAATACATATATATATATACATATATATATATACACACACATATATATATATATATATATATATATATATATATATATATATATATATATGTGTGTGTATATATATATATATATATATATATATATACACACACATACATATATATATAGAGAGAGAGAGAAAGAGATGTATATATGTATATGTATGTATATGACAGCTACACATGGTATTTTCACTAAAAATACTTTCTGAACAGAGTGTATATCTCTGCAGCTAACATGACAAACTCTTCAAGTGAAACTGCATATTTCAAAAACAAAAATCTTAAAGTCCAACATATCTAATAAACATGTATTTGGAAAGCAATTTCTCTTACCTGACAGCTTTAGGAAATTCATATCCGTACAAATCAGAGTCAACTGCTGAAATATGTTTCAAAGTAACTTGGTTGCATCCCACTATAAATTAAAAAGCAGTCAGATGAGACATCCTCAGAAACATATTTCCAGCTTCACTTTTTCTTAGCGAGAATATAAACTGGATAAACAAACAATACGGTTACTTAGTTCTAAGTTCATACAACCTAAGACATACAAACACTGTGCTAGTCAGTGTACTGCATTTAAAGGACTGCAGGCAAAATAAGGTGTGGCCCACACAATGCTACTATGAGTGTGAGTAAATAGTTTCAAACAAGCACACCTGCGTGTGGTTTTGATTATAAAACATAAAAAGGCTTGGATAAATATTTGCTTGAAACTCGAATGAGCAGATTTTTAGTATTTGTGATGCACATTTGATTATCATTAGGTGTATGCAATTTCTGATTCACATTTAACCAAGCCACGGGTGTTGCATCAGGAAGAGTATCTGGCATAAAATCTTTGCTATATTAAACATGAATTATCTAGAATGACATGTCCATAGCAGATAGTTCAGGGCATGGGTTAACAATGGCTGCCCTCCAGTGCTGCTGGCCAAAAATGTCCTGGAGGAAACTGTGCTACTGCTCGCCAAAATAAAACAAAGAAGGGAAAGGTGGTTCAGAAGCAATGAGACATGGACTTTGGAGGTGAGACTAGGGATTTTAAAAGTGGAGACTATGAGAGCTGGTTGATATGAAGGAGAGAAGGAAGGTAGATATAATGTATGTGGATGAAGCCAGGTTGAAGAGAAGTAAGGCCAGGAGCACCGGAGGTAGATTCACTGTGCACTCAGGTGATTAATGTACTGGCTCTTGTAAACCCTTTTCTCTTCACAAAGCACTTTATACAATCTGCCCAAGCACTTTTTAAAAATGTTTTTTTCTAAGTAAGTGCTATCTATCCAACATTTACACACGTTCGTAGTCCTATAGAGGTGGAATGTGAAGTAAAGAGGAGCCTGCAGATTGTTGTAGTCTTTACCTTACAAAATAAAGACTCTCGAGGCAACTGTGGTAGTGATATGGCGAAATAGAAATAAAATTGAACTGAACTAAACTGAACTGAATTGCAGAATGGTGGTACGAGGGAATGTCTCTAAGCTACTAAAATGGTAGTCTATAGGATGACTGCAAAGTGATGCTGGTAGACAATGTCACATATTAGTCATCTGTTACCATCTATAGTTTTCTCTGAGCCCCTACGCAATCAGAGCAGTAGAGGCATGTTTAGCCGGTGATTTCAGCGCTAGTCTCACAGGTAATGTAAGCAAGCCACTTTCCTCTGCCCTTTCTGATGTTTTCAGTTCCTCCTGACTGGTCAGCAAGCCACTCTCCTCTGCCCTATTTGGTGATGTCAGCAAGCCTCCTCCTCTCTGCCCTGGTTAGAGATGTAAGCCATCAACTCTCCTCTGTCGTAGCTTGTGATGTCAGTAATTTACTCTCCTCTGCCCTGGCTGGTGATTTCGGTTCTGGCCTGGCTGATGAGTTCAGCAAGCGAATTTTCCTTTACCCTGATGTCAGGAAACCACTCTCCTCTGCCCTGGCTGGTGATGTCGTCAAGCCTCCTCTCCTCCACACTGGCTGGTGATGTCAGCAACATCACCAGCCAGTGATGGGGGCTACTTTACAAGGGGGCTTGTGCTGCATGCTTAGGCCATCTTCAGTACACCAGGACCTGGGCTGCTGGCTGAGGCAATCTACACCACACCAGAGCCTTTACTGCACGCTGGATGAGGCCATCCACATTTAACCAGGGCCTGTGCTGCTGGATGAGGTCATCTAAAGCTAACCACTGTCTGTGCTCCTGGTTGAGGTTATCTACATTACACCAGGGACTTTCCTGCTTGCTGAGGCCATTTTAATTACACCAGGACCTGGGCTTCCAGCAAATAGTAAACAGAGCCTCACCAGGGTCTGTGCTGCTGGGTGAGGCCATCTTCACGACACCAGGGTCTGTCCTGCTGACGGAGGCCACCAACGTTACACCAGGGCCCGTGCTGCCGGATGAGGCCATGTACATTTCACCAAGGCCTGTGCTTCTGACTAAGCCATCTAAAGCACACCAGGGCTGTGTTACCTGCTGAGCCCATCTACATTAATGTCAGCTTGTGTCATTAGTCAGATTATTCAAACGAGCTTGCAAAGAAAAGCGTCTGGACTTCTTTAAGTTATTGAAGACGTTTCACCTCTCATCCGAGAAGCTTCTTCAGTTCTAAGGTCAAATGGCGTTTTCCCGTCTGCTGCCTCACCTGTACCGGAGTATTCGCCTCAGAGAGTGGGTGTCTCTCGCCACGCTTCGGCCGCTCCCTCTCTCGCCACTCCGCTCCTCGCTCACCCACCGCCTGCCCCATTCATCGCACTTTCCACGTCGCCAGGGCGCCGCAAATCTGCCTCCCATCTCGCCTCGCCGCGCCTGCTACTACATCTAAGAGTAGGCGAGGTTCACGCCGCCACCACGTTTCCTGTTCGGAGCAGCAGCATCCGGTGGTGAGCGAAACTGACTTTTTTCTTTCACCTCGCCATAATCCAGAGACTGTTCACCATCCACCTAAGCCAAAGACTGTGTACTATGATTATATTCTGGACTACCCAATTAATACTCACCATCCTGCCTCCAAAGAGACTATTCCACCATCACAAGCCACTGCTAAAGGCATTATCCCCGCTAAACCTGATAGTTTCTCCCATTCCCTCATTATTTCCTCACCCATCGCTCAGCCATTTCCTGCCAGCACGGTGGCCCAGATTCGGCCTTCCCCTTCACCTGTTTCACCTTCTCAGGTGAAGGCAGCTAAGGCTCAGCCTGTCCGTGTAACACCCCAACCTGTGCCAGCTCCCAGGACGAGAGCAGCTGTGACCCAGTCTGTCTCCACACCCGTTCCTGTTTCTCGGGTGGGGGTGACTGGTGTCCAGCCACCTCCCGTGCCTGTCCCAGCGCCCAGGCTGAGGGCAGCCGGAACCCAGCCTGACCTCGCTAGAGGCTCGGAAGAGCTAGCCTCTCCACCTGTCACTCCACCACTTCATCCACCTCCTGATCCTGCCTTTCATGCACTAGGATTATCCCTAGTTAGGCTAGCTGACCTGTCCCCTGCTCAGGCACCAGCTTTACTAGCCCAGGCTGCAGCGTTGTCACCATCTTTAGCTCTGCCCGTAGATCCGCCAGCCTTAGACTCACCAACCTCTGTTCATCCACTAGCCTCCCCCATAAAACCAGCTTCTTGCTTAAGTGAAAATAAATGGATGGTGTTTTTTTGCGCTAGTAAAGTTGTGGAGTTGTATTTTGTCTCGCATCAATTATATCATCAGTTATATCGTTATCGCAAATTTTCAAATATATATCGTGATAAATATTTTTGGCCATATCTCCCTGCTCTAGTTCCTATCACTCTTTATAGCCTATTAGTTTCATGTTCGATGCACTCCGAGGTCATAGCAAATTAGAACAAACATCCTACTGAGTGATTTTGCAGAACTACCTTCTATTTCTAGAGTTGCTAATTATTTGGCATTATTGCAGAAAACCAGCCTATGAAATGGATGAAATCGTGACTGAGTCCCAGCGCTACACAAGGGACCTGCTTCAAACAAACCACCATGCCAATCAGATTACTTCTTCCATGTGAGGGTGAAGAGGTGACCCTTCTGGATAAGATGGTGAAGGTTTGTTGAACAGTGTGGTAGTAACACCAGGGAAAAATTAAACTTGCTCCTGTTAAATATTCTTAAGTATTTTGCTGTATATTTTTTCCCCAAAAGATACAGTAAATAAAGTAATGTTAGTAGTGGGTGATATCATGTAAACACTGTCATGATTTGGTGTAAACATTTTGTCATTTGTAAACTATAAATGACATGGATTCTACATTGTAACAGATGTGATGTTCTATAAAGTGGTTTTAATAAAATAAAAAAAGGCAAAAATTAGTTTGTTTCTTTAATCAACTTTTGAACAGCGGGACTCAGTCAGTACATATTCAGTAAATGCAAATTATTTACACGGCAGTGCACTACAGGTATAAATCTAGACCCCTATAGATAAAACATTATGGCATTATAGCAGTGACAACTCCTCCACAGTAGCAGGTGGGAGGTTTCTTTTTTGAGGACGGCTCCTTTTACCTTTCAATACGGATGGTCTGTTTTTGTTTGGATCAAGAGCCTTTTTTTGGGCAGCTGAAGAGGAGAAGTCTATCTTATGGCCAACCTCTGGCTGTATCTTGGTCATATTACCCAGCAAAACCCAGTATGCAGGTTCATCTGTAACAGTCCTTGTGCCACGGATCAACACTGTTGCTTCTACATTAAACAGAAGAGCAGTGACGTGGGTGCAGGTCTCTGCGACTCCGGCCATACAGGTGCAGCGGGCGGCTTCAACCTTCTCTGTGATGCTCACAGTGACCCATGGCTGCAATGCTGGTTCATTCAGTCTTTGAGAGTGCAGGACCTGAAACACACACAAACTTCATTTAAAGACAAGAACTAATGAGCCAAGGCCGACATAAATGTGTTTTATCTACTTTATCATAAATGTACATACATGTAATTTTTCATTTTATTATGCATCCATCTATAGAACGCTGCATGTTATAGTGTAAATCTGCCTGTTCTCTCTCAGAAACCTGCCTGCAGAAAATGAACCTAAAGGATCTAATGCAAGGATGTCTTCACTTTCAAAATGGAGAAAGCATAAAGTGACCATTATGAATCACTTAATATGATAAGGAGATTCTGCAGGTCATTAATCAATGTATATGTAAGGCAGTGACTGGAATAAGTCACAAGGTGTCACTGTTGAGCTGCATATGTATGGTAGATCTAAGCAATTTTGACTATTTGTCCTCTGCAGGACACCATAATTCAGATTTCTCGTTCGCGCGGGCGCCATCTTGGTTCAGTGTTTACTGTGATTTGCAAAGGGCCAGCAGCAGAGTTGGAGTGGTGTTTGCCCCAGCATCTGAATAAACGGCACGGTCCGAGCCACAAATTGAACGCCTGTGTCCGACTGCTCTCTCTACTGCGCACCCCAATCCAACACAAACTTACACAACGCAGAGTCCGGGGTGTAGGGAGGCCCCTGCACTGGTTGGGTTACATATACAATTAAAATAAAATGTATTGGTAGTGACACAAGATACAAATATTGAAGCAAGATGTGTAATTAGAATTATTTATAATAAATCTGAATAAATTATTGCAATTTCTTTATTTTAATTGGTTTGGCGCAGCTTTCACAAGCAATTGGTACGTTTTCAAAACTCTTAGTACTTATATCACAACAGATCATCAAAAGTGCACGTTTTTCAAACATTTCAGCATATTTTCAATTGTGTCAGTACAATACACATTATGACAAAATATCCTTTTCACTACACAAAATAAGTGTTTCATCTAAATAAATGTTTTGTTCACAGTTACTGCCTTTCATAATGTTATCACTATCAAATTTTTGATTTGCATCTCTTATTATTCAGTTTAATACATTTGTCTATCATTTAATTCAACTGATCTTAATGTTTAATCAATGAATCATTCATTATGTCCATGGATTTTCAACTTGACTGACTGTTGTCTGGTCATTTGTAAGTTACACATTGCTGCAAGAGCTTTCAATCTAGAAATACTAATTGCTAATTGTTTCCCCCTGATGATCACAATTAGTTACCATTTAAGTAGAACTGTGTTTGAGACTTTGCACTGTTCAAATATGGAGCAGGATAGACTCGTAGGGAGAGGAAACCTTCATCGAAGAGGTGGTGGTGCTCCTCGACAGAGAGGTGGTCTTCAGAGAAATGTAGGCAGAAGACAACGCACCATCATCTCTAATGAAGTCCGGGCCATCATTGTTGACCATGTGGTTAACAGAGGCTTTACCATGGCTGAGGCTGCCAGGTTGGTACAGCCTAATTTACAAAGGTCAACTGTCAGCTCTATCATCAGCACTTTTCACCAAGAAAACCGGCATATAGCAACTTCACTTCTAAAATATAGTACTCTATTGTATAGATGAACAACATGTAATTGTCAGTTTACAGTAATGTAATTTGTAATACTTCAATATTGACAGTATATGATTGTCCTCAGAATTAACAGGAGACAACCTGATGGTGGTCACCCACGTGTTTTGACTGACCAGCAGGAGTTGGCTGTGGTGGAAATGGTCAGGGCAAGGAATGACATACGGCTGTCTGAGATCAAACAGGCTGTTGAGAACAGCAATGACACCTTTGCCAATGTGCCATCAATTAGCCTTCCAACGATTGCCCGGCTTTTGAAGAAGCACCAGGTTTCCATGAAACAAATTTACTTGGTTCCTTTTGAGAGGAACAATGTCCGGGTGAAACAACTGCGTTCAGAATATATCCAGGTACAACACTAAACTGGCATGCAATTACTGTAACAGTACTGACAACTATTAGTTGTAAAAAAACAAAAAAACTAAATTATCATTTTAGAGGGTGGTGGAGCTGGACGCTGCTGTGAATCATCACAAGTATATTTTTGTTGATGAGGTTTCAATCTGGCAAAAACTAGACGCAGAGGACGTAACCTTATTGGACAAACGGCTACCATCCAAGTCCCTGGACAACGTGGGGGAAACATCTCAATGTGTGCAGCTATATCTGAAGATGGTGTGGTAGGCTGTAGACCAGTTCTAGGGTCATACAACACTGAACACCTGATAGTTTTTTTAAATGAACTGGAGCAGGCCTGTCAGGGAGAAGACATCGTCTATGTTGTTGTGTGGGACAATGTCAGCTTTCCTTTTTTTTTTTTTTTTTGTTATGCCTGAACATAAGTGTAATATTTGCTGTGTAAAGTTTTACAGTTCAGTTACACTCATTCATCACCAAGGACAATTTGAAACGCTTACCTTGTATTTTTTGCTCCTGAATGAAATGATTGGTAAAAGTACTAAGTTGAAAAAAGATCTTACTGTTTTGTTTGGGTGATTAAAGCAAGTGTTCTCAGAATATATCACAATGATCATATGTTCTGCAACAATGATTAAGTGGAATATGTGCAAATACAATGAAATCATGACATCAGATTTGAAAGAATGACTAGTGGTGTTACAAATGTGAGTTTTGTACTGAGAGATTTGAAAATGTACACTTTAGTTATGAAAATAGTACCAAACCAATTTTAAAAAATTGTAAATTAGGGAGAAAAACACGTCGGGGGAGAGGGTCCCGGTTCTCCAGTTAGATTGTACTTCACAGCGTCATGTTTCGCGTTGACAGGGTTATTATTGGAGTAAATGGATGGCTGGAGCCTCTGCTCGAAGCGTCTCCGATCGCCGCGAGCGGGTTCATATTGGAATGAATTGACAACCCACAGCGTCTCATAGAAACGTGGAAGGGTAGCTTTACCGTCAGCATGGGAAGTTAAGGGACGTGACAAATCGTCAGTATTTTACGCGTCGGGAGTGAGAACGGGTTGGATTTAGATACATGAAAGTCATTTTGTGCTGTCGCTTGCATTTATGTACTGTCGCATACATTAAGCCTAATTATTGCCTGAGACTGTTCTTGTTAAATGATGAAAAACTCAAAGGCACGTTTCAGCAGTGGATCTGTGTGAAATCAGCAACTTGCAAAAATAATAATAAATAAATCAGAATGTGGGCTATTGATTCTAAAAACAGAAATTGCAAAGAAAGTTCAACACTTACTAAAAGTGCAATTAAATCATCTCAGCAGCTTTACTCATGAAATTATTGCAGTTAGCTGAATTCATATGTTGCATCTTTATATCTATCTAGATAGATAGATATTATACATATATTTATTTATGTGAGCAGTGCGGAAACCTGCACTGATCTGACCTAATTTCTTCCTCATCCTGATTGCTGACCTGGGAAGGGAGAGAAATATAGTTTTTATGTTTTTGTTTCTCTTCTTGTTTTATTGAATTCCTTCAAGGAGAACACAGAGTGTGAAGAAGTGGGCAGCAAGGACTTGAAATAGGGAGGCTGGGGATAGAGAGGAATCAGCAGGCACCTAGTTTTGAGAGACAGTGGTTGTTGATCTCTGTGTTGTAGAGTCATTACCCTGTTTTATGTTGCATTATACTTCTTCCCCCCCCCCCCATATATTTTTACTGAAATTTTGTGTTGTACAATACAAACAAATATTTGAACACCCTCACATTCACACACCCATCCATACATCAAACCTGCCTACATCATATTCAAATGTAGAAATTGGCATAGTTTTCACAGTAATACAAAAATACAAGGAATTAGGATAAACAAGATTCTCCCTTCCTTCCCTTCTTCTTTTCCTTCTTTTTCATAAACGTCCTTCACCTCCACTCCCTAAAATATCCATACATGGCTTCCACATATTCACAAAGTCCCATTGTTTGCCCTTGGCAATATATGTTAGTCTTTCCTGGCCTAGAAAGTCTGCAATTTCCTTCTTCCAGAGTCCCATGGAGGGAGCATCCATACTCTTCCAACATAGCGCAATGGCTCTTCTGGCTTGAAGTAATCCATAGTCCAGTAATTTTCTTTTTTCCGATTGCTTAGATTCCCTTGGGTATATTCCAAGTACACAGAGTTGACCTTTTAAAGGGATTTTTACCTTAAACACTTCAGACAGACATTTGATCATGTCTTTCCAAAATTCCTGGATTTTAGGACATTCCAGACAATGAAGAAGAGTTTCTTTTTCAACTAAACATTTAGTACAGATGTCTGGAAAATCATCGGACATATGATGAAGCTTGACAGGTGTTATATAGGTTCTCATGAGCCATTTATATTGCAGTAGTTTAAAGCGTGTGTTTATTGTTTGTTTTTGTGATTTTAAGCAAGCCTGGTTCCAGTCATTTTCATCTATGTCCTCTTGGATCTCCCTTCTCCAAGCATCTTGCATTATACTTCTGATTTAGAAGTTGTGAAATTAGCACACTGATTTGTATTACACTATACTGCTGATTTATTATTGCGAATGAATTACACTGTTTTATGTTTTATGATACCTTGTATTGCTGATTTATAAAGAAATACTGTTTGCATAGAATCATGGCCTTGCTTTTCTGATTGTAAAGAGAAAAGAACATACTGCCTCATTTCACACAGGAGGAGAAAAAACAGGAAGCCTGAAGAATGTGAATGTTTGTGACTTTTGTGGGGGCCGAGGCTATAAAGAGTTTGTGTCCCGTCCGGACGTTTGTAATGCTCAAAGTGTTGTATGGAATAAAGAAAATTGTATTGATTAAAGTGATAGTTGATTGAGCATTAAACACAGAGTGTTGTTCTTCCTTCAGCCCGAAGATCAAAGAATTGGGTTTTTTTACAGATTATGCACACACACAAACACACATGCAGCTATTACCCATTTCTTCTTTTTATACTTAAGACAACTTTTTCTTGAATGAAGACACCGATCTGTCACATGTAAAATGTAGCCAATTTTATTTATTGTTCCACTCCATCTGCTTAACCTGTGTTCAGGTTAGGGAGATGATGGAGGAAATGGTGGTTGTAAAGAAAGGGGTAAAGAAGAAGAAAAAATAGGTAAAAGGGGGATGGAAAGGAGGAAAGAGATAGAGGAGAGAAAACCCTAACAATCTCCTCTGGGATAGGAGAAACTCCCTTTAAAGGAAGAAACCTATGGCAGAACCAGGCTAAAGAGGGAGCAGTTAACTGCCGGGACTGGTTGGGGGGTGAAGCTGAAAAAGAGAGAGAGAGAAGGAGAGAGGGGAGCGATATGGGAGAGGTGTTAGGAGTTAAAGAGAGGGAGATGGGGGAGAGGAGAGGATTAAGATGGAACCGAGGTGGAGGAACACAAAGTAAGTTCAAGTGAGGAAAAAGTAGTGTCCCTTGTGCGGAAACATCAACATGATGTTGAGACCGATTAGTTGAAAAGCCGAAGCAGCCAGTTCCGCTTCTTCTTCTTCTTCTTCTTCTTACTTGGCGGAATCTCTGGCAGGCTCTTAACCTCAGTTTCGAGTTCAGCCACCTTCACAGTGAGCATTTTCTGTTTGTCTCGTAGACTTTGCAAAGATTCCTGCACAGACAATGCAGGCGGCTCCTCTTTTTCTTCTTTTTCTTGTTGCCTGGTGTCTTTTTCTTTCAGAGGCTCCTGCAGAGACATTGCAGTGGATGGCAGCGAGTCCTCTTTTTCCATCTTCATCTGTTCTCCAGTTACTTTTTCTTTCAGAGGCTCAGATGTTTGCAATTCATTTGCATCAGTGGAATTTTGTTCTTTTGGCTCCTGTGTGATTTTAAGGTAGGACGCTTTGGCCTCTTTCAGCTCTTGGTTAAGAGACTCAACCTTCAAATCATGGAGGGCCTTGTTGGAGCAGAGCTGGGATTTCAGGTCACTGATTTCCAGGTTGAGCGTCTCCTGCTCCTGCATGTGTTTAATAAACTTGATTTATTGATCAAACTTGCTTGTACTGTGAGGTCCTCCCTCCACATACTCATACCTGTGTCAAACTGTCCAGTTACATGTTTATAAATAATATATTGGCCAAATTTCCATATGTTTTTGACCTGGGGGTAGAACTGATTATAAACAGGTAAGAAGTTCTTATGAACTTATGACATAAACCATTATGCATTTAAGGTTATCCTGTTTGTTTTTTATTTAAGAAGAGAAGTTGTTCCACTGTGCCAACATCGAGGGCCGTGTCTGTTTCTCTTCTTGTAGGTCATGTCTCCTGGCTCAGAGAAAATCCTCTTGCATGAAACTGAAGAGGCTGGAGTGCATAGAAACTGCACTGCAAGTTGGAAGAGGTGCGGGTATATGGTCTTTAAAAGCCATTAGTTGTCCTGGAGTGGATCCTCTGTCCAAGGAATTAAAGGATGTATCATGTATCTCTGTACTTCCACTGTGACTGTCCTCACTCACATGGCTATCCAGCAGATCCCACAGACCATCACCAAAAAGAATAAACAAATTAAATGGCTGCACATTTTGTAGAAAACCTTTTTTTTTTTTTTTTTTGGAGGGGGGGGGGGGGGGGGGGTCTAACAAAGGGATGGTTTGCTTTTAGTGTGGCTTTACTGGAAGTAAAATTTACTGGAAGTTCGACATAGTGTAAATCTCAATAACAGGATGTGCAGTTCTTAGCTCGCATGTAGTTGAGCTTGCATCCATTAAGACTGAACCACAGCAGCAAAACTACAAAAAAAAATAAATCAACATTTCAGTGTGTTAATTCATTATGTATACTATTTATATACAAAAAGTAAAACTTGTTGTCATTAGTGAGGTGTACGAAGTAACAATTTATCTATGATAGTTTTTTCTACTATCAGATAATGACCCAAAGCAAAGCAACTGGATGCAGAAAGGCTTAGCAGTAAGGAAACAAAGCAAGTAGTGCTGCCCATGCGTTCTAGATTTCAGGCGGTCATTAACTGCAAAGGATTTCCATCAAAGTGTTTAAAAGAATCCTAATATTTACAGTCATATTAGTTTGTTCAATTACTTTTGAGCAGCTCAAAATGTGGGGCTGTGTTTAAAAATGGATCAACTACTGAAACAGTCAATGCAATACTTTTGCCAAATCCCTCAAAGTAAAGCTGAAAATCTGCACTTCAATCACATGTTGATTATTTGATTTAAAACCCACAACAGTAACTGGTGTAGAGGCAAAATTACAAAAAATGTATCATCCAAAATCTTGTAAATTCAGGTTGCATCAATGTTCTCTCGTTCTCTGAATCTTTAGTATAGGGCCAAAGAGAGCTGCTTGGAGAGTTACTTCACAAGAACCATATAAGGAGTTTGTTTATACTGCCATTGCCTAATGGCAAGAAACTTGAAGTTCTCAATAAGTCACTACATACTGTAACAGAGGCTTTTCAAAATTCAAGATTCAAAGCGTTTATTGTCATGTGTACAAAGAAAAGCATTTCTCTGTACAAGCTAATTCTTTTTCTGCTGTCCACACACAGATGTACAAATAGATAAATACAAATAACATGAATAAATAAATGGGGACAAAAAATATAAGTATTAAATAGATATATGTGCACAAGAGCTATGAGCTTAATGTGCGTGTTTTATATGTGAGATGACCTGATGTGCAAAAATTATTATCACTGTTAAAATAAGTCAGCTGTTCGAGATCTCTGGATCTTTTTCAGGTCTTAAACGCTCCGCTATATCCAGGAGGGGGCAGCAGATACAAGCAGAGGATAACAAAATGCCTGAAATCTCAGCGAAACTTAAACTGTACACTTGTTGATAAAAACCTTTGTAGTGATGTCATGTTTATTTTTGGCTGGATTTAACTGAAGTCAAAGCCCCGTTTACACGATATATAGTGTTTGTATAATAAGAAATGAATCATTTTATGGTAACAACTTCAGATGTAGACTTGTGAGAATGATGGCCAATAAACAGAAAAGTCATTAGATCCTATTTACCTTGGCCTGGCATGTGGGCAATTTTAAATAAACCAACTACAGTCCTCATGTTGCATCGACATGTGTTGCAGCATATCATGTAGCACGTAATATAAAAAAAGAGATACAAAAATAGTGGATCCTGGGTCTTCTAGTTGCAGTGCGGGTACCATATTTCAAGCTAAATGCCTAAATAATTAGCATCATTTTACCCGTCTATCAACGAAGGAGGCGTGGCCTTTGTTGCCTCATTATTGCCACATTTTAAAAATTATAATAATTTATCAAATGATGAACATCGGGAACAGAGAATGTCTGCTTAAAGGAAGCGCGCGCACACATACGCAGCGCACAAACGTTCACAGCTGTTCTAGTGTGTGTGTTCAGGCAGATGAATGCTGTTCTTAAACATAGCAGTGAAGCCTCCCGCTCAAACACCGCTCAATTCAAAGTTTATGCAGAGTGCACATGATCAGCATCTGTTTTTCTTTGCTGGACACAGATACAAAGGATGGTCGGTATCTTCTTATATAGGAAGCCATGACTGAAAATCCTTAAATGCCTCACAGCACACTTTTACCACATGATAATTATTGTTTTTCATCGATACAGTTTCAAAATGTGCATAACATGTGAGTGGGCCGTTCTCCTAACGTCCTTCGTGTCACCTTCACGTCACTGCTGATACGATCAGGTGCCTCCTCAAATAGATCGTTCCTGGAGTTCCAGCACGCCCCTGCCGGCGTGTGGATGTGCAAGTGAGGGTCTGTGTGAGTGTGAGCGAGTGGGTGCGCAGAGGCGTGGTCCGTTGCGTTGCACGTTGCTAAGAGCAAATTTGGCATATAAGCGCAAAATGCGCAGCAGTCCGGTGCAGCCCGCTGCTAACGGTATCCAACAGGTAGCTGAACACACTTGTGAGCTCTCTGTCCTGAGTGGATGTTGCAGAGCTGTAGACCGGACTGCTTGCGCTCAGTCCGTGTGATGGATGGATTTAAAGGCTCCTTGGATTGGAAAACTGTCATTATCCAGTGAACGACAGACGGCTTAACTCTAGGAATATTACACCTGGGAGAAAGGTTGGCGCAATTTAGAGGTACACTGGCACTACACTTAGCTATTTAAAAAAAAACACTTTATTTATATTCCCATGGCAGAGAATACCTAGAGAATATGTGTTTATTATTCTTTAGTACTTCTCTTCTTATGTTAAAATATGTTATCTAAATAAACAGTTAATATTTTTTTCTTTTGGGTATATTAGCACATGCAGTAGTACTGTAGCTTTTTAGTAATGGCAATCCCATTAATAAGTAAAGGAATGTTATTAATAGGAGCTGTGATATAAGAGCTAAAACAAACATTTTGATTGAGCCCTCAGGCTTTGCTCTCACAGTCTGAGGCAGGCTAATAACCTGCACTGTCTGTCCTGCAGTATTCCTCGCAGCATCAGTGTTTTCCCCATCATGAGGAGGTCTATTGTTTTCCCTGGCTTGCTGAGAGTAGCGATCTTGTTCCTTTGCCTGAACACGACCATCCAGGCCCTGGCCCTCACCAACTCCACCCGGCTCGAGTCCATCCTGAACAAGTATACAAACAAAGATGAGGAGTGGTGGAGGGCCAAGCCTAGAGGGAGGAGGGCCATCAGCGAGGGAGACATGCACCTCATCCTGGACCTGCACAACAAACTGCGGGGTCAGGTCTACCCTCCTGCTTCCAACATGGAGTACATGGTGAGCACCGAGCACACAGCTATCTGTAGGCCAAGTGCACTGTGGAATATTTAACAGTTCTTTCTACTGCTTAAAAGGATAAATAGTACTAATATTAATTACACTTTGAAGTTAGAACTCTATCATGAATATGGGGTCGTGATTAAATTTAGTACTGATAACAAGCATGCTGTCCCTCCTTACAGTAATCGCTAATGAAAGAAATGTGGTTACGTTTTGGATTTGTAAATGTGTCAATATGCTGTGTGATGTATGACAGGACATTAAGGTAGACTGCAATTAAACTTTTCATTGTTGCTTTTCTGAAGCTAAAAACTCCATAGCTCTATAGCTTACGTTTATAGCTTGATAGTCTATGTAGATTTATTTCTTACCTTCTTGATAAGTGCAGTGGTTCAGTTCAATTTTATTTAAATCCCAACAACAGTTGCCTCAAGGCTCTTTTTATTGTAAGGTAGACCCTGCAATAATGCATACAGAAAAAACCCTAACAATGAGCCCCTATGAGCAAGCACTTTGGCGACAGTGGGAAGGAAAAACTCCTGTTTAACAGGAAGAAACCTCCAGCAGAACCAGGCTCAGGAGGCGCAGCCATCTGCTGCGACCGGTTGAGAGAAGACAGGACGAAGACCCTCTGTGGAAGAGAGGCAGAGATTAATAACACCTAATGATTAAATGCAGAGGGCTGTAGTGGTGATTATCTCTATCTGTTAAGTATTAAGGCTTTGTTGACCTTTCAGATAGCTTCCTACTTGTCTGAAAGGTCAGCTTTCAGCTAGTTTTAATCACTTAACTGTACAACATAACTGTTCAACCTGATATGATGGCATGTAATAGACGCACCAGTCCACCATGTAGATTTCATGCTTTGGCTCTCCAAAACATGAAATGAATGCAGAAGTTGCAGTAACAGCAGGGGGAGATATTTTATTTCAAGCCAACACGAAAATAATCATCATTTACATTTATATGTATATAATATATGTTAGCCTCCCAGCTTTATAGTAAGGACTCATACATTTGTTACTCAGTACCAACTTTGTGGCTTTAAATATTTTATCTCTCCCTGCTGGTAATGCAATTTCTGCATGCATGTATATTTCACATTTTGAAGAAGCAAAGTGTGAAATGGACACAGTGGATTGGCATGTCTATTATACGTTTTGCCGTGATACCGAGTCGAAGTGTTTTTGGTCTTCATAGTCTATAAGTTTTCTTTGTCTTTCCCATAAGTCTCTGACAAATGATATGGATTACTTTTACTAACATCCACTTCTAGAATTCTGTGCATCAGTTTTGTTGAGTGATATTCTTGTACAGATTTGCAGGTATGTGGGTATGTGTGATGCACCTGTACAGTTAGTCTGTGGATGGACATCACTAAGCAAGCTTGCTTAAGTTACATATAGTCTGTATTTACAAATAGCACACCATATAAATGATGCATCTTTATAGAATAGATTAGAAGCAAGGTCTCTTTCCAGCTATTCTTTCTAGTTACACTAAAGTGTTTTTCATAAAAAGGCACTTTCCTGACTCTGCCAGCTAAAGACATCAGATTAGGGAATGAAAGAGAGAAAAC
This sequence comes from Maylandia zebra, assembly GCF_041146795.1. Classification (NCBI taxonomy): domain Eukaryota; kingdom Metazoa; phylum Chordata; class Actinopteri; order Cichliformes; family Cichlidae; genus Maylandia; species Maylandia zebra. Next base: position 33,378,668 of record NC_135184.1, on the reverse strand, counting down.
GAGCTTTGCAGGCCAAAGCCACCGTCTGGCTTGCTCCACCTCCTGTCTCCTGTTTGCCCGCCCTTGCTGACCCTGGCCCAGGTCCAGCTCTCACCCCCGCAGTGTTTTCCTGCCCTCTACCTCAACTATCCTGCCCTCCCTCCCTCCTCTTCCTACTGAGCCTCTCCTTGCTCTATCCCTCCATTTCTCCTCTTGCTGAGTCTTTTTCTCAGTCCTACTCACTTGATCGTCAGCCTCACAAGTTCTCTCTCAGGCTTTTCTTTAGCATCCTCCACTCTGTCTCACAAACTCATCACCTCCTCTTTCTTTCATCGCACCTCACGCAATCCCAAGCCAGTATTAGTTTTTATTTGAGCCTTCGCATATCTCATAGTGCACGGTGGTGCCAGTGTACACTATTTTGCCAAAAGTATTTACTCATCCGTCTTCACACGCTTTCGAAGGGTTAAGGTTAGGGTTTAATATCATGTCGGCCCACCCTTTGCAGCTATAAATGCTTCAAATCTTCTTGGAAGGCTTCATCTCAAAGGTGTTGAGGTCAAAATTCTGTGCAGGCCAGTCAGGTTCTTCCACACCAAGCCCACTCCTCCATGTCTTTATGGACCTTGTTTTGTGCACTGGTGTGCAGTCATGTTGGAACAGGACAGGGTCATCCCCAAGCTGTTCCCATGAAGCTAGGAGCAAAACGTCTTGGTACGCTGAAGCATTAAGAGTTTCTTCAAGGAGGTGAGCCCACCTTATGAAAAACAACCCCACACCATAATCCCTGTCCACCAAACTCTCCACTTGACTCAGCTCGCTTAGCCAAGTATTGTCTCCTAGCAACCGCCAAACTGAGACTCATCCATCAAATTGCCAAATGGAAGAGCATGTTTTGCCACTCCAGAGAACAAGCTTCCACTGCTCTACAGTCCAGTAGCGACATGCTTTACATCACTGCATCAAACACTTTGTATTGTGCTTGGTCATGTCAGGCTTGGACGCTGCTACTTGGTCATGGTGACCCATTCCATGAAGCTCTCCGTGCACTGTTGGTGAGTTAATCTGAAGGCCACGTTAAGTTTGGAGGCCTGTGGCGATTGACTGCAGAACGTTGGTGACCCCTGCACACTGTGCCTCAACATCCACTGGACCTGCTCTGTGTCTTTTAGTTGGCCTACCACTTAGAGAGTGACTGGAATATCTGAATTCAGTGAATGTGATGAGTGAAAGGAAACTTTTGGCGATACAGTGAATGTTTTACGTGGACTAATCCAATGTTTCTTTAGCAGTGGATATTGTTACTTGTGGTGATGTCGTTGTAAGAAAGAGGACTGATGAAAGCCAAGTATTTAGTTTTTCAACTGCAGGATTTTGGTGCTTTTTTGAAACTTCCTAAACGTTCCCCCAATCAAAGAGACTTTATATAGTAGGTTGTATAACAAGCATACTGCTACGCATACCTTTAAATAGAAAAGGATCTATTTTTGTTTTCTTCTTCAGTAATATTCTCTGCAGCAGTATTCTTTCTCCCAAATGTACTGCTGTAAGAATGCAGATCTTGCACTTGCACTCTGTTGCAGAGGTGGTGCTGGCCAATGTCTGGAAATGGGGCTGTAGCTGAGAAGCTTAATGCTCTTTGGAATGCAAAAGAAGACTGCTCATTTTTACGGTGACCTTTCTCCAAAGGCCAGCAGTCTATCTTCTCCTCTGCTGGATAATCAAGGGGGGAAAATAACAAATGGGGAGAATAATGAAGCGACACAGACCATTACTCTCTGCAGCAGAAAACAGAAAAGGTTGAGATTTGTGCGTTGTTGATGTCTAAGATCAATGCAGGGCAGAAGTGCCTGATAGTCAAAATTTCCCAGACCTCCTACAGCTTGTCTGATTCAGTGTTATGTGTTTGTTAACCATTAAATAAAAGTATTTATTTTTTAGGTTTAAATGATCTAAGTACCTTATTTCCATCTGTGCACTGTGGCTGTGAGAAGACAACAATGTGGCACTGGCAGCCAAATACGTGCAGACTGCATTCTGCTGTTACATTAATGGTACAGATGAAAAAAGTCGTGGAACCCTTACACCTCACTGAAACAATGCTCTATTTTTCTAAAATCCTTGCAGTATAAAGCTTGTCTATCAGAGCTGCGTGCCTGTGCTGTTCCACACACGTGTATGGAACAAAGAAGTTTCATCTACAAAACTCAACAATATTGGTCCTCCTTACAAGAAGTGATAAACAAGAGAAAAGCTCCTTAATGGGGACAGAAGGATAGTTCAAATAGTGCAAAGAGTATGAAGGGAAACATTAAAGCATGTACAAGTTTGAGATCAAGATACAACAGTATCTGAGCACACCATATGTTGCTCTCTCTTAAATCATCAAATTAAACTAAATGAAGCATTGTGGGATCATTTTGACGGAACAAAAGGTAGACAACCTTCAAAGAAGAGCTTTATAACCTCCTTCAAGCCTAGTAAACTATTCCAAAAACTATTTGAAGGAATTACAAGAAGAGCTTTGAAGCTGTGTTAAAGAATAAAAGGGCAAACCTAATATTTATTTTTCAAGTTTGTAAAATTCTGAAAAGCCAGTCAAATGAAGATTCTTGCCTTATATATTGTATTTTTATTTGTTTTTGCACATTTCAATAAATCACTGGGTTTATCCCCGGGGCCTACTCAGGACATGGAGAGATTATATTTGTCAGCTGGCTTGCAAACGATTAGGTTTCCCACCCCTCCACCCCCATTATATCTGCAGGAGGTGGCCAGGTTAGGGAAGTGTGGGCTTCTCTGCTGGTTGGCTGGGTGGATAGATGGTGCTGCATCTATCTCTCATTTTCTAGTTAAAAAAACAAAACGAGGTGGCTAACGACTTTTGTGCATTATTCCATATCATGTCTTATCACACATTACTGCAACATGCTCTCAACATGGAGTTTTAATATTGTATGAATACTTAATTTGAACTGAAAATACATGAGAATTCTAACATTTACAGCATCATGTTAAGAAAACTTTGAAAACGATGCCACACAGGTAATATTAAAGAATTCTCTATGTTGTATATCTATCAGCCAAAGCTGGACTGTGGCCAAAAATCTCCAGTCCAAATATCACTTTTCCACTCAGGCATGAACAACAACTAGCACTACAGTGTGCAACAGTGTGTTAGCCTTAGTCTAAACATATGGAACGTATTATGGTGGTCAAAGCAGTTACAACTCAACACTTAAACATTATCCTATTAGTTTTGACGCGCGATAGCTCTAATGCAACTAAACAGTATGCCAGCAGACTGCACACTGCACCTATTCTTCTCCCTCCCCAACAGAGTCAACAGTAAATTAACTTTGCCGCGACATTAAAATTGCGCAGCCCCCAGTCTGCTCTCTTTAAAATAAGAGGTATGGGAGTAAGTTTCAGGTATTTTCAGCTGATTTTCTTAAGCTTCTCTGGAAAAGATGGCATCAGTCCTTAAAACAAAAAGTCTCTGTGCTCCTGTGTTTGTTAGTTACTTTCTTTTTTGGGGGGGTCTTTGCTTTTTCTAACTCTCAGATTGTTTTATGAGGCCAGAACTTACTGGAAACAAGCTGAAACAACTGCACTGAATAGTAGCACAAAGCTGTCAGTTGATGTGGTGGTCTCTCATGTGTGTGTCTGTGTGTGTTAGAGAGTGTATAGGCCTCGTTTTGACCATATGGTGTCAAATTTGCAAGAGGCATGCATACAGCCACAGTGCTTTCAAGTAAAGACCAGGTCAATGTTTGAGGTGAAATGAAATAACACTTCACATGAAGTTTGTGTGGTTAATTTTAGATCTTTTTTTTTATGGCAGCCTCAAATCTCAAAAAATGGGCCCTTTTGGAAAGTGTAAATCATTAAATGCAATGATTTACAAATGTCATAAAGCCATATTTTATTCACAATTGAGCATAGAAAACATATCAAATGGTTGAACCGAAGAAAGAAGTATTTGATCATTTTTAATTTGATAACAGCAACATATCTCCAAAAAGTGGGACAGGTCAAGAAAAGGCTGGAAAATGTAAGTGGTACTTAAGAAAACTGCTGGAGAACATTGTGTAACTAATTATGTCATGAAACTGCTGTGTGGCAAGCAGTGTGTCCACCCAAATGCAAGACTTGGAAGGCAGGAATGAATTAAAAAAAGCAGCTTTACTGCTCTTACGTGCAAAGCTACATAGTATTCCTGACTGCAGAGCAGGACCAGGGACACAGATAACTAGAAAACATGAATCAGGGAAACATACAGCCAGAATGCAAGAGTAGAATCAGGACAATAAAAGTCGAGACGAAACGGGTGGGAAACACAGCAGAAACAAATCAGGACTAACAAGAGAGGGGAAGGCAGACAAGAGACTATCAAAATAAAACAGGAAATACAATTAACTCTGAGACAGAATTAAACGTGCAAACTTGACAAACACTAAAGACGGACACAGAGACAAGACTGGAGGAAGAGAAGGGAACACAAAAGGGAACTTAGAAACATGTCATCAACAAAACAAGGGGCGAAAGGCATGAAATAACAAAAAGTCATAAATACAGAGACTTTAAAATCAAACCACTAACAGGAGACTATAAACCCAGAACAAATCAAATCCCCCCCAAAATGTAAATCCATGTAAATTAGGCTGCAGGAAATGGAAAACCTCTGTGGTCAGATGAAACACATATTACGTTATTTCTTTCAAATCTTAATAGCAATAAAATATTAGCGGCCCTAACTTTAAAAGGAAAACTTCTAAGTACATTTTTTTCAAATGCAGTAACGTTTTTATCCAACAACCTGTCTGTGTGTGTGTGTGTGTGTGTGTGTGTGTGTGTGTGTGTGTGTGTGTGTGTTTCTTGAAATCTTTGTGTGTGTTTCTTGAAATCTTTGTGGTGAAAAATGCGTGTGCTCCTCAGGTATGGGATTACGAGTTGGAGAGAAGTGCAGAGCACTGGGCTCACACCTGCAGATGGGAACATGGACCGAGTCACATGCTGACACAAATAGGCCAAAACCTCGGAGCACACTGGGGCAGGTGCGTGCAGGGAAGTGTAGCAATTAAAATATTCTGTCCTTTCTGTGTCACATGTTTGACAGCTCTGAGCTAACGCATCTTTGTCTCCAATACAGTGTATTTAAAGTTAAATGTACACTTTTAAATGCAGTTTAACAGCTCACATCTTAACCCTCCAGTGCTAAAAAGTGGTAAAGTAGAGTCAGTTCTGTCTTGACATCTGTAAACAATTTCCTACTCAGTTTATTCAGTCATTTATTTTGTGTCATAATGAGTAAAAATTGAAATCTGTTTGTAAACCTCTGTAAATTTTATTTAAGACAGGAGGATGTTCGTTAGCTAATGACTTGGGATTGACCAGCTTTAAGCCAATCAGGTGGTTTCAGTCAGACCCCCAATGTCAAACCAAGAAATCTTTCATCTCAAGTTCAGAATGGACTTCAGGAGTGGATGATGTGACAGTAGCTTCATCCATCTATTATACTTTTAACACTTTTTCTATCACATCAGGGACCGGCCCCCAACCTACCATGTCCAGGCCTGGTATGATGAGGTGAGGTATTATAGCTATCCCTACGCCCAGGAGTGCAACCCACACTGTCCATTCAGGTGTTCGGGACCTGTTTGTACTCATTATACTCAGGTAATTGTCTTAGAAGTTATACAGTCACTAGTGATCATATGTTTCTTTTATTTAACAAAATCATATTTACTGGTATATAAATATCTGGGATATCAAAAGTTCTTCTATTTAATTGCAATTACAATTTGAGGAATGAGCTAAATTTAACCAAGAAAATTTGTGCAACTAGGTTGTTTATTTGCTTTAAAATGAATATTTATTGATAACTACTCACAAAACTGAGTAAAATATGACATTATATAACTGTGAATGCGTACTACAACCCATAATTACCACTGCCTTTTCTGTTACATGATACAACTCTGTTCACATCGTCTGTTTTTGTGTGTGTGTTTTGTTTTTTGTTTAGTTGGTGTGGGCGACCAGTAATCGCATTGGCTGTGCCATCAACGTGTGTTACAACATGAATGTGTGGGGAATGATCTGGGCCAAAGCAGTCTATCTGGTCTGCAACTACTCCCCGCCGTAAGTTTTCACCCAGGACATGAACACATTAGAAAATGTTTCCATGCTGCTTCAGTGAAAGAAGAGAGGAGTCAGAGGTAAACATCATCATTTGTAATGAGTGAGTCGCTCACGACACAGGTCTGTCATCAGCAATCACAAAAATGATTAAGCAATAACAGAAATTTACAAAGGCCAGAAGGCATGCAGTTACTTTATTAGATTTTTGTTCCTACTGCGTACATATTTTAATTTCTTTACATGGAAGAAAAGCTAAGAAATATACAACAAAAGGTTCTGCACTTCCTGGCAGGTTACAACTGTGATAAAAAAAAACAGTATTATCATTTCTTTTGTTTGTTTTCTTGTTTGTTTGTTTTTCCAGAGGCAACTGGTGGGGTCATGCTCCATACAAATATGGGACTCCCTGCTCTGCTTGTCCAGCGAGCTATGGTGGGGGATGCAGGGACAACCTCTGCTATAAACGTGGGTTATTGCCTATTTCTTTTTGTACATAACTCATGTGTTATTCACATGTTTATTATTATCTTTATTGTATTTTAGTCATTTATATCACTGTGGAGGTTTCCCATGATTTTGACCATTTATACTGAGCCAATGTATGTTTGCACAGTTAAATCAAGAAGAACTAGATAGGTAGATTAGAGATTAGATAAAACTTTATTAATCCCTCGGGTGGGTTCCTCCGGGAAATTCGGTTTCCAATAGCACAGCACCGACAGAAGTTACAGAATGTGAGCAGAAATATACCATATATACACACATATATAAATATAGAGCATACAAAAGGGATAAATAGAATAAATGGGAATAAGAATACAAGGGAATTGCACATTTCAAGTATTGTGAGTCTATTGCACCGTTGGATGTGAACAAAAAGTATTGCACAGTGAAGAGGCACTACAGCTTAGTTGTTCCCCCCTCCTTTGTCCTCCTGTTTCCCCTCCCTCTCCCCTCCAGAGAGGAGTTAAACAGTCTGATGGCGTGTGGGACAAAGGAGTTTTTAAGTCTGTTAGTTCTTGTCTTTGGGAGAAGCAACCTGTCACTGAACAGACTCTTCTGGTTGTTAATGGCCGTGTGCAGAGGATGCCCGGCATTGTCCATAATGTCCATCAGTTTCTTTAATGTCCTTTTCTCTGCCACTGTCACCAGAGTGTCCAGCTTCATGCCGACCACAGAGCTAGCCCTCCTGATCAGTTTCTCCAGCCTGGATGAGTCCTTCTTTGCTGTGCTGCTCCCCCAGCACACCACAGCATAGAAAAGTACTCCAGCAACCACCGACTGGTAAAACATCCTCAGGAGCTTCCTGCAGATGTTAAAAGACCTCAGCCTCCTGAGGAAGTACAGTCGGCTTTGGGCTTTTTTATACAGGTGCTCTGTGTTGCATGACCAGTCCAGTTTATTGTCCACCCACAGCCCGAGGTACTTGTACTTGTTGACCACCTCCACCTCCTCCCCCTCTATCTGAACCGGCAGTGGACCTGCTCTAGACCTCCCGAAGTCCACAACCAGTTCCTTAGTCTTTGAGGTGTTGAGTTGCAGGTGGTTTGTGTGACTCCATGCGACAAAGTTCCTCACCAGACTTCTGTACTCCTCTTCCTGATCATCCCAGATACACCCCATGATGGCCGTGTCATCTGCAAACTTCTGAATGTGGCATAATTCAGAGTTGTAGCAGAAGTCAGAGGTGTACAGGGTGAAGAGAAGAGGGGACAGCACAGTTCCCTGTGGTGCTCCTGTGCTGCTGACCACTGTGTCAGACGTGATGTCCTTCAGCCTGACGTACTGTGGTCTGTCGGTGAGGTAGTCGGAGATCCAAGCGACCAGGCAGGGGTCCACCTCCATCCTGTTCAGTTTCTCCTGAAGCATACAGGGCCGGATGGTATTAAAGGCACTGGAAAAGTCAAGAAACAGGATCCTGACCGTGCCTTTTCCTGTCCTGGGCATGTTGTACCTGTGGTCGGAGGAGGTTGAGGAAGAGCCGCTCTAGAATCTTCATAAGATGCGACGTCAGTGCCACCGGTTGGAAGTCATTCAGCTCATCGGGCCGGTTCCTTTTGGGAAGATGTCTTCTATAGGGCGGGCACTCTCCCCAGTCGCAGACTGAGATTGAAGACTCGTTGTAGCGGCTCCCCAAGTTCAGCAGCACACGCCTTTAGCATCCTAGGACATCCTACTACTACTAATACAATCAGAAAAGTGCACAGAAAAATTTATTCAGCTCCTAAAAATTGAATAACTGCAACGGACTGTGTTTTCAGACGGAGGTGTTGACAGGCATCCGGCTCCTGAGATTGAGGAGACCAATTACATTGAACCCGAACCAGTAAGAGACGGAGAGCCCCGACCCAGGGCCCAGGCACCAAGCACCTCGCCCAGTGACAACCTGGAAAGAGACATGGTTGTCAGCACAGAGCAGATGTGTAAGGATGAACTCCTATTACTATAGCTCCCTGAGTAACAGATATGAATACAATATTAATACTGACGAGTTTGTGTACTTAAGGCCAACAGGTGGACTGTGAGACCAAGCTGAGGGATCAGTGCAAGGGAACAACCTGTAACAGGTAGAAGATGATGTGTATAGATGAACTTATTATCATTAACACAGATGATTAGTAGAAACAGACTTGGCTTCAGTACCACTATGATCTTCACTTTACTGTGGTTTCTGTCCATAGATATGAGTGCCCACCCGGTTGCCTTGAAAGGCCTGGAAAAGTAGTTGGGACTGGATACTATGATATGGTAAAAACTCACAAGTAACAGCACTCGATGTATTCTTTCATTTATTATTATTTTGTATAAACCAATCTTTGCGTGATTGATCCAGCAATCCAGTGTGTGTGGAGCTGCGCTACACTTTGGTGTTATTGACAATGATGGAGGATGGATCGATGTGACCAGACTGGGCAGAAAACAACATTTCACCAAGTCATACAAGAATGGTATTCAATCCATTGGGTATGACTCGGCCTCTGTATTTATGTCTATTTATTAAGCTTCATACTTTGGCTGTTTAATTGTGATGGATGGCTATAATACATCAGGCTTACTGCCATTTTTGTCAACTTTACAGGAAAAACAGAAGTGCAAATTCTTTTAAAGTTGAGTCTGTGCCTGGTAAGAAGTTCATTTCTCATAGCCACAGAAATACTGCAGCATATTTGTTTTGCTGTGCTTCATCAGCTGTTTTTTTTTCCCAGTCAAGGCAGTAAGATGTGATACCACTGTGGCGCTTTTCTGTCCTTTCAAGAAACCTGTACGACACTGTCCCAGGTAACGTGTGTTGATTACAGCTATGACCTTTATGACCACCAAAGGTAAAAGTGGTGTCACTACTGTCTGTATACATACATTTTTGTGCATCTTTGAATTTCTGTCTTAACAACTGGTGCGTACTTTATCATTTATAGTTTTCTTCCTCTTTTCTTTTCTTTTCAAAAACTGGTTTAAATTTGAGCTGATTAGTCAAGTTTTGTCTGGAAACAACGGGCTCTTTGACCTTACCTTAGCTCTGGCTTTTCCCAGGTTGTATTGTCCTAGGAACTGTTTGCGTGAGAGCCAAGCACGAGTTATTGGGACAAAATACTACTCAGATGTAAGTTTTTGCATTATTGTCCTCACTTTGGGTAACAATAATAATTTGTTACTTAACTTATAAGATAAACCAGAAGACTTCACACTCAGATATCAAATGCATTGCATCTGTAAGGCCTGAAGTTAATGCAGCCTTAATTACTGTTGCAATTCAAACCTCTGCTCAGTTTTTAACAACACAAGCAGCTGCATTTGATAATGTGAACACACAGAGTGCCACAGTATAATGCTGATAGGTTAGAGGTGCTTTTCTGCCTAACGACTCATTGTCTTGGCCCATCCAGAAGTCGAGTATCTGCAGAGCGGCCATTCACGCTGGAGTGATCAAGAATGAGTCAGGAGGTTACCTTGATGTGATGCCAGTGGACAAGAAGAGGCATTATAGCGGCAGCTATCAGAATGGCATCACCTCAGAAAGGTAACATCTCATGCAAGCGTGGAATTTTATTGTGCGTATTTGATTGGCATGTAGAGAGATGTTTTGTTTTAAAGGTCCATGCTTTTCATGTAACGTGTCCTTTTTGCTTTTCCTCTTCCAGCCTAACAAACCCCACAGGAGGAAAAGCCTTCAGAGTGTTTGCAGTCATCTGAAAACCACTCAAAAGACAAAGTACCCTCAAATCCAGCTTCATCCACTTCAAATCCAGCAAACCTACTCATTATCAATTTACAACCTATAATTATGTACATTCCTACAGTGAGCACATCAGTGTTACTGATACTGTCACTAAAAGTGTAACTCAAGGCTTTGCTTCTATCTTTGGCCATGACTGAATCACTGTCCAGTAATAATGTAGCAAAGGATGTTTGGCAAATGATGTCTTCTGTCTCATATCTTTCCCTGAACATCTTGAGCTGACCATAGACATGATACCACGACAAGCTGCTTTTAGCTTTCAAAGCTGTGTTTAAAGCATCAGATTTATTACCTTTCCAGCAGCTTCATGACATTTTAAAAAGACTAAAATCAGCTGTGTTTGCTGACTAATTTAAAAAGCGCACGCATCACATCTATATAGAAAAAAGGAAGGTAAAACACTGTTTCAATTTAGTCAGTCCTAGGTGTGTCTATGGAGGAACAAATTGGCCATATTAACATAATATAAGATAATGAAGTATAAAATGACAAAAGAAAATCCAAAACATATATATGTTATTACACATACTGTCTACAAATCTTAAATACAGAGTCCTTCAAATATGCAAAGTGGGTTCCTCATGGCATAAATGTATCAGTTTATCACAATGCTGAAGTCATATTGTCAGTTTAACATGTACAGAAAGGAATTTTAAATAATGATACAATTTTGAATTAACATCAGAGAATCGTAGAGTTTACATAAAGACACAATACTTTGAGAGTCATTCATCACTGGCACAGAAATTATTATTCGTTTCGGTTTTCTGATACGTCTGGTTGGGGTCTCCAAATATTCTGTCTGGTTATAGTGTTAATATACACACTTAACATGGATATTACATATTTTTGTATATAATGTTGTAAATAATACTGAAAACATGCTTGCTATTCTCCTCTTTTTAATGTACAATTTAACAGCCATGCAAGTCAATGCACAGTAATTGCCACAACAGCTTCTGTATGCAGAACATGCATCTGCCCCTCAAGCTTTTATATTCGCCATAGAGTGAATATGTTGATATGACTGTAAATATTGTATGTGTGCATGTGTAACAGATATTTTTATATTTTATTCTGCATTCCTAGCTCTTGGTTTTGTTTTGTTTTTTACATTTTTATAAGTGGACCTGGCTGGCCAGGAATGCGCATGGCATAATCTTAATTCCCAAAAATTCTTAAAAAGTATTAAAAATGTACAAAAGTATATATTGTGTCATTCTCTGACTTTATTAGAGACTTTTGTGCTTAAAAAACATTCAGCTTGAATGACTCAGCAACCTTGTAGTGTGTAAATCCTGCTAACCCCAAGTTAAATCTGCTCCTGGGTTTACATTGTATTACATTACACATGTTTTCAGTTCTTGCGCACATATGGTTGTGAACATGTGGCTGAGTGGCCACATTATTTTAATATCAGTCCCTTCAGCTTCCAGATAGCCTGAGGAATGCAGGCATTAACATTTCAACATCATCTCAAATTCAGCTGCTGAGAAAACTTGAGAGAAGTTTCTTTCTCGCAAATTGTGGGTGTTTCCAGGTACTGAAGGGAACACGGAGGAAGAGAAAAGTGCTTGTTTCAGTTCCAGCCAGTAGATCTTATCCACCGGCTGGCTTATGCGTGTTTTAAACATAAGAAAAGCACTTACTGAAATACAGAATTAACAACAACCTGTCAATCTGACAGGTTTTGGTGAAAGAGGGTGTGTGCAAAAAAGAATAAACACATAAAATATTATTTTTGTTAATACTTTAAATTGTTTTGTGTGTTTTTTTTAAGTTAATTTTGGATTCATTTGAAGAATGAAAAGAGAAATCAAAAATATCCCATTTCCAAATGCCACAGAGGAAGTCTGGCATTTAGCTCGTGTTAAAGGTTTTATCTTTCGCTCGCGGTTCTTTATCACTTCTGGTTTTTAGAGTGTTTGATCTCAGCTCTGTGATGTCAATGTACTCAGGCCCCCTCGCTGTGCTAGCAGCCACATGCACAAAGACCAACTTTGTGTTTTGTTGATCTCGATCGGTTCACTTCCCAGAGTGCATTTCCGCTCCTTCCTCTGGACTGGCGCTGGGTTTTAAGGCTCCGGCTAAAAAGTCCCGGTCAGCAACCTCTTAAAACTCCTAAAAAGCAACACACACTGCACTCATATAGACAAAGATGCACAATTATATGAGGAAAACACGCAAAACACTGCTTTACAACAAAAGTTTTAAATCATGCACACAGACTGGGTACAACAGAACTGCTGCGAGCTGCACCTAGAAGTAGACATGACCTCTTTCAGAATGTATAATTACATGAAACAGCTATGAAGCAAGATTATAACCTGCTTACTGGGTTTGGTCCAGGTATCCTGGAGAGAAAAGCCAAGCATCACAGTGCTGTTAAAATTCACAGGACTCTGTTGCAGAGGTGGCCGCTGGTGTAGGACCTCGGTGAACTGCTCGAGTCGGTTACTCAGCTTGTCAGTCAAAAACAGGCCATTCAGTCAGTCATCCACTGTGCCAGTCAAATAGATGCTTATTTGGGTCAGACAAATAGCCACCGTTTAGCCAAGCAGTCTATTAAGCAGTAGAGAGGCTTTTTAGACAGTCAACCAGACTGTCAATTAAGCAAAGGTTGGACATCTGGTTCTTTAAAGCCAAGTGCATCATATTTGAAATATTTTCGAGATTTCAGACTCCTGCATCAGCGATGTGATACCCCCACCAAAAAGGAAAGAAATTGAACAAAAAAAATTAAACCCCTCAAAAATTAAATGATATGATTTTTTTTACCTATTTGTTTTATTCAATAAATGGTTCAATAAACACTCAATTTTCCCCAAAAAAGGGTAATTTTCTGGCTATTACATCATGGTTTAGCCTTTAAAGGCCTACTATAGTGTTTAGAAATGTTTAGGAGCATTCAGTATGAAGTGGCAAACATTTCAGCCAACTCACACACATTAACTTCACTGCATTTGTACATGTCTAACATAATATGTAGAGTACCAATATATAAAGAGGGATCATTTTGCTTTGTCAGTGTAATTAGAACCAATCGGTGTTTGAGTTACTGCCAAAAACAAACAAAAACTGTCTGACTGCTTCACTGTAAGAAGTCATCTATAGAATCTACCCAATAAATCTGAGGTAACAGTTTGCATTGACTTTTTGGGGTAGATTTAGTTCAATATATTGTGTATAAAATAACTTCAATAAAAAGCTATGAAATACTTAATTAAATTGGGTAAAATTTACCCCATATTTATGCATACATTCAACAGCTACTTACTCATTGAAATTAGGTCAAATTATCTCTTGTTTGCTAGTTGGTAATACCTGATAATTAGTAATAAAATTTATTTATTATCAGTTGATAAACATTACCTATTCATATAAGGTAAAATGTACCTCCCCAAAAAAGATATTCAAATGGTTCCTCATCTCAAAATACAGAATAAAGTGCAACACAACAGCTAATGCAGACAACACTTTCAAAGGCCACTCAGTCCATTTTAAAAGCCAAAAGCACAGAAACTCTACAAGGTTGTTTCTGTGCATGTACGTTATCAAACATATGGATAGATAGAACAGAACACTAACACCAACATGCAATAGTTTCTGTGCTTGCTGTCAGAAGAAAAATTACAGCTCCATCAAGCTATGTCCTCTGGGAACAAGAGGGGAAAGGTGTGTGCATTGCATAAGCTTATTTTTGTTGTTCAGTAGTTTGGCCCCGTCAAGTTCCAAAAGCAGTTTTTGAAAAGTGTCAGATGTGTTCTTCAGCTCCTTCGGATATTCGAGGTTGAGGGCATATATCAGTCCCATCAGCAGTACACATGCCTTTGTTCAGCTTCCACATCCCTCCATCACTTGGTTTCCCTCAATCACAACGGACACATCTGATGGATCCTCCTCAGCCATGATGTTGTGGATCACGATCACCTTCATCATATTGTCTGTGTAATCCTCACATTCCTACGTGTTAAAAAGAAAGAAACAAAAAGCATGCACACGTTTTATTTTATTTAAGATGCTTTTTCAATATATTTCAGTTGATCTAAAGAGGGGAGTGGACAGAAGATGAATGGAGAAGGGGAGAACAGGGGATAGGGGAGGACAGGAGAGAAGAACATTAGGATCCCTTGAGTTAATAAGTAAACTGTTATCAATATGACAAACCTGGCAGTCATGAAAAAGATCTTCTTGTCTTTCCCCGAGGTAGCTAATGAGGCAGCAGATAAGGAGATCCCTTTTCTTCTCGATGCTCTGTGTCTGTAGGGAGATACAATTTAGTGAAAAGACTAAGTCGAGTGATTTACTTACATTAAGACTGAATTCCTTAAAAACAAAAACATGGCTGATGCCTCTCTCCAGCTTTCAACAGGTGAGAGTCTGGGTACACCCTGGACAGCCAATCACAAGGAAACATAGAGACAGACAGGATAAACAACCATGCACGCACACACTCAAACCTAAGGACAATTTGGAGAGACCAATTAACCTAATAGCCATGCTCTCTGACTGTGGGAGGAAGCCGGAGTACCCGGGGGAACCCACACATGCACAGGGAGAACATGCAAACTCCATGCATAAAGACCCTGGGCCGGGATTTGAACCCAGGACCTTCTTGCTACCCACTGCAGCCCTCCATAATTACATATTTGTGAAAAAAGTCAAATAACATACGTCATTCAAAGTGTCCAGCAGAGGTCTCATCTTGGAACCAGCAGCTCCTCCTTTGGCATCCACAAGATGCAAAAGACCTGGTGTGTACTCATCAAGTTTCAGCATGAATGTCTCCACCAAAGAAACTGTGGTGATGCGTCTGAACTCTTCGATGAGCTAAGAAGTAAGGGGACAAAAAAAATGACATTTCAATTTGTTGACATTTGTTTTTTGGTGGATAGGAATAGTTATCTCACATACTCACCTGAGCCTCAGTGAATAATGCTGGCCACCTTTCTTTTAACTCACCCACAGAGGGGCAGAGGCTGACCACTCCAAGTCTTCGGCTAGAGAACATTTTATTCATTTTTTCTGCAATTATCTTTGCGTTGTTTTTCTTTGTTATTTCATAAATTAATTCCAGCCTCTCTTTCTCCAGTGTCTCTTGGGTTTCTCCAGTAGGATGCGGAGGGAGATAATTAACCTCTGCTTTTTTGGGCTTTTTTACATTCTTTGATGGCACTGCATCAGCTGGATGCTTCCTTTTTAAGGCATTAATTTCAATTTCCGGGTAAGAAAATTTTCGAGATCTTAGCTTGGCACGGTAATTGTGCATCTTGTTTTTTATGCGCTGCTGCCAGCCATATAAGCCGGCAAATGATCCTGGCTCCTTAAGACACGCAAACTTTGAAACCAAGGCTTCAGCCACTGAGAGGATCTGCTGATTGGTTGGGTAAGCAGTGTACAAAAAAATTACTTTTGCAAGGTCTTGCATTGTTGCTGATTTAACACTGGCATCCATGAAAGGTCTTCCAGTGTTGCGATATGAGTTGTTTGCCTCAGCGAGGATTAGTTGTATGTCTCGGGAAAACTCCGGTACTTGAAATGGCACTGGCCACGCAGCAGGGCGACATGAATCAGGGAGAATGATGGTGTCACTGGACCTTGACGATGCGCAGTCGGACACCTGTGAGAGTGCATCATGACTGGCAGGGCAGATGTCCGTTTCAGTAGTACTTGCAGGATGGGTGCTCACTGAAGTCGAAGAGTTCAATGCAGACGATGATCCTGATTCACATACTGGTTGTAAGTCAAGGGTGATTACTGGCTCAGTGGCCTTGTCATACAAGTCAGCAGTTGAGATGACACTGAAAAACTGATTGTCAAAGTCTTTGTCTTGGTATAACAGTCCAAATTCCCCGTGTATCCCCATCCACTGTATTAGGAATTCCTGTTGGAAGTGTCAACTTATGAATGCTGTGTTCTTCTAAAACGACTCTTAACTGGACTGCCATTGTTGTTTGGTTTGTGTTTCCTCAGCTGTAGAGACAGAAAGAAAAGAAATTGAGACAGGTTATTAATAGTTGATAAGCTTACATGCATATATTTTCTTCATTATCTTCTGCCAGAGAAATAAAAGCAGAGATTTAGTTCAGTAGAATTTTGAATAAATAATTTTTGATTGTCATTTTAAGAAGAGGGAAATAAGGGCAATAGAATAGGGGAGAGTTGAGTATGCATCACATACTTAACCCTCAAAGTCATCTATATAAAGGATGAGTGGGAGTTTAAGTTCGTCTTCACACCAAAGGCCAGCACTGACAGTGTTGGCCTTTGGTGGTTGTAATCGTGGGTATGATACGCAATCATCGATTGGTGTTTTCTTGCCATTGTCATGAGGATGTTTCTACACCCAGTCTGCCTCACAATCCTTTTAATGAATCGATGTTTGGCTTCAAATCGCATAGTCCAGAAATGTACAAGTGGCCCGTAAACAGTTGTAAGCAAAGGATAGTGCTCGAGAAAGTGATGTTTTGGTCTCAGTTTCTCCTCTGGGAACACTTCTAAATATCTGTAACGGTGTTCTGAGATCTTACTTTGCATGTATCCTATTGTGTGATCTGTGTGGAGAGGAGCCATGACAAGCTCAATAACATCTTTCAGGGTCAACAAAACCTCCCAAGCAGGCTAATCTTCTGGTACTTTGTCACCAATCATGAGTGGTATCATTCTCAACAAACACCAGTTTTCGTGTGCATTACCTCCTACACTTTTTCACGCTGTGAAATTTGGGGCAATGGGTTGTGGACAGTTTGTTTTGTCACTCCATTTGTAAGGAAAGCAACGGATGGAACGGTTGAGCTGCTCAAGAGATATGTATTTCTTCCTGATTACTCTGTCTTCCATCAAGACAGAGTGAAATTTCAACAGGTATAATCCCTTCAAGCAAATCATGCAAAGCATCTGGGGGATAACCTGATGAAGCATGAAAGTGACTGAGTCTGTCTGAGATTGGACACTTGTCTTTTAACTCCACAGTGGTGAGCTTTTGCAAGCTCAGACAGTGCTGCTTTGACATGGATGGCATAGTTGGACTTAGTCCGTAGAGGAAACAGTCCTTCTCCTACTTCATGCTCCTGGATCTGTGACCTTTCGCCAATGCAAAAGCGACAGAAATGTGAAGCTGAAAAGCTTTCAACAAACCCGCCTATTGAGTGACCGCCAAGATTGTCAGCGACCCTTGACCACTTTGCCCAGACTTGAAACAAAAATACCATTATTTTCAAAGGACTTCAAATCTTTGAGCAGTGGGTCCAAAACTTTTGCATAGCCAAACTGGTTGACATCATTTGCCTTGCATAAAATGGTTAAGTAGATGGAAGTCAGTGTCAATCTCAATGCGGCAGGTATGTCTGCAAACACCCAATACACAGCTGTGACTTTATGCTTCTTGCGGGATGCTCCCAGAGGGTTACATATCTCAAAGTCATCTATATAAAGGATGAGTGGGAGTTTAAGTTCGTCTTCACATAAAAAGCTGTTTTCTCTTAGCAAAGATCCATCATTAAATGATTTGTATTCCGAAGAGACATAAGATGGCCTTTTGTTTTGTAATATTGTGTTTTAAATGTGTCTGTTGTCCACAAGTTGAGATAATAATGGGAGGATTGGTATATACTGAAATGTTTTATTATCTGTACTATCAAGTATGTACTCAACAGGTTCAGTCAATGAGAGATGCTCCTTTCTAAATTGCTCTCTCCTGAACTGACTGCTTAAAGGCCCTTCCACTCTTAAAGCAGCACAGACAGGGCTTAGCCAGCAAAGGTCTTTGACCAGTTCTGAAATCACTGAGTCTTTCAATGTACAGCCATGTTTTCTCAAAGTGCTCAGAATTATTTCTTTAATGACGGGACCAGATGCAGATGCTGTAAGGAAATGAAGTTCCTCTACTAGTTCGTCAATGCATGAATTGGAGACATTGAAAATGCTCTCCATTTTCAGGAGGAGTAGCCCCACTTTCTTAGTAATAATTGTGTCCTCATCCTCCTCAAGGACTGAGCCACATTCATTGTCATCGTCAACAATGTCACATTCTTCATCCGGGTTCTTTTGGTATTGATGAAGAACATTAGTCTTGAAATCTTCCAAGGAATGTGGGTTGTGTTTTCTACTCTTGTGGCTGTGGAATGTTGTGTATTTGTTAACCTTATAATCACAATCCTCAAAATCACATGGCACAGTTTCAAACTTTTTTAGATGGCCACCAAGATGTTCAAAAAACTGCCTCTCACTGTCGAAAGAGCATGAATTACAGACAATGCACGTGAATGAAAGGATGTTGCCTGGCTGGGATGACTGTGAATGATGCCTTGACAATTGTGTCCTTAATGCACCCCATGTCTTGACAGTGCAAGGGCAGTCTGCATGAAGGCAGGGTATGGAGTGGACTCGACCAAAATGCCCATGTATTAGCCTGACGTGTTTCAGCAGGTCTAATCTTTTTGTGGTTGTGAAGTTGCACAACTTGCATTTCCAGTTCATTTTCCCATAACTGAGGGCTTTGTGTCATGGTCCGGGTGAGTACAGGGTTTTTCCACTCCGCTGGGCTCCACCTTCAGGCAGAGACTCCAATCAGCTTCCACACCTGGTTCCAATCAAGTCACCAGCATATATGACCAGCATTCACAACAGACCTCTGCCAGATCTTCTGCTAACACATGACCCACCTGGCAGTCGCGTTTCCCAAACTACTCACATCTCCGCCTGGACGCTGGTTCTGTCATCTGGTTTCTTCCTTTCCATCATCGGACTACACCTGCCTGCCTCCCTGCCAAGTCCCTCACTCCAAGCATATTCTGGATCCTCTCTGGACACTCCTCACCCGGAACCCCCTGGACACCCCCTCCTCGCATGACACTTTAAACCTGCAACGCTGACTGCGTACCTCCATCCAAGCCGCTGCCCCTTTTTTCCATTCCCCGGATCCATCCGTGAAATCTAGCACCTAGCCATAGCACTCAGAGTTTCATGTTCACAGTTTGGCCTCACAGTTCACAGTTCATAGCATTCATAGTTTCCTGTTTTGTAAGTTCACTAGGCACTTGTAAATAAAGCACTGTGTTCACGCCCGTTTGCCTCCCTCTGTGTCTGCATTTGAGTCCACACCCACAGCCTGGCCCTCTCGGCCGTAACACTTTGGTTAAGATTAACCACAGGGATGGGTACCGGTGTCCGGTGCGTTCTGACATAAACGGTAGTAACCAGACCGAAAAGCAGCGCACATTTCGGTGCTTTATTTCAGTGCTTTTTTTTTTCCTGAGCTGTGATACACTTCTAGCCAATCATTTTACGTTTCCCAGGATAGTAGGCGGGGCCAGGTACGTACGTTCAGTTAGAGCAGAGCTACAGATTAAAAATGTCCAAGGCGAAGCGGTCAAAAGTCTGGCTGTACTTCACAGCAAAATATGCAAACTCAGCAGCCTGCAACAAGTGCTTTAAGCTGATACTGTGATACTGTCAAAGGAGGTAACACCTCGAATCCGATGAAACACCTGGCGACGCATAGCGTTTTTTTTAAAAGCCGAGAAATGCGCCGTATTTGATAGCTTGCTGCGAGACCTCACACTGTGCACGTTGGGTGGGTTGCCAGTTATCGGACCCGGAGCAACATCCCCCAAAAACCCGAAGAATAGAGTCCTGGCCCCTAGCCCTGCCAGTGTAGCAGAAATGATGAGCAGCCGTTCTTCTCTGTGTGAGTCGCTTAATGTTGTTCGAGTGTAATTTACGTTGAGTAGGCTAACCACGTTATTACATTAATGCATGTAAGGTGAACTAGCAAACATCATCATAGCTACATGCGGCTGTCCTCTTGTTTGATGGCAGATACTCCCTTCACCCTGGCCAAAAAGGCTAAAATGACCAAAGAAAAAGTGGAAAACAGTTAAACATGAGAGGTTTTTGGACAAAGTTTGTGTTTTTTTTCCATTGTTTAAGCACTGCTTCCAGCCAAGAGTGATACCATATATGCCCCATAGCTGCAGAAAAGGCTAACATTGTTATCTTTTTACAAAAAACAGCTGAACATGAGAGGTTTTTGGACAAAGTTTGTGTTCTCCATTCTTTAAGCACCAGTTCGAGCACCGTTTAAGCACCGGCACCGTTTCAAAAGTACCGATTTGGCACCGGTATCGGATAAAACCTAAACGATACCCATCCCTATTTATTTCATTTAGAAACTTGCATACCTATAAGGGATACACTGGGGGTGGGGACGTGGGTGGGTGCGTCAGCCCTAGAACTGGTAACAGAGTCGTCTATCAGTGAGTCTCTGCTTGTAAAGGACACACGTGAGGACCTGAAAAAGAGGGCAAATAGTTAGTGTCCACATACACAGATTCTTCATGCAACAAAAATAAGAAAATACATTACACAAAGGAAATTTTCAGATATGTACCTGGTTACAAGTTATTTATCTAACCTCAAAATTTCTCTGAGTCTCTTTAATGAAGGTAGAAATTAGGTGAATATTGTTCTTCAGTTTTTCTTTGCTCCTCTTATCTGAGAAGTCTGTCTGTCTGTTATACTTAACATGTCTGACACCCATACTGAAGACAAATGGTGGGGGTGTAGTAAGGAAGTTGAGGGAAGCAGACAACTCCACAGGAAGAGTCTTTTGTCTCTTTGAGGACTCTGGTAGGTAGCAAGGGAGTGTGAACCTTAAAGTGTGAAACAGCTGTGTACTGCCTTTTGTTCCTGGAGAAGGTATTTAACTGAGAGCCATGCTGGGCTCAGGGAGACTCTGCTGACCGTCTGTCCCGCGGTCATGCAGGGACTTCATCAAGCTTGCTTGTCTGTTCTTTGTGTGTTTGATTAAAGAATGTTAGCTACCGCTCACCGCTCGTCTGCAGGCTTTATTTAAATGGAAAACTTCCACAACAGGCACAAAAAAGCTTTTTGCTAAAAAAAAAGATTCAGAGCAGAAGTTTTTTGCACTGCATTTTAAAATGAGAACATATTGCATTTATTTACAATTAAAGACACAGAGCAGGAAGTGTGTTACTGTTTTACATCCACAGACACACAAGAAAAGAAGCAGGCAACATGAGGTCAAGTTATGGCAATTTTATTTGTGTATTTCAGTTTTTAAAAAACAAACAAACGTCCCAAGAAGAAGGATGGGGTGAAAGAAAGGTGGAGAGAGGGGGAAGGAGGAAGAAACTATTGATGCTGCTGAGTCAGTTCTTTCTCAGCAGTCTGCTCCAGAATCCCCTCCTGTCCTCGGGTTGCTTTTCTTTTGCCTTCAGGTTTTGTTGAGCTGCTCCTCGGCATCTTTAAATTTGTCTTTCAGCTGCTGTTTGGCCAGTTTCACTTTGTGTTTGAGGAGCTCTTTAGCTTCCTTTTTGTGCTTTCGTAGTTCTTTCAGTGCGTCTTTGCAGTCTTTCTTGGTCACCGTCATTTCTTTCTTGAATACCTTCACCTCAATTTTCTCTTCTGCAAGTTCTTCTTGCACTTTCATCAGTTCCTTCTTCATGTTTTCATTGTGACTCTTTGTATCTTCCATTTCTTTCTTTGCTTCCTGTATTTTCATTTTCTCTTCCTCCAACACTTTTTGAACTTCCAACAATTCTTTCTTCATATTTTCAATCTCATTTTCTGCCTCATGCTTACATTTTTTCTCCTCTTCAAGTTGTTGCTTCACATGCAGTAATTCCTTCCTTAGTGTTTCAGCTTCAGCCGTTACATTTGCAGCTTCTTGAGTTGCCAACTGCATTTTCCTTTTTTCCTCTTCAAAAGCTTCCTGCACCTCCTGTAATTCCTGCATCACATTTCCTGCCTCCTTCTTTGCAGTTTGATATTTATTTTTGGCTTCTTGTGCTGTGCTTTTCTCTTCCTCCAATGCTTTTTGAGCTTGCAACAGTTCTTTCTTCATCTTTTCATTCTCGTTTTCTGCCTGTTGTTTTCCCATTTTCTCTCCTTTAAGTTTGAGACCCACATGCAGTAATTCCTGCAATACTACTTCAGTTTCAAACTGTGAATTTTTAGCTTCTCCTCTTGATTTTTCTGCCTCTTCTTTTAATTTGATATTTTCAGCCTGCATCATTTGAAATTCTTCTTGCAGGTTAATCAGCTGTACTGAATTGTGAGGTGAAGCACTCGCCGATCCTCTTCTCGTTCTCCCTCGATTCATTTTGGCCTTTTAAACAAAGGAGCCAACGTTTTGTAGAGGAGTGAAGTGAAGTTTTCGATGTTTCTTCGTCAACTGTCGTTTGTCCTGCACAGAGATGCTGCTGTAGATGTGTCTCTAGCTGTGTCTGGATACAATGAAACATGCTGGAACTAAGTGCTTGTGTTGCACAGTTCTACTGAACATTCCATTTCATGCATGCTCCGCCCACATGGTCAGGAATGTCAGGTGCTGCATCTCCAAATGCTGCTCCCGTTGCCTAGCAATAACAGCTGTTTACTTTTGGGGTCTGGTTCATTGTTTAATAAAGAAAACATGTCCAAGTATTGGGTGCTGAGGCTCAGCGCATATTCTAGCCTGCTGTGTGGGTGGGCAGCTAGAAATCACTGGTGGGCAACATGAGTGAGGAGAAAACTGGAGCAGCCAAGCAGGGAGCTGCAGGTTGCTGGTTTGAGTCTCTGTTCAGATGCTGGTGTCTCCTCTCTCTGAGATGTCTGCAAACTGTCCCAGATAAAACAATAAGGATAATAAACAAACACGTGACTAAAATAACAGTTATGACTCTGATGTGTTTCATGTGTAGCAGGATGGCCTCTATACAGCAGTCGCTGCAAGCATCCACATCGCCACACTCACTTTTCTTTAAGCAGGCGTGCTGGGCTCCTCCTAAGGAAAGTTTGAAACTTCATTTCCTTCATGCTGGTGAACTTTTTACCAAATATTTTCATCAAAGCTTCTCCATCACTGACAGGGATTGTTTGGATCTTCACACTCATCTCCACCAACCCTAAAAAAGGAGTCTCACTTTGCTCATATAATGCCAGGAGTGTCTCCATATTCCACAAAAGTCTGTGCAAACATGTAACAGTATCCCATATTCATAGAAATATTATTGATATTATAACAAAAGCTGTCACCAACACAATTGTCACAAGTGCTTTTTTATTAGTTATTGCAAATGCTTGATTGCAGTTCTTGCTAGATGACAAAACCACTTATTAGGTTTAGAAGGAAATGACTTTTTCTACATGAGGTAAAGTTGGAGCTGTTTCCCCAAACTAAATGAAATCATCATTTAAAAAACTACAATCTGTATTTACTCTGAACATCTGTGTTAACATTTGAAATTGGAAACATGTAAGTGTAACAAACATGTTAAAACATAAGAAATCAGGAAGGGGCATGTATAGGAATTTCTTTTACTTATGTATTAATCACATTATTTTATTGTATGATGCCTTGGTGCCACTGGATTTTAACAAGGGTCTGCTATGCAGAAATAACAGATTGTGTACTTACCTCACTAAAATAAAGGCATTTGCAATTGCATAAATTAATATTCATGCTTCATGGAATTAGCTTCATAGATCATATTCATAGATGTAATATGCTTCACAGAACATGCCGTATTTCTCCAAATTATAGCCCAGACATATAATATGCAAAATTAATTTGGACCCCAGGTGTTTAAAAGAACCATGTTGCTTTATGTGGCCCGCTGAATAATTGGGGACGTATGATTATGAAAACAATGATTAAGCACTGATGTTCTAACACTACCCAATACAATATTAAATCAATTCAAAAATATTTTACTTGATCCCACAAAACAAAACGTAGGTGCAGCAACAGTGGGTATTTTCACACATACTAGTGGGATACAGTAGTACTTTGTTTTATTTTTTAACATCTGCTGTTTCAATATTTTAGAAAAAGCTAGCATTAACTAATTTTTAAACTTAAAACAAGCAGTCAGACAGTCATGCACAGGCCTGGACTGGGACAACATTTCAGGCTGGGAGCTTTACCCCCCTGCTTTTATTTTGGTGTGACACCCTGGGGAACTTCAGCTACTTTCTGTCAGAGACCGTTGGCAACACTGATGGTCTCATGAGATGCCCTCCCTCTCTCAGACACACTTGTCCCGCCCCGTGAGCGAGTATCTTAATCATCAGTAAGTAGGAGAGACTTTCTATCCAATCAGAGGTGAGGAAGTCGGGACCTGCCCCTACTTAAAGAGTAAGATACTCTTTAACCACACATTAATAAATACAGTTAATAATTCAAACTCTCAGAGCAGTCTTTGTTTTTTACTGATCGTTTCGCGTTGGCTTTATTTGTTTTGCTGCTGAAAAATCTCCCTATAGCTGGAGTTCATGATGCTGCTGTGTCCCAGTGTTTCCCCGCAGTGCGAACAGCTGAGCGGATTATGAAGCAGATACGGGAGCAAAGCAGTATCTGCATGACAGAACAAGCGACTACTGCCGCACACATTTTTAAATACGAGCAAACATGCTTCAGAGCTTTTTCAGAAAGTTCTGGTGCTGCTAAAACAAAGGCGCCAGTTACAGCTGGGAGAAAGCTTTCAGTGAGCTCTCCGGGATGATGAGCTACAGTGAAGATCAATGGGGAGACGCAGACGGATGCAACAGCTGTTTTTTAAGAGTTTTAAAACACGACTGTTGGGAATAATCTGCCCAACAGTCGTGTTTGATGGCAATGAGGCATGTTGTATAGAGCGCTTTGAGTACTCCGGGAGAGTAGAAAAGCGCTGCTGAAGAATCAGTCCATTTACCAGTGTTCATAGAATCTCAAAGACATACCGGATTTAAGTTTGTTTACCTGCTTTATGTGTTGACCCAGAAGCAGAGCCACCACAACTTAAGGATTGCCGCTCTCATTTCTCAAAAAAAATAATAATTAAAAATCGTCTGACATCCATTTTCTTTTCCATCAAGGCAGGAAAGTAGTTTGCAAAGACCGCGATTGTAATTATTGGGGGTGTCCAAATTCATGAGCTGCATCCTCCCGGGGACGCATTTGTAGACCGATTACGTCACAGCGACACGACGAAGGCTGATCAATGCGTCCTCCTTTTCCCCAAATTTGAAGGATGGGTCGGGTGTGTCCTTCGTGGCCCACCATATCCCAGAATTCATAGTGCGGCCCAGCCAAACTCAGTTTCCGGCAATGGCGGCCGCTACTAAGTTTTAAAATTACTCTTATTATTCTTTCTGGGTCATATAATAAACTTTTAACATATTTTCAGGCGAGAATGTGGGTGTGTA
The DNA here is from genome assembly GCF_041146795.1 of Maylandia zebra. Classification (NCBI taxonomy): domain Eukaryota; kingdom Metazoa; phylum Chordata; class Actinopteri; order Cichliformes; family Cichlidae; genus Maylandia; species Maylandia zebra. The sequence goes on along the minus strand of NC_135184.1, from coordinate 33,353,119 downwards.
AACTTCAAATATCTGCTCGTTTTATCAAGATATTGCATATTTGCAAAAGTGCTTCGACGTTTTCGGAGACGTCTGTTACCCAACAGCTCGACAGCTAGCCGGGAGCTCGAGGGTCACTAGAGCCGCCGAGAACGGCACAACTCCCGGCACATCATTTTCAGATCACCGCTGTCTTTCGCTACTCAGGTTAAACATAGGTTTACATCCGGCCTACCCGACCTTCTGAGGACCCGGCCCACATAGCCCGCGAAGGCCGGGCCCTCAGGAGGATTCAGCCCATGAATTTGGACACGACCTCAGTGTTCCGATTACCAGTCCGGGACTGGTCATGCATGCTGACTGATAAAAAGCACACCACGAACACATTTCATTGCAACTTACTGGCAGTTGTCTAGACAGTTAACAGACAGCAACAGATTCAAAGTTTCATTTCAAGTAATGGTGCATTACACAGACCTAAGCAATACAAGTAAAGTGTAATAGCTCATCACTTCAAAAATTACCATTTGCATGCGCTATTATATATTATTCACCCTGTGTAAATATGAGGTATTGTTGGGGCAGTTCTCAATCTACATGTAGGTAATGCACACCTTGAAAACAAGTTATGTTTGATTTGAGATGTTTTCAGCCCTGTTGCCACAGGCGTATAAAATCAAGAACCTAACCATACAGCCAGTTCTGGATCTGCTGGAGGTTTCTTCTTGTTAAAAGAGCGTTTTCCTTCCTACTGTTACCAAGTGCTGGTCACACACTGAAAAAAAGAGAATGGCCATCTCTTGGATTTATGTAAGCATCTTGCGTGTATTCAACACAAATGCCTTATGCTTTAAAGTTAAGTGTAACTATATAGTGTAGAAACTACTTGATATGCAGAGAGTGTAGATTAAATAGTTCATATCATGTTTGAGTGAAGTAAGTCAATAATATAGCAATGTTCAACCTTGCAACACTGCACGTGATTTACATATACATACATATACACACATATACCTACATGCATACATATACGCCTATACATACTTACATACATACAGACATACACATATATACACATAGCAGTTCAAAAATATGGCATACAGAATTACAGAGATTCAAACAAAATCGGGTCTCCTTGACGAAATATAATGTTTCCATTTATCCCAAATCTCAATGAATATGTCATATTGAAATCTGTTAAAGAAGGTAATTCTTTCCATTTTAAACAACCCATAAACAGTCTCATGCCAGTCATTTAGTGATGGAATTTTCACACTTCCATTTCTTAGTAATAGTCTTTCGGGCAGCCAGACTCAGAATACCATATAACAGCTTGGACATTTTATCTACATTCACTGAGTATAAATATCCAGACAAAAGTTCATCCCAATTAAAGGGGAGTTGCATACTAAAAATGGTCTGTAACTCCGAGTGAATCGATACCCAAAAAGTGTTGATCAATGGCCAAGACCAAAACAAGTGGAAGTGTTTTATTCCTTGGGCCCCACAGTTTCTCCAGCAGCTAGAGTGATTAGAACAGTGTTTACTTTGTGCAGGTGTAATAAAAAACCTACAGAGACTCTTCCAACCAAAACATCTCCATATATTAGAACTAGAAATTTTCCACTGAAAGGCACACTGCTGATACCAGATGTCATTTGAAATTGCTATATTTGTTTCCCTTTCCCATTTTTGTTTAATGTAGATAGTGTTCAACTTCTTAACCTCTTGTAAACCCTTGTACAGTCTAGAAATCACCTTGAGGCCAGGATCTGCATGGCAAGCCTTGACAAATATATTCAAAACGGGAAGAGAGAAAAGATCTGTTCTCTTAGGTATAAAGTTATGTAGATAATGCCTGATTTGAAGAAACCTGAAAAAATTCGTATTGCTTAACTGGTATTGATCTTTTACTGATTGGAAGTCCCTAAGAGTTCCCTTATCATAAAACATACAATATGCCATTAAGCCTTGCCCTGCCCATTTTTTATATCTTGCGTCTAACTTATTGGGTAAAAAATCAAGATCATAAGCGCATCATCTTAAGATCCTGGCCTCTTCATTCCAATCATTCTAATTAAGAAATTGTAACCAGAGTTTTAAAGGCAGGTTAATCCATTGGTTTCCTTGATTAATTTGTTTTTTAATAAGTGTCATGTCTCCTAAGCTTGCCTGAATCAGAAAATCTCTTGAGACAACTGTTTCTATTTCTTTCCATCTTGCTTGGTAGTCTACGTTGCACCAACACGCTAGGATCCTCAGTTGAGCTGAAATATAGTAATCTTTCAAACATGGGAACCCCAACCCCCCTTTATCTTTAGCCAATTGGATAGTTTGGTACTTAATCCATGGTCTTTACCCTGCCATATGAACCTAGAGATTATTTTATCCCATTCCTGAAATTGTTTATCAGTTATTTCAACTGGGAGTGTTAGGAACAGTGAAAACACAAAGATTTAAAATTCACATGATATATTTTAGAGAGATCTTTAGTGATATTTACTCCAAGACTAACTTTAGACTTAATTTCCTGATTTGGCTTATAATTAAAAGTTAAAATCTGAGTCTTCGATATATTTAGTTTATAACCTGATAGTGAGCTAAAGGTCTCCAGAAGTGATAACAGCTTGGGGAAAGTAATATTTGGATTTGTCAAGTAAATCAAAATATCATCAGCAACCAAGGAAATCTTATGTTCTCGACCCATGATCTTGACTCCAGTAATATCAATGCTTTGTATAACACTTTGACTCATGGCCTCTATGAAAGGGCAAAGAGTGAAGGACTAAGTGGGCAACCCTGCCATGTCCCTCTCTGTAGATTGAAAACATTAGAAAGCGCCCCGTTGACTTTGATTCTTGCCCTTGGTGATTTATATAATGCTTGAATGATCATGATAAACGATTGATGAAATCCAAACTTACCCATAACTTTGTATAGAAATTCCCAATTAACCCGATCGAAAGCCTTTTCAGCATCTAAGCTCATAAGGACCATCTGAGTTTTATTTTTACCACCATAATCAATAACATGTAATGTTCAGCGAACATTATCTTGCGTTTGTCTCTGCTTAATAAAACCAGTTTGATCCAAGCTAATTATCTGAACAAGAATATTTTCAATTCTTTGGGGTGGCTGTAGCTCAGGTGGTAGAGCAGGTCATTTACTGATCGGAAGGTTCGATTCCTGGCTTCCCCTATTCTGCATTCCAAATATCCTTGGGCAAGATACTAACCCCAAATTGCTCTCCGATGCGTCCATCGGAGTATGTGTGTGAATGTCAGTTAGAAAGCACCTAGGAAAAATGTGCTTGGGTGAATGCACAAGTTGTGTAAAGCACTTTGAGTGCTCAGAAGAGTAGAAAAGTGCTATATAAGAACCAGTCCATTTACCATTTTGGCAAAGATGTATGTAAATACACTCAACAAAAATATAAACGCAACACCTTTGTTACTGCTCCCATTCCCCATGGGATGGACGTAGAGACCTAAAATTCATTCCAGATACACAATATAACCATCCCTCCCAAACAGTGGTCACAAATCAGTCCAAATGTGTGGTAGTGGGCACATCTGCCATATTGAGATAATCCATCCCACCTCACAGGTGTGCCACATCAGGATGCTGATCTGACATCATGAGTAGTGCACAGGTGTACCTCAGACTGCCCACAACAAAAGGCCACCCTGGAATGTGCAGTTTTGTCTCACAGCAAAATGCCACAGATGCCACAAGCAATGAGGGAGCGTGCAATTGGCATGCTGACAGCAGGAATGTCAACCAGATCTGTCGCCCGTGCATTGAATGTTCATTTCTCAACCGTAAGCCGTCTCCACAGGCGTTTCAGAGAATATGGCAGCACATCCAACCGGCCTCACAACCGCAGACCTCGTGTAACCACACCAGCCCAGGACCTCCACATCCAGCAGGTTCACCTCCAAGATCGTCTGAGACCAGCCACCCAGACAGCTGCTGGAACAATTGGTTTGCACAACCAAACAATTTCTGCACAAACTGTCAGAAACCGTCTCAGGGACGCTCAACTGCATGCCCGTCGTCCTCATCGGGGTCTTGACCTGACTCCAGCTCGTCACCGTAACAGACTTGTGTGGGCAAATGCTCACATTCGATGGCGTCTGGCACGTTGGAGAGGTGTGCGCTTCACGGATGAATCATGGTTCACATTGTTCAGGGCAGATGGCAGCTGAGAATGTCCCAGTTCTTGCATGGCCAGCATACTCACCGGACATGTCACCCATTGAGCATGTTCGGGATGTGCTTGACCGGCGTATACGACAGCGTGTACCAGTTCCCACGAATATCCAACAACCTCGCACAGCCATTGAAGTGGAGTGGACCAACATTCCACAGGCCACAATTGACAATCTGATAGACTCCATGCAACGATGTGTTGCACTGCATGAGGCAAATGGTGGTCACACCAGATACTGACCGGTTCTGGGTCCCCAGACCCCCAATAGCGCAAAAACTGCACATTCCAGGGTGGCCTTTTGTTGTGGGCAGTCTGAGGTACACCTGTGCACTACTCATGAAGTCAGATCAGCATCCTGATGTGGCACACCTGTGAGGTGGGATGGATTATCTCAATATAGCAGATGTGCCCACTACCACACATTTGGACTGATTTGTGACCACTGTTTGGGAGGGATGGTTATATTGTGTATCTGGAATGAATTTTAGGTCTCTACGTCCATCCCATGGGGAATGGGAGCAGTAACAGAGGTGTTGCGTTTATATTTTTGTTGAGTGTATCTTATAGTCCTGGTTAAGAACACTAATAATAGGGCGGTAATTTCCACAGTCAAGCCTGTCCTTTCCTTCTTTAGCTATTAAGGAAATAGAAGCCTCATTCCAAGATGGGGGAATTACTCCCGTCTTTAAGATATAATTGAATGCTGTTTTCATCAAGGGGATCAATAACTCTTTCATTTCCTTATACCAATCTGATGGAAATCCATCTGGGCCTGGAGATTTATTGGGTTTTAATTTTGAAATAGCTTTTTTAATTTCAATTTCGGATATGTCCTTTGTCCTTGCTTTTAAGTCCAGATTGAGAGAGCCAGAGAAAAATGTTTTTAAAATGTAATTAATATAATATGTATGTAACTTTGTAATTTTAACATGTTGTCGCCTCTTGGCCAGGACTCCCTTGAAAAAGAGGTTTTTAATCTCAATGGGACTTTTCCTGGTTAAATAAAGGTTAATAATAATTAAGGTTATATTTTGGTTTTCAGTCAGCTTTGGTAAGCAAAGTGAGTCCAGGAAGGATATCATACCTTTATCATCCATTCTAGGTTGTGTGTATAGATCTTTGTAGAATTTTAGAAAAGCTAGCTGAATGTCTTACAATTTGTACACGATTTTGTGAATTGTATTTTCTAATTCTTGTTTTTTTAATTTATAGGCCAGTAATTTTGCGGATTTGCCTCCTACCTCATAGTATCTTTGTTGTAAAAAAGCCATATTATTTTGTATTTCACATGAAAAACTTTCATCATCTCGTGTGCTGACGAAGACCAGAGGGCGGGCCCACATTACACCGGTTTTAGAATCGCTGCACTGGCTCCCCGTGTGTTTCAGGATCGATTTTAAAGTTCTTTTATTGGTTTTTAAATGTCTTAATGGTCTTGGGCCTTCTTATCTCTCAGATCTGCTTTTACCATACGAACTCTTACGGACCCTGAGGTCCTCTGGTGCTGGCCTTTTAATTGTCCCTAAAGTCAGGACACATGCTCACGGAGAGGCAGCTTTTCAGTGGTAGGAAAAGCGGCCCGGAGGAGCTCAGGGCCGCAGAGAACGTACATGTTTTTAAGAACAGGCTCAAGACCACCTTTTTAATTTAGCTTTTACTTAGCGTTTATTTATTTTATGCTTATTTATTCTATCCTGTTATTCTATTATTAATTTAGGCTTTACCTAATATTTATTGATTTTATTCTTATTCATTTTTTAACCTTCTTACTCTATTTATATTTATATTTATATTGTATCCTGTTCTTATTTATTTTATCATTTTACCCTGTATATATCCTTTTGTGTCATATCTCCAGTGTTTCCTCAGAGGGCGCTCTCTGCACCGGGGCTGTTATTGACCGTGGCTGCTGGGTCTCTGGGGTCCTCTCAGCCTGGTTGGGGGGCTCCTTTGCCTCCCTCCTGCTGTGTGCCCAGCCCGGAGGCTGCGGTCTGTGACCGGCTCCCGGTGCAGACGGCTCCCTGTTATAGTGTTTCCTCACTTGGCTCATGCGAGCCCAGCCCAATTTTTACTCTTTAAGTGTGCACATGTGTGTATGTGTGTGTGGGTGTGTGTGTGTGTGTGTGTGTGTGTGTGTGTGTGTGGGGGGGAGGGGGGGGGGGGGGAGTAATGTGTGTATTCACATCATTTATGTTAATGAGAGTGTGGGGAGTGAGTTGGAGGGTGGTGTGGGCTGCTTTTAACTATGTAAAGCACTTTGTGCTACATTTTTTTTTGTATGAAAAGTGCTTTATAAATAAAGATTGATTGATTGATTGATTGATCAATTTCATTTTTCTTCTTTTGTATTTCTAATTTCAAATGTATATCTGCGCTTATTTTATGGACATCTTCTTTTTTTTTCTCTCTCTTTTTTTTCTTTCTTCTATTTTCTTTTTGATTTGATTTGAACTCGAACTTTGCAAGACAATTGATCCCGTTTCCAAATCCAAAGGGGAAGGATATTGCCTGGAAGAGCAGCTATTGCAGACACAGAGTGACTTTTACACCGGTGTTCAAATTGTTGAACTTCTTGCAGCTTGGCTGCCCTGCCCTTGTTTTGACATTCTGTTGAATGAATTACTCTTGCTAAACAATTGGTGCCATGTCTGCAGTGATGAATGTGGTGTACCAAAGTGTGTTTGTGAGTGGAGAGCTCAAGTGGAGAGTCTCAATTTATCAGTATCTGTTCTGCACTGACTCTGGCTTCAAACAAACAGAGTGAAATTGTAAAATGTAAAAGGCCAAAACTTGTTTGAGTTGTAGATTATGTGCTCTCATCCATGGGGAGCTCAGAGTATCCGTGCAGCTTATCTAAACTTGAATGTGATGGTTTGGTATCTAGTAGGAAACAAGTGGATGGAACTGAAAACAGCGGGATAATGTATGAAAATCCAGGGATGGGGGATCTTGGGATTTCCTGAGGGATCCTGGAGGTTGCAGCTTAAATAAAGGACATTTGGACAAGCTGTTGCCAAACCATCTATGTATGGTGTCATACAATGGATGGATGAATTGTAACTGACTAGGAACTCAGTTGACCTGAATATGACCTTCCATGAACAAGAGACACGAGTTAGAGCAAAATGAGAGCTTACACCGATATCCTTTACCTGACAGCACACTTACGGTTTGCAGTCTCGTTGCATTGTTAGAGTTATAATGGGATTTGGGGCAGAAAAAGTTCAATGCAAACAGTATGAACCTAAACAGGACTTCCTTTTCAATCCACCTGACAGGTTCCTGTCACCTCATTGATTACAAAGAGTACGTGAACTAATAACTCCACCAGTGGCTTTTCCTAAATGCAAGCAGGTGGGGTTTGATGATTCCACGCAGTCTGTGTGTCAGAGCTGCCAGTCTGATTCTACCACCAGCTTCATTTTTGCAGAAAAAAAAATGGTAACAGTCATCAGTGCTGTGACCTCCTGTCACCAACAAGGTAATAACGGTACATGAGTGTATTATTGGTAAGGAGCTTATGTATATATTTGACATTACCGCAGTCTGAGACACTATAGATCACAATTTCTTCTTAGAGTCTGCAAACTCCCAGAAAAGCTTTATTAAAAGGAGTGATTTATCTAATCTGGAGGAATGAGTGATGATGTGTGAAACCATGAGAGATGATTAAACCTCTCTAGTGTCAGGGAGATGGTGCCTGTCATATTCTGTTCCTCGTCAGAATTTAAGACACCGCTGCAGTGACATGTCGTCCTTTAAACCCCGCACTCGCTTTCCTTTATTCCACCCTTTGTTCTTTAATCCCCAGTTGATGTGGCAGAAACACAGATCCATGAAATTGATTGCTGTAACGATTCACCTCGCAATGGGCTAAAGTGTCAGTTGTGGGTAACTTTTTCCCCCAAACTTTTCCATCAGTGGTACTTATTAGAAATGGTGCTCATTCAAGGAGAACAAATTAGCTGACCGATTATTAACTAGCTTTCATGTGCCAGTTGACTAAATATCAGGCCTGGGAGGCAGCAAACAAAGATTCTGCTGAACGAATGAGCCAAACTGACCTTCAAGGGGTCGATTCATCCAAATAACACATTTTCTTACTTACCTATTGATCCCGTTAAAGTTCGTGATAGGACTTTTCTGAGGACTGTTTTTGTATTAGCTCACCAAGTTTTGTAAAGTTTTTTAAATTTGTCAGACACAAGTCTGCACTAAAGGAGATAGTTCACTGGTTCTTTCACCAATGTCTGACAAGTTAAACTATAGATTAGACATGGACTTCAGCCTTGGGATGACATAACAGTGAGATAATGACTATAGCCATGGCTGGGGTTTTGCTGTAATTCTAGCTGTGACACATTCAGCATTTTACATAAGTCGACTGGCTAAATGTCCTTTCAAACTCCTATATTTCAGAACCTCTGCAGTGTCTTAGTAACAGTAGGTCATAATGACAGCTGGAAACATTTGGGTAAAAAAAAAAGAAAAAAGAATTTAAAAGTATTTCAGGCCAAATGGAGACATGTTGGTATTAAATGCAGTTTAGCGATGACATGGAATCATGTAGACCACCAAACAATATGATTTGTGGAAACAGCTTAAAAATACTATTAGAATAACCATGCGCTGAACTAGACAACGTTGTGTTAGCATTTTAAAATGAGTAAGGACTAGAGTTGTCACACTACCTGAATATTAATTTCAGATTTGATACTGTTACACAGGAATGTACTTGACACCGAGGGTTGAAAACAGAGAAAGAGTGCCATTAAGCTACATTTGGCTGCTCCCTTGCCAAAAGGGGTCACCAAAAGCAGGTATCTCCATGTGTTTGTTTTACGCCCGATGCCCTTGACATAACCCAAAACAGATTTGTGTTGTTTTATGGACATCTTCAAGATATTGTAATTGCGCCTGGAGTTTTCTTAAGTGCTCATTTCTCTTCTTTTTTTAAGTTGGTGCTGTAGCCTATAAGTTTTCCTCGTATAACCGCTTTCAGGGCCATCCATCCATCCTCATCCGCTTTATCCGAGGCCGGGTCGTGGGGGCAGCAGCCTAAGCAAAGAGGCCCAGACCTCCCTCTCCCCAGCCACCTCCTCCAGCTTATCCGGGGGAACACCAAGGCATTCCCAGGCCAGCCGAGAGATATAATCTCTCCAGCGTGTCCTGGGTCTGCCCCGGGACCTCCTCCCGGTGGGACATGCCTGGAACACCTCACCCAGGAGTAGGGATGGGTACCGGTGTCCGGTGCCATGATGGCACCGGTTCTGACATAAACGGTAGTAACCAGACCGAAAAGCAGCGCACATTTCGATGCTTTATTTCGGTGCTTTTTTTTCCTGAGCTGTGATACACTTCTAGCCAATCATTTTACGTTTCCGAGGATAGTAGGCGGGCCCAGGTACGTACGTTCTTTTAGAGCAGAGCTACAGATTAAAAATGCTCAAGGCGAAGCGGTCAAAAGTCTGGCTGTACTTCACAGCAAAAGATGCAAACTCAGCAGCAACAAGTGCTTTAACTGTCAAAGGAGGTAACACCTCAAATCCGATGAAACACCTGGCGACGCATGGCGTTTTTTTTATTAAAAGCCGAGAAATGCGCCGTATTTGATAGCTTGCTGCGAGACCTCACACCAAGCGCATCTACTGCGGGTGGGTTGCCTGTTATCAGACCCGGAGTTAGCAACATACCCAAAAACCCAAAGAGGAGAGTCCTGGCCCCTAGCCCTGCCAGTGTAGCAGAAATGATGAGGATGATGATGCAGCAGCAGCCGTTCTTCTCTGCGTGAGTATCTTAATGTTGTTCGTGTGTAATTTACGTTGAGTAGGCTAACCACGTTATTACATTAATGCATGTAAGGTGAACTAGCAAACACCATCATAGCTACATGCGGCTGTCTTCTTGTTTGATGGCAGATACTCCCTTCACCCTGGCCAAAAAGGCTAAAATGACCAAAGAAAAAGAGGGAAACAGCTGAACATGAGAGGTTTTTGGACAAAGTTTGTGTTTTTTCCATTGTTTAAGCACTGCTTCCAGCCAAGAGTGATACCATATATGCCCCATAGCTGCAGAAAAAGCTTTACAAAAACCAGCTGAACATGAGAGGTTTTTGGACCAATTTTGTGTTCTCCATTCTTTAAGCACCGGTTTGAGCACCGTTTAAGCACCGGCACCGTTTCAAAAGTACCGATATCGGATAAAACCTAAACGATACCCATCCCTACCCAGGAGGCGCCCAGGGGGCATCCTTGTCAGATGCCCGAACCACCTCAGCTGGCTCCTTTCAATGTGGAGCAGCAGCGGCTCTACTCTGAGCCCCTCCCGGATGGCCGAACTTCTCACCCTATCTCTAAGGGAGAGGCCAGCCACCCTTCGGAGGAACCTCATTTCTGCCGCTTGTATCCGCGATCTCGTTCTTTCGGTCACTACCCACAGCTCGTGGCCATAGGTGAGGGTAGGGATGTAGATTGACCGGTAAATTGAGAGCTTCGCTTTTACACTCAGCTCCCTCTTCACCACGACGGACCGGTGCAGCGTCTGCATTACTGCAGCTGCAGCCCCAATCCGTCTGTCGATCTCCGGCTCCCTTCTCCCATCACTCGCGAACAAGACCCCGAGATACTTGAACTCCTCCACTTGGGGCAGGAACTCATGCCCAACCCGGAGTGGGCACTCCACCCTTTTCCGGCTGAGAACCATGGCCTCAGATTTGGAGGTGCTGATCCTCATTCCCGCTGCTTCACACTCGGCTGCGAACCGTTCCAGTGCAAGCTGGAGGCCCTCACCCGATGAAGCCAACAGAACCACATCATCCGCGAAAAGCAGAGATGAGATTCTGAGGCCACCAAAGCGAAAGCCCTCCACCACTTGGCTGCACCTAGAAATCCTGTCCATAAAAATTATGAACAGAACCGGAGACAAAGGGCAGCCCTGGCAGAGCCCATCACCCACCGGGAATGAGTCCGACTTATTGCCGGCAATGCGAACCAAGCTCTTGCAACGGTTGTATAGGGATCGAATGGCCCGTAGCAATGGGCCAGACACCCCATACTCCCGCTTTTAGGGCATCCCATAAAATACTCGGAGAGACTTCTTCATTATCATTTTCAGCTACATAATCTATTATATCTTGGCTAATTTGCTCTTTCAACAGACATAGAATACTTGTATTTAATCTCCAAGATGTATCTCTTCTTTCGTATCCTAGCACTACTTCCAGATGCAGTGGGGCATGATACGATAAATCCATCACTCCTATCCTGCAATTGACCACACTGTTAAAGTCTTTTTGAAACATAAAGAAATAGTCCAATCTAGAATAAAATGAATGTGGGTGAGAGAAAAAGGTATAGTCCTTTTTTGGGGGTTTAACTCTCTCCAAACATCTATAAGCCCTAAATCCTTTAACATTAATTTAATATTTTTGATTATTTTATTTAATCACGGGGCGTGTGGGTTTGATGAGTCCAAAGACGGACTGAGTCGAGCATTCAAATCTCCTCCCAAAATTAGAATACCTTGTGCCTCTACAACAATTATTTCAAAAACCTGTTTAAAAAAATTTAACTCTGATCCTGGGGGAGCATATACATTTATAAGAGTAGTCAGTATACCCTCCAGATACCCCTTTACTAACACAAACCTCCCCTCCTTATCGCCTATTTCTTGAATGCATTCAAAATTTAACCTACTCAAAATTAAAATTACCACACCCCTTTTTGAACTCTGAGGACAAGAAGAAGAATACTGGTTGAATTTCCATTTCTTAAGTTTTTCATGCTCAAACTGTGGTAAGTGAGATCCCTGTAGAAAGGCAACTTCTATTCCTTCTCTTTTTATTTTTGACATAATTTTGCTTCTTTTACAGTTTTTCTCGATTGCTAAAACACATTTCTTGAAACTACGCCTCATATCCTCACAACAGTAAACACAAATCCATAACATCTCACTCAATTCCCCAAACATCCTATTTCCAGGTCAAAATGAAGCTCTACACTCAAAACTATTCACTCCTGCTGAAAAACCAAACTTTCCCCTCAGACATCAAACACAAGCCCTCAAAAACACACACACTACAACAGAGTTTTGCACACTGGTACAATTAATTCAAAACAATAGTTCCAAAACAATTAGGTTGCTTATGGTTCTCCCCTTCAAAACCCTTGTCACATGATAAACACAAAAGACGCAACCAATGTATGTACAGTGGCACATTGTCATTCATGTACTATACAGTACAACACACACCAGAAACATTATCCCACCTCAGCATCTTGTCTTTGGTCTGGGTCAGGCCAGAGAATCTCATCCACATCACAGGCTATATTGGCCCCAGCCAGGCAGCGGGGGTAAAATCCTCTTGCATGCCTGATCCACCCCTGGCATGCATCTACTGATATGTCTAGGCAGGCCTCTTCCATGGCCTGAAGGAGGTGAACACGGACATAAGGTTCTCGGCCATACACTTTCCACCGCCATGCCGAAAATAACGCCTCTATCGGGTTTAGAAAGGGAGAGTATGCAGGCAGAAAGATATTAGAAAACCTTGGGTTATTGGTAAACCAGTCACGAACCAGAGCAGCGCGATGGAAGCTGACGTTATCCCACACAACAACGTAGTGAGGCTGCTCTGGCTGTGCTGGTTCCCTGTAGTCCAGCTGGAACATATGTTGTCTTAAACCATCAAGAAAAGCAAGGAGAAGCATAGTGTTATAGGGTCCTAGTACGGCATGGCGGTGGAGTACCCCTCGTTGGCTGATGGCTGCGCACATAGTGACATTCCCCCCACGCTGACCAGGGACATTTACAATAGCCCGATGGCCAATTATGTTCCTCCTTCTTTTGGTCAGGTTAAAACCTGCCTCATCCACAAAGATTATTTCATGGGGAACAGGCCGTCCTTCAATCTCAAAGATTCTCTGCAAAACACATAACACAGTAGAGTCAATCGGTACCCTGAACCACAGTGCAAGAGTGCTGAAATGGCAGCATAAACTGCCATGCTGTGATGGTACACAATACTTTATACAGTATCAAAACTCATACCTGAACATATTCCACACGTTGGTTTTTCACTCTGTCAGAGTTTCGTTCGAAAGGGACTCGGTATGCCTGTTTCATCCGGAATTGATTCTTTCGGAGGATGCGGTCAATTGTGGAGAGGCTGATGGCATTTATGCCTCGAAAAAGATGATCATCCTCAATCACTCTCCTTTGAATCTCTTGCAGGCGGATTTACATTATTTGCAATTACCATGTTTACAAGTTCCCTCTCTTGCTCCTCCGACAAAAGCCTTAACCTGCCTCCACCAGGTGGTCGTCTCTGTGTCCTACAAAAATAGAAGCACTCATTAGTGTAACTGTCACAGATTCATTTTACAGGAAAATAATGGAAACATACTGAAACTCAAGACACATAAGTTCAGTAACTTAAACGTTACTGTACAAAGCAGTCTTACTGCAAGTACACCTACCTGTTTTCCTCCCTGACGGTTCTGATGATGGAGGCAACAGTGAAGCGACTCAAATTTGGTTGTACTCGTTGCCCAGCCTCCCTCATAGTCATCCCATGGACAAGGACATGGTCAACTAAAGTGGCTCGAATTTCATCCGAGACTGACTGTCTTCGTGCCCTTGCTCTTCCCCTTCCTTGTCGCCGTCGTTCTCCACCTCCACCTCCTCCACCACGTCCTCCTCCTCCACCATGTCCTCCTCCTCCACCACGTCCTCCTCTTTCACCACGTCCTCTTCCTTTGCATCTCTTTGGATCCATTGTTTCAAACCTGAATGAGCTGACTTTGGCCCTTTTATCTATCCATCGCAGGTTCTGATTGGTGTGTGCTAAATTTTGACTCCTAGTGTTTCCACCTGGTTAATTGTGTGCTAATTGAGCTCAAGCTATGCTGACTTAAGTTAACATTATTGCATGCTAGTGCTTTCTAAATGACTACATGGTGTAAGCACTGTAAAATGTAGGGATTTGTGTGTAGAGTTTTGCAGTAACAGTTCACCAAATTTGAGTCATGTGTCAAAGCAGGGAATAGTGTTTATAGTTCAGGGAAATGGGTGAGCTTTTTGACCAATAGCGTTACGGTTTTGAAATTTTAGTTTAGAGGCCTGGTTATAGTGTTTAAGCAATCGAGAAAAACTGTAATATGATTCCCCAAACCATTTACATTAAATGACACTACTTTAGTTACCTTGCGAGGCATTATTATACGGCCTTATATGATTTTAATCTCTGCACATGACCAGAAATCGAAAAGTACACCCCGATGAGAAAAAAAAGAGAAAAAAAAACATTATACAACAAAAACATACAATCATATTGACTTCCAGAAACATAAACGCTCTATTAGCTGTAATTAGTGAGGGAAAAACTCTTCTGTCCACTTGTGGAAGAGCGCCCTCTTCGGCACACAGGCCGGAAGCCCAGTGGTCTGTAGGGTCCATCTTACTATGCATATAAATGACCCGACTTTAATGTACTTTTATATGCCCTCTTTATGGAATTACTTAATTATATAACAAAAACATCTTTATCAAAATAAAGTTCGTAGTCTCAGTTCATCTTAAGTCTCTATACTCTTGAGTTTACCTCTAATATGATGCTCCGTCACAAACAGCCTGGTTATCCACGGTCATCTTGGTCTTGGTTCCTAAATACCTGGAGACGCTCCTTGATTTGCTAATTCCATTAGCATCTCCTCCGAAACCTGAATTCGAGTCTCCACAACGTCTATGCGTCCCTCTGCTTCATCGAGTCTTTTACCAATGCCGTCCACATTCTCCCTTATGGTATTAAACTGCTCATTTGTGTCTTTTCTGAAAGCACAGAATTCTTTTAATATCATATCCATCGTAGCTGGGTAGTCTTTTGCACTAGCATTAGCATCGGATTGCTGGTCGTCTTCCATATTACTACTAGCTTGCGACAAAGCATCTTCTTCCACTTCACTACGTTACCTTACGTCCTTTTTCTTAAATTTTCTGGGCATTTTTATTCCAAACACAAAAACTCCACACTATCCATCCAAGCTTTTTAAGTTTCGAGTTAGATAAATTGGGGGGGGGGGAAGTACTTGCAGCAAGGGCAGTCACAGAGCACCCGCACGAGAGCGGGGGCTCAGGGACTTGCACTCTGTTTCTACTCTGGTCTTTATTTATATACAAGGGTAATACAACAGTAAGTACGTTTGTTCATGACAGAGGAATATTGGTGCTTAAGTATGTGCGTATGTGTGTGTTTCTGTAAGAGGCGGCTCCTCTTCCTGGTAGGGAGTGAAACTGCACTGTTAAAAAAACATCTTAAAAAAACTGTAATATTCCGGCAGCTGGGGCGCCAAAATACTACCGTAAAATAACAGAAAATAACTTCCTCATAAAAATACGTTTATTTCCAGTAATGACAATACAGTTTGTTGTGCTAATTTTACATGCGATCTTGCCTTTTAAAGTGATTTTAAACATTAAATTAGGAACATGTTAATGTGATTAAACAATGAAATTATCTATAAATAGGGGAAAAAAACAAATCTTAAAAACACAGTAATATTCCGGCAGCTGGGCGCCAAAATACTATCATAAAATAACAGAAAATAACTTCCTCATGAAAATACAGTCATTTTCAGTAATGAAAATACAGTTTGTTGCACTAATTTTACATGGGATTCTGCCTTTTCCAAGTGCTTTTAGACATTAAATTAGGAACATTTTAACGTGATCAAACAATGAAATTACCTATAAACAAGGTCAATGAATGTGGCAATATGAATCATAGTACGTAAATGTACAGAAATATACAGTTAACAGTTGGTTTAAATAATAATGGATTGCATGCCCTGGGACAGACTGACAGAGGCGAGGCTGCCATATCGCACAGCAATAATAATAATACTTATGTGATGTAACACAAGCTTATAGGAATCATGTTATATACTTTTCCATAGCATTACATTTGAATTCAACAGTTCAATCTTTCAAATAACGGACAGATATTTGTGAAACCATGATACATTTGTGAATGTATTTTAACAATCTAAATATGCATATGTACAGACAGATACATTTAATAATCGTGAAAATTATGTTTTATTACATTACAGTGATTTAACGTTAATTTACATTTGAAATGTGAAATCAGTCTATTTACGTAACTTTAATGATATTCTAGAAGAACAAAACTGTAAAATGCAGTAAAATACTTTCATATTAGGATGTTTTCCTACAGTGCAGCCATACCTGCGAGCTTGTGGTTGTTAGTTCACATTCATTGGCCGATGCTTAGCGTCATGTGTCCCAACATCCAATGGCATGTCACATTGTTTTCATGGCCACACCCTAACCCCAGGTGCAGAGGCCTATTTCTGTTCAGGAATGTTGGGAATACTTTGAGATTTATATTAATTGCAATTCCTACCTCTACATTTATTTTTTAAAATATATAATTAGCACAGCGTGGCCGTGCAATGTTTTATATGTTTTTTTTTGTTTTTATTCCTATTAATTATATTTTCACTTGTTACCTCTGAATTATTGAATCAGACCTAGATGACATGACATGTTCAGCACAATTATAATTCAAATGCTCCTTTAATTATTGATTATTCTCATTAATTTTCGATCATTTTATATATTTTTCCATAGTATTACATTTGAATTTAACAGATCATTCTCTCACATAACAGACAAATATTTGTGAAATGATGATACATTTCTGAATGTATTTTTACAATCTAAATACGCATATGTACAAAAAATATATTTAAAAACAAGTAAATTGTGTTTTACTATATTTACAGTGATGTTATGTTATTTTACCTTTGACATGTAAAATCACCGTCTACTTATGTAAATTTCATGATATTCTAGAAAGACAGTACAAAGCTGTAAAATATACAGTAAGATACTTTGACATTACTATTTTTTGGAACCGTGTGCTTGTTCAGCTCTTATTATCGCTAGAAGAAGAAACTGCTCCTTCTTTGTATGATAAGAGGGAACAGAACAAGTCTTGTAGTGAACAACAGTCTGAGTCATCAAAAGGTCATCATGCAGTATTCTATCATATGCAGACTAAGCACAATTTTCTATTGACATTTGCAGTGGTTTCTCTCTGGGTATTCTGGTTTCCTCCTACAGTAAGAACTCATGCAATTAGAGTTAGGTCAATTGGTGATTCTAAATTACCCGTGAATGTGAGCGCAAATGGTTGTTTGTCTCTATGTGACAGACTGGTAAACTGTCCAGGGAGTACCCTGCCTCTTAACCTATCTCTTTGGGGACATGCCCCAGCCCCTCTGCAACCCGGATAAAGACAGGATGGTAGTTGTAAATCCATTTACTTTTTATGTTAACCACACTCTACACTTTGTTGAATATTATGTAATATGAAGACAACATGTAGTATTAAAGTGACCAAGTAGTATTGGGGTAAAAATTATTGAATAGTGTTGGAATAAAATTACAAAATTGTGAAGGATTAAAATATTCCAAGAGCTGAACTTACTTCATCTAAACATGTTTCAATCATGTTTCATCAACAAAAAATGCACAGGTTTATTTAATATGAATATTTTGTGTGTGTGTGGGGGGGGGGGGGGGGGGGGGGGGGGGTTGTTTTCTTTTTTATTATTTATTGTGTGCAGCGACTGACAGTGACATGTATTTATAAAACACACACATATGCTTATTAACCTGTATGTGGGGTGGCTGTAGCTCCACAGATAGAGCAGCTCACCTACCAATCGGTAGGTTGGTTCGATCCCCGTCTGCTCCAGTCTGCATGCCAAATATCTTTGGGCAACATACCCAAGAACCCCAAACGCTCTCCAGTACATCCACCCGAATATGAATGTGTGTGAATGTTAGATAGAAAGCACTTACACAGAAAGAGAAAAAAGTGCTTTTGTAAATGCATAAAGAACTTCGAGTCCTCAGTTAGAGTAGAAGAGGGCTTTTATATAAGAACCAGTCCGTTTACCATTTACCGTGCCTCCAGCATATCTCCATAAAACATGGCGACTTTGCAGCATTTAAATGGACCCAGGTGCACTGGTAAGAAATCTAGGTTTTTGACTAGGATATGCTGAGCTTAGCACAATCTAACCTGGCCCCCATTGAGAAGGGCCCCACAGACATGGAGGACATATTCTCCACTCTGTGTGCCACACTTCTCAGCTAGGAACTGCATACGTCAAATGCTTCAGTCAATCTGCATCAGACTCAAAGCCTTCACAGTGTTCACTCTCCCCTCGTGCTAAACTTAGTTACCCCTTGTAATCATAACTGCCATCTCATGAATCTTTAAATAATGATAGACAGAGACCTGGAACATTTAATCCACAAAACTGAACTGTAAAGAAAAGTATGAGTCTTTTCATGGCAAATGAATAAATAGTCCCAGCTTGTATTTGTGTAAGTCTAACAACATACTCCTGTGTTGCCCGTTTTAGCAATAAAACCTTTTTGATTGTGTGTGTTGGTCAAAAAAATACAGAAACATCAAATAGACATAGCAATTATGAGGCTTTGTGAGATATGTTTGAAATTTGGACACATCTGGTCATGCCTGAAAAACACTGAAGTGCATGGGTAAAATGTGTGTGTGTGTTTGTGTGTGTCCACATCTATGTACAAATGGGTAACTGTGCGTGTGTAAAAGTCAGGCACTTTCTAAATATGACTCGTGCAATCACTCGCATGCTTTATAGCCCGTCGCTGCTGGCGGTTGACTCCTGGGTGGACACACACCAAGCATGTGGGCTAACAATCACTGCGTGACAGGATGAGAGGCGTGTGTGTGTGTGTGTGTGTGTGTGTGTGTGTGTGTGTGTGTGTGTGTGTGTGTGTGTGTGTGTGTGTGTGTGTGTGTGCACGCTGCTGTGTGAGTGTGCGGTTGGACTTCCTCCTCTCAGCCCTCCACCACTCATAGATTTAGACGTTGTTATTATTTTAACATAGTTAGCAGCTGTGTTTTGGTGGCGAAACATGGTAATCATCTCACGGCCGCAGGGCTTTCTGATGGCTGAGGTGTATTTATAACGGTGGGGAGTTTCAGTCTTCTTTCTCATGACACAACACAGATCTGGAAGCTTCTCAAAGTCATACTCGGTTAGCCTTTGTGTCAATCTATTAAGCCTGAAAGAATCATTAGGGGCAAATCATTAAACTACATTAATATGTCAGTTATGCTTCAATTTCAGTGTAAATGTACAGGAAGAGTTGATCCTGGAAAAAAGAACTTTTAATGTTCGTCACAGAGATGTATATGTTTCTAATGCCAAAAATAATCGTGTCACGGCCCGGTGGATCAGCAGGTAGCTGATCTGCATTATTGTTCTCTCTCTTGTGCCGGGGTGGAACTCGTTGCAGTTTCACGGCACCCGTGAAATGGAAACACCTGAGTCTCACTGCATTTAAGCAGAGGGATGGCAGCCATTCATCACTGGATCATTGCGTGACTCGCATCAGTGTATCTCAGCTCGAGCGAGTGTTTTCCCCTGTCCTCCCCACCTTGGATTCCCTGGAGCCCGGACCCCTGTCACATTTGTATGTAGCACAATTCCCTTCACTGTCTGTACACCTGGTGAATGTGAAATAAACCCCACTGGTCTCCTCAAACCAAAGAGTCCTGCATGTGAGTCCTCAGTGAACTGTGACACACTGAACTCAGCGTTCTTTTAATAGTTATTCTCACTTGGGTTCTTTTTTTTTTTTAAATTTGCCATCATCATAAAATAAATTGTATTTCTGTTATGTTTTGGTGACTTTTCTTTTTACTGGTTAACTCCAAAGGACAACCTCAGGAGTGAAGTGACCACTCAAGGTAAGCTTCAGAAGTCAGTAAATCCCCTTAGACTCCCATGTTAAAATCTCCATCAGTTTTGGTCTCTATAGATAGTATCCTCCCTGGTAACAAGTCATAACTCATCCACCTGTACCCATCCATCCACCTTGTGGACTGCCAAGTATCCTGATACAGGCAGCTGGAGCTGACTGGTGTCATTGTCATTTTCATCATTTTAATTCATCATTCATCATTATCTGGCTAATATTGTGGTTTGTTGCATGGTACAAATCAACCCAAATATAACTTTGCACTCCATGCTTTCATCCAAACAAGGTACCTTCTGGTTCCATAAACAAACGTGGCTGCAGGAAGAACACTAACACCGAAGCCTCAAAATGCAGGCTCTTGAAACCAGTGGGTGACATCAAGATGGCTAGGTTCGTTGTTTATGCTGTTGGTTCCCAGAGATGGGTTACTGTAATCAGATTACTTTTTCCGAGTAACGAGTACAGTAAGGAATTACTATTGCAAAAAAGGTAATTCGATTACCTTTATTTTCCCGTAAGCATAAACGATTTTATTTTATATGCTGGAATATGCAGAAAATAGGTTTAAATGTTAAACAAATTTCTTCCAGTCAGAGAATGTTGCAGATAATTTAATGTTTGCCTGATGCATAAAGTTAAAAGATTAAAACTAATAAAACAATTTTTAAAAGAGACTTTTTCATTTGATTACATTTTATATGATGGATTATGCAGGAAAAGTAGAATTTGGCTGAAAGATCTATCGCTTTATTACCTATTTAGGGGATAAATCATGTTTTAAAAAGTAACTAAGTAACTAATTACTTTTGAAAATAAGTAATCAGTAAAATAACGGGATTACTTTTTTCGGGAAGTAATCAGTAATTAGTTACTGATTACTTTTTTCAAGTAACTTGACCAACAGTGTTGGTTCCTGACTTTGGTAGCATCCTCCTCTCAGGTCATCTACTTTACAGAATTAGAAAATGAATTTTCCCCAGAACCATACCTATAAGAAATTTTACCAAAGGACAGCTTCTCAGGCACTGACCAGGGTCCCCAGCCCAAAGGGTACAGTGAGCAGTTGTGTTTTTACAAGCCTCTTGTGTCAGAGAACACATTCTGAGGATGTTGGATGCTGAATGTATTTTGCTAGAAACAAGTAAGTGATTAGTAAATGGACGGGTTCTCACTCACACAAACACTTTTTTCTATGCTTCTGCTTTTCTGTTCAACATTCACACTGTATCTCATAAGCACACTGCACAGCAGCTTGGGGTTGGTCTCTTACCCAAGGATACTTTGGCATGTGGACTGGAGCAGCCAGGGATCGAACCACCAACCTTCCAGTTTGTTAATGACCTGTTCTACCTCCTCAGCTGCAATGTGGCAAAGCCTTCCCCACAAAGCCTTTAGCATTTTCAGTTTATTTGGGATACATCTTGCGTACATCAAAGAGGCACTCTTGGGGTACCAAATTATATTTTAAATCCTGATTTACAGATTATATGAATTTTCTTTTTGTTTGTTTTTATGTTCTATATTTTCTATTTGAGTTGCTGACATATCTATTTATTTTAGCTAAATCAGTGGCCAAAAACACCATGAGTGGTTTCGAATGCACACCCTACAGGTTGCACCAGCTGGAAAGAGGGTTGGTGCCAATGCTCTGCCCACTCTGGAGGAAAGGGAGTGGGCGATGACAAGTGGCAGAAATATGGGCGAGAGCGATATATCACTCAGTCAGACTGTTTCTAAACTCCCTTAAGCAAACATGTCTACTGGACTATGTACAGTAAGCAGTCACACTTCAAAGAAATTAATTGGTCTGAAATCTTGCCTCATGTTTGGCAAGAGTCTCCTTGTCCTGCTTTTACTGATTGAAACTACAACTGCTCTTGGCCTCCTGTGCTAAAGTCCCTCCAAAAATTCAGCGAATTTTTGAGCAGATTCCAGACCCACATTTTGTTGCTAGTCTGTCAGTTTTAGTTATCACCCACTCATTTAATCATTTGCCTTTTTTTCGTTTCTCCACATTTTACATTTTCCTCCCACCGGTTTCCTCTGCAGTGTTTCTAGCTTAAGGAGTGGTTCACCTCATCTGTTTTCGTGTAAAATGCTGACACAAAGAAGAAAACTGACTTGATTTTGGACTTTTTTTTTTCATCTGCAGGTGGAAAGCATTTTAAGGATGATGAATTCTGGCTCTGCACCTCCCACCAGCCAAACACACTCGCACACACATACTGATCCCAAATTATGGGCTTGGCAACCCTCCCTCGCCTGCTGTTTTGTTGGTAACCCACATGCAGAATTTCAGCGCCAGCAGAGTGTTGCAGAGGGTCACTGTTTCCCACAGTCCCCCAGGAGTCACAGACTTTCTCCTGATCCTTTGCTGTTGGTCCCCATTCAAAAACAAAATTTTCCACTTATACCAAAAATAGTTGTCTGACTGCTGCCCATGCTTGCCTGGAGCCCCCCTGTTGGTTACGGTAGGCTGAGTACACACAGTGAATCCTAATAGTTAAGATATTCATTTTTGGTTTTTTCCATAACGAAGGAGAACTCGGTGTTTAAGTTAAAGTGTGAAGAAGGACCGAGCGGGTTATTCTTGGGTGTTCTGGAGATTGCTGCATGTTGAGCAAGTGGTCATGTCTCTAAAAGGAGAAGAGTGATGCGGACAAGGGAGGCATTATATGATCTTCAATGCTACTATACAGTATAGCAGTTCCAAAAAGATTTTTGGTTCAGAAACTTTAGTTGAGTTTATTTAATAGTATAATTCAAAGTTAGGCATCACCATGATGTGTGGTTGTTTCTTTAACAGTTTACAGTCTAAGTCACTGTTGGTGGTAACCCTATCCTAACCTTACATGTTAGAGGAAGATAAACTTTTTTGGAAAAAATGTCAATGGTTTTTTATGTTTGTCAGTTGGAATTATTATTTTCTTTGTTCCTCAAGTATGAAGACATTAGAGAAGGGTGTATGGAGAATGGTCCAAACAATAGAAAATCTGTATGCACCATTGGCAGTTCCCTTGTTGAAGATCTCTGATCAGAGAAGATCTTCTCTGATCTCTATTCATGCCAGAGATCAGAGAAGAAACAGCAGACGACCACATCGGGTGCTTAAACCTGGTAAAAACAAGAAAATGAGGCAACAATTAGCACAGGCTTAAACTGGACAATAAAAGATTGGAAGCGTGTTGACTGGTCTGATGAGTCTCAGTTTCTGCTCTGACATTTGCATGATAGAGTGCACACTTGAACATGACAATGAGTTCACTGTACTCGGCCTCCACAGGCGGATCTCAATCTAATAGAGCACCTTTGGGATGTGGTGCAATAGGAGATTTACCTCACGGATTTGCAACCTACAACTCTGCAGCAACTGAGTGATGCTGTCATGTCAATATAGACCTGAATCTCTGATTAATGTTTCCAATGTCTTATAGAATCTATGCTGCAAAGAATTAAGACAGTTCTGGTACTTACAAGATGTACCTAATAAAATAACTGGTGAGTGTATTTAGCATTTAACACAATCTCAGCAACACTTTTGTTTAATATAGAAGGAATTACTTTTCATTGGGTGTCTGTGTATATAATTAGAAGCATTGTTCATATATTCAATATCTCTGGATTTCGTCAAATACTCTGACTATATGAAAACTTGGACAAACACGAGTTCTGTTGCTCTTGATGTTGCATTTTGTGGTCTGACAGCACAGTGCAGGCAATTGAAATTTATACCTTGTGTGATGTCACAAGAGGTCATCCAAACCCTGCAGTATGTTTGTGCAGCTACCTGGTTTTGGAGTGGGGGAGTCAGTAAACAGGTAAAATGCTACAAATAGAATCTATAGCCACTTAAGAATATAGTCTTGAGGGAGGACAGCCTGCTCCCAGGTCTGCGTCAGCACTGACCTTTTTACTGTTTGCTAAAGGGATTTGATTTCACCTCTACTTCTCTAGGTTTTACCTTTTTTTTCAACATTCACACATGAGCCATCTGAGGATAAAATGGCAGTTTTGTCCAGGAAGGAGAATCTGTGCTGGTTCAGGCATAGGCATAGCAATATCACACACAAATGATATGAAGGAAAAAATGGGGTTTTGTAGATACAAAATTTGCATCTCACCTCATTAAACAAGCAGGACTTATCTTAAATAACTGTATATCATTTTCTACAGCTCTGTTCAGATTCAGGTGCTCTTTGCGCCATCCTCCTGTGAACCAAAGCATATGTGCAGCTAGTCCACCACTGGCTGCTTGCAAATTATAAATATCATTCCCTGTGACTTGGACACTGAGTTGCCATCTCTTCGCACTTCACTGTCAGCGTTGCAGGTTCAAGGCCTCATGAACCTGCAGCACCCTCTGCTGGCATTATATGGTGTGACCTTAGTACTTATCATTTGATGACTAACAATGGCACCAACTCAATTAAATTTTATTTATATAGCAACAAATAAAAATAACGTTGACTCAAGGCAACTGTTGTTGTAAAGGCTTTATATTCTAAGGTAAAAACCCTACAATAATACAAACAAAATCCCAACAATCAGATGAACCCCTGTGAGAAAGTGCTTTGGCAACAGTGGGAAGGTATTGCATTAGGCCCATTAATTATGGGCCTATTGCACCATAACTTATGGAGGATTCACTATCAAGTGATTCAGCCCTAACTACAAGCTTTATCAAAAAGGAAAGTTTTAAGCCTAATCTTAATAACAGAGATAGTGCCTGCTCCTGAATCCAAACTGGGAGCTGGCTCCACAGAAAAGGGGCCTGAAAGCTGAAGGCTCTGCCTCCCATTCTACTTTTAAATACCCAAGGAACCACAAGTAAACCAGCGATCTGAAAGCGATGTGCTTATTGTCACGGTAAGGTACGTGGTCTTTGAGATAAGATAGGGACTGATTATTCTTTTTTTTCTTTTTTTTTTTTTTCCTCGCCTGTCCCATTTGGTTCTTTAGCCATCAGAATTGTTGTCTGAAGACCAACAAGGATACCCAATGGATTTACTTTGCCAAATGGATCATCGTGGCATTGCCGTATTGGTCCATTTGGTCGATCTTTGTTTTTATTATTTATTATATTTTATTTTCAGATGTTACAGACGGGACAGACATGAGTGAGAGATAGGAAAGGGAGAAAGAAAGAGGAAGGAAAGGAAAAACAGAAGGGGAGAGGGACAGTGAGAAAGGGGGGGAGAAAAAAAATAAAAATCTCCTGGATCACCTGTTGAGAGAAGAATAGAAAACAAGCAAAAAAAGACAAAAAAAAAACAAAAAACAAAGCAACATACTAAACACAACACCATCGCATTAATCTAGCTAAGTGTAAACAGCAGTAAATACTAAATATTCAATGTTGTTGTGCAGCACGCAGGACAGATGTGCTTCGAAGTAGCAGCCAAGAAAGGTGTAATTTGGGTCTACGAGCAGTGAACACCCGTGTGCATACCTGTGTGGATCAGCGCGCTTGTATTCCAAAGGTTTCTCCATGTAACGATCTGCTAGGGAGTGTGGGGGGGCCACAGCCCCGTCCTCCAGGGTGTGAAGCAGGTATGGAGGAGATCAAAACTCCAGACATCCAGAGGCCCCCAGAACACAAGAGACCATGGAAGACCAACAGAGGGGCAGCCGCGCCACTGTTCCAGTAAGAGCTGAGGAGAGTCCCAGATGAGGGTTCACCCAGCAGCCGCGGAGCAGAAGCCAGGGGGAGTTGCAGTGACGCGCCCGTGAGCTCCGCCGGCCGCCAGCTGTGCCTGAGTGACCGAGCCCCAGGCCGAGAGGCCGGGGGCACCCCACCCCCGAAGGGGCCCGAGCGAGCCCCAGGCTCCAGGCCCCGGCCGCCAAGGAGTGAGCCAGTGTGTACCTGGACGCCCACCCCCAGACACAAAGAACCACCAACGCACCGACACCTGAGGGAGTCCGCCACCGGCAGGGGAAGTGGTGGTGGGCAGAGATAGGCCTCCAAACCTTGGAGGGCCTGAGGTGTCCCCAGAGAGGTGGCGTCTGATACCCAACCTGACATATAGACACAGACATACAGGCACACACAGATACAAACATCCATTCCCCCCCTCATGCTCTCATATGCACTCACTCCACACTCAACCAACGTGGAGACAGACATAAAGAGACGCTGTACACACAATCACACTCCCCAAGCGTACTCTACAAACCGGGTCTAGGTACCCTTGCCCCTGGAGGGGGGAACTGCACCCAGACCCAGGTGGTGTTACCCTTTTCCCTGCGGTGGGGAGAGGCAGACCACCCCGACTCTGTAGCAGCAGGGAGGCCCCACACTCCAGACCGCAGTCGGACGGCCAACTCCACCTAGCCCTCCCACTCCAGCAGGCCGCAGAGAATGGGGGTGGGAGAAGACTCCAAACCTCCCTCCACCCGCTCATTGTAGTGTTGATGCATGTGTGTTCTACGGTGCAATTAAAACCCAGGAGGGCATGGAGCTACCTGCCAAGGAGCAGCAGGTAAGCGCATAGTCCCTCCTGATAGCCCTCAATGTCTAAGTGTATTTAAAATTGAGAGGTGGGCAACGACGCCAGGGGTGAGGTGTACACCCTGATGGTAATTTGGACTCCGTGATTGTGCCCACCCCCAAGATCCTATATGTATGTGTAATGAGAGTGTGAATAATGTGAATGTCTAAGTTGTGGGATAAAATTGAGGCAGAGGCAGCCAGAAGGGGACAGAGGGGGGGGTAGCCTCCTCTGCACCCTGGTGACATACCCCTACTCCAAGGCCCTGCATGTGTGGGTGGACTGATTATTCAAGATCTTGTATGTGATAAGAAGGATTTTAAATGCAATACCAGTAAGAGTAAGCATGTGGTTAGAAACTATATTTCTAAGATTATTAGGGCCAAGTACAATAACCTCAGTTTTATATGAATTAAGTAGGAAATTAGAGGTTATCCAGGTCTTTGTATCTTGAAGGCATTTCTGTAGTTTAAGTGTGTTTGTTATCTGGCCTCATGGATAGAGAAAGCTGGGTATCATCTGCATAGCAGTCAAAAAATACACGCTACTGCCTGGGGAAAGCATGACTTTGGACGATGAGGTCAATTTGATTCATATTATCATTAAAATGAAAATCGTCATGACCAGTGACAAATAGCCATGAGTACCATGGGTGGTCACAGCATTATAAGATGAAAAGATGTACTCTCAGGCCCCCTCTTCGATTCTGAGATGGTGCTCCCCTTTCACCTTTTTGAATCCACAGGAGTGGATTTCAAAACATAATTTTATTTAATTTTGTTCCTTATTGATGTTACTGTGTTGATTTACATTTTTATTACTTTATTTTGACATATATTATGCTCACTGGCAATCCAACTACAACATTTAGTGGGTTAATTGACTGTGTGCACGTTAGCATATGCTACTTCCGGTGCGGAAACTCCTGTGGGGAGCTGTGTTTCCGGTGTCCTATTCGCGCCTGGTTTACGGTCCAAAACAAGTTTAGCAAATGAATGAATCAAGCGGCGATTTACATTTCTATAGATGTCTCGGGCATTTACCCAATATATCTGTAAATGATGTTCATCGACTTGTTGATATTTTTTCCTGCGCCTCAGAGCAAAAGAGAAAAGGGATTCAAATGTTATATTTCTCAGCTGTCCCTCGTTTATCGCGGGTGTTATGTTCTAAAAATAACCAGGATAGGTGAAATCAAGTAGCCGATTTTATTTTTTGACGGTGCAAAACGTTTGGTGGACATCGTGGACATAAAGCACTGCACTTCAGAGTCACATTGCTAGCGATGGATGCAGCGATTCTGTACTGTACAGGAGAGACATCACGGAGGAGATCGTCTGCAGCGATCAGGACGCAGGACACAATGTGACGTAAAAAAAAAGTGCAAACTTGCACTAAAAAATCTGCAAAACAGCGAGGTGAAAGGTGAACCGCGTTATAGCGAGGGACCACTGTAATTTTGAAGGCAAGTCACAACATATCCTTCGTACATACTAATGTATAGAAACCGTTACCAGCAATCATTCATTTTTTGTGTGGCTTTTTTCACGGTTTGTTAACATGTTGTGTAGGTGTGTACTTGACTAGCTGATCTCGACATTATGGGGGAAACATCTGGTTTGACTTTTCTTCACCTGTAGTTTGAATGCTGAACATTTGCCTGTTTAAATCATAAGACCAGTCACTATACAGAGATGTGCTTCTGAATGTGGACGATGTGTCTTCTGCTGCAGTGATGCAGTTCTGCTTGTGTTGAGTGATGTAAACAACTGATCGATCTAAACGCTTTAAACGTCAAAATTGATCATTAGATTTTTTTTTATGACACAACAGCGGTGAGTGTTCCCACCTTCTGCTCTTTGTAACTTAACGCAATCTTTCCGTTTTCGAGTTTTGGACATGATTTTGGAGTATATCTTCGCAGTAGCGATTGACCGCAAAGTAAAGCTATCGGAAATGTACAACCCTACATCCGGTCTCAAACCAGGAAGTTAGCATTTTCTCGTGCACAGGGTCTTGTCACTACCCGATCCGTACCGGAAACCCGATCGGTACCCCGGGTAGCGACAGGTCTATTATAATTCCCATTAGTGGACCTCGCGCAGGCACTGGGTAGGGCAGCTTGGGGGTCCTTAGATCTTGTTGGCACACGCGCGTGGCGCGAGCGGCTTCCAGAGTGAATCCGCGCTGAACGGAAGTGCTTGTGTTTCTGTGTCTGCAGGTGAGCACAGGTAATGTAAGCAGAGTGAAGCTGTACAAGAAGTGTGTTCGAGAGATGTTGTTATGAACATAAATACAGCGTGAATGTTGGCGTGTGCAGTTTAAATCTCGTACATGAACTTGTGCGAAACTGTGTTTCACCTCTCAAATTGTCAATAAGGGGATCAGAGTAATCCCCAGCAGCCTGCTACATTATAAGTTGTGTAAACATACATAGGGGTGCACAATATTGTCAGTGTGAACAATACTGAGTATCTGGTTATTTTGTCAGCACAAGTTCTGAAATAACATAAGGAGCTGGTTACAGTGGTCCTGTATCATATTCATCGTATTCAGTGCACACCTCTGAGTTGAAGTGCTTGTGTTTCTGTGTTTGCAGAACAAAAGACAAGTAACGGAAAACTATTAGAACAACATGCTTTCTTGACATGATGTTCTTCTGCTTCCCTGGCTGCTGTGTCTGTGGCGATGTTGTTCACTTTGTGTTGTTGTAGCGTCCTCATGATACTCAGTTTGTGCTCCAATAGATTATGAGAGACAAACATAAAATCCTGATCTGTGGCACTTACTGGTTAACCCTACACATCGACTTCTGAATTCATTATTGACGGGAATTTTACAGCCTAAGAGATCTAGCTCACGGCCCACTGTTAGTCAGCGGTGCTAGTTTTGTACTTTGTGCAAATGTGTTGTTGTCAGCCAAGACTGAAGAAGTCGCTTGGATAAGTTACAAAATATTTCTTGCACTGAAAACGTCACATACAGATGAACAGAATCAACTTTCTGAGATGATTTGTCTAATTAATCTATTACGTGATTCTAATGGATTCATTAGAAATGTTACATAAAGGCATTTGTGTAGTTAATGTCCAGATTAATAATGCTATGTAGTGGATGAGGTCCAGGATTGGCAATGTAATATTAAAAAAATTAACAAATAGCACAAAAATGATACCATCCTCCTGGAGAGCAAAGAGCAAAACTTGAACTACCAAAATAATACAGAAAACAGCAGCAGTAAAGCTGCTTGTTCATACTGTCTTGCATTTCAGGGTGTAAATGGCATTTTTCCATGTGTCTCGGGTTTATGTTAGAGTAACTCAACAATGTGTTAAACTTTAAATACAAGTGGTATAAAATACATTAGATGAATACAGACATGTATAATTTCAGACCATAGTATATTTTACTATAGTTTTAAACCTCAAAAGCCAAAATGGCATTCTCAAGTAAGACATGTAGTTTAGCTTCCCTTTAAACACCTAACAGACGTGCTGCAAAATATACTGACTGACACAGACACTTTCAAAAACAGACACTTGTATAGTTTCTCAGTACTCAGACTTCACAGTACTGACACAAAGATATGATGTAACAGGTAGTTTATAGTTGAGTAAGACAGGCCCTGCCAGCCTTTTAAAGAGAAAGATGGGTAATAAAATAATTGTTCCCACAAACTAAACACAATGCATGTTTACTTGTGGCCGTTGTTATTCAAAGCTCACTCCTTTCCACCTGTGACTGTCCATTGTAATCGTGGAACTCGCAACAGACAGGAAATACAGAGAAATAAAGAGGAAAGTCACTCTTCAAGATTTCCAAGGTGTTTCCTTTGCTGTTACAATGTGTGCGGACGTCAGAGAGCAAGAATATTCTGAATCGCTGTTCTTCCTCATTACCCATCATGCAATGTGGGAAAAGGAACACTCCTCTTGTTTACCTGGAAAACAGAGACGACAACTATTAGCCGAAGGGAGAGGAACAAACGAAAGCAGAAAGAAACAGACTTAGGTTTGTCCTGCTAAGCATGACTCGGGTGTTCCGCTTCGTGTGGATGAGTCAGATCCTTTTTATATGTACTTCTGGATATTGCTTCCCTGCCGTCTTGCATTTCTAAGGTGTGTGCGAGAGAAGTGGGACGTCAGAGTGGGAGGGGCTGCAGGGCTTCCTCTGTGTGGACTAACTGTTCATATGGTAAACAGAGGGTCACGTGGGCCAACAGTGCTGAAGCAGTTAGGAGAAAAGGGAGGGAAAGAAACAAGGAGAGGGCGTAACTTGATACACAGGAGGACTTTGGCCTGCTTCATGTGCAGGAGGCGGTACTTTCACCCTGAGTCTAGAGGACATTGGATTACACACCAAAAAGAAGGGAAACAAAAGATCTGAGTGCCATGTTGTGGTTAAAGTGAAGTTTGGCCTGCCTCATCGGGTTCAGTCCTTTTATTTAGATTTATCTGGACACTTTTTAAAATCTGTTCTCTGTGGGAAAAGCCAGTGTCTTCCTAGTTTGTAATCTCTTCATAGTTTCTTCCGGGTAAAAGAAGAATCAAGATGCCCACCTTCACTGTGGTGCCAGTGGAGGATGTGGAAGATGGCAGCAACAGTGGAGCTGCAGCTGGAGGGAACAGACCTATCAGCTTGGGCAAAATCTTTTCAGAGGAGCAAGAGGCTGACAGTTCAGAGGATCCTTTTTCAGGTAGGTGTAAACAGTTCTTTGCTGATGTGCTCATACACAAGCCTGCTTTTTGGGGGTTTTGTGGTTGCTATCCCAGCATGCACTGCGGGAAGTATAGGTGTGCAATTTTGATAAACTGCATGCGTCATTGTGAGATTAAATATGACATTGGAAGCGCGCTGACACAAACAGATGCATGTTTTGACAGGCACATGCTTAACACATATAGACACCCACAAGGAAAAATGCAAAGTCAGAGATGAACTAGCTATAACTTGCACTTGGATGAGTCGGGCAGGAAGGGGGGCCTTGGTGTTGGTATGTATGCCTTAGCAGCCCTGAATGATGGTTAAGGCTCCTTGCCTCATTGCATGTGTTTCTGTATGTCAGTTCTGGAACAAAGCAACTAAATATACAGTAAACTAAACTAACCTCAAACAGCAGGGAAGTTGTGTAAAAGAGGCCTAACTGTTTTACAGTGACAAAGTACAAAGTCTATATCCTTACATGACATATTATTATACCATTTAAAATTACTGCCTGTTTTTCTTTCACCTTTATAACACTTAGTTTAACCATTTTTCTTTGTGCACATGTTGTACCTCTTTACATCCATCAGTTTCCCAGTCAACCACTTTGGGGGTTGGGTCAGGTTGTTTGTGCTACACGTTCCAGATACCTTGAAGTCGTATTTCGAAGCTTGGGAGCAACGCGACTTCAAATAGTAGTCTTTGTTTAATATTCAGCAGTGGGATTGTATGCAACAGCTGAAACATTTGGTTGTTTTCTCATTTTACTGCAAAAATCTACATTCTTATGCTGTACTGTCTGAAATCTATCAAACTCCTCTTGTGCATTTCTGGCTACTTTTTTGCCACAGTTTTTAAATGGATCAGTAAGAGAATTTTATAAGGAGCAAATCCTCAATATAAAGACTTGTAGATGTTAGAAAATTACTGGATGTAGGTTGCAGAAACAGAACAGACACGGGGCAATGCTCGAAGAAGCGGAGAAGCTTGAAGGCTTTGTTTTCTGGAAAGACAAAAAATTGCTTCAAGATTTTTAAGTGATAAAGAAAGTCATAATGTCAGCTGATATCTTTATTGTAATCTAGGTGTGCTTGTTCTTTTTATTACTTTAGACTCAAAAGTCTGCAGAAATGGCTTCGAATGAAATCCAATTACAAGACACTGCCTTGTTTAAATATTTTGATGAAGTAACTCTACTGCACAAGTGTCATGTTTATGAACAGGCATACTTTCCATTTAGGGAAAATTCCTGCAATAAATGTAGGTTTGTCTTTAGCTAAGGCATTTCTGGTCATTTTGCTTTGAACTCTGGTTGTCTTGCTTCTCTCGGAACTTCTTTTATGCCTCCTCTTTTGCTCATCTTTCATATGTGGGCCTTTTTTTTAATCTGTTTTTTGTTTTCTGACTTTGATCAGTTAGATTTCACAGTGAGCCCGAGTCACCCATGGTCATCATTCTGGACCCACCAGTTAGGACATGTTCCCCCAAAGCATTTGTGAGATTAGAGGCAGATTTGAAGTATCAGTAAAACAAGCATAACAGGTTAGGTTTTTTTATATTCTAACCCTCACTATAATAATGTTAAAAAGAGAGCAGACCCTCTTTAAACTCTAAGGTTTTACATATGAGTACCACATTAAAAATTAGCTTGCTTCTTAGTAGGTCTTAAAATGAGGTAAATACAGTCTTAGAAGAACTACAAACCATGACACGTTACTTTGTTATTTATTTGACAGAAATTAAGTGTACATGGTTATCTGTTTCAGAAAGAGAGTCAACGGTTAAACTTAAGAGCTCACAGACTGATCCAACATGCTTACTGGCAGGTTTTCTTCAACAAACCCAGTTTCTTTCCTTTTCCTCTCCTGTGATCCCAGTTTGGTGTTTTTAATGTTTAACATGTGCGTTTTTGTGCTTAATCCACCATCAGTTTAAGGACAAAGACAGTGACTAAATGCATTTATTTTCAGCGATCAGTCATATGTTGCACTCAGTCTTGTTGATGGACATTGTTTGTCACAATTTGGATAGCGCTAAATAAAATTACTCTCTTTTTAATCTAAATGTTAGACTCCACATTGACGCACATGATTTGTAGAACCAAATCACATAACGTTGGGGTGACTGTAGCTCAGGAGGTAGCCCAGGTTGGAATGTTGATGGTTTGATCCCTGGCTGCTCCAGGCATGACAAATATCCTTGGGCAAGATACTAACCCCAAGTTGCTCTCTGAATGTGAATGTTAGCTAGAAAGCATTTACACAGAAAAAAAGTGCTTGTATGAACGGGTGAATGAGGCCAGTTGTGTAAAGCGCTTGTGGTCAGAGTAGAGAAGCACTATATAAGAACCAGTCCATTTACTATAACTGAAAACTTGGTAAAGAACCAATTTTTAATTTCTTGAATCTTTGAAAAACACTAAAGGTAACACGATTGGAAGGAGATGGAGCAAAGTGATTACCAAAGAACTATTGGCTGTGGACTTGACATGTCTTGGCATGATAAGTATCATATTCTTAAGAAACAATTTGAGGTATGCAGAATATGGATGGTATTTAAAAGCCATGCTGTTAAGAAATAGAAAAAGGACCTGAGAGCTGTATCTGGCATTTCAGTTGATCTTTCTACAGAAGCTTCGTCAAAAATGGTCTCAGTGGACGGCTGCCTCCTAAGAACTCATTTTTAAGACGGGGATAAAAGACTGAAGTATGCCAAATTATAGAAGAACTAATGTGAGAACGAGTGGCAACAGGTCTCATGAAGAGATGAATCCAAATTTGACATTTTTGGTTCAAGTTATTGTCAATACAGAAGAGGTCAGGAGAGAGGTCCAACATCCTTACAGCCATCTGTAAAACACGTTGGAGGCTCTGTCATGGTTTTGGGCCACATTTCAGCTGGTGGTGTTGGGACTCAAACACCACTACCTTGCATGAGCATGTATGTGTCCACCATCCGCATGTTTTTTTTCTGAACATAGGTTACTGCCTTTCTTTCTTTCTGTTAGGAGTTTGCGTAAATGCATCGCTACATTTGGGCGCACTCTGAGGAGGGTGCATTTGCTCGCAGATGAAAGAGTGTGCTGTAGGGCTGAACGATTATGGAAAATAATCTAATTGCGATTTTTTTTGCCCCAATATTGCGATTGCGATGCGATATGTGATTATTTTTTAAGGTCTTTGTCTTCTGTATTATTAAACAAAGACAAGCAATACATCATATAGTATGGCCAATACTATATTACATCAATTTTAAACTGTTCTTTCCTGGAAGACAGACCTCTGTTATGATGACATGAGGTGATGCATGAATTGATGACTGACATTGTTATTTAACTTCTTCAATCACAACAGTATATTTGAACATACACAATAGTTTATTTTTAGCTTACAAACATCTGAGCATAAAGTGCTGACAAGGAACCCTGGTGTAAACATTAAAATGAAAGTCAGTACAATGTGCAGATTGCAGAAATATACATAACAAAAAAATCAGTGGCTTTACCACACTCAGTTTTTCGACATCTGTGAACTACTAGACAGTCATTCAATTAAAAAATAATATTAAATAAATAAAACTAATAAATAAAAAATACACACATCTTACTGATCTCTGCAGTCAGTAACATTACACATAAAGTGCAAACATAATAGCAATTGTATAAACACACACACAAACACGCCTTTAAAATTTAAAGGCGTGAAATTGGACGGTCTAGCCTTCTGATTAGCGTCACCGCTGTCTCGGTGGAGTTTAATAAACTCAGCCGTCTGCTTCTTGCTATCTAAAATATAACCAGACACTGGTGTAAATTCTCGACTGTCTCATACTTCTGTTTAATAAGTTTTCTGTTTGACGTTTAGTCAGCTGTGTGAAAACCAAGGAGGAACCCACCCGGTGGATTAATAAAGTTTTATTTTATCTAATCTAATAACTTTAATCTCAGCCAAACCGATTTACTCACGAACAAACAAAACACTGAAAAAAGCCCAACAATAACATTTTTAGGTTGTCTAAGTGACTTATATATTACGTTTAACCCGAGCAGCGAAACTCCGCGGTGATCTGAAAATGATGTGCCGGGAGTTGTGCCGTTCTCGGCCGCATCAGTAACCCTCGAGCTCCCGGCTAGCTGTCGAGCTGGTGGGTAGCAGACGCCTCTGAAAACGTCGAAGCACTTTTGCAAATATGGGATATCTTGATAAACCGAGCAGATATTTGATGTTTACACAGCTACTTTCTCGCCTGAAAATATGTTAAAAGTTTATTTTGTGACCCAGAAAGATTAGTATGAGTAATTTTAAAACTTAGTAGCGGCCGCCATTGCTGGAAACTGGAGTTTGGCTGGGCCGCGCTATGAATTCTGGGATATGGTAGTAATTTGGACAGCCTTCGGCGCGTCGCTGTGACGTAATCGGTCTACAAATGCGGCCTCAGGAGGATGCAGCCCATGAATTTGGACATGTCCAGAGTATAATCGCAGCCTTTGCGGTTAGAAAATTGCACTTGATCATGTCGCGATATTATCGCAAATGCGATATATCGTTCAGCCCTAGTGTGCTGTTAAAACGGCGCTATTATTATCATTTTTTTTTCTGTTTACTGCTTCTATTAATTCCATCATTATTAACTTACTCATGGCCAAGTAAATCAAAAAATCGCCCTTGTAAAAATGATCGACAATAGGCTCAGCCTATCGTCGATAGTCGATATATTCGCCCAACGCTAACTGACAACGTTTCAGTATGACAGTGATTCCAATGCAGTAAAAACATACCTGCATAGAAAAACACACAATGGAATCAGTCATGGATTGGCTTCCCCAGAGCCCAGACCTCAACGTTATTAAAGCAGTGTGGGATCATCTGACCAGAAAATTGAACAAAAAGCAGACAAATCCAAAGAAGAGCTTTGGAATATCTTTCAGGAAACCTGGAGAATTATTCCTGAAGACTACTTAAAGAATACCAGGAAAACTGTGGAAGACTCAAGGGGCTGATACCAAATATTGACTTTCAAGCTTTTTAGAATTGTACAGACTCAGCTTTAGCTTTATATATGGTGTTGTCATATGTGTTTGCAAAATGAATAGTTTTAATAAATTGGTGCTGGTAGGGCTGTGCGATATGACCAAAATCTCATGTCCTGATATAAGACATCTATCGTCCGATAACGATATAAATCACAAAAATGTAACATTTTCTGTAAATTCTGTGAATCTCGGGCAGCTCGACTTGCGTGAAGTGTTTCCAGCTGTGTGTCGTGTAGCTGGAGTCGAGTTTTTTAACCGATGCATGAAACGATACATTTTTAGACATAAGTTGTAACGGACGCCGTTTTCTTTGTGAGTATTTATTACACGGCGTGCTGCGGGGAAAAGCCTGTTCTAACGTTTGAGTCTAAGGTTTATTTTTAGCACCTGGCGGCTCGTTTTTACTTCTCATCCGTAATTAATCTGCTCTTTCACATGATTCAGTTTATTTTGAAAAGTCTCAACAGGAGCTTGAGCTTTATTGTGAAAGGTTTATGTGGAACAAGCGGACACGCCGTGGTTTTACCGTCGTTGTTGCTAACGACAACGCATACAAAACAAAGGCTTGTCTGTCAGTAGTGTGGTTATATTAACTTTAGGAAATGAATATAGCCACTACAGTGACCATCAAAACCATGAAACAATATTGCCGTAAACAGTTTATTTTGCGACACCACGAAATAAACGACAGCGTAAAATGAAACGACAGACGTTTTTATATCCGATAGATATCGTTATATCGAACAGCCCTAGGTGCTGGTGTGTGCATATGTATATATAATACAGAGTGACGTGATATAAAAGTAGTAATTTTACACATTTACATAGTTTTTGTTCTTCATATAATTAAACTTAGTTTTAATTTATTCATTCTTTATTTTTATATTCTATTTAATTTTTCTATTTGAGTGAGCTTCATTCTTTTTGTGTGTGTGGGTGATTTGTTGTTGTTGTTTTACCTCATTTAATGACTTTGGGGGTGTTTTGGGGGTAGTGGTTTATTTTCAGTGCTTTTTCTCTTTTAAGATTACATTATGTCAACATATAGGATAAGGAAATTATTTAAAATTGCTTGGAGCCCACAGGGGGGGATGAACAGGAAATCCTCCCCTGAAAACCTGTATCTCTTACTGATGCTAATGAGGGAAAAATAAAAAGGTTTCCAAACAATGTAGACCCTCTGTTATCTGTGTATCAAGGTCCAACAGATCCTTTAGAGTGGTGACCCTATAACAACTCATAATGTAATGTAAAAACATTTTACTACAACTTTACTCCTTACAATATGTCCTTTCTGGAGAAGACAAAAGTCACAGATTGCTCTGCATTCGGACAGACGAGCACACACGTACGCACCGATTTATGCATAGTGCTGAACAGACAAGATGCAATCTGTATAAACAACTCATCATTTTCCAAAGAAGTATCCGGTGTCATGTGTACAGTGTCCTGTTTCATATTGTCCCTCTTTTTCCTTGTCAAGTTTTAGCACGTAGTTTTGACACATGTTGAGATTATTTGTTTGCTTCTGAATGAACCTCACTGATGAAACTCAAAAAGCAGGGCATCTCTATGAAAACGAATACAGAGAAGAAGACTGGAGTAGTAAATGATAACCGGTCATGTTGTCCTAGAGACACACCCAAACTACTTGCCAAGCAGTAGACAAACCGGAGTGTGTTGATCGCTACTGTAAAGCAGAAATTTCACTTTTAATTCAATTCAGTTTTATTTTATTTACAGCACAACAAATCACATTAACAGCTGCTTCAAGGCGCTTTTTATTATAAAGTGAAGTAAGGTTGTGAGGTTTGCGTTGCATTTTTTTTCCAAGTTTCCTGCATCTCAGAGAATCTACAGGAAATGTTTCCAGGCAAGTTGGCATCTTCCATACAAATTACAGCCAACAGCGGCAATCCACTAGAAACCAATGCAATCACAAGGAGGTATTTAGTACACACCTTCATTGCATGCAGTTTCACCCAGACAGCAACCTTGAGCAACCACTCACCAATTGTTGGAATATACACCAACTGGTTGGGTCACTGCCTGGTTTCTAGGCTTATGTGACTGATACCTTAGATAGAAAGAAGAATACCACAGTCAGGATCTACAGACTCTAGATTTAAATATAAATCTAGGGCTTTGTTAGCTGAACAGTTTCCTCCCTTAGAGCTATGCCAAGCAAATTGGTTGATCACATTCACACAGACCACCTAACTGGTGAGTTGGTGTACCAACCTTTGCAGCTGATCCTGTCACACATTCTTGAAACTATTATTTAAGAAGTTTAATATTGTATTTAAACATTTGCCTAACAAGGGAATTAAAATTACATGCCAAAACTGGTTTTAACATCCTTGTTTACAGTGAATTGGAAATGGAGATTTTCACCCATGGTTTATCCACTGTTGCTCTTTACACCTTAG
Organism: Maylandia zebra; assembly: GCF_041146795.1. Classification (NCBI taxonomy): domain Eukaryota; kingdom Metazoa; phylum Chordata; class Actinopteri; order Cichliformes; family Cichlidae; genus Maylandia; species Maylandia zebra. The sequence continues at coordinate 33,314,434 of NC_135184.1, read as the reverse complement.
ATACTCCTCGTCCAGCAAATTTCCTAAACTCAGCATTAAATGTCTTCATAGCATTTGTCTGTTTCATTTCGAGGTGGTTCTCATGTCCTTCTTCTTTCTCCAACGCAAAGGACATAAATCGTCATGTGTAGCTCTGTTTTCCATATGTTAGCCCTTTGGGGTTGGAGAACTGCCAAAAGCAGCTGCCACCCTGTTTCCTGTTTAAAGGATGTCTATTTTGGGTCAAACTGTTACTAGCTAAATTGTACAGGGAGCGTTCACAGGGCATGGGTTTGTGTTTTTGTTTGCTTGTCATTCTAACCAAGGGGCTCTCAAATCACATGCCACAGATAACCTGGTGGGCTGGTCCTGCAGGTGTGCTCCGAGATGTCATTTATAATACCTGTTTGTTTGTTTTGTTTTTTTAAATGATTTTAAAAAAAAGTCTCGTTTTGAGTTTTGTACTTGTTTCCCAAGAATCATGTGAGTTGTCCACGCTAAGCAACACATGCATGTAACATATGTTTCCGTAAAGAAAAAAATATTTGTGCCAAATGTTAGATTGCAAAAATATTTTTTATATATATATTTTTATGGTCACCTTAGCAAACACATCATTTTTTGCAGCCTTATGAAATTTCCCCTTGTGGGACTAATAAAGGTATATCAAATCAAATCAGATTAACTGACACTTAATAACAACTTACATGTGCCAAATGGATTTTAGTGTGTTTTAGTAATTTAAATGGATTAAACATTTATTGAACATAGACAAAGTCTATGTGGCATTTTGTACATATTGAAATGGAGACCTCTGCTGGTTAACATGATTACTGCATCAAACTGTCAGAGTCCTTTACGCTCACTCAACGAACTTTCAGAGGACATTTAGAACTCAGCCCATTTTAGAAGTCTTTTGATTTTTACCTGATAATATGATGATTTGCAAATTGTCTGACATGACTATATGATGACAGACCATGTTCCCCATCAAACAGTTCTGACAAGATCTATACAGAAAATGAATGCAATCTGACTTTGTTTTCCTAAGTAAACTATTAGAAAAATTAAACACTGGCACATGAGGTTTAGATAATATAAAATTGGGTACTGTACACCAACAGATGTGGCTTGAAATTAACGTTGCTTTATGCAGCTATGTACAGCAGTCTCTTTCAAATGCTTGTTTCATAGATGGGGTGCCCTGGGACACCATTGGAGGAAAAACTCAATTTTAGCAGGGCAGCCATCGGCCACGACTGCTTATGTAGTGAGGGGAAAGAGAAAAAAGTAGCTCATAAGGACACTTGACAGTGACACACACATAGGACTCCAAGCTAACCCATTTGTGCTGTTGATCAACACTATATCATGTTTGGTGGATTTTACCATGTAATTCAGCTAAGAAATAGTCGATTCTATATAGACCTTGAAGTGTAGTGTGTGTGCTTGTGTATCTTTCTAGATTTCACACATCACATTTTTATCTAAAACTTGCACCGCTGGTGAAACAGCTATTTCACCAGTGGTTCTGTTGAAAAGTATTCACATATGGAGTTTTGATATATCTAATCCCATTAAGAAGCTTTGAATTTGCCCAGGATGTCATTTTACTATGACTGTGTTTTTAATGACTTCTGAGGTTACATTGGCCCGCCACAACCTCTACGACATCTTGTGGAACAAATTGCTATCACATGAAAGTATAGCCCGGCTCTAATTCAACCTTACTTGATATCTCTTTGGCAGAATACAAAAGCATTTTAGACATTAAGTCACAGCTTCATATTCTTTTGATAACTCTATTTCACTTTGCAATATTCAAAACCAATTTACATGTGCTGGTTCTTATACAGCAGGGGTGCCCAATCCCGGTCCTCGAGAGCTACCGTCCTGCAGCTTTTAGATGCATCCTTGTTCCCACACACCTGAATCAAATGAATGGCTTGTTATCAGGCCTTTGCCAAACATGATGGTATGCTGAAGAGGTAATCAAACCATTTGATTCAGGTGTCTACAGCCTGAATTTGTCCAACTCCAGGCCTCAAGGCCCTGTGTCCTGCAGGTTTTAGATGTTTCCTTGATCCAACACAGCTGATTTAAATGACTAGAATACCTCCTCAACATGTCTTGAAGTTCTCCAGAGGCTTGGTAATAGACTAATCACTTGATTCAGGTGTGTTGACCCAGGGTGAGATCTAAAACCTGCAGGGCACCAGCTCTTGAGGCCTGGAGTTCCCCACCCTTGAGTTAAGAGAGTGGAAGGGTGGATGTATAATTAAAAAAGATGCAAAAAGAAAAAGGAGCAACTAATGACCCAAAGCAAACAACCTTATGTGCAGCAGCAAACATGGCATTTCCTCTGTTCTGGTTTGGTCACTAAAACTGTTTGAATGCTTACACACACAATTCATCACTCTTTGGACAACACCTAACAACAGTTGGGACAATCAAGAGCTTCTGGAATGTCTTTCTGGATCTGTGTTTATGAGCAACCTCATCCTACGATACGCCATTGGATTTAAACAGCTGTTAGTGGCAGGCTTACAGTACATAATCACTATCTCATTGTTGTTTTCCGATGATATCCTGCCTCTTAGTGGGTAGTCCCAGCTTAGAAGAAGCAATCTGAGCAAAGCTGTTGCCCCGACTCTATAACCCTCGGTATATAACCCTTTTGTAATCTTATTTTAAAAGCCAGAGAGGCTTGCTGTACAGGGAGTGCAGAATTATTAGGCAAGTTGTATTTTTGAGGAATAATGTTATTATTGAACAACAACCATGTTCTCAATGAACCCAAAAAACTCATTAATATCAAAGCTGAATGTTTTTGGAAGTAGTTTTTAGTTTGTTTTTAGTTTGAGCTATTTTAGGGGGATATCTGTGTGTGCAGGTGACTATTACTGTGCATAATTATTAGGCAACTTAACAAAAAACAAATATATACCCATTTCAATTATTTATTTTTACCAGTGAAACCAATATAACATCTCCACATTCACAAATATACATTTCTGACATTCAAAAACAAAACAAAACCAAATCAGTGACCAATATAGCCACCTTTCTTTGCAAGGACACTCAAAAGCCTGCCATCCATGGATTCTGTCAGTGTTTTGATCTGTTCACCATCAACATTGCGTGCAGCAGCAACCACAGCCTCCCAGACACTGTTCAGAGAGGTGTACTGTTTTCCCTCCTTGTAAATCTCACATTTGATGATGGACCACAGGTTCTCAATGGGGTTCAGATCAGGTGAACAAGGAGGCCATGTCATTAGTTTTTCTTCTTTTATACCCTTTCTTGCCAGCCACGCTGTGGAGTACTTGGACGCGTGTGATGGAGCATTGTCCTGCATGAAAATCATGTTTTTCTTGAAGGATGCAGACTTCTTCCTGTACCACTGCTTGAAGGTGTCTTCCAGAAACTGGCAGTAGGACTGGGAGTTGAGCTTGACTCCATCCTCAACCCGAAAAGGCCCCACAAGCTCATCTTTGATGATACCAGCCCAAACCAGTACTCCACCTCCACCTTGCTGGCGTCTGAGTGGGACTGGAGCTCTCTGCCCTTTACCAATCCAGCCACGGGCCCATCCATCTGGCCCATCAAGACTCACTCTCATTTCATCAGTCCATAAAACCTTAGAAAAACCAGTCTTGAGATATTTCTTGGCCCAGTCTTGACGTTTCAGCTTGTGTGTCTTGTTCAGTGGTGGTCGTCTTTCAGCCTTTCTTACCTTGGCCATGTCTCTGAGTATTGCACACCTTGTGCTTTTGGGCACTCCAGTGATGTTGCAGCTCTGAAATATGGCCAAACTGGTGGCAAGTGGCATGTTGGCAGCTGCACGCTTGACTTTTCTCAGTTCATGGGCAGTTATTTTGCGCCTTGGTTTTTCCACACGCTTCTTGCGACCCTGTTGACTATTTTGAATGAAACGCTTGATTGTTCGATGATCACGCTTCAGAAGCTTTGCAATTTTGAGACTGCTGCATCCCTCTGCAAGATATCTCACTATTTTTGACTTTTCTGAGCCTGTCAAGTCCTTTTGCCTCATTTTGCCAAAGGAAAGGACGTTGCCTAATAATTATGCACACCTGATATAGGGTGTTGATGTCATTAGACCACACCCCTTCTCATTACAGAGATGCACATCGCCTAATATGCTTAATTGGTAGTAGGCTTTCGAGCCTATACAGCTTGGAGTAAGACAACATGCATGAAGAGGATGATGTGGACAAAATACTCATTTGCCTAATAATTCTGCACTCCCTGTATATTTTTATATTTTTGTTGCATGAATGTTGAAAAAGCAGCTTTCATACCAATATTCTTTCTCACTCAATACCACATGCGAAATTTTCTTACAATCTTCACTATGTCATGTGCATCTACGGTACACCATCCTCATTAATTTATCTTCAACAATCACTAAATCCATGCAAGGCCCTGGGCTCTTCAAGGCGACAGTGTAGCCTACAACACTGTGATGTGAGTGTGATAATATGCCATATCTAACAGTCATAGACCACTGCATGACAACCAGGGGCAAAAGAAGCCAGTCTGAACAGGCCAGTCATAATGTTAATCTAAGCCACTGTGTCTTTAAGTGGCGTACAAAAGCTGTTAGCAAAACTATAAGCCTAAAGTGTGGCCAAAGCCTTCATTTGTCTCCAGGGGATCAAACCTTTGACCCCTGATTCTCTATAAATGGTACTGGACACAGTTGTCACAGAGCACAGCTATATCAAATACAGCCTGGACCATGTAATGCAGTCTTGTGCTGTTTTTACAAAGGCAGTGGTTGCAGCTCTGGGCCAGTAGTTTGATGTACAGGTCCAACAAAACCCATACTTAAGAATCCTTGGGACGACATTAAACCACAGTTACTGCCCCTGATGTGTCATCAGTCTTTCGTGGTCAGTAAGAGTAGTAGCTATGCAGGTCATTTGCATTAACTATTAGAGAGACTTTGGACTGCAGACTATCATTGGTTCTGGTAATGTTGCTAACATAATACTGACAGAGATCCATCAGTATAGGATCACACCAGCCGTGACACATTTATTTGTGTGCTAACAATAAAAAAAAAAACATGGAATAGTCATGGGGATGAGTATGGGTGATGCTGGCTGCTCACTGGGATTACCATGCTGAGACAAGTAGCCTCCCACTAACACCCATTAATTTCACTAAGAACTGATGACACTCGGTCCAGGCAGACTCGCACCTTTCTGAAGTCTTCTACAACTCTGTCCTTGTTTAAGAGCAACAAGTTATAACATCAACATACAAGAGGCAGTCAGTAAGCTAATTCTGCAGTGACAATTAGTTAAATCCAAATGGAAATACACATCTAATGATTCTGTCAACCTCTTGCCTGTTTATTCATTGGTTCTTTCTTTTTTTCTCCTTTTTTACCTCAAAAGGAGATGACAACCGGAGGGAGTCCTCTGCATTCATCAACCCAGACATGGACACAGAGACCTACTATGAAGGCAAGAATATGGCCTTGTTTGAGGTAAGATGAATTAAAAATGAATGATTTGTCTGTTTTTAATACATATAGTCCAAAACATGCTGCTAACGATTTAAACGGTATGTAAGATATAGTTTTTGTTATTATGTAACATTAATAGAAAACAGACAGGACTGTGTGACCAGATGGTTGCAATTTTTAAATCTTTGCAATAGGAAGAAAGTCAGACTGGGGTCATTGAGTGCTTCTGTTTAGTTTGTCCCAAATCTCTCATAAACAAAATCAATCTGAGATGGTCTCAGTTATCTTAAAGTCTGTTCACTCACTGTCATTCATACATGGAAAGTGTGCTACATACATACACAATAAAGATCTTGGAGTCAATAAAGGGAGTCTGAAGAACATACAATAGGAAATATTTCTTGGTCATGCTTGAAAGGCCTGGATTGGTCTTTATTTTTATATGTTCTCTGTCTGTTTACAGGAAGAAATGGACAGTACGCCCATGGTTTCATCTTTTCTCAACAAACTGGCTAATTACACCAACCTAACCCAGGGTGTTCGTGAGCATGAGGAAGCCGAGGATGGAGTCAGGAGGGCTGCAGTCATGGTACGTGACTCCTGTTTTTGAGCCAGCAGAACTCTTAATGAAAGCATGCATGCTTTGCGCCAACATAATCATTAGTGTAGTCCTCAACACTCGGAGTGCTTTCTCCTGAAATCTGTTCTGGCGGGATTTTTAGCGTCTGCAATAAAACTTCAGCACCGATTATATCTGTACACAAGAAGGCCTTTCTTTTCGTCTGGAATATCTGCTTATCTTTTTCATCTGCCATCCTGTTTTTATTTTTCGATATACAAGCACATTCTGTTTCAGTATAACATGAAACATAAAAGGCAGCACAAACAAAAAAGGAGGTTTCGTGTTTCATTCACTTCACTGAATTGAATTAGCAGCACAGCAGCTGTAAACGTCCTAATTTTGATCCTCACGTTCAAAGGGTTGAGTTAATATGAAAAATAACCCCAAGACGTTGTTGTGAAGGAGTAATTATCTATAGAGACCAGACGTTTTATGCTAAACTGTGCAGTTAGAAAGTGTTTGGATACAGACACAGACCCACAATTTTAAGTATCCGACTGTAAAGTTACTCTATGTTAGTTAAGTTACTGTTACTGCATCCTTATTAAAGATATTTAATCCTTACATGTAGTTTATTTTGTTTCCATGCTTTGAAACCAGCCTTTTAAAGTTTATTTCAAGATGAAAGCCTTAATTGTCTTTTTATCCAACCATTTTCTTGCACTTCTCCGGTTCAGGATCAGAGGGGCCTGGCCTATCCCAGCTGTCAAAGGACATCCATCTGTCACAGGCCTAATGTAGAGAGACAGACTGCCATTTGCACTCACATTCAAACCTACAGGCAATTTAGAATCCCTAATTAACCTAACCAAACTAACTGCATGTCTTTAAACTGCGGCACGAAGACAGAGTACGAAGAGAAAAGCCACAAATGCATGGGGAGAGCATGCAAACGACGCCTTGCTGCCCTATTGTTTTGTCCTTTAACCTGTGCACTATTTTTTAAAAACAGCTATTGTTAAAAACACCAGTAGATGTTATTGCAATGCAATTAATAAAGTTGGAAAGTGGATTCTCTGCTTTCTCCACTTCCTCCAGACACTAGGACCCTCATTTCAAAAAGAAATACAAAACTTACATTCATCAAAAAGAGCACTTTGGACTGCTGCGCATCTGCATGTGTATATATGTTTGTGTGCGTGTGTGTCCAGAGTTCAGCTGAGACAGTGTCCTTCGCCCTGCCAGGCTAAGTAAACAGTAGTAGCTCCCTTCCTGAAGACGTCGGTGCATGATCTTGATGCAACCAGTGTCAGACCGTCGCTTGTAAAGTTCTCTTGAACCGAACATGACGTCAAACATCATAATCGACATCAGCGCTGCAGTCATGGCTGTTACTTATGCACCTTCTTGTACCACACTTTTCTCTCCCGGTCAGCTTTCCAATAATATACTTTATTACTGCACCCTGCAAACAGCCAACCTTTTCAGCAATGACCTTATGTGGTTTATCCCTGTGGGCGCTGTTGGTGATCGTCATCTGAAAGAGTTCTGAGTCATCAGTCTTTCCCCGACCATGGTTACATGTACAGAACTGGACCAAGACGTACATCTTTAAGCTGTTTGAATGGGGCTTTAGTCCAAATGACGGTTTTCTTTGATTTGCATGAGTTATAAACCCCACCCTTTAATATTTACTTTTATTTTACCTTATTGAGTTAAATAAAATTTAAAAAAAGAACATTTTTCATAATAAGATTTTTTTGAGATGCACTAGTTTGTTTGATTTCTGTTGTCTTCAACATAAGTTAAGCTAAAGGACTGACAGCAACACAAGCATGAACAATAGGAGCCCAAAGGCTTGTTCCTTCTTCTGCACTGTGCACAGTGACGACGATGGACTGCAATGATATTTTTTCACTTTGTTCACAGATTAGGCCTTCATCAACCGGAGGTGGAAACTCATTCTGTGAACCGTTAGTCTGAATGTCTTACCATAATCCTCCTCAAGGTCTCACACTCTGGAAATCTTTCAGTTGCTTTAAAAATGTTGCCAAAAACTGAGCCAAGAGCAAGTGAAAATAGGTCAAATGGTGCGACAAAGAGAGAAAACAGAAGAGTTTGAGGCAGAAAAGATTAAATGTTCAGATTTTTTTGTTTTAAATCTATCCATCTTTAATCCCTTGAGCTTCATGTGATAGAGCTGGGGATTTTACAAATACAGTGCAGACAGCCGGTTCAACACAACCAGACATACAGCACATTAACAGTTGTATCTTTTTATCAGGACTTAGATGAGGGATGTTAACAACCACCTTCATTAGGTCATAAGATTGATTTCATCTCCTTTGTGCTTAAATAAACTGCCTGGTATGGAAATGTGATCAGGGAGACCAATTTTCTTCGACTCAAACTGAAGAGAAAAACGACAACATTTTTCCTGGTAAAACATCTGTACAGATGTTACCTGGGTGGGTGACTTTGATAACTGTCAAGCTACTGCCAATAGTCTGTTAGAGTGGCTTATTAACCGGATACACAGAGGAACAGCTAGCCTTTGACCACAGGTCCACAGGTTTAAAAAAGAAAGCAGACAAACACACAATAAAATATGTTTCAAAACTGCTGCTTTGTGGCAAAAGTTGTACATGCTGCAGAAAACGGGCTTTTAACTGAGAAGGCGCTTTCATTGCAACAATTTCTGTCCCTTTTGTGCTTTTGCTAAAGTCAAAAACAACATTAGTCATTGACGAGACAGTGGGACCTTGGTCTGTTGCTCTATGTGGAAGCATTGATGATGTTTGACTAAAACCCGCCCCCTGAATGAGAGCTGAGAGCTCTGCAGAGGATCTGGACCTTTAACTTAAACGGCTCAGTGAAGGGGAGAAAACAGGCAGGAGAGCGAGGCAGTGTAACAGAAAGGAGAAGATGTGGGAGGTTTGGAAATCCACAGCAGGCACTTTGCAGCATTTTGACAAACAGCTGAGTGCAATGGAGAAAGCACAGGACAAAATGTTTGCATGTCGGAAAATGGTACGTACTCTTTGGTGTTTGTGGAGGCGTGCGTGTGCAAGTATGCATGTGCTTGGCTATTGTAATCCGCATTGCTAATGCTATACTGCACTTAAATCGTTCAAGTTATGTGACCCTGCTGGTGTTTTTAATGAGCTTTGATGTTAGTCGGTAAATGACAGCTTCAGTGTGATTAAATTTTTCATATTTTCCATCTAATTGTTTTCATTTTCTGCAAGTTGTGTTAAGCACAAGGTTATCTCGAAAATACAGATTTTTTTAGCCTTATTCTCTTCAGTAAAACTGTTTAACCTATCGACATGTTTTATACGCATGTAATTAAAATAAAAGTGAATAATGTAATATTTTGTGTTGATGATTCCGGTTTCCGCTGACCTTTGTCATACAGTGTAGTCAGTAACTTGATTTTTCGCCAATCAAGGATGTATGATTTAGTTGTTCCCTTACTTTTTCATTTTGTGAAACGGCACGTGGCTAAAAAAAAACCTGACACTAACCCTGGGCTGGCTGCTCATGATCTGATGGGCATTAAGAGGACAACCACCAGAAAACATCTGACTGTAGAGTCTTTGAAAACGCAAGAGATTATTTTTAGATTTAACTAGAAGTAAGTGGCATTGAGTTTGATGCATCTTAAACAGATGATAACATGCCGACGCACTGTAAACATACAGTAATGTTAAGTGCAGGATGTGCTTTGTAATTTAACACTTTGAATGACAAGACGTTTTTTAAGTGGCTTGGTGTGGCTGTGAGGAGGGACACGTGTTGGATTTCCCCACATTGCAGCCTACTCTCATGTTCATCTCCTCAGTAACAGTGCAATGAGGCATAATTCAAGATTCACTCTCACCTTTGTGCATGTCTGTTTGTCTGTCGGCAGGTCCCCCATATGGGAACATTCATTGGGGTCTACCTGCCCTGCATGCAGAACATTCTGGGGGTGATTCTCTTTCTGCGCCTCACCTGGATTGTCGGCACAGCAGGAATTCTCGGATCTTTCGCCATTGTCTCCATGTGCTGCATCTGCGTGAGTAATTGACAGCTTCAGATGACGAGCTGCTTAATGAGTCTCAAAATGTGGCAGTGCTAAACAAACTGTCCCTCTTGGCCAGCCATCAGTGATGTAGCTGCGATTGAGTGTGAGATTTACGTCACGCCAATCACAGCTCCTCTGAATTTATGGTGTGATGAGCATTTATGTTTTTATTTTTTATTTTTTATTATTTTTTATTCCTATTTATTCTATTTATCCCCTTTGTATATTTTATTTATATTTGTCTCTGTATTTATATATGTGTGTGTGTGTGTATATATATATATATATATATATATATATATATATATATATATATATATATATATATATATATATATATATATATATATATATATATATATATAACAATTCTGTAACTGTAACTTCGGTCGTTGCTGTGCTTTTTGGAAGTCGAATTTCCCAGAGGAACCCACCCGAGGGATTAATAAAGTTCTATCTTATCTTATCTTATCTTATCTTAATGTCTTTGTCCGAGTCCCCAAAACGAGCAGAAAACCTTATTTACAACCGCAGCACATACGTCAGTAGCTCCAGATGGCCAGACAGAGAAGTGCCTGTTTCAAAGTTTGAACTTGAATGCTCAGCACTCATGTGATGTGATGCGAACAATCTGCAAACTACAACTCCTTTACATTTTAGACTCACCCTGACACGCTCGTATGCTCCACACCAAAGAGATGACGGGCAATAGAGGTGATGATGCCAGTGGTCTCATTTTTCTTGTGTCTGTGTTTGACACTTAAGGTTCCTCCCCGTTAGTGGGGCAGCATCCTAACAGAAGGGCTCATTCAGTAAAACCTTGGAGAAACCTTCTAGAACAAATCTCCTGGAAACAGAGACTCTCGCCATTTCATCTCTGCAGAAACTACAAAGTTTATTTGCGTTTTTGTATTTTATTTGTTGCTATTTGTAACCAGTTTCACTGCACAGAGCTTGACTGTATGGTGAATCAAATGAATTTTCCAACAGTGTTTGAGTAAAACTCAAACATTGCAGAGTGAGACAATCAAGCTTATTTTTCTTGACTAAGTACAATAAATACAAAATGCACAAATATATGACTGTACTTCAGTGTTTCTGATTTTCAGCCTGGCCCTCAGTCACACTCGGTTTGACACTGGTGCTTTCACTGATTCTGCTAAATTTAGGCAACTTTGTGTTTGATGGAGTGGAAACAAAATGCTGGAATGTTTTTTCCACTGGCATATTGCACAAAACAACATGCAGCATGCAGAGTATTTAGTACTCTGCATGCTGCATGTTTCACATTATTGCACTCCTAATTCTAATCAGAGGCTTCAGTGACTGTTTTCAGGCACTTACTGTACTTTGTATTTTATTGACACATTGTACTTCCGCTCAGCTGCAATTCAAAGCACTATTATCTGAGCATGATGCTTGCACCTTGACAACTTAACAAACTTGACAAACACAAGCTGGTCAAAGTTATTTTCATTTATCTTTCTTTCTTTTATGTTGCTTTTACAAACCATCCACTGGTGATCATCTGTCCTGTTTTCTTTTGCTTTTTTCATGCAGACATTGCTCACAGCTATATCAATGAGTGCCATTGCAACAAATGGAGTTGTCCCAGGTACATAATGAATTATTTGATTTGCTTTTACGGTACAAGAGATGTATGCACATGCAGTCTGCAAAAATAGCTGCAATTGTGAGTGAGATTATACAGAGTTTGAATTGAGCTATGATTTGCACAGCATCCAAAATGTTTTTTAAACTTCATCATTGTGTGAGAGCAAGCTAATTCTGCACACTGTGTAGAGCACAACCAATTGTTTGGCATGCCAGTGTTATCAGCCGATATCTGCTATTTGCTGATTGATTGGACACTCTGCATCATCCCTGTTGGCAACACACTTCTTTGTAATACCACAAACACAACAAGCGCTTGATACATACTTACAGTTTATACATTTAGCAGAACACAAACGAGTAAATAACATAAGCATATTTGGCCCTTGTCTGTTATGTTTTGTGTCTGAAAGGGAAAACATAGTTCGATATGTTGGAATATTGGATTTTTAAATCTCAGTAGAATATTCTCAGTAGCTAATATATGAAATCTAATGCAATGCACAAAAGCTGCAAATGGACAGAGCCCAATTTTAAAGGGGACCAATTGTCCTTATTTTACGTTATTTTATGTTATGTAGATGCTGGTAAAATAATCAATGTTTATATCAAATATGGGCAACATTTTCAAACAGCGAGGTCAGTGTTATGCAAGTAATCCCTGTGAGCTAAAAGAAAACATTCTGAAACAGTTTTATGCCCAAACTGGTCTACGAGCACAGGAACAGGCAACTATCAGTTTGTCACCGGAAACTTTATTGGCATTATTTATTTTTTTACATTTGTGTATGTGTAGACATGAAACTAGTAAAATGTATTTTTGTGATCACTTCCTGACAGCCGGTGGCTCGTATTACATGATCTCCAGATCCTTGGGTCCAGAGTTTGGAGGTGCTGTGGGACTTTGTTTGTACCTGGGAACCACCTTCGCTGGATCCTTGTACATTCTTGGAACCATAGAGATTCTTTTGGTTTGTAAACTCTATGTCATACAAGGAGGCAGCCATGTCAGTGCCCTTCTGATTGCACATTAATCCCTCGATCGATCTGATTTTTCTCTTTGCCGTCTACCAGCTCTACATCATTCCACCTGAAAAAGTGGTCAAAGAAACAACGGCCAACGACATGCGAATCTATGGCACCTGCTGCCTGCTCCTGATGGCACTGGTTGTGTTTGTAGGGGTGAAGTAAGTTTCCATTCACCATCTGACACACACAAACAGAAGAACACACCACACAGGCTCACATTTGCCCCTCTCCTTCTGTCTGCAGGTATGTGAACAAGCTGGCTCTGGTGTTTCTGTCCTGTGTGGTTCTGTCTATCATGGCCACTTACGCAGGAGCCATCAAGACGGCCATCAAACCCTCAAACTTTAGGTGAGCGACTAATAACTGAGCAACCGCTTTTTATGAAGTGCTGGCATGTTTTCTCTGACAGTGAAAATCACGTACTGTCAGTGCTTACAGATACATTTTAAGCAGTTTATTGTACTACAGCTGATTTATCCTTTTTTTAAGATAAGGAACTGGATTAGTTTGTTTGTTAGTTTGCAACCACTGCAAAGTTTGTTTTAAGTACTTGGGTAAGTGTATACGTGAGTGTGTGAAGCTGCAAGAAACTTGAAACACCTTTTAGAGTCATTCGGTCAGATAGTCTTTTAAAATGTGTATTTTATCCTCTGATATGATTTGTCTTCATCTGGTAAATAGAAGGGAAAATATGAAAAACAGCTTCTGTCTTTCTGCACACTGTACAGTTCATATGTGGGGGGAGGGAAATGCTGCAGTGATATACAGCTTTTGAAGAGTGGAGATTCAATTCAGTACATGCTTTATATTTATTTTAATAAGGTAGAACCTGAAATCAGATGACCCCGTGAGAAAGCGTTTTGGCAATAGTGGGAAGGAAAAACTCCCTTTTAACAGGAAGAAACCTCTGGCAGAGCCAGGCTCGGGGAGGGGCGGGGCCATCTGCAATGATCAGCTGGGGGCGAGGTTAGGAAGTACAAGAGAGCCAGACTAATTAAGTGTAGAGTGGTGTATAAATACACAATGAAAGTATGAGTGTGAAAATTGGAGTGAAAACTAATAACTGGAGGATTCAGTGTCAAGTGATCCAGCCCTAACTCAAGCAGTATCAAAAAGAAACGTTTGAATCTAATCTTTACGTTAGAGATAGTGTCTGTCTCCTGAATCCAAACTGGGAACTGGTTCCACAGAAGAGGGGCCTGAAAGCTGAAGGCTCAGCGTCCCACTCTATTTTTAAATACCACATGTAAACCTGCAGTCTGAGAACAAAGTGCACTGTTGGGTTGATATGGTACTATGACGTCTTTAAGATAAGACGGTGCCTGATTATTCAAGACCTCGTAAGAGAGCAGAAGGATTTTAAATGTAATTCTAGATTTAACTGGGAGCCAATGAAAAGAAGCCAATATGGGAGAAACTGGAGACTTCAGGGAGTTTTAGGAAAACCTTAAAATAACGTCTTAGAGTAACTGTATGAGATCTGTTTAACTTGCACAAAAGTAGAATTGTAGTTTCTAGTCTCTTTCAGCTGGTTTTCTTTGCTTTTTGTTAGATACTAAATGTCTTAAATGTAAATACCAACTAAATTCTCTAATATTTAATACTTTTTTCTCTCCTTTTTATTGATGTTATTGTTATTATTATTTTATTACTATCACTGCTATTTTCTGTTGTTTTCTTCTCAATATAACTGCACTCTCTATATGCTCATGTAAAGCTGAGGAGCACGAGCCAAAGAATGTCATTATGGATAAATGTGGCTACACTGTTTATCTGTACATGACAATAAAGCTTGAAACTACTATTAAAAAAAGATCGTATGTATTAGCATGGGCATTTGAAATTTACATAAGACATCCAAGAGATTGCGACTGTAACAAAGTGTAAAGTTGGAAGGGATCTTGAATACCTTGGCACCGTTACTTCTGGTGTCCTTTACTCAGTACTGCACTGAACATCTTCAAATTCTGACACCAATATGTATCTGTAAAGCCAGCACCTGTTCCACAGATTTAGACCGTGTCCCTCGGGACGTCCTGTGGGGGGTTCTCCAGGATTATGGGGTGTTTGGCCCATTGATCCTTATACAACTGTGGCAAGAGCTTGGTCCGCGTAGCCGGCAATAAGTCGGACTTGTTCCCGGTGGGTGATGGGCTCCGCCAGGGCTGCCCTTTGTCACCGATTCTGTTCATAATTTTTATGGACAGAATTTCTAGGCACAGCCAAGTGGTGGTCTCAGAATTTCATCTCTGCTTTTCGCGGATGATGTGGTTCTGTTGGCTTCATCAGGTGATGGCCTCCAGTTTGCTTTGGAGCAGTTCGCAGCCTAGTGTGAATCAGCACCTCCAAATCTGAGATCACGGTTCTCAGCCGGTAGAGGCTGGGCGTCTCTGCTTAGGCTGCTGCCCCCGCGACCCAGCCCCGGGTAAGCGGAAGACGATGGATGGGTGGATTTTAGATTGTCGCCCTCGTCACATGCACATGGATGAATCTAATCTGACAATAAGAAATAATAAGTAGACACTCCTTTGTCGTGCGTGAGGAGGGGGGGCTGTGTCTGCAACAATTTATGAAATGCTTGATCTCATTTTTCTCCTCTAGTGTCTGTCTGTTGGGGAACCGCACTCTGAAGAATGAAATGTTTGAAAAGTGCGCAAAAACAGATGTGGAGCTCTGGAACCTTTTTTGTGACAGTCCATATCTCAACGCAACCTGTGACGAGTACTTCGCCTTAAACAACCTGACCGAGATCCAGGCCACACCGGGAGTCCTGGGGGAAGTCATCAACGGTGCGTCACCGTCAAGCAAAAATCCACTGAGAGTTCCTCCTGTCAGTCTTTTTTTTCTGCAGTAAATTCTGATCATGCAGCCTGTGCTTGTCTTTCCTTTAGACAACTTGTGGGGCAATTATGGCCCAGACAACATGGTGATAGAGAGGAAAAACCTGTCTTCTGTACCAGCCGAGGCCAACAACGACAAACTTAAGAACTACGTCTTCAACGATTGGGCCACCTACTTCACTCTGCTGGTGGGAATATACTTCCCCTCTGTCACAGGTAGATGATTTATTGTGGTCACATTATACAAAGATGAGAAATCATTTAGGATAAACGTTTCAAGGGACTTGAGCGTGAGGAATTATAGTTTTAATGCGTTTACATGAGTAAAGTTTGTGTTGCGTTTCAGGTATAATGGCTGGTTCTAACAGGTCAGGTGATCTCAGAGACGCCCAGAGATCCATCCCAATAGGAACCATACTGGCTATTCTCACCACATCCTTCATCTGTATCCTCGAGATCCTGAATGTGTCGATTGTGTCTGTGGAACTGCTGCAGGAACACCCAGAAACTCTTTCACTGCTGCTGGTTCCCCAAGGAGCAAATCCAGAAAAGGCCCTTCTGGAGTCTTGTGGTTCTTGATCCTCCCAGACCTGAAAGACCAGTGAGGGAAAGTTGGACATCAGGTGTGGCAGTGCAAGACTCTCTTGGTGTTCCTAAGGGTTAATTGCTTGTTCACACGAGTGTTCAAGTGTAAAGGCACGCTTGAGGTTTGGTTTGGGGGGACACCACTTCTTGTCTTCTTGGTCTCATTTTTAGCTGAGATTAAGAAGTCGTTTAAAGTAAATCCACTGTTTCCACTAATAATCCCTGTTGGTCAGCATTAGGGAACCTATTTATCTCGAGGTGCAGTGGAGACGGAGGTGACACTGTTACTACGTTACAAGAGCAGCTGAAGAAACTGAAACACTAGTGTCTGAGGAGAAAGGCAGAAAGCCCGGTTTCCTCAGGTGTGATGATAACTGAGATGTAATGGGTCATGCACTATGACTTATTACTTTGACTAAAAAGTTGAGAAAGGTTTGACATCCAGCGAGGATCCAAACATCTCTTACTTTCATTATTATTCATTATTTTCATATATTTACTGTTTTTTAGATTTCTTTTGTTTCCACGTTCTCTGTTTTATTCTGTAAGCACTTTTTGTTGACTTTATAATTACTTATTTGTTTCCATTAGTTGTCTTAACGGCTTACGCAATTCAGGGCGTTCTTTGTCTTCTTATTATCATTACTAATATTAAACGAATTGAGGGAAGAAAATGTTGATGATTCCCAGATTCACGCTGCTTCTAAATGAGGTGATATTTATGCACCAGCTGTGGGTGAAGAGCAGCAGATTGATATTGTCACAGGCTGTTGATGTAAATTGTCCCAGTGTTTTCATCTTAACTTCCTGGTCAGATATCTCCTTTGTGGTCTTGTTTGGAGCCTGTATTGAAGGAGTGGTCCTGAGAGACAAGTAAGAATGTTTAAATGTTTGGAAAAGCAGGTGCTTTGTTTTTTCAGAACGTCTCATAATGCATTTTTATCATTGCGATTGCTGTTTAATAAAGCGTATGTATGCTTCAGGTTTGGTTTCTCAGTAAAGACGAAACCTGTCATCAGCATTCTGGCCTGGCCATCACCGTGGGTGATTGTGATTGGCTCATTTTTTTCCTGCTGCGGGGCGGGACTGCAAAGCCTTACAGGTGCCCCCCGGCTGTTGCAGGCCATTGCTCGCGACGGCATCATTCCTTTCTTACAGGTTAGTGGAAGATCACCTCTTTTGAAAAACACCTATTCCTTTTTCATTTTTATCTTGAAAGTGCACACGCAGCTTCCTTTCGTGCTTCATTATTGTGCTTTTTTACCGTTTAAAAGCCAACGGCAGAGGTAGTCATAACTTATGAATGTGTACTGTAAAAATGTTTGGTCTACTTTCTCATTTTTAAATGATTGTTTAAAAGATTTCCTTCTTTTTCACAAAGTCTTCTGAACTGATTGTTTCATTCATAAATTGTTAAAGGACTGGTTACATTATACCCGTCGCAGCTTCCCAGAGTTTTAAGGAAGCATGTTTGGGTTGTGTATTTAATCTGTTTCATTTTATGTTTTTCTCAAAATGTTTTTTCAGTTTCTAACCTAATAAATGAGAGAAAAGCTGCAAATTCTCACACAGGAGTTAAGATAAGATAAGATAAGATAACCTTTATTAGTCCCACACGTGGGAAATTTGTTTTGTCACAGCAGGAAGTGGACAGTGCAAAAGTTATGAGGCAAAAATTAGAATACAATAAGAATAAATACAGTACACAACTGTACAGAATAGAATAAAATAAAATACTATATACAATAAGATAAAAATAGAATACAAATACAAATACTATATACAACTGAGTAAAAATACAACGATGACAGAAAGGATTATTGCACTTAGTATTATTGCATATGTATGGATGTGTGTGCTTGATCAGTTAAAGTCTTTATTATGGAGTCTGACAGCAGTGGGGAGGAAAGACCTGCGAAATCTCTCCGTCCCACACCGTGGGTGCCGCAGTCTCCCACTGAAGGAGCTGCTCAGTGCTGTCACAGTCTGCTGCATGGGGTGGGAGACGTTGTCCATCAGGGATGACAGCTTAGCCGCCGTTCTCCTGTCACTCACCACCTCCACTGGGTCCAGAGGGCATCCTAGAACAGAGCTGGCCCTTCGGATCAGCCTGTTCAGTCTCTTCCTGTCCCCAGCAGAGATGCTGCCGCCCCAGCAGACCACACCATAAAAGATAGCAGAAGCCACAACAGAGTCATAGAAGGTCTTCAGGAGTGGGCCCTCCACTCCAAACGACCTGAGTCTCCGCAGCAGGTACAGCCCTTTCCTGTAGAGGGCGTCTGAGTTATGAGTCCAGTCCAGTCTATTGTTCAGATGAACACCAAGGTACCTGTAGCTGTCCACAGCCTCAATGTCCATACCTTGGATGTTCAGTGGTTGCAGTGGAGAATGCTTGTGCCTGCGGAAGTCTACCACCAGTTCCTTGGTTTTACTGGCGTTGATCTGGAGGTAGTTCAGCTGGCACCAGTCCACAAAGTCTTGAGTCAGTCCTCTGTACTCCTTGTCGTCCCCATCAGTGATGAGGCCGACTATTGCAGAGTCATCAGAGAACTTCTGCAGGAAGCACTGGGTGGAATTGTGGGAGAAGTCTGCAGTGTAGATGGTGAAGAGGAACGGAGCCAGAACCGTTCCCTGTGGGGCCCCCGTACTGCAGACGACCCTGTCCGACACACAGCCCTGAGTCCTCACATACTGTGGTCGGTCGGTGAGGTAGTCCAGGATCCATGTAGTGAGGTGATGGTCCACTCCAGAGTTCACCAGCTTGTCCTTCAGAACCGAGGGAAGAATAGTGTTGAAGGCACTGGAGAAATCAAAGAACATGATTCTCACAGTGCTTCCAGCGGTCTCCAGGTGAGCGAGGGAACGATGTAGGAGGTGAATGACGGCATCATCCGCTCCAATGCCAGGCTGGTAGGCAAACTGAAGTGGGTCCAGTGATGAGCTTATTAGGCGCCGAAGCTGAGCCAGGACCAACCGCTCCAGGGTCTTCATCAGGTGGGATGTCAGAGCCACCGGCCTGTAGCTGTTGAGGTCCTTGGGGCGTGAAGTCTTTGGCACTGGTACAACACAGGAGGTTTTCCAGAGCTGTGGGACTCTTCCCAACCTCAGGCTCAGGTTGAAGAGGTGCTCCATCACCCCACACAGTTGGTCCGCGCAGGACCTGACGACCCTCGAGCTGATGCCATCTGGACCCGCTGCCTTCTTGCCATTAATCCTCCTCAGTTCTCTCCTAACCTGGGTGGTTGAGAGAGACAGGCTGGAGCCTTGTGTTGAGTGTGTATTGGATGCTGTTGTTGGGGGTGGGGGGGAGTGAGCAGGGTGAATAGAGGAGGTGTGAAGTGTCTGAGGTGGAACAGCAGCAGTGGGGGTGGGTGAGTCTGCAGCCGATGTTGTAGACTGTCTCATGGTTGAATCAAATCTGTTGAAGAAATGATTCAGTTCATTTGCCCACCTCACATCCCTCCCAGGCAGAGAGTTCTGCTGTTTGTGGCCCGAGATGGTTCTGAGGCCTCTCCAGACTTCACCAACGTTGTTTTGTTGAAGCTGGTTCTCCATCTTCTGCCTGTAGCTCTCCTTCCCATTCCTTATCAGTCCCCTCAGCTCTCTCTGCACCCTTTTCAACTCCTCTTTGTCTCTGGATTTGAAGGCCCTCCTCTTCTGCTTGAGGACGGTTTTAATTTCTGGGGTAATCCAAGGTTTGTTGTTGGAGAAACACCGTACAGTCCTGGTAGGTACGGTGTTATCCACACAGAAGTTTATATAGTCAGTAATGCATGTAGTAAGGCTGTCGATGTCCTCACCGTGGTCATCACAAATCACCTCCCACACAGTCGACTCAAAACAATCCTTAAGAGCCTCCTCGCTCCTCTGACCATCTCTGTACTGTGCGGGTGGCTGGTGGCTCCCTGCGCACTAAGGGCTCATACACAGGGACAAGGTGCACCAGGTTGTGATCAGATCTGCCCAGGGGAGGGAGAGGTGATGAACTGTATGCCTCTTCTGCATTGGCATACAGTAAGTCCAGTGTTTTATTGACTCTGGTTGGGCAGGTCACATACTGGGTGAAGGTGGGCAGTGTGGAGTCCAGTGAGGCATGATTGAAGTCCCCTGATATTATGAGAAGGGCTCTCGGAGATTGTGTTTGCAGTCTGCTGACCACAGAGTGGAGAGAGTCACAGGCTGCATCCGCGTTGGCCGAGGGGGGGACATACGCGTTAGAAAGGCGTGCCGTTTTGACCTTGATAAAAATAAGTACTACATCAAACCTCTGTCCTTTGGATCTCTCTTTCTCAGGTCTTTGGTCATGGGAAGGCTAACGGTGAGCCCACCTGGGCTCTGCTGCTGACTGTCGGGATCTGCGAGATAGGAATCCTTATTGCCTCTCTGGATCATGTAGCCCCCATCCTCTCCATGTATGTGCTTTTTTCCCTCTTTTTGTCACTGAATTTGTTAATGTCTTTACATTTCATACTAATCACTGGTCTTCTCAGGTTTTTCCTCATGTGCTATCTGTTTGTCAACCTGGCCTGTGCTGTCCAGACTTTGCTCTGCACCCCCAATTGGAGACCTCGCTTTAAGTTCTATCACTGGTAAGAGCATGTCCTAGAAAACTCTCTTATCTCTGAGTGTAACAGTAATGATGACACTGCTTGTTTCCTGTAGGACTCTGTCCTTCTTAGGGATGAGTCTTTGTCTCTCCCTCATGTTCATCTCCTCCTGGATCTACGCTCTGGTCGTCATAGTGATAGCCGGCTGTATCTACAAATACATTGAATACAAAGGGTAAGTTTCAGGTGATGAGATCAATTCAGCGTTTAAACCAGGTGCAGGCAAGAAGGTATGGTCAGAAACAAACTGATACACAACAATCGTTTTAGGGCGGCTGAGCTTTTCAAAAGTAAAGAGAGGCTAAGGTTTGCCAGTCTTCAAAGAACTGTGACAAATTGACAAAATGTGGAACAATTTCAGAAATGCAAACTATCTTATCATACACAGTACATGATATCATTAAAAGATTCAGAGAATCTGGATATCTGTGTGCACAAGACAAGGCCAAAAAGGGTCTGAGTTGGCACTGCATGAAAAACAGACAATATTATGTCACTGAAAAGCAGCGCATGGGCTCAGGAACCGTTCCAGAAAACATTTCTGTCAACACAGTTTGCTGTGCCATCCACAAATGCAGGTTAAAGCTCTTTCTTGCAAAGAATATGACCGATAACCGCCATGTTCACTGGGCCAAATATAAAATCTTCTGTGGCCAGATGAATAAAAATATTAAAATTGAAAAACACGGGCACTGTACTCGCCGATTTAAAGAGGAGAGGAATGAGCTGGCCTGTTATCAGCACTCTTTTCAAAAGCCTGCATCTCTAATGTTATGCAGATGCATTAGTGTGCAAGGAATTGGCAGCTTACACAACTGGAAGGATGCCATCAGGTGGTGAAAAGGTTTCTACAAGTTTTAGAGCCACATACGCTCCCATCCCAACAACACCTTTTTCTGAAAATCAAAATGAGTTCTTGTTTGTTGAGATGTAGTAAAACAGTTTTAATGGTGGTGCAGGGCAGTGAAGGAGTGGGGAGATGGAATCAGAGGTCTGTCCTTAAATGCAGCACGCTACGCTCTCATCCGGCTAGAGGAGGCACCGCTACACACCAAAAACTGGAGGCGAGTGCAAAAACACTTCTCTCACAATAGAGTATTTTAATTAGAGGCAACAAATAATGATTGGTCTATATTTAATCACTTAGAAATCACAAACACGTTCTTCTTAAACTCAGAGATTGGCAGAGAAATCTGCTGCTCTACATTTAATCTACTGAATATTCAGATTTGGGCTGTTGAACAAATGTTGAACAATATGACATCACCTTTACCTCGGCACAGTTATTTTTCTGAATCTGATTTCAAATCTTGAACAGTTAAGCTGCAGCCTCATTGTCACTGACAGTCATTACATTTTTTATCATCTTGTCCTCTAAAGAACTACAGTTGTCTGCAGACAGACTGTCATTCATTCAGAAAAATTACTTTGATTGTTTTTCGGTTGTTTGCTGCTAGACGTTTGTATTTTTGGCTCTGTCTTCAGGCCTCAGCTGCTGGTGTTGTGTAAACTGAACTCAGACCTGGAGGTGACACACCCTCGTCTCCTGTCCTTCGCCACGCAGCTCAAAGCGGGGAAGGGGCTGACCATCGTCTGCTCCGTCCTGGAGGGGACATACATGACCCGAGGGGACGAGGCCAAGAAAGGAGAGCAGGTTTCTCAGTTTGTTCAATCGTTCGCTCTCATCGGCTAGCCATGACTTCACTGTACATGCTAATGTTTGCGTTTAACCTTCTTCCATGTGTCTCTTACTTTTGTAATTACGTTTGTTTTCCTGCTCTATATGTTCGCTCGAATATGAACCAACATGTTGCCGAAGCTGTGAATGAATCAAAATATTGCACACCACTCAGCACCTAAAACTCTTCCTTTCTTTTCCTTGCTTGCTTCCGGCAGAACTTGAAAGCAGCCATGGCTGCGGAGAAGACAAAGGGTTTCTCTCACGTCGTGGTGTCGTCCAGCCTGCGAGATGGTTTCTCCATACTCATTCAGTCAGCTGGACTGGGGGGAATGAAGCACAATGCCGTGCTGATGGCCTGGCCAACAGGCTGGAAACAGGACCGGGACTCCTCCGTAAGGAGAAACTTTATAGGTAAACTCAACAGAAGGGTTTTGTGTGACAACACTGCAATACTGAGAAAATTACAAAAGGCTTTCTGATGAGGCAACATGTCAAAAGGCTTCAAAAGCTGTAATAACTGAGATCAATCATTTGCTAATCCATAACTACTTAAATACTGTGGACAACAATTTACAGAACTGCATTTCTTTTAATGAGCCCTTCACTTCACTAAGAGGACAAAACCCGTCCTTAATGGCGTGCTAACGTTATAGCAACATTCTTATTGTAAAGAAATAGAAAAGATGTCATTACAAAAATATTAATGCCAAAAATATCAGCATTTGACATTTACTGTATTGTTTTTTACATTTCTTCTATTATGACCACACAGACATGTAATCACATATTACCGAGTAGATTACAGATGTTTTTAGTCCAGATGTCCTGCAGATGCAGATGACAAATTAAGCGATAGTCACAAGTATTGTTGCGCGCCAGGATTTTACGGTTTTACAGATTTACGGTGGCCCTGAGAGTTCAAATGGACTGCAGTTTAAGAAAAACCCCAACAAATAGAAAAATGCTGCAAAAGTACTTCACATGTTTGGGTGTGTGTCACTTCCACAGCTGCTTCGTCACAGTAACGTGTTCCCAAAAACACTTCTGTGTGTTGTGAGATTTTGGTTTTTCTACTTCCTTTGTGT
This sequence comes from Maylandia zebra, assembly GCF_041146795.1. Lineage (NCBI taxonomy): Eukaryota > Metazoa > Chordata > Actinopteri > Cichliformes > Cichlidae > Maylandia > Maylandia zebra. The sequence goes on along the minus strand of NC_135184.1, from coordinate 33,290,886 downwards.
TTTATTTCTCTTCTTTTTCTTCCAGGTTTTATGTGCCTTTGCTGCATTTTTCTGTTTGCTGGTGTTTTCATAATTTCCGGTGTTTAGGGCCGCCATATTTACGCACAAGGTTAGAGATTTTGGACGGGGCTCAGGAACATCTTTTTTCTCTCCCTGCAGAAACCGTTAGAGAGACGACTTCGGCACATCAGGCTCTGCTCGTAGCCAAGAACATCGACCATTTCCCTGCTAACCAGGAGCGTCTGAAGGAGGGCACCGTTGATGTGTGGTGGATCGTACATGATGGTGGACTGCTCATGCTTCTGCCTTTCTTACTTAGTCAGCACAAGGTGTGTCTTTGTTTGTGTTGCCTAAATTATCTTTTTACTTTAAGATTCTTTAGTTGAATTTAAATATGAACCGTTCAAGAAAAAACAAGGACTCCAAAGTAAGATAAAAATCAATAATTATATAAATTGCCACAGTAAGCAGGATGAATAGAGTGCATTTATATACACCGTTAAAATTTGTCTCAATGTTCTCACCGTTAGCATTGTGGCTGCTGTCTTCCAGCCAGAAGTTTCCTTTTGAAATGAGTGTATGCTAACTTACTGGCTAATACTAGCAAGCTTCGTTATCAAGCTGCTTCCATATCTGCTAATTAATGCTAAGCAACATACAAATGCAAAAAGTGCCCTCACTAGACTTTTGTACATCCTTCATCACACAGCAGCGATACCAAGTGTTCTGAACATCACAAATAAAGTCTTGAGTTCAGTTCTTGAGGAAGCTGAACCTGTCAATCAAAACGGCCACACCCCTGACTTTAAGCCATAGGAATGCCCAAAAGGGGGAAATCTTACAAACACATCACCACATGCATGTTGTTGTGAATGTGTTTTGTTATTCATGGAGACCAAAACCATGTTGGTACCAGGCTGTAAACATGTAAGTTACAAGGCTAAAGTTTGCACTTTAACATGAGAGTTAAAAAGATCATGATCAAGTCGCTTTTGGAATCAGCCTCAAGTGGTCATGTGGGGAACTGCGCCTCGAAGGTGGCTGCATTTCTCAGTCCCGTAGGTTCTGACTTGACAATTACCATATGGGACTACATTTAATCAACTTCAACCAAAATTAAAATTACTCTTCTTTTAACCTTTAAACATTTTCCCCAAAGATTTGTAGTAAATAGCCGTTGACCTGTTTGCAAATCAAGATCTTTTGCTAACAGCTTCTAATGCGGGGGGTGGGCAATCCCAGGCCTCGAGGGCCGGTGTCCTGAAGGTTTTAGATCTCACCTTGGGTCAACACACCTGAATCACATGATTAGTTCGTTACCAGGCCTCTGGAGAACTTCAGAACATGTTGAGGAGCTAATTTATCCATTTAAATCAGCTGTGTTGGTTCAAGGACACATCTAAAACCTGCAGGGACACCGGCCCTCGGGGCCTGGAGTTGCCCACCCCTGTTCTAATGTCACACAGTTTAATATTGATGCAGAGCCTGCCGGCCTTCAGTCATAATAAAATAATAAAAGCAGGTCTTTAATCTTTCGTGCTGCACTCAGGTGGCCTATTAATTGAGCTGGATAAAAGATGGGCGTGTTGCTCTGGGTGGTTGGTTATAATAACTTTTTCTGTTTAGGTATGGAGGAAGTGCAAAATGCGAATCTTCACTGTGGCACAGATGGATGACAACTCCATTCAGATGAAGAAAGATCTCCAGATGTTTCTCTACCAACTGCGTCTAAATGCAGTGGTGGAGGTAGTGGAGATGGTGAGACTGTCTACACTTTTAATTCACTTTTAAATCTGCATTAGATTACTTAATATGATAATAGTTCCATACCTACTCATACTGAATTTGCAGATGCTCTCTCTCCCTGTAGCATGACAGTGATATCTCAGCTTTCACCTATGAGAAGACGCTGGTGATGGAGCAGAGATCTCAAATGCTCAAACAGATGCAGCTGTCCCGCACAGAGAGGGAGAGAGAGGTAAAGGGACACATACTGGACATCCTTAACGTTTTTCAAATGATTGTAAAGCGATGTATAAGCTGGTTATTTTGGCATATTTTAATGTTTTCCTGCAAGACTTTTATGATGGTCATATGATGGATTTGTTAAAACAAACATATCAACAATAATTAATATTTTTATAATGACAGGATTTAGGAAAAACTGCTTAAATATTAAGGTGTTGCAAAAGTCTTCACGGTCTGTTCTGCTGTTCTTGACCTTTGACCTTTTCCCCCTAATCACTGCGTTGTGAATGGACAATGGGCTCAGATTCAGAGCATCACGGATGTATCGCGTGCCTCCATAAAGAGGAAGAAGTGTTCGAGTGCCGACGCCCCGCCCCTCTACTCTCAGTGCATTCCAGAGGATGAGGTAGCCATGGCAACTAGACCAAACAAACAACCCTGGAGCCGTCGCTCTATCCCATTCATCATCTTTACCATCCTAATCTATTCATAACCGCCGGAATGCTTTAGACAGTGCTCTGAATTAACTCATTTGTTAAGTGTATGCATGAGCTTGTTTCGGCTGTTCACCCTCCAGGATGTTGCTAACAGAGTGTCAGAAACCAAAAACAGCCGCTAGGGGGACACAAAGTCCTCCCTGAGCGGCAGGCACCAAAATATCAGTCATGACTATTTCCTCCCAAATCTTCATCTTTTGATTTGTGCCCATCTTCAGATTTTAAGATGTGGAACTCTCAATGAGCGGTCAGTTGCCTTATACATGTGCAGGTCTGACACAAAGAATAATGTCACTAGTTTTGCATCATGCACCATCATTTTTTCCCCCTATCATGCATGCATTTTTGCACTGGAGAGCTGGAACGACACATTTTACCTATAGGTAAGAGAGCATGTCCAGGGTTCTGCATGAAGCTTATTTGTTTTAACATCGGTCCTGTTTCTTGTCTCTTGCCAAGCGCTTGTACATAGGAGCAGTGATTGTTGAGGTTTTCTCTTTTTCTCTCTTATTGTAATTTTACCGTACAATATAAAGCACCTCGGGCCAGCTATTTTTGTAATTTAGTGCTTTATAGATACAATTTACTACTACAATATATAGATTTGTTCAGCACCTTTCAAGAAACTCAACGACACTTTATTAAAACAATAATAAAAAATCTAGAAATTAAAGAAGAGGTGAGTTTTGAAGAACGGATGGGAGTTTTAAAGAAGATATGGAGGTTGGTGCGAGGGACAGAAAAGAGCCCCATGGCTGAGGATCACATCATCCAAGGCTGCATGTATGGGTGGCCAGACAGGTACTGAGGGCCCAGGTCATTAACAGGATTTATAAATGAGCAGAAGCAACTTGTAAATGATGCGTGACGTGACCAGGAGCCAGTTGAGCTTTATGTGGAGTGATATGTTGGGGATCCCAAATGGGACTCCATTGCAGCCAGATAGCGCCAAAGAGTCAGTGAGCGATGACCAAAGTCAAGAGATGTTCATTAGACGAAGAAAAGCTGCTTTGGTGACAGATTTATAATAACCCTGGAATAAAAGTGTAGAACATTATAACATTATAAAGTGCCACAACTGTTGTTGTGATTACGTGCTATATAAATTAAATTGAAATTAAATTGAGTCCAGGGGTTGCTGAGATGGGCGGGATCACCCATGTCGATGAAGAGCTCCATTCTTCTGGAGCAGGGTCTTGATGGCCACAAGCAAAAGCACAGTGCTATTGCTTTTGAGCTAGGTAGTTAAAATCCATGTTGTAATTTCATGCAGACGTTTGGTCAAGGAGCTTTGATTGTGGAGAGTTTAGCACTGACAGCTGTGTGTTGTCAGCATAAGAATGGAAACAGAAACCATGGCACCACTGCCCATGAGGGAGCATGTAGATGGTGAAGAGAAGGGGTCCAAGCACAGAGCCTTGAGGCACCCCATGGTTAACTGGAATAGAGGTGGAGCAAGAGTCTCCTAAGGTGACAAGCTGTGTTCATTTGGAAAAGTAGGACTGAAACTGTGAGAGTTCAGTACCAGTGAGGCCAAGAAAGCCAGCCAGAGGTGAGAGAGAAGAATGGTGTGAGAATCAGTGCCAAAGGCTGCAGAAAGGTCCACAGGGTCAGAGTCTGCCCTGTTGGTGATGGGAATCATTGAGGCAGTTTGGAAGCGCGTGCCTAGTCCAAAGGTGTCTGCATGGGGTCCCAGATGCAGGTGGAGACTTGAGTCAAAGAGAACCACTTTTAAAAATGTAAAAACAAGTCCTGCAAAAGAATATGCAGAAGGTTTTGCACATATGAATTTGCAGGTTTTTAATAATTTAGTCATATATAGAAGTGTTACCATCACATGAGGGAAGCTGAGGCTTTTCTTCATTCATGTGATTCTTTGAGTCTGCATGTACTTTATGCTCTTAAACATATCGCTTGACTGCTATCATGTCAGACATTTCTTCTCATCATTTTTTCTTTCCATATTAGAATGTCTCCATTTCCTGAAAAGCTGTGGTATTCAGTATCAGCTCTCCTAATGAAAGATTAGGGGTGAAGATCACGGAACTAATAAGACTTTATATCATGTCACCGTCTGTTCAGGCTCAGCTGATTCACGACCGGAACACAGCATCTCATTCTGCAGCGAATGACAAGGCTGCTGGCGCCACTTCTGATCGTGTCCACATGACCTGGACCAAAGACAAACTGCAGAATGAGAGGAACAAACACAAAGAAAACATGGCAGTGAAAGACATGTTCAACATGAAACCGTAAGTAGAGCTAAGTATGCTGCCTCACACTTTTGACACATACATAAACAGAATTTAGAATATATATTGCAAGAAAGTGGCATTGCAAATTTACTCAAAATGTTGCAGGAGGGATTCCTGGAGTGACAGCGTGATGATTTAAATACAATCTCTGAATATTTAGAGGCTATATTTTGCTATTAATGTTGGATGTGTGTCCTCTATCCTCTATCCCCCATCCTCTATCCTCTAGTGAGTGGGAGAATCTGTAAGTAACTTTCACTTCTTGGCTGCATGTGCTTGAACTTTTTCACGTGTGAAATAATCTCTGTTGGCATGCTGGTAGAAAAGCGATTAACTAGTTCATGCATGCATACGTGATGAGACAAAAAGCTCGTGCTTTTATCACAAGGAAACTGCATCCATCTGCATTTGCATCCTTCATTGTCATCCCCAATCTTTTATACTGCACTTGAGTGGACAGATGAATGATAGTATAGCATACTTTAGAAGATGATTGACTGTGTTGCATGATTTTTTGTTAAATTAAAGACCTTGTTAATGTCTCTGGTTAAACATAGCAACCACTCTAATGTGCGGAGGATGCACACAGCGGTGAAACTGAACGAGGTGGTGGTGAAGAAATCCTGTAACTCGGAGCTCGTCTTGCTGAACATGCCGGGCCCACCAAAGAACAAGAAAGGGGATGACAACTGTATCCTTTTTCAAAGTACCAGCAGTATTAAGCCCTTAACTGGATTTTTCTTTCAGTCTGTGAGTTGTTCAGTCATTTAGTCAACCACAGTAGATAAACTGTTTGATATTTAGACACCCACTTTCTTGCTATTAATATGAGATTAGTCATAGCACTTAGAGCAGAGCGATATGACCAAAAATATTTATCAAGCTATACATTTGAAAATTTGCGATAATGATATAACTGACGATATAATTGACACTAGACAAAATACTTTACAACTCCACAACTTTATTAGTGCAAAAATAAGCAGCTGTTTTTTATGTGCATTAAAGTTATATAAAAACGTAACAGTGCAAATTCCTTGCTGATAGTTTAACCAAAAGGCATTTCCAGTGGAAACTGGCCAACATATCCTCAGCATAACCATGTGTAATATCCACAAAACTTAAAAAGAGGTTATCCGGTTGTTAAGTCTGACGTCACTAGCCGTGTCTGGACCTAAACTCCGCTGCAGGTCCATATATCAAACGATCACTATGGCATTACTGAGAGTTGAAAAACTGTCTAAAGTCTTTCATCTTTAATAAAATGATCAGCGTTCTGCTCTACCAGGTGTAACAATTGAGTTTAACATCCAGGCATCCATGAAAACGGAATTTATGACATTTAACGGAGTTAGAAGTTAGCAGGAAGTTAGCTCGCTAGCTTATATCTAAATACAATATAGCATGTCCTGACTGCGGGGTTTTGGAAACAAATTCAAACGTACAGCTCTGCTATCACTTCCAGCATAAATGAAGACAGAAAACTAAACAGCAGTGACGTTTGTAGGGTTACTGAAGTTGGGCTAGCTGGTATATAATGATGTGCTACGTGACCGCTAGCGACACAGCTATGTTAGCGTAATATAAACAAGCTAACCTTTTTCCACTCGATAAAAGTTACTGTGAGTGTTCTCGATCAGGAACAAATGTAATCGCATGGCAGGATGCTGTAAAAGGACCAAACTTCAGCCAGGAGAACAACTGAGATAATCCATCCACAATACGAGGTTAGTCATTCATATACTGCTGCATGGGCTGGGCTGTAGTTACATCCTAAGGTTTTAAAGACTGAGCTTAAATAAATGATTAGCGGTAATAAAAGCCGAGGGAGGTCAACAGGGATCACTGACTGTTTTAGGAGCTTTTTGAGATCAAATAGAAGAAAATACAAAACATTAAACATGTTAACAACACAAAAGCCATATTAAACGCAGACTACTTTAGACCCGGAAGTAGGATTCGTCACGTCATCACTGAACAACCAGACACACACACACAATACGGTAATATTATGTTGAAGCACAGTACGTATCACTCCGCGAGACTCCTGCCTGCAAAAGCGGTAATGCTCCGACAATCCATCAAGCGGTGCGGGTTCGTAGCTTAGCAAAATCGTCCTAAAACATTTGACAGATTTTCGAGCGCCACATAAAATCGTTTCGAGGTCAGTAAACACAACCAGAGTTCATACATAAGGCACATGGGATTATAAGGTGCTCTGTCGATTTTCAGAAAAATCAAAGGATTGATTTTAAGTGTGCCGTATTTTCCAAAAAACACGGTAGTAACGATGACCCGCTAGCATGCGCTACCAAAAATGCGCTACCAAAAATAGTGCTTTGTTGTGTATCTGACGGTCGAAAGCTAAACCAGTTCCACACCACTGAAGCTGCAGCATTTTTACCAACCACTTCTGGTTCATCCGCTTCATTCAACGATCCGCTTTCGCCCTCCTCATTCTCCGTCGCCGCCGGCATGCTTTTTCCGCCATATGCGTATGAAAACATAGGCACACGCGTTTTACCCAAATTCTATCGCGATATTTCAATTTCTTGTCGTTGCCCAACATTATACCGGTATTACCGTGAACGGTATGATATGGCCCAGCCCTAATAGCACTGTCATGTTTGTATGCTAGAGTCAGCTAGCTTAACTAAGCATGGATAGATAGTCAACAATCGTGTCTTCTTCCAAAGGTTAAAAAAATCCTCCTAGAAGCATTTTAAAGCATATTGACTCAGTTAATGTCATTAATTAAACCACACTAAAACTGAACATAAAAACTAAGATGCTGTTGTGAAAACGTTTTAATAGGACTCTAAGCAGTCTTATAAAAAACAAAGTAAATCCTTAATGTTTCCATATCTTCGTAACTCCAGGTTGAATTTTGGGTTATTTTTTACATTTTGGACCAATGTTAATTCTTTGCCCCAGTTCTAAGCTAAGTTAAGCTAAGCTATCCAACTATAACAGCAGTTCTATCCAGTCTTTAAGTGACGACGTATGAACCCGGCTTCCGGGTCCAGACTACTTTGCGTTTATTAAGGCTGTTGTGTTTTTAACATGTTTTAATGCTTTGTATCTTGTTTTATTTAATCTGAACAAGCCCCTAAAAGAAATGCAATTGCATTTGTGGAGCATTCATGTTAATTTTTGTTAAGTGGAAAAACATTACCGTTCATCCTCCAGCTTCACTGTGATAATGTGTTTAGATTATGCTAATGTAGCACATTATAAAACAGCTAGCCCAACTTCAGTAACCCTACAAACATTACTGCTGTTTAGTTTTTCTGTCTTCATTTATGTTGGAAGTGACAGCAGAGCTGTACGTTTAATTTTTTCAGAAATCTCTCATTCAGAACATGCTATATCATGTTTGGGTGGAAACTAGCGAGCTAACTTCCTGCTAACTTCTAACTCCATTAAATTTAATAAATTCTGTTTTCATGGATGCCTGGATGTTAAAATTAATTACTACACCTGGTAAAGCAGCAACGCTGATCATTTTATTAAAGATGAAAGAATTTAGACAGTTTTTAGCTCTCAGTGATGCTGCACTGTTCGTTTGACTTTGGGACCTGAAGTGGAGTTTGGACCTGGAAACTGCTAATGACATCAGACCTAAAAACCCGATACTTAGAATAAAGATATTGAAGTGGCATTTACTGATTCATCCTGGTAAGAAAATAATAAAGCATATTGAGTCTAATAGTAGTGCATAACCCCCTTAACCAGAATGTGTGTCTCAGATATGGAGTTCTTGGAAGTTTTAATGGAAGGTCTAGACCGTGTACTGTTGGTTCGGGGAGGAGGTCGGGAGGTCATTACTATCTACTCCTAGCGCAAAGAGGTTCCTATTTTTTTGGACGTGTACTTTAAACGAACCATGTTTGGACACAAAGGCTTTAAGGTGGGACAGTGACAACAGACTTTGTTTTTTAAGAAGTCCAGTATTTCCAACCTCCTTAGATTACAATAACCTGGATGACTGATGAAGAGAAGAGTGCCACATTTGGACAACAAGGGACTCTGCATACAGCACAGCCTCAGCTTAGTGCAGAGTCTGGAAGTGAAGAGGATTGACTACAGACAGACCACTAGGGGCTCCACCACTCCAACTCCTCCAGATGAAAAAACATGAACTGCAGCTTGTTTTTGTTGCCTTTAGTGCAATCGTTGGTTTCACTGAGACATGCAGATATAGTGGAAACTGTCCTTTTACAGAGTACCCTAAAGATCACAGCAATGACTTTTATAGGAATACTTTTGCGTTTGGCAATAACATTCAATGATATTTCCTTTGTGATCTTTATTATTTATTTCCGTGCCAGTTGTGACACTTCATTGTAACAAATGTTTTACTTTGGGATGATTAAATGAGTTGAACATGTTTTTTAGCCAATATTGTGAAAGAATATCAAATGTGGAATAATGTGTTGATGACCATGAACAAACGTATGCTGCTCGTAACACACTAGGCCATTACTGTTTTTGTTGCCACAGATGGGAATGTGCCAAGCATAATGAAGATGTAATAGAGTGAAAATGATACAGATGATTTGCTGGTTTCAACGTTTCAGGACATTTTAATTATTGATGAGTTTGACTGAGTTTTTGTATGTTGTCATAATGTTAGTCTGTGAGCTCTTTCCTTAGACGCCACTACAGCTAGTGGCAAAGGATGCAATATGGAGTCTCTATAGTAGTGTTGTTGTTGTTGTTGTTTTCATCATAGGTTAGTACTGATTCATCTCTTTTTAGGATGTTATTTAGCAAAAAACAAATATAACTTAAAGTCTGTATAATAATGAAGTTGTCATGTCTGATTATTTATGGCAATATGTTCTGTGCTAATTTTCTTTGGTAAAGGTAATAAGCATTAAGGTACCAGTACACTATAAAGGGGGGAAAAACAAGGCACAACAATGGATATGGACCTGGACAAAATGATGTGTGACAGCAAAACAACAATAATTAATTTGTGTCTACAGTAAATGTCAAATAGCCTGTGCACCTCTGTGGTGAAAGGAACCGATTGAGATGGTTGGTTTCTTGATGCCTCCAAAGCTGAGGTGTTTTGTACATATCCTACTGACAGGAAACCCCAAACCTAAGACAGACTGGAGGGATTATGCCGCTCGGCTGGCCCTGGAATGCCTCGGTAGGGACCTGGGGACAGCGGCTAGCGAGAGGGAGGAGGGAAGACTTGAAATCTCTGCTTAGACTGCTTGTGACCCTCAAAATGAGCTTATCCTCAATGTGAAGTGTTTGTAAAGACTTGGAAGGAACCTCCCATAACAATCACATAAAACATATCTATAAACACACAGAGACAAAGGGCAGGAAGCAGGAAGACGGTATGTAAAGGAAACGAAACTAAAGTAGTAGTCAGCCAGATATAGACCATTGTGATGTCTCTGATGACATTCTACTCCTCTCAATTTCTGCCTTTTGTTACAAAACACTTGAAATGCGTGCCAACAGTAAATATTTTATCCTCTTCAAAGTTTTATATTATTGTATCAAACTGAGTGGTGGTCTTTAGTCCAAATCTTTATAAACATATGTAAAGGGAAAGTGCTAAAAAAAAAAATGTCTATGATATACTCAACACTACAAACAGAAAGGAAATTGTCTACCACGTATATTGAATTTAGATGGAAGAAAGAGGCCGGAATAGAGCTGAAGAAGAAGATTGGTCTAATATATGTAAAACTATAGCCACTACTTCCAGCTCCGAACTATGGAGAGAATTCACTTGGAAGAACACTATGAGGTTTTTTATTACACCTAAGATTAAAGAACACCAAAGCAAAAATGTTGACCAAGGGAAATATTGGAGGAGATGTGGATAGACTTCAGCAGGCCACTTCCATATCTTTTGGGAATGTCCTAAAATCTCTCCCTACTGGTCAGCTGTGATTGCACACACTAAACAGATAATTGGGTCCCAGCTTGAAGGGAGTTTCTGTGTTTTTTATTTAGGCAATATACCAAATAGACTAAAGAAACAGGATAGATACCGGCTACAGATACTGGCTGCCAGCAAGAAAGCTATTACACGCAAATGGCTGAATGAGGAAGCACCAAATGTTTCGGACTGGACAGAAATAATACATGAAATTCACACTATGGAACGACTAACCTTCTCTTTGAGACTATTTTCAGAAAAATATGAACAATATTGGGAGAAATGGAAATGCTTTCACAGAGAAATGACTGTAGACTCCTGTGTTATTTCTTTATAACATTTGTATTAATAAGATATTCTTTTTGTGTATATATAACTCTGAATTGGCAACCAAATATCAAAATTTTCTCCCCGATGATATAACTTTTTTTTCTAATATATTTTCTTATTTACGTCGACCCTGTCTGTGTTACTTCATGTTTAAATGAAGAAAAAAAAAAACAATAAATATATAGTTTAAAAAAAACTGAGTGGTGACCAAGGTGATATTCTCTGGCCAGATGTATTGAGTTCTTGTCTGACCCAGAGGAGAGTAGTACTGAGAGTCTCTTACGTAAGCCTCTCAGGCTCAGTTTCAAAAATTAATTTAGTTCTAAAATCATCACTGGCTCACAAAACAACAGAGCCCATCTTGGAGCTGCTGTAAGAAGGCTGTTGGGAAACTTGGCCCTGGATAAATGGCTTCCTGTTTTTCCCAGAGAGTGGTTAGCTGGGTCAGCACGCACAGAGCAACAATAACGACCTGCCCAGTCTGATGCTCTGATCACCATCTGAATTACAACTCTGTTACGCAGTCTGCTGTCCATAACCCTTGCTCCTTTTAAAGTGCAGGCTGTCCCTTCAGAACCGTTAACCTAATTTGACACTTTATTGTTGCCCCAATGAGAGTCTTGTCTGCTGGCCACAATCCACATAAAACCACGATGACCTCAAGTGTCAGTGTGTGAAACAATCCCCAAAGCTCATGAAATACTAAAATGGGTAAACGATGGGTTCACAGAGGATTCTATTTTTGCAAATCTTGGACTTTCAGCATCTCGTTTTTTCGTTAAGATTACATGGACTGCAGTCTACAGTAATGAACCCACATATGAGACATATAATAAATGAAAAATTAGACTTCGTTCCATCATTTTCTTCTGTTTATCCATATCAGGACTGCTGTTGGGCTAGAGTCTATTCCAACTGTGACTGAATGAGAGGTAGAGTATACCCCAGGCAGCTGCAAGGTACCTGAAAAGAGACTTAAGCTGGTGATAAAAAATAGTCTTTGGTTATCACCCTGCTGGTTTTCTGGAACTGAGGGAGTCAATATAAAAGGAAAAGCTGCTGAGTCATCAGCTAATGCTACTGCTAGCTAGCATGAGTAACAAGGTGCATTCATATTTCACTGATATTACGTCAAATACTGATTTTGGCACTTAATAATAGTGTCTGTTTGTGTAAAATGAGATGAAATGCCACCTATCTGTTGCTCAGCATAGACATTGTTTATTAAGCTTTTGTACAAGTTGAGTGAACATTGAAAATTGACCCCCTCCTACAGCTGTCTCACTGCACTTCTAAGCATCGTTTTCTGCCTCAGCGAGCTATTGTTTTCAGGAGAAAAAAGTTCTTAAAACACATGATATACTTCCTGCCCAGTGCCATCCGATAGGAAAGGCTAGCAAATAGCTAGAAGACATAACAGACCTTTTCGCCGATATTAAACTTGACATTTCTCTCAGATACTTGTGGAAAGCAATCGAAAGCCCATATGGATTTACATTCAAGTGACAGAGCCCTCTGTGTGCCATTCAAACTCTGAGAAAAAGAATGAAAACGTGTGTTGTGATTGTACAGCAGAGTGACACCTTCTGAGAGTGGAAAAATTAGTTTAAAAAATGCACATCTGATACAAGAAATGTATGACCTTTACTACATGCTAATTTGTACAACCTGGACCCACCCAACCATCTCAAATGAATAATTTAACCCAAACATTACCGGCCTTTATTAAACTTGAAAGGCAGTAAGAAGAGATCATTCCAGAATCTGGTGATGCCGGGGTGTTAACATCATGACATGATTATTCCACAGATTCCCTTTGACCTTGTTGACCTGTTATCCTTTCATTCTGCTAGCTTGAGAAAGAATGTCTAAGAGGAGATTAAAACGGTCAAGCTCTGCTATTTTAAACTACTGCACTTGATCGAATATTGATTTGTTCTTTTTTAATATATCAATTCTGTGGTTAAATCCTCTGTCTTCTTTATTTAAACATTAAACATGTTCTTTGTTTTCTAATTTCTTAGAAATTAGGCTTTGTCTCATTTAGCCTAAGGCTGCACACGTTAATCTCATAATTGGTACCTTTTTAGAGGTGCAAACATCTGCTCATTGTTAAGCAGAATCCTGTTCTTTTTTCATTTTAATTAAACTATTTGATTGGATGATGAAGCCTCTCCATGAACCATGGAGAGGCTAGTGTACACACATTATTAGTATCGTCATTTTCCTCTGAGGTGGCACCAAAACTTCCCGTATCACAGAAAGGCCTTGGTTGTTATATTGTAGGTGTTTATTGAATTACCATCAACTATATCTGACACACAGGTCAGTACAAAGTTACTTTATAGGAGAAAGGCAGTAAAGTGATCTCTCAGGGTGAGTGTGTACAGAATGAAACAGGGGATGGGGGAAGTGAGGATCACTGGGTGACCAACAACAAATCTTTGACCCAGGACAACCAGGAAGCTCCGGCCATGTTCTTTGACTTCGTCATTGTGTCACTCTTTCATTAGGAAGCATTACAGGATTTCTTTCACTTCAATGATACAAATATATCCCTGCAGGTACAATGAATGAAAGCACTCTAAACAGTATTGTACATAGAAAGTCGATTCACTGGTAGATGCGTTTAACTTTAAATAACAGCCCATCACGTTATTATCAATCAAAGGAAATTGTCTCAACCAGCAGGTTAACAAAGAAGGTCTAAAGAGTACGTTTTTTTCCTTCAAGCGAGTCAAATTTCCCAACTGTGTGGGTCCTAAGAGTCAGAGACAGAACTGAGGGAGTCTTTGTGCTGAGAGAGAGAGAGGGAGAGAGGGAGGGAGAGAGAGCAGCACTGTGACTTCAGGTCTGCACAGTCAGGCAGAGGGACCACAAAGTTTGCCTCACACATGTACTTGGAGTTTACTTCCAAAGCTGGATTTGCGTATTTACTGAAATGTCTCAGCGGTAAGAAGCTGTTATTTATATCTTACCTCAACATTTTCTGCATTTTTATTATTATTATTATTATTGAAATTATAAAAGCATTTCTCAGAGCAGACCTGTTCATTTCTTCTATACACTGCTAGATTTCTGCTATTACATTTCAGCTGGAATTTTAAATCGATGTCATGAACTTTTTTGCAGTGTGTTTTAACTTTCTTTTTTTTTTTAAGTCTATGCAGAATTTCTCCAAATGCAACTTTCATTATGTGTCTGATGTGTCTTCTTAGATGGTGTCTTACCATGCTGCTGTGCTGGCTGGCAGCGGCTCTGCAGGTTACAGAAGGTAAGGCTCACGCAGCTGCAGCTCAGCATGGCCTGTATAAAGAAAGTAACAGCTGGGACGGGTCTGCGATTGCAAAAAGAAAATGGGACAGTGACCCAGAGATGCTTGATCTAAGGAGGGACATGTTTCCTAGTGTTGATGATTAATCCCACTGAACTATAGACAGCAAAAGTGTTTTAAAGCGATCGACACATAATAAGTAAGCATATAAGTTAACTATGATGCCAAATTATTGATCTACGGTTGTAGATGTTTCTATACGGTATTTCTCAAGCGAGTCATTGTCTTTTAGGGATTTTAAGTGAACTTTCCTTAGGTGAGAGATGCTTGATGAAATTTCTCAGGGTAATGTTGAAACCTTACAAAAAAACAAACTATTGACAAATCCTAGTTCTTAAAAATGACTTTTAACAATTAGGATTTTCCTCTCAAAGACTAAAATCACAAGAATAAATCTTTCAGGAATGGACAATTCAGTGTCTGGTCTGCTAGCATGTCAACTAACTTACTAGTTTTTTATGCTGCACTCTCCTTTAGCTCAAATTATCATCTGATAAATATACATCAAAAAATCTAATTTTTGCTTTGGATTCATGCACAATTATGTGCTTATTCTCCAGCTAGATAACATCTGGTAATCATACATGATCTAGTAAAATAATTTAAGATTCTGATTTACATCATGTAAAACACTCAGACCTCACAGGCTTTTCTCCAAAAAGCATCTTTCTACCCTGTCCTCACTAATTCCCAAATAATTTGCAGAGCTTAAACTGGTGGAGAGTTCTTGTAAAACAAATGGCTTAAAACTTCCTCAAAATAGCAGTTAACCGTCTTTAATGCCAACAAAAGAGTCTGGACTTGAATCCACTGCTCTCACACAGATCCATTATGAGTCACACAATATGGTTCAGCCCCCTTCCCATTTCCATTATCACACCTCTGTCTGCTGTGGTGCTTTTCATTCAGCGGCTGCCTGCTGTGGGGCTCGGCTCACAGCTCAGCAGGAGAGTGATGGTTTATTTGTTTGTTTGGGAATGGGCCAGGCTTCCTCTGTCCCCTAAATCCTTTACGTATGATGATGTAGGTAGAAGTGGCAGAGAAGTCAAACTCTGCACCAGGGTGAGAAGTGAAGTGTTTGTATGGTAATGCTGTGAGGGGGTTTCCTCTGTGTGTGCGTGCGTGAGTGCGTGCGTGCGTGCGTGTGTGTGTGTGTGCGTGCGTGCGTGCGTGTGTGTGTGTGTGTGCGTGCAGTGAGTTATGAGTGGCATGTTTTGATCCTGTGCCAGTTTGATGTCAGTGGTGTGTAGGTGATGTTTGACAATGGATGATAAAAATAATGTTAGAACATCTGGTTAGAACTCATGTTCTTGATATGTCTCGGAAAGACTTGTCAACACTGAGATATTGATTATTCACACAGCTCGTGACACTGTGCGCGCCCACAGCACCCAGAGAAAGCAGCAACCTGTGGGTTGAGACTTGAGGCAAAAAGCTACAGCTCCTCCGATAGCAGCTCGAGGTTAACAAAATGAGTCAGTGCCTTTCGATCTCGTCTTAAAATGCAGAAATCCAGCAATGAAATTAATACGTTTACAGTCTAGAGTGTACAGCACCCCACAGCTGTTTTAACCCAAAAAAAACCAGCTGTGTGAGTTGATTTGGTCCTAGAAGCTTGTGGTGGTTATTTGGGACGGTTAAGGAAGCATTATTCTGTCTGAAGACTTGGAAGTGGGCAAGGTTCCCTCACCCCTAACCAGTCACCACAGATGGCTGTGCCGCTTAGTTCTAGTAAAAGAAGTTCTTAATACTTGAGCATACCAAGACATTTTGGACAATGTCATGCTTCCAGCTTTGTAGGAAAAGTTTAGGGATCCACACATTAGTGCACAAAGCGTGGGCCATAACGACATGGAGTCTGGTGTAGAAGATCTTGACTGGCCTGTGCAGAGTTCTGACTTCAACCCAACAGAAAACCTTTGGGATGAATTTAAGTGGAAGGCAGACGAGTGAATATTTTTGATAATACAGTGTGGGCCTGAAATGTAAACAAACTTGGGTCTACACTGATACAACCTAAAGATTTTGGAAATCAATCAGCTCACCCTGAACATGGATAGTTTTCACCTATGAACTCCCGATAGTGTCATTTCACAAAGATGTCCTTACATGTAGCACAACAGGAAATTCTTCATGTCAGATACATTCTTACAACGTGAGCATGTTATGTAGCAGTCCTTGGTGGACGCAAAGACAAACGAAGCCCACTTCCTCACTGTGAATTCTTCTCACACACAAATGTCCCATTGGTCACTGCTGTTAACCTGGCAGTTTAAAATCAGTTTAATGTCCACTGGATGCATGTCTAGAATATATGAGTGCTCTGTCCAAACGAGCCAGTGGGAAAAACACTCTCCTGAGTTTAGAAACTTGAAATCAGATAACTTCTTTTAGGTATGCTTTTAAGGGCTGAAATCACAACACTGGACTTAAATTTAGTGGTCAGAGTGGACTTCATCGTCATTCATGATTTACACATTTGTAGACTACACTGCAATTTCAGCTGAAAACTGTTTTCCATACTTCAGACCCCCACTCCCCCACCGAAAAAAATGCCCCAGCTCCAGGAACCTTCACTTTCCATTTACCGTTGGTTGAATTGCCCTGAAAGGATTCAATGTTTAGCCAATATAAATGAATGTGAGGTGAGCCCAGTAGGAGTCTTGTTTCTGACGTGTTTCCTCTGTACAGTAAAACCAAGTCATATTATTGTGCTGCTGACAATGTCAGTCCTGTTAGTGTAAAAACCTTAGTTATAGCCAAATGTCAACTCAATTCTCTCTGCTGCCCACAACATAATTTCCGCCATTTACTAGCACTTGACAGTTGCCCGCCTTTCTTTTTAACAGTTTTACCCAAGACCTCACATCACTTTTACTCCTGACCTTATTCAGTCTCTGATGTTACTGGAGTAAAACTCCCTCCAAGCTCCCTTTGGTGTTTTATGACTAAAACCTGGAAAGCAAGCATGTTATAGAGGTGTATCAAAGACCCTTTACCTAAATGTCTTCAGTATATTACAGCACTGAGAGCCCTCGCTGCAGTCCCACGTCCTGCCTGGAATGTGCTCATTCAGCCAGAGTGACTTTGATTTGAACACAGTTGGGCACAATGGGCCAACTGTAAAAGGTGCCATTGGTTTATGAGTGTAACGGTCAGCTCTGTTTTTAATGGGGGGGAAAAAGTCTCAGCATAATGGGTGTTTCTTTGAGGGTCCTTTCAATTTCCAGTCAAAATAGCCTTTCTTTCATATTTTCCATGATGTGATGCTCAAAGAGGTGATGTAGTGCTCTGACTTTGGGACCCTTTAGCATTTTCAGAAAAACTGCGTGTGCCTGGGTTCAAAATGAGGAAAGAAGGGGGATTTGTGCTGCTGCCGAGGAAATGAAAGGAATATCAGAAGCATTTATTGGTTGGACCTGATGATTTTTTTGAAGATAAATATTCAGATTTACAGCTTGAAGTAATGGCTTTTAAAAAACAAACATAACATTCAAGAGAAGCTGTTTGTTGTTGCTGTTTGAGTACACTGTTTCCATGGTTTCTTTCGAAAAAGCTGGCCATGAATCACTATCATTGTGTGTCTCTTACACTCTATCTGTGCTTTGGGGCATCAAGCATATAAAGACAGCATTTTTCCAACTGAAAAAAAGTCTGAAACTTCACTAATTTATGTGAGTTAAGCTTCTGTATTTGCACAATTAATCGCAATTGTTTTAAGCTTTATTTTGATTGGCTGTGACTTTTGGCTTTTCTCCCATCTTCCTCCAGAACCTGGTTCTGTCAGAGGTTTCTTCCTCTTAAAGGGGATTTTTTCCTTCCCACTGTCACCAAGTAGGGTTTTCTCTGTATTATTGTAGGGTTTTACCTTATCAGCTTTTCACACTGATGAAAAAGTAGAAAAAGTTTTGCAACTGGGCGTTTAGAGCTTTTAGCACATTAAGTGAAACTTGTACTTGTTCTTTAAACTCAAAGAACTCAAAGAAGTCCAGATGCTTTTCTCTCCAAGCTCTTTAGACTATGATGACCTGGATGACTGAGAACCTTCACAGACTAATCTTGTTGTACGAATCTTTGGTCGTGTTGAATATGAGCATCAATCACTATAACATAATACAGTATATTATAAAGATAGGGACACACATGATACCATGGGGGGGGGGGGACCCGCTGAACTTCATCTGAATTGTTTAGCATTGTTTATCACTCTTGCAAATGTCTCTGCATAGCCTCACAGCTAAATGTTAAACCAGTGTTTTAGAGACATAAAGATACGTAACTCTCATGAAACTGGTGCATGTACAGAGCACATACACACAAGAACCTGACACAGAAACCAAATGAAGAAATGTCCTGCTTCTCCAACTTTTGATACACGTTGTCATTTTGAACACAATATTTCCAGATGATTTCAGAGAAGGAGAACGTTTTAAGTTTAACTTATGAAACTTATGAAACTCTTAACTGAGCCACTTCCCACAAATATGCCACATTTAAAACCTTCTTGAGAGTTCGGGTGGACATCAGCGTAGTTAGTTTTTTGTATATGTAAGGAAAATGTGTGTTAGTGTGTATGGCACTGTGCCTCAAATGTCAGGCTTTACTCCCTTTATGTTACTGTCAGAAAAGTAGTCAAAAATGAGTTTGTGTTCCATCTTCTCACTCTTGCTGGTTTAGTGAATTCAATTCAATTCAACTTTATTTACACAGCGCCAAATCACAACAACTATCGCCTCAAAGCACTTTATATTGTAAGGTCGACCCTACAGTAATACATACAGAAACCCCAATAATCATATGACCCCCTATGAGCAGCACTTTTGCGACAGTGGGAAGGAAAAACTCCCTTTTAACAGGAAGAAACCTCCAGCAGAACCAGGCTCAGGGAGGGGCGGGGCCATCTGCTGTGATGTTTGGAGTGATAGAAGGAAGACAGGATAAAGACATGCTGTGGAAGAGCCAGAGATTAATAGCAAGATGATTAAGTGCAGAGAAGTCTATTAACACATAGTGAGTGAGAAAGGTGACTGAAGAGGAAATACTCAATGTGAATCAAAGGACTCCCCCAGCAGCCTACACCTATTGCAGCATAACTAAGGGAGGATTCAGGGTGGTGTGAAGTGTGGTGTTTCAGTTTGACAGCTTGAGAGACATACCACAAACCTCTATTTCCCTTTTATACACTAGCAAGCCCATGATTTTAGATGTATACACTCATTTGGACTCCTTTAGTGGGAAAATAACCCAATGACATGGTCTCAGCTCCGCCTGCTAGATATAGCTAGATAGATATCCTAGCTGCAGACTGCTTCAAGGAATTATGGCTTTTTCCCCCCAGTATACATTTTCACTAACTGCAGGAGGGAAAGTACCAGTGGAATAAATGATGCTTCAACTCTATTATGTGTCTCTGTAAGCCCAAGCAATCAAAACAGCATAGCCTCAGCCAGATGGAATGCAGCCATCATGAATGTGCTACCCCTTCTATGACAAGTCCAAGTTTTCTGCAGTTAAAAACATGTGCAGAGACAGGCTGTAGGCGTGACTATGACTGCAGCAATGACATAGCTTTAACTGCCACTGTGCTTGTAGCTGTAGCCCAGCCCCATTGTGAGCTTCTCATGTTTTGGCATACATTCAGGTCTTAGAGGATAATTGTCTCTCTCTGGATAGAAAAGAAATAAAAAAAAGAAAAATACTGTATGCTGGATGATAGTAAAGGTTTTATTGTCATATGGGTTAAAAGATAACAGCATCTCTTTGTACTGTAGTGTGTATGGTGGGTCAGCTTGCCTACATGTGTGAGTGAGCCGGACTATCTGTATATATCCTTTGACTGTTGGGGTTTTCTCTGTGTTATGGTAGGATCTTTACCTTACAATATAAAACTCCTTGAGGCGACTGCTGTCATGATTTGGCACTATATAAACAAAACTGAATTGAACTGTATACCTGAGGTCAGTGGTGACCAGCTGTTTATCTTATGGAAGAATTGTGGCTCCTCAGTTCACAATCATCTGCAGACTGTTGGAAGCCACAGAGCTATGAAAATGAGTTTAAAGCTACTGAGATCACATCAGACAGCAACTGCCTATGAGAGGAGCCCAGTTTGTTTGACGGTATTTCTTCTCATTGTTAGCTCCACTCACATTTTCCTAACCTTAAATACATCTTAATTTAAAGTGAATGCAGTATAGCAATCGGGCTAAAATTGAATTGAACAATGGCGTTCCCTTTTGTTAAAGCCCCACCCTTAAAATTTGTGCTACAGATTGATCTCAAAATACATTTTTGAGGGTTTTATGGACAAGTCTGTCCACAACACTGCTTCGTACAGATTTACAGATGTAAGTGTCTGAATCGTCCCAAATTTCTTTCATGTTCCTGTCTGTCTGACTTTACATGACAAACTGTTGCACTCACTCATTTACCTCTGCTAAACAGGCCACGAAATGTCCAAGTTTAAGGAAAATGTTGACAGTACACGGTTCTTCTGCGTCTGTGTTTATGCTTGGGAATGATTTTGCGTTTTGGGTCTGACTCTGTGGGCACAGAAATTATGCCCATCTTTTCCTGTTTGCAGATAGAGAGTGTCACATAAACACACACTCAGTTTGTTAAAACTCTAAATCCCAAGTAATGCAAACTTGATTTTCGTGATGCTGTACTCCAAGCTTAAAGGGAAGTTATGGCACAGCAAATCCCAAATTTTCTATCCAGGAGAGAGCTCATACACAATATACATGTAGCAATTTAATTTCCTCACAACAAGCTTTTGTCCTAGAGCAGCGGTCCCCAACCCCCGGGCCTCGGACCGGTCCCGGTCCGTGAGTCGTTTGGTGCCGGGCCGCGAGAGTTGAAGCTCAGGTGTGAAATGTATAGTTTTCAGGGTTTTTATCGGTTTTCAGCGTTATTTTGTTATCGTTTTTATCGTTTACTCTCTTTTCCTGGGTCTTTTCACGTCTGTTATGAATAAATCTTCTTTTTTTCGGTACCGGTACCAGTTTTATTTTGTTGTATTTATCCGCGACACCTTAAAAGCCAGTCCGTGAAAATGTTGTCGGGCATAAACCGGTCCGTGGCACAAAAAAGGTTGGGGACCGCTGTCCTCGAGCACACCAAGATCTTCCAAGTTCTGTGTTGTGACATTCTGCGGTACGGTTCACTGTCAACTGTTTTACATCAGCTCAGACATTTCTCTTTCCCTTAGCCCTTATCGTTCCCTGAGGAACAGTGAATGTGCACTCGGTTCTTCAGTACCTATTTTGGCTTTCCGCGCTTTTGATGAATGAGAGACTCAAATGATTTTGTGATACCTGGCTGTTATCTGCCAGGGAATGACCAGCTGCCCCTCCATTTGTGGCACTTAGAAGATTTAAAGGTAAGAACTGCTCAGTGGTGTTTGATTAGCTGGAAATTTAAAGTGTAAGTCCTCATGTTTTTAAATCAGATACTGGGTCTGATTGGAAATTTTTCATATTGTGAAACATGCAAAACAAACTGAGGTAAACTCACTGTGTTATTTAAAGGTTGCATGACAATCCTCTGCAGGATAAACAGCTACGTTTGTACTGTGATGGAGTAAAGAACAGTGTGTGACTGCTGCACAGTGGCTGTGCTTTCATGGTCTGATTTCCGTTACATCAGCTGTAGCACAGATTCATGTGAATCTTTAGCTGATGATGCTGACATCCATTCACCTTCATACCAACTTTATACCTTGGAGAAAAAAGACACTAGAAATAGTGTGCTTTCAGTGTAGAGGATGGAAATCAGCCAGGACACTCGTGACACATCTGCATGAAACATTACAAACAATTTTCAGGTTTCCCACCTGATAAATCCACTTTCACCTCTGACTGTACACATTTTACTATTTAAAAACAAAGCCGCCCTCTACAATGTAGGCAATAGACCAAATCCTTTATCATCCTTCTTTTTCTTCAGATTCAATTTGAGTATAATTCGATTTTTTTAAATAAAAAGTTAAAGTTTGTATTCCCATCTACTGATATTATTTTATCATTATGCTAAGACAGCACAAGGTTCAGTTAGCGCTGCACAAAAATGGAAACGTCCTCCAAAGAGCTACTTTTTACTTTCCTATTTGGGTACATTTCAGACACTGAACTTTTTCATTTTTACTTGAGTAAAGAAGTTGAATCAGTACTTTTACTGGAGTATTTTTTAACAGTTGTATTTGTACTTCTACTTAAGTACAGAATGTCTGTACTTTTGCCAACTCTGGTATAAAAGACACCCTGAGTCACAGGTTGGTGATCACTTTTTTCCCATCAGTCGCTGCATGACTTAGCTACTGAGTAGTCAACTGGTCACCACTTGGTGGTGAGTTGGATCAGGTGGCAAGGAAGGGATCCTGGACAGGCCGCCTGCCCAAAACATATATCATTTGGTGGTGAAGAGAGCAGTCATGCTAAAGAAAGAGTCCCATCAGCCTTGATTGGTCTATGGGACTCTGAAGCTGACAGGTACCAGCAGTCCAACCGGCTCTGGCAATAACTTTGGTGTGGGAGGAGTTTGGTGAGGCCATGTAACTAGACTTTTGGTCAGCCTTCAAGTAACCATGAGGCTACTCAAGTGGGGAAAGTGGTGGGGTGATGGCAGGGTCCTGAGATTCTTCGATGTTAGGTCTGTCTTTTACAGTTGTAAAAGAACCGCAGAGATGACCAAACCTTTTTGATTTTTCAGATCATTCATTAGGAAAAATCCACATTTTATTCCAGCTTTAAAGACAAAGCCTGCGCCAGGTGTAAATGAATACTATCAAACTTTAACTACTTGTTAAACTATTTGATGAAGGAATTTCTCCTGAAGTCACACCTATCTGTTAGCCGATGCACAGAAAAAGCATAATTAAATTGACACTTTCTAGCATTTTACTGGAATTCTGAACAATAGTGGTTTCTGTGGTGCACAGTGGGTGGATGCCGATAGATGGTCCTTTGCCAGAGGGACATGTGGAGCAAACATGAGATAATATTTTCCTGTCGCATTTCTCTAAAGGTTGCCTTTCATTCCAGACAGTTCACAGCAAAAATCTGTCACAATGCACAATGGCGAGGCCTTCAAAACACAAACAGGAATGACATCATTGCCGTGAAGGATCCAAATTGTCTTATAGTCCTGGACTGTTGCCCAGTGGGATACACACCTTCTATACTGTAACTGTGATAATGTGACAGTATTTACAGGATCATATGTGCTAAAGAATCACCTCCTTACACTGCCTTCCTTGTGTTTCATTAGCATTCGCGTTGGAGCAAGACAAGAGGCTCTGAGAACAACACTTGCAGCTGAGCAAACATCCGATCACAGACACACACACACGCCGAATATCTCACATTCAGTTCCCTGTGCCCTACTAATGCATAAGCAGGACATAGGCTGATGTAAACAGCTCAACAGGATTTAAGCAGTTTTAGAAAATAAACTTTGGAAAATAGATTTCGCTGTTGTCGTCAGCTTATGTCTGCATCTGCATGTGTGTTATATGCAGACAGGTAGACTACAGTCTACCTCAGTATACATTCATGCACTGAGGCAAAAACATCACTGAGCTTCACAGCAACGACCTCTTTTTCTCCCTGTGTGTGTCTCACTCTGTTTCTGTGCGTGTCTGCGTGATTGCGTGTTTCTAGAGGTGAAGTAAGGGTGAGAGGAGCAAAAAGGGACTTTAGGCTGATTGGGTGATAGTTATGAACACTTGATGTAATGGAAACTGTCCTTCTGCAGATGTTCACCTCTGACCTCCTAACAACAATGCAGTCCTCTATCTGAAATATTCTGTAGGCTTTACAGTGTGCCATTGACTGAACTTGTGTGTTTGTGTTTTTGTGTGTGTGTGCGTCCAATATCAGGGTACGAGTGTGTTCAAGGTGAGAAGTTCATCTGTAGCACTGTAAGACCCAACACATCAGAAAATAGCCAGAAAATTCAGATTTTTGGGAACTGAGATGTTTATTAACCCTTCTAACAAAATCCACAAAAGAGGTTTTGCTATAACACTTTTAACCTTTGAGTGAGCTTGTTAAAGCACCCAGTTTGTATACTGTGTAAGATTTAGATCACTGAGACATGGGGAAACCTAATATAATAATATGAATAAACAAATTTACCGTGGAGCACGTTCTTGATTTGTCTAGTTAACTGTTCCTGAGACTGTATTGTGTAGCCCTATGACTTCTCCATTGTGCGATGCAGGCCTTCATAAAGGGGACACAAATTTGAAAGCGATTTAAGTGATTTGAGACATTCAGATATGTGTGGTGCATGTGTGCCCTCAAACATAAGAATCAGTATTGCTGAAAGCCAACGTTTGGACCGTAGGTTGTCTTCACTCAGTCTTTGTGTCTGTGTGAGCAGACAGTGGGTTGATTCTGCCCTGAGGCTCGACTCTACTTCTGCTAACCTCTCTGACTCATAGTTTTCTTCTTGTTTTTTAACCTCTTTCTGTGTCTGCTTCTATTCTTTTGTCCCTGCTCTGCTCCCTCTCCCCCTCTTTTTCCATGCCAAGAAAAAGAAGATTTTAATATTCATACTATACATTAAAATAGTAACTTTTCCAGTGAGATGCCCCACGGCTCAGTCGCTGGCCCTTTGCTATTCTCTATTTATAATTTCTGCATTCTTCTATTTTTGTGCACATGATTTCCAGTTCTATTTCTTAAATAACTCATGAGCTGTTACTTACATTTAATTAAGCTAATTTGAATCTAAGTGTTAATATCTGACAACTTGATAGCGGCTCCCCAAAGGCGTGTGCTGCTGAACTTGGGGAGCCGCTACAACGAGTCTTCAATCTCAGTCTGCGACTGGGGAGAGTGCCTGCCCTATGGAAGACATCCTGCATCGTCCCGGTCCCCAAAAAGAACCGGCCCAATGAGCTGAATGACTTCCGACCGGTGGCACTGACGTCACATCTTATGAAGACTCTAGAGCGGCTCTTCCTCAACCTCCTCCGACCACAGGTACAACATGCCCAGGACCCACTACAGTTTGCATACAAGGCGGGTGTCGGAGTGGAGGATGCCATCCTGTACCTCCTACACAGAGCTCACTCACACCTGGATGGGGGAAAAGGCACGGTCAGGATCCTGTTTCTTGACTTTTCCAGTGCCTTTAATACCATCCGGCCCTGTATGCTTCAGGAAAAACTGAACAGGATGGAGGTGGACCCCTGCCTGGTGGCTTGGATCTCCGACTACCTCACCGACAGACCACAGTACGTCAGGCTGAAGGACATCACGTCTGACACTGTGGTGAGCAGCACAGGAGCACCACAGGGAACTGTGCTGTCCCCTCTTCTCTTCACCCTGTACACCTCTGACTTCTGCTACAACTCTGAATTATGCCACATTCAGAAGTTTGCAGACGACACAGCCATCATGGGGTGTATCTGGGATGATCAGGAAGAGGAGTACAGAAGTCTGGTGAGGAACTTTGTCGCATGGAGTCACACAAACCACCTGCAACTCAACACCTCAAAGACTAAGGAACTGGTTGTGGATTTCGGGAGGTCCAGAGCAGGTCCACTGCCGGTTCAGATAGAGGGGGAGGAGGTGGAGGTGGTCAACAAGTACAAGTACCTCGGGCTGTGGTTGCTGGAGTACTTTTCTATGCTGTGGTGTGCTGGGGGAGCAGCACAGCAAAGAGGGACTCATCCAGGCTGGAGAAACTGATCAGGAAGGCTAGCTCTGTGGTCGGCATGAAGCTGGACACTCTGGTGACAGTGGCAGAGAAAAGGACATTAAAGAAACTGATGGACATTATGAACAATGCTGGGCATCCTCTGCACACGGCCATTAACAACCAGAAGAGTCTGTTCAGTGACAGGTTGCTTCTCCCAAAGACAAGAACTAACAGACTTAAAAACTCCTTTGTCCCACACGCCATCAGACTGTTTAACTCCTCTCTGGAGGGGAGAGGGAGGGGAGACAGGTGGACAAAGGAGGGGGGAACAACTAAGCTGTAGTGCCTCTTCACCTCACTGTGCAATACCTTGTGCAATACTTTTGTAAATAGTCAACAGTGCAATAGACTCAATACTTGAAATGTGCAATTCACTTGTATTTTTATTTTTTATTCCTATTTATTCTATTTATCCCCTTCGTATATTTTATTTATATTGTCTCTGTATTTATATGTGTGTGTGTGTGTGTGTGTGTGTGTGTGTGTGTGTGTGTGTGTGTGTGTGTGTGTGTGTGTGTGTGTGTATATATATAATATTCTGTAACTCTGTAACTTCTGTCGGTGCTGTGCTTTTTTGGAAATCGAATTTCCCAGAGGAACCCACCCGAGGGATTAATAAAGTTCTATCTTATCTTATCTTATCTTAACTTTTCATAGCTGTTAATAATTATTATAGGGTCCTTACATTATAAAGCTCCTTGAGGGGACTGTGACTTGGTCCCATTTAAATTAATTAAATCTTGTAAGAGGATCCACATAATGGCAATTAATGTCCCTAGACTGTAGGTGTTGATTTAATTTTCAAATGTATCCCTTACACACCTGAACACTCCTAAAATCTCTAGCAGAGTTGTTTAGGGACCATGACTGTGGAACAACTTGCTGAAGTAGATCAGGCAGGGTTACTTGATTTTATCACTGTATAGAAGAAACCTTTCTGTACTTGTCATCATTTTGTGGGTAAGCATTGTATTATTACCTTAGTAGTTTTGGGTGTTTGTTTGTTTTTTTACCTCCGACTGTAGGATTTTGTAAAGCACTTCTTCGTTTGTCTGAAACGACTGATTTCTCGGGCACCCTCACCCCAGCCTGAGGCGTTCTGGTAACCTGTTGTTTGAACTTACACAGAAGACATCTAATAGCGACTGATAGATTTTAACTCATTCCCAGGCCACAATGGCCCTTCCCTCTGCAGGTGGTCCCCCTTTTGTCTTCACTGTGGCAGTAGGCTGAGCCAGCAGATCAAAGAGCCCACAAAAAGTGTGACCGTTTCTCTGTGTGTATATGTGTGTGCCCCTGTGTATGAGTGTGTTTGTGCACATCTCCCATCATCTCTCACATTCCAGGAATTCTTTGTGTCCCAACTGTCATCCCGGGCACAGAGGAGATCCAATCAGAAGGACAGACGCTGCTGTCTTTCTGATCATACAGTCGCCTTTACTTTGTGCAGGCGCACATGCAGAAACGTTGCTGTCCCTCTGTTATGTAACACCCATGTTGTCTCCATTACACTGTAAACCAGTTAGTCAACATACATATACATATTTCAGCTTTAAGTTATTTTATTCCCTTCTGAATTTTTCGCTCCACTTCCCTTTATTTTTTTTAGTTGCCATCACATATGACGCTCAAATGTCCTAAAGGAGCATAGCAACCAAATTATTCTCGCTAAGTTTTACTTTTAGCCGTGGAGCTGACTTTTAGTGTTGTCACTGATTCTTGTCTGTGGTTTTCTTGGCCACTCATAAGCTGATGACAGTGTTAGTTTTTAGTGTGTGAGCAGCCTTTCTTGGACACTCTTTCAAATAGAAAGGCCTAGAAATATAAACTGAAAATACATACACAGGAAAAGTGGAAGAGGAGTGAGGGCGGGATGGGAAAACAGCTTCTCAACACAGGCTTCATTTACTGCTTGGCTGGTTGGTGCAGCGTCTGCACATGTTCGGGAGTCTGAAAGTGTGTGAGGTACACCTATACCTGAAAACAGGTCCTCTCTGTTGACAGCTGTGCAGCCCACCCACCCAGCTACAGTCTTTAGGGTTGGTTAAGACGAGGCGTCAGTCAAACTTACTGGGGTAAAATATACAGCAACACAAACACACAAATTTAAAAGAACAAAAAAACAAATAAATTCTTTGTGAGTTGCATAATTTTGTGCTTGTAAAATGCCTCGAGATAAGTGTCCAAGAATGTTGTATGAACAGTTTCAAAAATGACGTGTAATCTTCCTTTAAAAAAAGGTTACAGTCTGCAGTGCCTCGTAAATGAGTTCTTTTGTTGTTCTAACCCTGAGAACCAAAACCTCTTTCGCTCTAATTGGCAAAGTACTTGTACACTCAAGCACACAAAACCAAGAGCGCATGCAGACACACACTTCGGGCTTATGAACACACACACAAAGAGCAAAAGTGACACCAAATTCCAATTTTTTTATCTACTACATTTTAGTAGTAGATAAAAGAAAGAGCACAACTTGCTAGTTGTGGTCTTGCTTCCTTTTTTTTTTTTTTTTCTTTCTGCCTGTCCCGTTTGGCTCTTTTGCCATCAGAATTGTTGTCTAAAGGCAAAGAAAGATGCCCAACGGATTTACTTTACCAAATTGACCATCCCAGCCTTGCCGTAATGGTCCATTTGATTCACCTTTTATTGTTTATTTTATTTTCACTTACTGAATACGGGACAGACTTGACTGGGGGAAAGAAGGGGAGAAAGAAAGAGGGAAAGAGAAACAGCTGAGAAGAGGGACGGGGGAGAAGGGCAAAAAACAAAAACCAACAGAACAGGCAGAGAAAAAAAATGCATATATCAATCACCTGGATCACCTGCTGAGAAAGAAAAAAGAAAGCAAGCAGAAGAGAACAAGAGTAATAGAATAAACAGCATCACAATGATATATGGGAATATGACAGTAAATACTAAATGTTAAACATTATTGTGCAGCACATAAGATCAACAGAACAGTGTGCTTTGAGGTAGGAGCCAAAAAGGGTGTAGTTTGTGGGTGTGATCACCCGTGTGTACACCTGTGAGCATGGACGCGTTTGTTTTTTGTTTTTTTAAAAGGTTCCTTCATGTAATAATCTGCTAGAGGGTGTGGGGGGGCCACACCCTCTTGCTTCCTAAGTGTTTTGTGCGTTCTATCACAGCTCCCATTAGCTCAGCTCAAGTGCTTCTTGATCACTATTCATGCTGTGATTGTGTCATTTGGACGGCGTTGCATTAGTGCACAATGTGGCAAAAGTTCAGTCAATGGTTAATGTTGCTGTAACAGATCACAACACATTAACCTCACACCAATACGTAATGTGTCGCCAACTGCTGCTCATAGGAGATCTCCTGCTTGCTGGTGTTGTCTCTGACAGAACATTCACCTTACAAAAACGTGCCTTAAGGCCACTGCTGTGTCAATTTGGTGCTGTATAAATAAAATGTAACTAAAAGGCACAAAATCGCACTATATCAAGTATTATTTTTCTTTTGGATTTTATTTTTATCTTGCAGTAATTTTGATGGATTGTGTTGTGACATCTAAGCCAGTTAAATATCCTGGGCTTCTCTAAACTCTAGCCAATTTACTGTTTTTGACCACAAGGTGGTGGCAGAGTGCTAGCATGTGTGAACGAAGCACAGTATGATTTCAACTGCAGTGTCTTAATGTGTGGTCAATATACTGTTTCATTGATTTTATTGATTCTGAATATACTGATATTAGAAATGACACCATGTGCCCATGTGTCATAGTTATACTTGTACAGCTTGTTTATCTTAACACATTTATGTACATAAATCTACATCACTGTTTTCTGATTATTAATCAAAAGCAGGACACGTTTTTGTTTAAAATTGGCATCTTACGTCATCTAAAGAAATTCTGTAACTAAAACTGTTATATCAAAATATCCACACAGACGCATGCCTCTGTGATTTTCCTTTGTCTTTCCAGGAGACGCTTAAATGGAATTTTTTTGTAAATAAATTCCTAGTTTCATCCATGGGATTGGCTGTGACAGTAAACCAATTAGCATTTATTGTTGTAGCAGTTGCTAGGTAGAGCAGGAAGTGAGAGAGAGGTGAAGGGTGAAGGGGTTACTCCTCCTGGAATCCAGGGGCCCTAAATGGGGTCAGCATGTATAGAAAAAAGGGTCTGTAAATACTCGTAAGAATGTGGAGCAGTTCACCACGTTCGCTGTCAATAGAAAATTGTATTTAGTAGTCAGTATAATCTTTTAGTGATATAAGTTTGTATATGGTAGAATACTGCTTGTAGTTATTTGTATTAGGAAATATTCAACCATGTATACTCAGAGGCATATAATCAATTGTGTAGGGATAGGTTGTGTGATCTTTAACAGGCTGCAAAGGCTTGGTGTGTATTCCACACACCCACATCCTGGGAGCACGAGAAAGGTCGTACTTTCTCTTATTGTTTTACGGCAGGATTAACGTAGCTATGTCTGTTTTAGTTTAAGTGCTTCTTTACATATAGATGAACTGCTGGACTTCCTCACCATGTTATCTAGGGTGAGGGGGAGACTACCCTTTCCTGACCAAGGATGTACCTTTTGTGCTTTCATGACCCTTTGATCAGCAGTAACACACACACACACACACACACACACACACACACACACACACACACACACACACACACACACACACATACGTTCAAATAAAGACCAGGGCAGTTCCTCACCGGAGTCTCTCAGTAGGGAACTGCCCTTGCTAGCAAGAACTCTGTGTTTCTCTTCTCTGAGTCTTTACTGAAGAAGTGTTTTAGAATATTGTCCTTAACATTCGCCTTCGCACATCAGAGCTCAGCTTTCTTTCTGTTACTTTTTGACAACATAAAGCCCGACTGGGGTCATGTTTGCAAATAAGCACTCTCTTTTCATTTACTGTTTGAATGTGGCCAAAAGGCTCCATTTGGCATCAGCTCATTGACTCATGTTTCTGATGCAGTTGCAACACTTACATTCTTATTACAACCACTAAGAGATAATAGTCTAATTTATAACAATTTCTGATAAATTTGCAGATTTGTACAAGTCCTATTTTACAAGCTAGAAACCCTTATCCAAATCTACAAACCAAGAGTTCAGGTGCTAGTTAATTTCAGGCTAGTTTAGGCATTGTTATTACATTGTTTATTACATACATGTCAGTAAAAGTCTCATTCACATGATGGAGCCCTACTCAGAAAACTGTCAGATTTAACACTCTCTGTGAAACTGGATTAAGGAAATAAGTGTTTAAAGTTCAAGTTTTTAGAGCACGTTCAGCAACACCTTGTGCCATTACACATTCAGGCCCCATCTTATCTTAATGAGTAACATAAATAACATAGAGCTGGATCAGGTGACCCCGAATCCTCCCTTAGTTATGCTGGTGTAGGCTGTAGGATTCCCATGTTGCATTGAGTGTTTCTTCTTCAGTCACCTTTCTCACTCACTATGTGTTCATAGACCTCTCTGCACTGAATCACACTTGTTATTAATCTCTGGCTCTTCCACAGCATGTCTTTATCCTGTCTTCCTTCTATCACTCCAAACGATCACAGCAGATGGCCCCGCCCCCTCCCTGAGCCTGGTTCTGCTGGAGGTTTCTTCCTGTTAAAAGGAAGTTTTTCCTTCCCGCTGTCATCAAAGTGCTTGCTGATAAGGGGTCATATGATTATTGAGTTCTTCTCTGTATGTATTATTGTAGGGTCTACCTTACAATACAAATACTGTTGTTGTGATTTGGCGCTGTGTAAATAAAGTTGAATTGCAGAACATGAAATCACTGGGTTAGGTAGTTGGTTGGATTCTGCTAACAGGCTTAGCAGACTTAGCATAGACATGAGTTTAAGTTAACATATAAGTGGAAAACAAGGAAACAGACGAAAGAAGTGGATAACATTAATAAAAACAGTACTTTCAACTATGAGTTCAAATGAAGTATTCTGCTCTTTACTACACAATGCATTGAACAATACTGTAATTCTTGGGCGTTTCTTTTTTCCCCTTGGGTGGTCTTTTTGCTGTGACCAGCCAGACATCCAACCAGTAGGAGAATAGCTAAGAAAAAATCGATTTGATTGACAGTTTCTGGTTGCCATTTTTCATTTTAATTAGTTCAACTACATAAGAAAGTCTGTGATTGATGTAGCTACAGTAAAAGCTACTTGTTGATAGCCACTGATACTTGGATAAAACACTGAATAACAGAATTAGGTTCTTGTTCAACTCCGTAAGTAAATCACACAACACATGGCTGAGACTTGAGGTTTTTTGAGTTACATTTGTTACTACAGCAAAACGTCTGTTTTGCTGTAGTAACTGGTTGGCAAATGGTTTCTTTATCCTCAATAAAAATGTGACTGAAATATACAGAATCAAATGTTTTTTAGCTCAAATAAATAATCACTTCCATTCTAAAAAAAAAAAAAACAGCAAACAGTACAAGTAAACTCAAACCTAAACAAACATCACAATCCAGTCATTACCACCAATCCAGCCTTTGTCCTGGACCTCACCAAACATTTACAGAGACACAACACAAGAGAACAGTCATGCCTTTGTCATCAGCAACGTGGGGCCCCTGTCCTCGCTCTGTGATCAGTGAGCGGCAGCAGAGTGAAGTCCAAACCTTTTATCGTGCAATTAAGAAACAATCATCATAATTTTGCGTCAGGGAGCAAATGAGCGCTTGCTATTAAAGGTGAAGCCATTTTCCTGCTTTTACCCAACAGCACCATTCTCTGGCAATGGTGATGGAAATTTGAGCTTTTCTAGTTATAGACACATACATGAGAGCACAAGTCAAAAACTAAGAATGAGATGTAACTACAATCAAAAACATTAGTATTACACGAATAACTCATTGTTTCTGAATAAGAATTACACATTCAATCTCTAAACCGCAGTCTTCTCACATGTTATCTAATGTCACATAATATGAATATTTGATCATTTTCTTACTTTTTTATTCAATTTCTATGTTACAGTGGAATGTATGAAATGTATGTAGAAAGTGACCGAAAAACTATGTGCCAAAGGACACACTGAAGCAAAGCTTTCCCTCTGTGCTCTTAAAAGAAACCTCCCTTCTAATGCCTCTGCAATGTTTTCCCTCCTGATTCACCGTAGTTTCATTTAGTATGATGATCAACAAAATTGGGGCCAGCGTAGCACCAGATATGGTCGGGCTAAGTTGTAAGAGACTCTCTTTAAAATAGTGGTGAAATGTGAAATTTTGAAAAAATGAATTCTTAACCAAATAAAATAGTTTTTAATGTTAGCGTGTTGGACTACAACTTGCATCCTAAACAGTATTAAAGCTTTCTTGGGATGTTCTCCCCCCTCTATGAGCTGCTAGTGGTTTGGTCCACCCCAAAGCAGCACAGACAAAAATAGTTTCAAACTTGATAGCGATGGTGAGGACTTAGATAACCACTGATCATGCTCCAAGACAGAACAGGGAACTATTATGTGTAAAGTAACTAAGCAAAAAGTTCTTCTTATGCCTGTATAGCTGCTGATATATCATAAAAATGTTTTTATATAATATATAATAATAGTAGGCTATCCCAAAATAGTGAAAAACAGAGACTGATTCAGCTGCAGCTCCAACTCTAAATAAATAGATATATTTATGTCAGTGAGAATGTAGAGCAAGCTGAGCCTTAAAAGGCATCCCTCAAAGCTTTACTAGAGGTGTTTTTGTAGGTTTGCACAAACATAAATCTGGCAACAACAATGCAATATTTCTGTGGGTGATATTTATGGAGTGTGTGGTCCAAAGGCTTCGCCACTGCTCTGGACTCTACACCACCCAACTAATGACAAAACATGTTACGGTTACATCCACTAACCAGTTTCAGCTATCTAAATAGTTTTGTTTTGTAAAATGTCTCAATAATTAAAGAGAAAAACATTATTAATAACATTATGAACTTGACAGATAATTGAGGTTCACATTAGAAAAGTCTGCATGTCAGCCGGTCTTCATGGTGCACTTTCATGCTACTTTAGGAAGGCATGTCTTCATAAGCAAATGATAAGAATGAAGTTTCTGAGTCCCTCTGAAAACAGTCTGGTTGCTCCACTTGTCCACAGTATGATGTATCCTAACCTCAGTCTGATGATGGAGACCTGAACACCTGAGCGCTTACACAGACATGCAGCACAGTATGTAGTTATATTTCATTAAAGGCATGTCAAACACTTCCTTACTGATACATGTACTTTTTAATTTGTCACACACATGCGGCCATGGGGATGATATTTGCGTGTAGACCACATGGTTGTGCCCCACTCCCACTGTGTTTCTGCTTTATAACAGTCAGTGTGCGTCATGACTTTTAGACCACATGTGTGATCACAGAAATGGCAGTAGATGCACGGAAGGAGGCGGAGGATTGAGGCCTTGTTAACGAACGCTCTAATCTTCTTGTCTGTGAGGCAACGGGAGAGAAAAATCAAGTCAAGTCAGCTGTGGTGTAGAGTCCCCCCTCCAAAGTAGGGGGAGTCAATAATTACACAGAGAAAAAGGAGGGTGGGGGTGTGCAGAGAGGAGATGTCAGGGGGGGTGGAAACAGGGCAGGAGAGAGAGGTCATAACGAAGAGGAAAAGAGACAAGAGAGGCAGCAGGAGACAAACGGCTTGTTTTTTCACTTTTTGTTTCGTCCCTCTGGATC